>NC_136518.1:31054964-31727464 GCF_053919585.1 Euprymna scolopes | reverse complement strand
CCTACAAAATAAAACCATTGAAAAAGAAAATCAGACGATAAACTCGACCACCGTCTTGTTTCAAGAATGTGATTTAATTCACTATAATAAAATACATGATCACGAATATTTTCGTATTATTTGGATTCTTCGGACTACTGTTCTCATCTTGGCTGTCATTTTCACAACGTTTCGGCCTGTATAATCTCCGAAATTCTTCAGAACTCGGAAATGTTTCTGTCGAATTTGGACAGAGTTTCGAACGGAACACTTTATTTACTTCATGGGTGTTTGAAAGTATTCTAACCATGGTCCTTCCCCAGTTCGACAGAAACATTCCCAAGTTCAACAAGATACACCTGAAGAAGGTCGGAGGTTATATCAACAGAAACGTTGTGAAGATGGCACTCAAGATGAGAAGAGTAGTTCAAAGAATCCAAATAATATGAATAACAAATCCTCATCTCAAAAATTCAGAAACACAAATATTTTATATTTACAGAAATACAATCCTGTAGTTTTGCTTTATTTTGTTTTGTTAGTTTTTACGATATATCAACCACCTATGAGTAATTTAATGCCGAATACAGTTGTTAAATGGAATCATATATATATATATATATATATATATATATATATATATATATATATATATATATATATATATATATATAATGATTTTATATTTTAGAAAATATTACTCTTAGAAAAAAAGGACTCCCAGGAAACATTATTCATAGAATGATTTTTTCTGTTATACGGCATATCAAACATCCATTAGTTTTATAAAACAGTAACCCATGAAACATTAATTTTAGAAAAAATTTGATAGCAAGAGTAAGGACATTACTGTTAATACTCTTAAAAACTTAGAATAGTTTGGTTAGTTTTAAAGCATAACAATAATCCATTACTCCTAGAAATCATTACTCATAAAAATTAGACTTAGAATGAGAGCATTACTCTTAGACACATTAGTCTTTGAAAACATTACGCAAACATCACTCGTCAATACTGATAATCTTGGGATGTGATTGCGGCTAAATGGTTAACGTCACAGACTACAACCTGGCTGTGTTAAGCTCGAACCCACTTCGTCCACACAAAAATCACTTTCAATTAAGATGTTGGCAACCTTTACGTGGTCCCGCTTGTAAGTATGTGATGTTTTTATATAAAAAAATTCTAACTAGAAAATCATCGGGGGCTGTCAATGTCAACAAACAAATCAGCTTATACAAAATCGCAGAATGAATGAATGGTTATCTTCTTTGTTCTCAACACAACTGAGTCTCTGTCCAGTAATATCGTTAAGATTATCTTATGGATAATAGAGCATTTCGTGATCAGTAAATTGATCGAATCCGGCTTGTCTGACCTTCCTTCTAGCTTAGGTAAGGGCCAAAGTGGATTGTTGCAAGTCACAAGGCTACGAACTGCTCAGCCACCAGGATTCCAAGTATCATCTATACGATCTACAGATGGATCCGTTTTCAGGAAGGGGGAAGGATAATTCTTCTGTATGAGGTCGCAGTGGACAAATTCATTTCAAGTGATTGCTTTGTATACTTTTATACTGACATCTTTCGTGTAGACCAGCCGAGGTGTTTTTTTATTATTAAAGTGAAATATCAATAAATGGAATTTGGCTTTAAAAATCTCTTTGGGCTTTATTCGTCTTTCAAGCTAAATGTGTGCACACAGGAAGCAACCTTCACTTCCTCACCCTCCTTCAAGCTAGGGGGAAGAATAGCTATCTAATGGTTCAGGTATTTACGATCAGATCACCTCTACACATTTACTTGTTTCCTTTGTGACGTCAGGGGTGGGACACGTAGGCTTCCTTCATTAAAAACCTCCAATTTTTAAACGCACGTGCAAAATTACCAGGCTAATCTTGTGATATCAATTTATTAATATATTTTTCCTTTTTACACAGAAATCACCGTTTATCAAGGCCCGGAGGTCACTCGAGGATAAGGGTTAATGGGAATACATTAGTCAATGTGATTATAGCGTAGTAAACATAAGTAGTGGGAATTTTGTAAATTGGATTACTTGGGGGAGGGTTCATCAAGAACTTGTTTATGTTGGACTTGAAGACAATCAGGTTGTAGTCAACTGGAAAGGAAGCAATCCGAAGAAAGTTCCACAGACGTGCAGTTCTAAGAAAGAAGCTTTGTTCATGGAATCTTGTTAAGTGTTGAGACATTATGTTGAACAAAGATGGAGGCAGTAAATCAAATCGGTGAAGAATCAAATCCAGTTTCGATTGATCGATCTTGAGTGTAAAGTAATTCCTAGTAACAAAGATGGCGGTGAAGACTCAAATGCAGGTTCGTGACAGAGACGACGGTGAACTAATTGAATCCAAAATTCGACATTTTTATAGTACCTTTTGAAGCTTCTGATTGGTTGGTTATTATAACTGTGATTATAAAAACGATCGTCAAGATCATTGGAGTCATACCCCATTAGGAGTCAAAAACATTTTAACAAATTTACATTTAGATTTAGATAAAGAGTGTGGGAAATTATTGATAGTGGTGTTGGCTAGACAAGTGTTTTTTGTGAAAGTTTGGCGAGGGGGACTGTAGATTGAAGCTCAGCTGAGCACTTGCCATGAAAATAAAATAGAGACAGGCTCGCAACATCTCTTCTGTAGGAAAGAGGTTGCAGGGAAGAGAAAAGGGTATCCCCCCAATAAGCTACGAAGTCTACTTTGAACTCTGTCAAGGCAGGACAAGCTGCTTCTAGGAACTCCTGCTCAGATGTGGAAACAGTACGCAATCCTTGGCCGAACCTGCCTTTTATATAGGTAGCGAATTGCATCAGGAGTGAGATATCTACTGGAGCGGTAGAAGGATCCCACCATTTTTCCAGTGACCTTGGCAATGGATTTGATATATGTGTTCCATTTAAGGTCAAGAGTAAAGGTCAAGCGCAGAAACTTGTCAAAACATGAAGTCTCCTCAAGATGAGAGCCATCCATTTCGACCAACGCCAGATTGGCATCAGAGCGTAGATGGTGTAGAGATAGAAGCTTGGTTTTAGATGCATTAAAAGTAACCAGCCATCTCTTTCCCCATTGTACCACATGCTCAAGATCAGAGGAGAGAGAATCAGAGAGAACTTGGTCATTTACTGTCTTTGATCTGCTACCATAGATTGTAGTGTCGCCAGCATAAATGTCTACGAATGATGTAAGGATGTGATTCGGAAGATGATTAATATAGATCAGGAAGAGAGTTTGACCCAGGATGGATCCCTGAGAGACTCCAGCATTAATACTGAGAGCTTCTGATTTCTGTCCATCAACCACTACTCTTTTAAACCTATCGGAAAGAAATGATTTTATAATTGAGAAGATATTTCCGGCTAATGTCTATTCTTATATTCATTATTATTGGCTTGCAAGGAGCTTTCACACAGGTTATCAAAGATCTCTCCTTGAAAACAGCCTGTAGTATTACCAGGAAGCTGAGTGGCAACAAGTCTCCCCAGGTTCCCAGTACTCTCCACCACTTACAATAACATTTTCAAATAAATTTAGCTGCTTTCTATTGATTTCTCGTTAGCAGCGGCTATTGGTCTTCACTGGAATTTGAGTGGCAATAAGCCTCCCCACGCTCCAAGTTCTCTTCTCACTTATCCGGCAGAGGCCTGGTCAGTTCTTCAGTCTTTCCTTCCTCCTTGACTCTACTTGGTTATTTGGTCTCGCTCTTTTTTTCGGGGGTGGGGGCAGTAATATGGCAATGGGTGGATTGGGGTGGGGTTGGGTTAGAGAACTTATAGATATGTGGTTTCAGTGTTCTTGGTTTTATGTAGTGTTTCCTGTTTTGCCTTTGCAGCAGTTTGTCTGGCTCGCGCTTGTTGCTCCTGTGTGTTAGTTTCCACATTCAAAGTTTTTTCTTAATATTTCAGCTGTTTTTATTATTGTTGTTCGTCCCAGTCATTCATTTGATTTCAATTTCTCCCATTCTTTTTTCAAAGTTTTTCAGGATTGTTCCTAGTGCTCCTACTATTATGGGTATATTTTGATTTTCTTCATCTTCTATATCCCTTTCAGCTCTCTAGCTAGCTCTGTGTATTTGCTCTGTTCCTTCCGTTTCTTTGATATTCACCCTGGTGTCAATTGGAACAGCAAAATCTACGATTTGACAGGACTTGCTTTCTGTTAATTATTATGACATCCGGTCTTCTTGCTTGGATGGGTTTATCAGTTTGTATGTCCATGTCCCATAGGACTCTGTGATTCTCGTTTTCAAGTACTGTTGCTGGCTTATGTTTGTACCACTTTTCTGTGCATTCAAGATGCAGTTGTTTGCATAATTCACAGTGTACTACCCTTTCCACTTCGTCGTGTCTGTTCTTGTATTCCTTTTGGGCCAGTTTGCTGCATTCACTTCTTATATATCGTCTCGTCTCTTTGTCCACAGAGTCTGCATTTGCTGTTTTCCTGTGTTTGGTCGATCCTTGCTTTGATGTGGTTGATTCTTATCGAATTTTCTTTTGCTGCAGTTATTAGGGATTCATTTTCCCGACTTATGTGTCCTTCTTGCGTTCATATCCAAGTGTTTTCGTTATTTTCATCTTTTGTCATCCTTATAAATCTTCTGTGTAGTTGTTTATCTTCGCATGTTTCTTTTCTTGTCTTATCCTTTGCCTCTCTGTTTTCTGTTTTATTGATTTTTTTTTCCAGTGTCTCTCATTGCCATGAGTATCTGTCAATGTTTTGTATTGTGTATTTTTCTAGTTTTTCTTTTTGTGTGTCATTCACACAGTCTTCAATACTAACCAGCCCCCTCCTACCGTCTTTACTTTTTATGTAGAGCTGGTCAACATCGTCCTTCAGGTATAGTGCGTTGTGCATGGTCATGAGTTTCCTGGTCTTCTGATTATTATTATTATTATTATTATTATTATTATTATTATTATTATTATTATTATTGAACTCACATAACCTGTTACTAGTGATTAGTGATTAGTTGTAACAATAGGTTTTGCTCCTTGGACTTTCAGTGAGATAAAGTCTCCCAAGATTTCCAATTCTCTGTATTTTCATCCCAAACACAGTGTCACTTTGATGTAGGGGACTACAATCTGGGACATAATTTGCAGGGGTACTATGTAGGAAGCAGCAAGATATCTGTTTACATTACACTTGAACTTCAGCATGTCAGTACAATCGGGGAAGCAGGAACCCTAAAGGGAATTCCAAAGTCTAGCAGTCTTAGTGAAGAAACTATTAGAGTAGAAGGATTTCTTTCATCTGGGGATTTCTACTGTGTAGGGGTGGGATTTTGCTGCTTGTCGGGTTTGTCACGACATTTATGTTGAGGAGAGACGAGAGCTTATAGTTCGTCACAGCATCTACCATTGTAAAACAGGCATATAGATGCATCATTTCGTCTATGGGACAAAGGTTGAAGCCTAGCTGTTAGTGCAGGACTTAAGTTGCGATTCTCTTTTGACCTCTGTCTAAGAAGGAGAAACCAGTAGCAGATGCACCAGCTCAAATGTGGCTACTCCATACATGGGCGAATGGTGACCTTGTAAATGTATAGGATACCTTTAGGAGTAACTTTCTAGCACGGTAGAGAGAGTCCCCCTTCTTTGCAGCAGCGTTGGCAACGCCCTCAACGTATCTATTTCCACTCATATTTCTCGTGAACATTCAGCCGAGAAATTTGAACGAAGTACTTTACAGTAAGGTATTATTAGATATGACTATTAGTGGTTGAGCAGGTTTCTTGTAATTATTAAAGGAAACGAGCTTAGTCTTGACAGCATCGAATGTGACCATCTATTCCCCCCCCATTCCACCACAGACTGAAGGTCTTCTTTTAGGATTTCAACAATTGCCTTGGATACATGTTCATTCGTTTTCACCTCATGCCTGTCATAGAGCGTGGTGTCGTCAGCAAATATACCCATCTCAGAGACAAGTAAGCATTTCAATAACCATTGCATTCTCTTAACAGCCATTTATCATTTTCAGTATGATTACAACTAAGATTTTTCTACTTAACATTTTTTGCGTCCTTACAATAGATGTCTGGCTGGTGCTTTCTCTCCTTCGCTTTTCCATCTTTTCTAACACGATGATCCTTAATGTTCATTGATCTTCTACTTTCTTTTATTGTTTACTTACTAAGAGATCCCATACTAAGAACAAACGATGTGCACCCGTCTGAGGCAAAAAAGTCCTTTCAGCACTGTCCGCCTCATTCAACAACAATTGTACAAGTAATGTTGCATTATCGCAACAGCCGTTTATGATTTATCTTTATATATTTGATAACAGAATTTTAATAATACTAAACTACCTACATACTTCATACCGTTTATTGGTGCTCCGCCGCCACCATTTTTCCATCTCCCTGGACTATTCACGAACATCCTGTGTAGTATAAGGCTGATGCCACTACATGAAAGTGAGGGCTTAGGGTATGAGATTTCTTTCACCTTCAGCTCCCTTGGACTCTTGTAATATTTGCTGTTTTATTTCAACTTTAATGTGATTGGTCAGTGTTACCTGCTTATATGAGTTGGTTTCATCACTCGAGTATTTTTCTTTATATTTAATTGTGTGCATTGTATGGTGTTAATCATTCGCTGGCCAGAGACTTGAAAGGACTAGAAACCATAAAAATTTATTATAATCCCAATAATTGTTGGAGCACTAGGAACAGTTCCAAAAAAGCTGGAAAAAAATAGAAATTGAAATCGAAGGATTAATTGGTACCATTCAACCCATGCAACTAAAATATGAAAACAGCTGAAATATTGATTTAACTTATATTAATATAAGTTTAAAGTAAAGTTATTAAGTAATATTACGATAAGTTCATTGTTCTATATAAATAAAACAGTAGATGTATGTATGTGTGTGTGTGTCTGTGAAAACATTTAACTGAAAACTCTTAAACTACTGATCACATTACACTGAAATAAACAGCAAACAGTAGCCATACACCAAGGATGGTCTATAGTAAAATCTTTGTTTGGTTGGAAGGATAACAGTTACAGAAATTGTTTCAGCAAGTTGAAATACAAATTATCCATTTAAAATTGCAGACATATTTCTATTATTTTTGTGCATGCGCAAATTCATTCATAACTTGAAGTGGTTTTAAATTAGTCTTATGCATCTTGTCCATCATATCTCAAACGATAGGGAACGCGACTGTAATACTAAATGTTTTGTTTTCGGTTCTAGCTGATGGCATCCGAGTCATTTTTTTAAATCTTTTTAAATCACTACTATATATTAGATACAATATAACATTCAATAGAGAATTGATTATTTAATAATAAATACAAAATCTGCATGATTTAAAATATATTTAAGCGTATTTAATGATTGGGCAAGGCCGAGCTCCCTCGCTTGTAAAAACCATTAATGTTTAAGATGTTTGACATAAAAAAACGGCGAATAAGTTTTGTCTGAAATTGTTAGTAACACCAATCTAATTAGTGCAATCTGCCTCTTCTCAATTAGTTAACAGTTTATATTCCTTTCCTTTTCTGTTAAGTAACTAATTAAGAGATTGCAAAAAATATGGCTTTATACTAACCGATTACCAGTGTTTCCACAAAGTGAACTTTCTTCTGTAGAATTCCATGTTGTTGCACAACTCCATTGTTCATTCTAACGAGTAATAATTTAACTGGTATTCCTTTAAAATATTTTGGAGTCTATTACGGAATATCGATGGGCATTAGGGTCGATTGGATATTTTTTAGGCAATTTTTTTTTTAGAACAACTTACGATGCACTGGTGGATGAAAAAAGATTCTACAAATATTATAATCGTTTATATCAATGTAGTTTTAGATCTCACAAAACTGTTTTATATATATATATGTTTGATTGTTTGACATTCGAAAACATTTATCAGTGTTATCAGGTTATAATCCTCTCGAATGGATGAATGACAATGCCAAGTGATAAGTTCCCAAATCAACGCTAAGTGGTGATGTGCTTTATTTATAAATATAAAGGTATGCATTCCACATAAGACTAGAAGGCAAAAAGCGAAAAGACGAATCCAGTGTTGTCCACAATTTAGTTTGCCTGGTTTCTTACAGTAAATTTATCCTCGCATTCTTCACGGAGCTTAGCAATTTTTTTAAAGACAGATAAAGAACGTTTACTTTTACCTGTTAAGCATGCAAAAACAGTTAATGAAGCTTTACACTTTTATGAAATTTTGTTATATTGGTTTACTTGTTACAAACTACCGGGGGAAAGAAAAGTTTAAATTTAATATTTTAAAAGTGAATATTATTTAAAACTTTTTTACATGATTTGAGATTACAAACGATGGCGTGTTTTTAGGTTATATTCATTGAAAACAGTCTCTGTAGACTGGCGGAGGAATCCCAGATTTTCACCTCATTCCAGATAACCTGTTATCTTTACTGGTTTTATTTTGATTTTTCTTTTAGAATTAATGCAAAAATGATAACTACGGCCTCTAAAGATATCAAGAGTGTGAATTCATTTTAAGCTGTGTCCGTTGATTGGCTTTCTCGTAAGCAACACGAGGAAATAAGAAAGGCAGAATGTATTTATTGAGCACATCTTGTGGACTTGTCTCAGTGATACGAATCTAGAGATGATCAAAATTATGTCGCCAAAATGAAGAATAACTAAATCAACGAAAATAATTGCAACTCAACGAACGCACACGACGGACCTGAACATCATTTGACTGCACTTAAAAATTAATTCAGACGATATTTCTCTGAACTTAGTGATGATTAGTTGGATTAGTTAGAAATCCATTCAAATAATATATATATATATATATATATATATATATATATATATATATATATATAAATGCATAGGCATATATAGAAATAAATATATGCATATATAGAAATAAATATATGCATATATAGAAATAAATATATATACGCATATATATTTATTTATATACATATGCATATATATACGTATATAATTATATATAAATATATATAAATATATAAATATAGCAGAATATATATATAATATATATACATAACTACTTATATGTAAATACAAACACACACACGCATATATATATATATATATATATATATATATATATATATATACTAGAAGGAAGAACGACGTTGCCCGGGATCGATTGATGATCAACGAATGTTTCACACTTCCATATTTTATTGTCATCGAAATTAGTGAAATCGCCCAGTTTTCAATCAAATCAATTTATTGGTTGCCCTAGTTGGAGACCCTTTCGCATGCCTCCCCGCAGTGACTTAGTTCACAATACATTGTAGTCTACATTGCACTGTAGAGAACCTACTGTTGATTTTATAATATTATTTTATATATAATAGCTTGAATTAAAGTTTAAAATGCAAAAGTCTAGTACCATGCTTCAATTGTGCTCCAGACAGAAACATTCACTTTGAAAGAGTTCCTATCATGTCAAAGAACCCACTGTTGATTTTATATGCCTGCTCTTATTGCTTCTGCGGTGATAATGGCTTGAATATAAGTTTTAAATGATGAAGTCAAGTATCATGGTGCAATTGTGCTTTAAACAGAAATATTCATTTCCATAGCACCCATGTCATATTAAAGAATTTACTGTTGATTTTACATGTTAGGCTTTTTGACTTGTGTGGTGATAAAAATTCTCAAATGCACATACACGGCTGTGTAAGGTGTTAACTTTGGTCAAAATCGCCTGTTCTTTCTCTCATCAGATTATTTCGATTATCGATTATCGATACTGATTGGCGATATTCCGATAAAAGACCTTTTTAGGAACACTGCTAAGCGCATGAATATGTTTGTGTGAAATTTCATAAAAATCGCCTCAGCCGTTTTTGAATTCATAATGAACTCGTTCTCTCTCCCCCTCTCTCTCTCTCACACACACACACATACACAGGTCCTTTAAATAATAGATAGATAGATAGACAGATAGATAGATAGATAGATAGATAGATAGATAGATAGATAGATAGACTTTCTAAACCTAAACAAAAACTGTTTACTTGTCGATATGTTTTGCTAATCGGAAATCCAGATGCAATGAAACTCAAGGTACAATAATAAAAAAAAATTTTTGAAAAAAGCTAAACATTTATTCTTCATTTTCTTTACTTGGTTCATGAAGAAAAATCCTTCTAGATTTTGGCAATTTATTTTTGTCTAAATTTAGTCACCCTCATCAAAAGGGGACAGTTTTCTTGCAATAAAAAGAACGTTGGACAGAGGGCTGATTTTTAATTTGGCTTTACAAAATGGGTATCATTATTTAGGAAAAGATTAAAATTGCCTCCGAATTACCTTATTTTCTTCCAATCAATGATAGAACAGAACAGATACCACACTATGGTCGTAGCTCGAAGACCTGGAAAGTGAATTTCTTCTGCCAATAATTTTGGATGATTGTGAAAAGAAGGGTGTAATCACCCGGCTACTTTATATATCTAACAAACATCAAACCGGTGATGATCAAATATTGGAATAAAATAATGAAAACGACATTAAATGTTTCGTATTATAAATGTACTATAAATACATGGCTTTTTAATAATGTCGATTCGATTTACCGATTCGATGAAGACTTTTGGACATCATGTTACTTCTAGAACATTCTATGATTTTTGATTGTGCAGTCTGTACATTACAAATATGGCGGACCAACACCCGTGAGAAATGAGAAGCGGAAGTGATGGCGTATGTGTTAATTACTAGCTTTTAAGAAAACAATGTTTAGATCAAACTAAACGGTCGAGTTGCTTAACGAGGGGAGAAAAAACAAAACTGAAACTGATAGTATCAGTATTCAAACGAATGCGGAAGCATTTTTGTTGAAATTATTCTCGCTCTTTTTTATATTACTTTGATCTTAGCATTGCAAGATAGCCACTCGCATAAAGATAAACTCAGTAATAATCTTAGGTACCATTGCTGTCCTTATTTTTAACCGATACAAAATAATCTAAGTACATATATGAGACAAATATCTATATTATGACTATTCTATATAATAACCATCATTGACTTAATTAACAACTGCTGCTAATATGAATGTGTGTGATCAAACTCAGCGCAGTTGTATGAATACAGTTTGATTAGAAATAGCTTTGTTTATAAATAGGAATAAAATAAAACAACAAGTAATTCTTGTCAAATAAAATTTTTGCTTCAAATTATAATGTAAAATATGTAAAAAATTCAAATTATAATGTAAAATATGTCACAAATTCAAATTATAATGTAAAATATGTAAAAAATTCAAATTATAATGTAAAATATGTCAAAAATAAAAATTATAATGTAAAATATGTAAAAAATTCAAATTATAAGGTAAAATATGTCAAAAATAAAAATTATAATGTAAAATATGTCAAAAATAAAAATTATAATGTAAAATATGTAAAAAATAAAAATTATAGTGTAAAATATGTCAAAAATTCAAATTATAAGGTAAAATATGTCAAAAATAAAAATTATAATGTAAAATATGTCAAAAATAAAAATTATAATGTAAAATATGTAAAAAATTCAAATTATAATGTAAAATATGTCACAAATTAAAATTATAATGTAAAATATGTAAAAAAAAATTATAATGTAAAATATGTAAAAAATTCAAATTATAATGTAAAATATGTCACAAATTAAAATTATAATGTAAAATATGTAAAAAATTAAAATTATAATGTAAAATATGTCAAAAATAAAAATTATAATGTAAAATATGTAAAAAATTCAAATTATAAAGTAAAATATGTCAAAAATAAAAATTATAATGTAAAATATGTCAAAAATAAAAATTATAATGTAAAATATGTCAAAAATAAAAATTATAATGTAAAATATGTCAAAAATAAAAATTATAATGTAAAATATGTTAAAAATAAAAATTATAATGTAAAATATGTAAAAAATAAAAATTATAATGTAAAATATGTAAAAAATAAAAATTATAATGTAAAATATGTCAAAAATAAAAATTATAATGTAAAATATGTAAAAAATAAAAATTATAATGTAAAATATGTAAAAAATAAAAATTATAATGTTAAATATGTCAAAAATAAAAATTATAATGTAAAATATGTAAAAAAATAAAAATTATATGTAAAATATGTAAAAAATAAAAATTATAATGTAAAATATGTCAAAAATAAAAATTATAATGTAAAATATGTAAAAAAATAAAAATTATAATGTAAAATATGTAAAAAATAAAAATTATAATGTAAAATATGTCAAAAATAAAAATTATAATGTCAAAAATTCAAATTATAATGTAAAATATGTAAAAAATAAAAATAACAATGCATACAAATAAAGCTAAGAAGTAATATATTTTTTGGAATAAAGGTTTCTGCCTCAACAGAAAAATATTCAACAAAATGTTTACCCGGAAAATTATTTTACCAAAAACTATTAATATTAAACTATACAAAGGAAGATACTAGAATTAAAAAGAAATAATATTTTATTTACACTCAATCCGATGTGCCTTATGCACTAATAAAAATGTAATTGGCATTTTGTTGCACTTTTTAAGATTTTAAATATTTATAAATTTTCTCATTATTAAAAAAAAACGAGTTAATACTGATTATCATGTGTATATAAAAACGAGTTAATATTGATTATCATGTGTATATATTAATAATATAGTTTTGGATTTCTTTATTAATATATTCTCGTTCATTTTATACGATTCCAAAAGCATAAAAACGGAAGACAATTCCATAGGCGTGCAGTTCTAAGAAAGAAGCTTTACTCATGGAATCTACATTTAGGTACACTTCAATCTCAACTTGACGGGAGTCAAATCAGCGTTGTCGCCGTGGAGACCAGGAACGGCAGAACGCGATTTACACTCCACTTTCTATTGCTGCCTGCCTCCTGAGTCTCCTCCTTACAGCCTACCATTCCAATTCCTAAACATACTTTAACTCCAACTTACTTCTGCGGTTTCCAGTAAACTCTTGCAGCCTCCAGCGACTCCAGCTCACTCCAGCGGCTCTCCAACACCGATTCAGCACTTCCAGCAACCGACTCCAGCGACGTACTCTAGTGCCATTGACGTCCAGCTATATCTTCTGGTTCCCTTCTGGTCTAATTCTCACTGACGTCCGACTACTTGTTCCAGAGACCGCTGACTACTCACATCCAGCTCCAGTGCACACTGACGTCCAGCTATCCGTACCAGTATGAACTGACGTCCAGCTACATGTTTCAGGGCTCACTGACGTTCAGCTACTGGTTCTTACTTAAAGGAGCCAAAAATCTCAACCTCGCCAGACGCCTGTTCTCCCTCCGATTGATCTTGAATCAATGGCTATACATTTTACCATTTATTTCTTGGTAAAAATAAAACATGATAAATATTGTCTGTAACCACACATCTGTATTTGTTATCCTTTTTTGCCATTACTTCATTGCCTTGTGTCTACTTTATATGTTGCATGGTCGACATCCGGCCTTTCAACCCTCCGAAACAATATTTTAATAGATTCCGTATATATTATTATAGTCAATTTTAGATCGGTTATTACATATTATATTGTACCCAATCACGACCCACTCATAAATATGGTCCCATGTGTCATATTTACAGACCGATGGCTGATTAGAATTGAAACTAAAAATAATCAACACGTTGCCGACTTCAGTAATTAAAACATTTTTAAGACTTAACTGTAGAAATTACGTTTTTTTATGTAAATTAATAGTTTATAAATTTCAAGAGAATTTATTAGACCCTGTTTTAATTTCTAAACATGTTTTCAACACAAAAATGTATGCTTACACATTCGTTTTAAAAATTATTATTTAATTAATAGATACGGGCAAAATAAATGCCGATGCTCAAAATTTATAAACATTTTTACCTCTCCCTTTACTTAAAAATTCACCAAAAATCAGAAAATTAACGAATTTTAATGAAATGTTCAGTATTTATAAAATAATGACCATGGAATATAATGAACTAAGTATTTTTATTTAAATCTTAGAGGAAATGTATTATTTTGTTTAAACAAAAAATATCTTTACTAAAGTTGTGATTTTCAGTAGTGAAAATAAAAAATTTATTTTTGCTTTTTTCATGAAAATGAATCATTTGTAAAAATTTTAAAAAATTATTTTGGAAGGTTCTCCCACAAGTTGGACAGTGATGAGCAGGTGTTGAGCAGGTGTTGTGGGGACAGAGGTTGTTGGTCTGGATTTGCGAATTGCACGCTTCTGTTCTGCTTTGAGGGTTCTTCTCTCTTCAGCTGTTTCAGCGATGTGACGCCAATGAGGTCTGTCTGATGCAAGCGATTCCAAGGACCCAGTACTGATGTTGAAGTCTTTGAGTGAGATTTTGAGGTTGTCCTTAAAGCGTTTTCTTGGTGCTCCGACTGAACGCTTGCCTTGGCACAGCTCGCCATACAGTAATTGTTTTGGGATTCTTTCATCTGACATGCGGGAGACGTGACCTGCCCATCACAGTTGGGTCTTTCGAATGTTAGTAGTTATGCTGAGAAGATTAGCACTTTTCAGGACCTCTGTATCAGGGACTTTGTCTTGCCATCTGATATGGAAGAGATTTCGGAGACATCTCAGGTGGAAGTGGTTCGACGTTTTTTCGTACCTTCTGTAGGTAGTCCAGGTTTCTGAGCCATAGAGCAATGTGGCGAGGACAACTGCTCTGTAAATCTTCAGTTTGGTGTCAATACTGATTCCTCTCCGTTCCCAGACTTTGCTTCTGAGTCTCCCGAATGCACTGCTTGCATTGGCGATTCTGTTGTTGATTTCGAGATTGATTGTGGCTGTCCAAGATAGAGTGCTGCCCAGATAGGTGAAGGTTTAAACCACTTGAAGGTTCTGCCCCTTGACTGAGATACTTGGCTCATGATACAGATTTCTGGGAGCTGGTTGGAACAAAACTTCGGTCTTCTTGGTGCTAATTGTGAGGCCGAAGTTGTCACAGGCTGCGGAGAATTTGTTCATCTGGTCTTGCATTTCTCGCTCGTTGCTGGCATTGAGGGCACAGTCATCAGCAAAAAGAAAGTCACTCAGCACTGCTTCCTTCACCTTTGTCACAGCCTGCAGTCTCCTTGGATTAAACAGTTTTCCATCTGTTCTGAATTTAATGTTGATGCCTGGTGACTGGTCGCTGAAAGCGTCAAATAGTATTGCAGAAAACATCAAGCTGAACAGTGTAGGGGAAAGAACACAGCCCTGTTTAACTCCATTTGTTACCGGAAAAGCCTCTGAGGGTTCACCGTCGTCAGGGATGCGCCCCATCATGCCTTCACGGAATTGACGAACTACTGTGATGAAAGTATTTGGGCGACCGAGTTTCTTCATTATTTTCCACAGACCATCCCGACTGACTGTGTCAAATGCCATGGCAAAGTCGATAAAGGTTGTGTAAAGGTCTCAGTACTGTTCGATGCATTTCTCTTGAAGCTGACGAGCGGAAAAGATCATGTCAGTGGTCCCCTGACCGGCGCGGAAACCACATTGACTCTCCGGCAGGAGTCCCTGTTCCAGGTGACCAAGTAAGCGGTTGAGGAGGATGCGAGCCAAGATCTTTCCTGCTATGGACAGGAGAGAGATACCTCGGTGGTTATCGCAGGATTGGCGATTTCCTTTTCGCTTGTAGATGTGAACGATTGTGGCGTCTTTTAACTCTTGTGGCAGTTGTCCCTTCTTCCACATGATCTGATACAAGCAGATCAGCTGCTCCCGCAAGTTGTACCACCGGACTTGCAAACCTCAGCTGGGATGGCATCTTGACCTGGAGCTTTTCCACTGGTTGACTGCTGAATGGCTTTGTAGACCTCTTCGATTGATGGGGGTGTCGAGCTGTTGATTGATGGGGACTTGGGGCAGACGTTCAGTTGCTTTATTATTGATGGCTCCAGGGCGATTGAGTACTTTGTTGAAATGATCAGCCCATCTGTTGAGGATCTTCTTTCACGTGAGTAGAGTTCAGCCGTTGGCACTGAGCAGAGGAGAGGATCCTGAAGACTGTGGTCCGTAAACTGCTCTTAGTGCATCGTAAAAATTCTTTGTCTCGTGTTTGTCTGCGTAGCGTTGGATTTCATCTGCCTTGGCACTGAGTCAGGAATCCTGCATGGAACGCAGCTTGGATTGGACTTTGTAGCACATGTTAGAGAAGGCAGTTTTCTTCGCCACACAAGCAGAGTTATTTTGATGCGCTCTTAGCAGGCGGTGGTTTTTCCTGCAACAAGTTGTGGATCTCAGAATCATTCTCGTCAAACCAATCCTGGTGGTGTTTGGTGGCAGGACCTAGAACGTCAAGAGCAGCAGAGTGAACAACATCTCTGAAGAATGTCCAGTTCTCTTCAACGCTGTTGTGATTGAGATTGAAGTTAGCAAGTTTACTATGGATGCTGCTCTGGAATTCCTCTGCTGTTTTAGGACATTTCAATTTGGCTGTATTGAACCACTTGGCTGTTTTTTTACCCTGAGGCCTTCTCTTTGGTTGGATGAAGAAGTTGAATTTGGAGATGATGAGGCGGTTGTCGGTCCAACAATCAGCCTCGCACATGGCTTTGGTCAGTCTCACGTCCTGCCTGTCCTTGACTCTGGTAATGACATAGTCGATTTGATGTCAGTGCCGAGAGTGTGGATGCATCTATGTGGTTTTATTGCGATTTGGGAGTGTTTGTGATGTTGAGATCATGTGACGCACAGGTTCTAAGGAGGAGGAGGAGGAGGAGGAGGAGTCCGTTGCTATTGCATTAGCCTACTCCATGGTTTCCAATGATGTTGTGCCAGGTTTGATGATCTGTACCGACACGTGCATTGAAGTCGTCAAGAATTACAAGCTTCTCCGACTGAGGGACTGAGGAAATGAGAGAGTCCAGCTCTTCATAAAACTTGTCTTTGACCTCATCAGGGTAAGTCATCGTTTGGGCATAGGCGCTGATCAGCGTAACGCTTGTGTTGCGTCCAAGAGGTAACTGCATTTTCATTAGTCTGTCGTTGATACCTTCAGGAATGCTTGCTAGTTTTGGTATGTGAATTGTTTTGATAGCAAAACCCACACCAGCTTCACGCCGCTCTTCAGCACTGCGCCCACACCAGAAGAAGGTGTAGCCTCCACCAGTTTCGGTCAGTTGACGTTTGTCTGCAAAACGAGTCTCACTTAGGGCTGCAATGTCAATATTGTAGCGAGCAAGTTCACGAGCTACAAGCGCTGTTTGTCTTTCAGGTCGATTTGCTTTTGCATTGTCGGACATTCCACGATGCTAGAGTAAGCACCTTTGTTTTCTTTTTTCTTTTGTTTCGACCGCATAAGAGGGATCTCCGCCAGCCGCGGTATGTTGACTAGGGTTTGGTGAAGCAGGCTATTTTTAGGGCACCTTTTCTAGCCCATCCACATTCTACGGAGGCGAGCAGAGTGATCCTAAAGAGGGCTGCTTGGTCACTCAGGAGGCTGCCGGACCCACCACTGCCTCAGTACAGTGAGGAACGACCACATGTCCTGAATCGCCTACGTGTAGGTTCACAGCTACATCTTCTAGTGTATCCACACCTATTGCTTCGCCGTTTCCCTGTCGCCGCAGGACTTGAGGTTAACAAAAAGTCGATGTCATGACTTGTGCTTGACTTGGATTAAAGTGAGGGAGACTTGCGCAGGATCAGCCTCACTCTCTCTTCCTGATGCACCGGTTCCAGTGGCAAGACAGGATGCAGGAGTTGTTGGAAGAGTTTATCTGTCTTCCTACCGCCTTGGGGGGTTCCACTCCGGATTTTCTGTTGGGATTTACTTCCTTAGCCTTTGTCTTTGCCAAGACAGCCACAAGACAGTGGAAGTATTTGACCCATAGCTGGGGGTTGGTTCATGAGTCACCAGGGCATATCCACACGACAGTGGGCATGCATGTCACATGCTTGGGGGGCAACCTCCTCCGAGTCCTTGTAGTTTAGCCTGAGGCCGCAGGGTGCTGAGTTTCCATGTTTCGGTGCGTGGAACCACTACATAGGACTTGCAGATGGAGAGGCTGTATACTGGCAGAGAGGCTTACGCATTCGGCTCCTTTTTCATATAAATGCTAACCAGCGGTGTTAGCTGAGAGCAAGAGATTATAAGCACATCTACTACTATGACTACAACTGCACACTAGACGCATCACACCGTCATTTGAAACACACACACACACACACACACACACACATATATATATATATATATATATATATATATATATTCGCATGCGCGCAAGGATAATTTAAAGTCGACATACGCCTGCCAAGTTACAATTAAAAAAATGTTGACCGCTTATTAGTTATTTTACTTATCTTCAATCCATAAAAACGGTCCACAAAAATGCAATCATTTGACCCGCCTATCACCGCGTTGCAATATTTCGTCTCAGGGAGATGCTGTTTCAAATATCGAGACAGACATAATAAGTTTTATAAGTTATTAGACTAAATTAGATTTAACCAATAAAAGAAAACAATTTCGAGCAAGTCCAGAGTTCAAACAAAATGTTTAAAAAAAAAAAAAAACTGTAGATCAGCTATATATATATTATTCCTTAATTGGAATTCGTTTTTGAGATGAGCATTTTATATATATTAATTTATTTTTATTTCGGACTATTAGTCTCATATTTATTAGTTGTTGTTTTTCATCTTTTATTGGTTTGTTTATTCACAACGTTTCGGCCAACTATTCCTCTGGCTTCGTCAGGTGGTAACCGCGACGGATAGGAACTTCGAATCTCCTAACTGCATTCTCAGCCATCACTACCATCCGTAGTTGTCGTCGTCTCACCACATTTTTGGCCAAGTAAACCTCTGGCACACTTGTGATTGAAACCGCTATCTTCAGACAATGTTCATCTAGAACTGTAGAGATTCAACGTCTCTACCAACTGCGCCATGGGCCCCGGTCCACATTTCACATGATTGTGCAGGTTTCTTCCAACCTCCATAGTTGTCTAATATTTCTATTGGATTTGATTCTTTCTCAATTTCTTTTTTTTTTTTTGAAAGCCCCTTACTCATTGTATACCCATTCAGTGTTTATGACGCTTTTCTTTTCCAACATCATTTTTCAATCTTCATTTGATCGTAAAGATCGTTACGACTGTAAAAAGCAGACAGTGCACGGTTTTCACCTTAGTATGTGAGCTATTCGAAACGTTTTTGAAGACAGTTGCGTCTAATTTGTAATGGTACATTATCGCAGAATAGCGAAGTTATTTTACTGTAAAAGGAAATCCAAAAATCGTTGACATTTTTGGCCACTTTATTTCGCTATTGTTTAACTGTTCAATTGTTTTCTGACTATATATATATATATATATATATATATATATATATATATATATATATATATATATATATATAGTTATCCATTTTAGTCATATCCTGCTTTTCATCGTCTGAATGTCGTTATTCCTTTTTTTCTAAGTGAATCATGTGCAGATAAAAATTGTCACAATTTTCAGACCAGAATGTGATACTATTTAATGACGATACAACAACAAAATATGCACCGTCGAATATGGATCGAATCTGTTGCATTTTTTTGTTTTTTTTATTTAGCAAATTGGATGTCTGGCCCGAGTTCACCAAACTTTTTGATATACAAAAATATTGTTTTATTGGTCGCAACTGTTCGTTAACCTATAAGATTGCACATTTCATATGTCGAGTACAGCAAGGTTTAACGTTGCATACGAAGTGAATGAAGGTTTTGTAACCGTCTCTCGTAGCCATGGCAACGGACTATTGTTGTGCTAATCATAAAACGTATGTCGTTTGCGTATAGTTAAATCTTGAACGTGAGAACGAAATGTTTTTATCCTGTTCACGGATCAATCCTAAAATTGAAATTTGTTACAGAATTTTTGCCAAATATGTAACAAAGTGAAGACATAGAAAATGAAAAGAAATTACAATGTTGCAAGAGTAGAAATGCCAAACTTTCGGTGCAAAATTTTGTGAATGTGCAATTTTTAATGTTCGGAAAAGACATTCTGCTAATCTGAAAATGGAAAAACTATGTCGTCTGGAAGAAATTAAACATTTTTTACACGAAAATATTTGTAAGCCTCTAATTTTGTACTGAAAATATTTGTAAGCCTCTAATTTTGTACTGAAAATATTTGTAAGCCTCTAATTTTGTACTGTAATCCGAACAAGAAATGAAGTTAATTCTATAATGTGGACAGACTATAATCGTATACCAATATAAACTAATTTAATGTGTAAGTCACGGTGAATCAATATTTGTAATTTTATAAAACTTTTCCTGATCTCAGGAGCAGTATTTTTACGGAGGGTTTCTGCTATGATAATTTGCTAAACTGATATATCGGTTAGATTGAAAATTGATCCATTAATGCCACGACAGAAATAATATTAGTATCGTGTTGTAGAATAAGCAGACAGCATTTCATTTTGACATTTAAAACAACTTTATTGAGTGTTGTTTGTAAAAATATGAAGGGAAAATGTGAGCGAAGAGTGTTAGTAAATGCATCCATGATTATGAACGAAGATGAAGGGTTAGAAAAATACCTTGTAAATAAGCGCAGAAATTAGGAACTCTTCATTTCTGGAAAATTTACAACAGTGCAGTAAATAATGGGCAATCAACAATTCCCCTACTATCCAGCAATCATGAGGTTGTTTGCGCGGCAAACTACTCCCTCCCTGATTTTCCTTTGCGGACAGAAACCATATTAGATAATCTGAAAATCATCCCTTCTCAGGTGCATTATGTCATAAAAAAACCTAGGCACCTCAAAAGCATGTGGACCTGCTGAGGTTGCTCCAGTTCTCTCCAAATTCAACAAAAGCCTAAACGAATCATGCTTCGATGACTCTTTGAAAACTACATGTGTTTACAAGAATTCTGGCGAAAGAACTGACTCATTAAATTAACGCCAAAGTATTTGAGTTCATATTAATCAAGGTCTAGTCCACCACCTTACAGTTGCTAAGCTTCTGTCCGACCATGAATATAGATTTAGGCTACTGCAGATATTCTAACGGTAATCTCTGAACGTATATACTATGAACCGGATAAGACAAGAAAGGGGAGGGCAGTGGCCCTAGATATATCTAAGGCTTTTGACGATCTTCTCAGGAAAATCAGATTCTGCAGTATTACTGGACGAATACTTAACATAATTAAATTCTTCTAAAATAAGAGAAGAGTTCAGGTTATCCTCGATGCTCGTATGTCTAAACAACATAATATAATACAGGTGTACCACAGGAGTCGATCCTTCGACCTTTATTATTCCTGATATTCATAAATGACCTCCTAGTCCCTGAGATGGGTATATTTGCTGACGACACAACGCTCTATAACAGGCATGAGAGGAACACGAATGAGCACATATCCACGGCAATCGCGGAAACCCTTGAGGAAGACCCTCAGTCTGTATTGAAATGGGGTCAAAATGGATGGTAACGTTCTATGCTGCCAAGACTAAGCTCCTTACCTTCAATAATTACAATAAACCTTCTCAGCCACCAATAGCTATAGCTAAAGATACATTATCTGAAAGAACTTCGTTCAAACTCCTTGGCTTAATGTTCACAGGGAATATTGTAACAGATACATCGATATCATTGTCAAGGCAGCTGCGAATAAGGTGGGATGTCTCTTCCGTGCTAGAAAGTTACTTACACTTGAAAGTATCCTGTACCGCTACAAATTCGCCCATTTATGGAGTATTGATGTCACACTTGGGCTAGTGCATCTGCTAATAGTCTCTCACTCCTGGACAGGGTTAACAAAACAGTCGTCAACTTAATAGGTTCTGAACTGTCATCTAAGCTTCAACATCTGTCCCATCGACAAAATATTGCATCCCTCTGCTTGTTTTACAAGTATTTTAATGGTAGATGCTCCGACGAACTACAAGCCCTTGTGGCCCCTCACTGTAAATACCACTGACAAACCCGACAAGCAGCAAAGTCCCACCTCTAGACAGTAGAGATCGCCAGATGTAAGAAAACCTTATATTCTAATAGTTTCTTACTCAGAACTCGTAGACATTGGACTGCCCTTCCAGGTTTCTGCTTTCTATCTGTACTGACATGCAGAAGTTCAAGTGCAATGTCAACAGATATCTTCCTACTCAACTCTCTAAATTGGATCCCTGATAATTATGTCCCTCATAGTAGCCCCCCCCTCTCACATCAAAGGGACAGCGCCTTATTCGGGGTGAAAATGCAATAAAAAAAGGAAGAAAGATGAGGCAATAATAAAGGAGTATGAATGCCCTGTTTGAACAAAGAAAAAGTGTTCATGTATAAAGTATGAAATTGAAATCAGCGCTATGGACATTTGTGTGCGTGCGCGTTCGCGCGTGTGTTATATTAAGTCAACGTGTGTGCAGCGGTTACCATACTGAATTTTAGAGTCTTCTTGTCGAAGTTGAACCTAGAGCCGGTGACTGGGAAGATTTCTGATGAATCCTAAGAGTGAAGATTATTGGTTGAAAAAAAGTTCCATAGAAAGACTCGACTCGCTGATGGTCTACTGAACAAAAAAGAGAAAGGGTCTAGTTGGTACTACCTTTTAGCAACTACGGTATGTACTCAGCACACCTGAAAGATAACCTGATTAGGCAAGCCAAATAGGAAGTTAAATTCCTGAATCAATCAGCGCCGAGATTAGCAATAAAGTACAGATTCAAAACCGTGTACCGCTAGTTTTCGTTGCTGCTTTTGTTGTGGTTGTATTACTGCTACAATATTATTTGAATATGTTCTGGCCTATATTAGATTGGTATGGGTTTGAGGCATACATTCGATTTGAAAGTCGTTATAAACAGACAAAGGGGCATACAGTGCTCCTCTTATATATATATATATATATAGATAGATAGATAGATAGATAGATAGATAGATAGAAAGATAGATAGATAGATAGATAGATAGATAGATAAGTAGCTTAAGAAACACAAATAACAGAAATGGAATTTAAATAATTTAGATTTATTTAAACTTACTTAGCAAATTAATCAGCCAGGTGCATAAAATATAGATGCTGCTACTAATAAATATTCCATATGTACTTTTATAAATAGTAAATATCCAAATTTTAACTTATTCGGATTATTAGTTTACAAAATATGGTTATTTAAATAAAATGAATACGTGTTATATGCGTTTGAAACCGAAACAACGCATTATTACAAAATAAATATTTATTTTATTTGAAATTTATATTGAAATTCATAAATATATTTCGAAGGAAACCTTCATCTTCAGTATGTTTAGCCATGTTGTTGCTGGGGCAGAGAATAAGCAAGTACAAGTACATTTGTTGTTTATACGGTAGTATTTTAAATCTCGGAACGGTGCGTTTGGTCATGTGGAATTCACATTAAGATTTTTGTTCCTTAGAAGTACTAGTTGAGTTTGAATAAAATGAATACGTATTATATACGTTAGAAGCCGAAACAACGCAAAATAAACAGACAAATTAAACAAAAATTGTAAGAAATGCCAACAAACTCAACAAATAGCCTCAGGTTTTCACTTAAATTATTTGTTTCTTCTGCTATCAGATGATGATGGTCGAGAGAGCCACTATTTTTTTTAGAATTCTACTTGAGGCAAATCTTGATAATAATTTATACAAAGTTTCACCAAGGGATCAGTAAATGTTGTTAGGCTTCTTGTTGTTCCATCAATTAATTTAAAAATTGCTCTAAATGCCAGTTCTTCGAGTGGAACCTGGAACTTGCAAAATTTGCATGTCTAAAAATAGAGCCAGAATACATAATAAATACCAATATATTATTTTATTTTCCACAAAAAAGGAAAATGTGAATCTATATTCAGGTGAATCTATAGAATTAATTTCATCTCCTTGTTAGGATGACAAATGCACACTATATGCTTTGTTTGACAATTTTCTATCTTGCACTTGCAAAGTCATAACACCTCAAGACAGGAAGTTTACAGTTACAAGAAGATATATCAGTCTATCTAGCTGTTGCTTCATTCTTTTCACCTTGGTTGCTGCAAGAGATTTTCCATAAATCTGTTTGGCCCTCTTATAGCAAAATACATTGACCTTCTGTTCTATATAACGTTCCCTTAATATGGGAAATTGTGGAGTGACTGCTTGCTAAATACTAATTATTTTCTTGGCATAGAAACATAGAAATCTCACTATTTTCTAAGTGGGGATAAATGGATAACTTGTCGTGAAGTTAGGGGTGTTATTTCATCCAAACGACAAGGTGGACCAGCAAATATTTGTGAACCACGGGTTAAAACTGAACGTCGTGCTTTTACTGACATTTTAATCTGAAAAGTAAAATAAATAAATGGATGATAACTGAATAAAACTGTTTTAGGCTATCTTCCCATTTCATATGTAAAAAAAATAAGTGTCAGTTATAAGAAATAATGAAAAATATTGTATAGTTGAATTAGATGTGTTTAAGAGAGAGGACTAGACCAAATCAGAGGCATAGTAGTGTTTAGTTTAGACATTTTTAGCAGACTTTAGCTTCTTCTTCGAGGACATGAATTTATCCATAATGAGATTCATTCTGACTGTAGCTGTGCCATTTTAAACGAGTGTTTAGAGTTTGAAAACCGGCGCTTGCGCATCTGTTACCATGCTATTTTTAATAGTATTTTTAAGTTAAAATTAATTTTTGTTTAATAAATTGTGAGGTGAAAGTACAGAATAGTTAAAACACACCCTTCCATCCTCCCCATGTCAAGAATGGATTTCTAAATAATAAAGTTATTTTAGCATAATAACATAGATGCACACGTACCGAAAAACCTTTAAAGCAGTTTCCTTAATTACTTATATTAATCTTTGTGAATTATCTGATTTTAAAACTATAATTTTAGAAGAAAAATGCTGTTTAAAAACAATTACTCCCTAAAAATAAAAGGAATAAAAATTTGCCACTAATTTTCTGCAAAGTATTTTTATTAACAAGAAAATATTGAAAATTTACGTGGTTATCTTTCGTAAAAAATGTGTAGAATAAAATTGTATCGGCTATATTTTAAAACATAAAACTGGAGTATTACTATATTTTAATAAAAATTTCAAATAGAATTCGATGTAAAATATTAGGTTGGTGCAAAAATAATGTCGTTTTTTGACGTTCAAACGACCGTCAAAAACGACATTATTTTTATACCAACCTAATAGAAAAACAAATTAAAAAAGATAAAATAAATATGTCTGAATTCACTGCAGACACTAAAAATATAATAATATCCATTTTAAACAAGTCTTTTCGTTTCTCCTTTCGAAATAATTAAACCTAATGTTTTTAAATTAAATAATAAATCTCATTAGCAATAACGAGCGTGTGTTTACAACGGTGAAATCTAAAATGTGCTCACCACGAAAAATGTTCCTGAAATGAAAACGCAAGGTTTGGTCGCTATTATTTAAAAAGCATAATTTTACCTTTACAGTTAATATTTATTTCATTAATTTATTATCCTCACTTATTTTATTTAAACATGTAGTTTAAAACTTGGATGTCTTCAAGTCCAACGTTAACAAATTCCTAATGAACCGCCCCTTAAGTAAACACTTCATCAAATCTCCACACTAACGTAATGTACTTGCAATAACCCTTATCCCTGAGTGGCTTCCGGGCCTTGATAAGTGGTGATCACTGTGTAAAAAAAAAACATATTTTAAATAATAATTCCATTTTCTTAACTGTACGGATTGTTTTGATAGCGAGAACTTCTTGACAATTCACCGAAAAACTCTTAATATTTTTCAACTTTAAAAGTCATTTCCTCAAGCAAAGATAATGATTTTGAAAGAAATATTTCGTGTAGGTCTTTTCTGTCAAACCCAAACTATCATCACCATTGCATCACCGGGGTTCCAAAATCGACCTCCCCTATTGTCCATAACAACAAAAGAAGATATAGAGATGGATCGTTCGAAGGTGAAAATAGAAGTGAAAAAAGTGAGAGGAGAAAGAGTTAAAAGAAATGAATTGTTTATATTTATCTGAATAAATCTACTGTGGGGTAAATCCAACTCGTGAAATGTGTCATTAATGGAGGCTAACCAAACAATAGTTTTATCCTGCAACGATTTCCTCATATATATATATATATATATATATATATATATATATATATATATATATATATATATATATATATATATATATATATATATATATATATATATAATCACTGTTCTGCGAAGTTTCAAAGGTAAAGAATCTGATAAGTGATTCTAGTGTAATTTGCAATGCAGAATCTAAAAGTCGTATTCATTTTGTTCAATCAGGTCACGTTTTTTTAAGATACGAGGTGGTAAAAATAATTAAAAACGACATTTAGTGATATTTATTCCCTTTAATTTTGGAAAAATGTTCTTGACAAAAGAAATAATTTTTCTTGGGTAGATAAAGAGGATATATTACAGAAAATCTAATCATGGATGAAGGGCCTCTCCAGTAACTTTCTTCTGCAGTGGGCAGTCACAACGTCTCGTTTCAAACACTAACAGTAGTCCGGCCTTGGTAGCATTCTTCCATAACACGAATATCCTGGTGGGAACGTTCTCCCTGTTCCTCACTGAAGTCACCACAGTTCTGAGAGAAATAGTCTAAGTGGTTTCCCTCACATTCTGCAGCAAAGTGGCCGATTTTGTCGCACTTAAAACATTGTAATTCATATCACACCCTTTGGACGTTTGTGCTATCAGGCCGTCCAGTTGTGCAGTCTTTGGCTATATGGTCCTGGCCACTACATCTAGAGCAGATGATTCCTGTTGATTTGTTGCTGGTAGAACTTCGAATTCACTTCGAAATGGCTGCGTGGCTGCAACAGTATCCTAAGCTTCATCTCGTGTGAATATCCTAGCTCGTGCAAACAAATCACCCATAGTCAAGGAAAGTTCATTAAAATGTCGTTAAGGAATTCGGTCACAAATGGTAGCTTCATTGAAGTCTCGAGCCCTTTCCCCGGGAATCCAGCTATTTCTACAAGTTGTTATATTTTGATGGCGTCCACATGTCCCCCAGCCCACTTGACTTGTTTATGCTTTGAATATGTAGTGAATGCCTCGTTTGCGAAAACCTCCTTTAACCTTCAATCAAGTCGAAGTTTGTCTGATGGCATCCATCCATCTCCAGATAGAGTTGGAGCGCATCCCCCTCCAAATATAACGGTAGAAGGCTTGACAAATCATCTATTTGCTGTAGTTTTGCAACAAATCGCACCTTTTTGAGCCAGGTCACCACGTCTCCATCGCCAATAGAACGCTTTATTACCTCACTGTTTTGACTTTATGTTTGTCATGCCTAGCAAATAAAAAAATATGGATAAATAAAAATAAGAAACCGAAATAGATCGAATAAAACTGAGATGTAAAAATAATAATAATATAAGAAAGGGAAAACTGGAAACGACGGAAGGCATGGAACTACCAAACCAAACAGAGATGAGGGCACTAGGGGAACAAGACGACTATAAATACTTGGGGATTCTGGAAGCAGACACCATCAAAGCACAGAAATGAAAGAGAGAACTGGAAAGGAATACCACAGGAGAATAAGAAAACTCCTGGAAATGTAACTATATAGCAGAAACCTAATAAAAGGTATAAATACATGGGCAGTATCACTAGTAAGATACTCTGGACTGTTCATCAAGTGGACATAAGAAGAACTGAGACAACGCAATCAGAAGACCAGGAAACTCATGACCATGCACAATGCACTACAGCCAAAGGATGATATTGACAGATTCTACATAAAAACAAAAATGGCGGGAGAGGACTGGTCGGCATAGAAGACTGTGTGAATGAATGTGTGTATGACACAAAAAAAAATGAACTAGAAAAATACATAATACAAAATGCTGAAAGGATAATTATGGCAGCGAGAAACACTGAAAAAAGAAAAAAAACAGAAAATAGAGAGACAAATGACAAAACAAAAAAAGAAAAAGGGAAGAAAAACAACTCCACGGAAGATTCATAAGAATGATAAAGGATGAGAATAACGAAAACACTTGGACATGGATGCGAAAAGGACATGTAAACCGAGAAACTGAATCCCTAATAACTGCAGCACAAGATAACTCGATAAGAACTAACCATATCAAAGCAAAGCTCGATAAAACACAAGAAAACAGCAAATGCAGACTCTGTGGACAAAGAGACGAAACGATAAAGCATATAGTAAGTGACTGCGGCAAACTGGCCCAAAAGGAATACAAAAACAGGCACAACCAAGTGGGGAGGGCAGTATACTGGCAATTATGCAAAAAAAAATGCATTTTGAACGTACAGACAAATGGTACAAGCATAAGCCCGCAACAGTACTTGAAAACGAGAACCACAAAATCCTATAAGACATGAACATACAGACGGACAAACCTATCCAAGCAAGAAGACCAACAGTCATAATAATTAACAAGAAAGAAAAATCCTGTCAAATCATAGATTTTGCTGTCCTAACTAAGCACAGGGTGAGTATGAAAGAAAAGGAAGAAACGGAGCAAATACACAGAGTTAGCCAGAGAGTTAAAAGGGATTTGGATGATGAAGAAAAACAAAATAATACCTATAATAGTATGAGCACTAGGAACAATTCCGAAAATCTTTGAAAAAGGAATGGAAGAAATTGGAATCAGAGGAATGGATACAAAGATGCAATGACTAACGATAATGAAAACGGCTGAAATATTAAGGCAACCCCTTGAATGTAGAGAATAATAAACATGAACCATATGCATAAGCCAGAAAACCTGCTGCAAGGGCGAAACAGGAAGAAGCCTTGAAGAACAATGAAGCTGCATATTAACAAGTTCTACATCCCCATCACACATCCCCTCACATTGTCCCATCACCGCCCTCCCCCCCCCCCCAAAAGTGTGATAACAAATAACCGAGAAGGGTCAAGGAGGATGGAAAGACCGAGCAGAGAGCGCTGACCAGACCTCCGCTGCACAAGCGCGAAGAGAACTGGGACCTTATGGAAGCTTAGTGCCACTCAAATTCCAGTATAGACCAATGGCCGCAGCCAGCTAGAAATCGGTGGTAGAGGCTGTTGCGATAACGCAAATTTATTTGCAAATGCTATCGAAGGAGGTGGAGAGTGCTGGACGTCTGGGGAGACTTGTTGTCACTCAGCTTCTAGGGAACACCACAGGTTTTTCAATCAGATCTTTGCCAACTCCCGATTTCAACTGTAATCTTCACGGACTGTTCTCTCTCTCTCTCTGTTGTCCAAAAAGGGGACTGCTCTGTGCTTTCCCTCTCATTCTTTTTCTCAGCCACCATTGTCCTTATATGCAAATTAATGCCATATGTGCTATAGACGAAAGTTTTTATTTTCTCTTTCCTTTCTTGATTCGGTCATCCGTCGCCGTCGCTTGTATAAGTCACGTTTTGCATTAATTTCACCATACTAGGATTCAAGATATCTACAAACTCCAATCTGAGCAATGTAGATTTCTTAGTCACTACTCTACACCTAATTATCACGACGCATGAACCTTTCTATAAACCAAATGAAACCTTAAACTACATAATTAAAGGATCTTGCCCTACAGTAGTCAAAAATATGATCATTAAGACCAGTAGAATGAATCTTTTATCTAATTCTATGTTTTTGCAACAAACAGCACCATATTACAACAAAGCAATCTGTAATGGCGGTTTGATAAATAAGATCACATACAAGTTCACTCATAACCAATCACCTAAAAGCAACCACAATAGAAAACAGAAAAATATTTGGTTCTCAACCACCTTCTCCCTTTAACACCAAGATACGATTAGGCCAGGAGAGAAATATTCTTTATTGAACTAAGAGAATATATGCACCATCTCATCATACAAGCAGAGATAAATTATATAAATAATCTAATATATAAAAGGCAAAATGGCGCGGGCGTTTGTGTATGTTCACGAAAGGCTTTTTGCTGCGGGCTTTTTGCTTCGGGCTTTTTGCTTCGGGCTTTTTGCTTCGGGCTTTTTGCTTCGGGCTTCTCGAGATCGTAATATCTCAGATTCGCATACGAACATCGTCTCCATTTTTTTTTTGTTTTTTTTTGTTTTTTGGATCGAGTTAAACAAAATCCCGTCGTTTCGGCTGTTTGGTTGTCTTCTCCACATAAATAAAGCGAAACTATTAGAACGCAATCGCCTAACCTTCCGGCCAGGTAGTAGGAACCCTTTCATACTGAGACAGTTACTATTTATTTGGATACTGCCAGAGTGCCCCCTTTTGGGGGAGCTGATTTTCCTCCATATTAAACTAATTTGCTTTCGCGGGTGGTTTAAAAGCAACGCTATTTCTGCAAGTCATCTTTGTATTTTCGATTGGCTACATTAAATTTGGAACGCTTTACACTTTCAGTCGCGTCATGTTTTCTTTCACTTTCTTTTCCGCCTTCGCGTCGCAGGTTCGAGCCTACCTGCCAACTACCACTTTTTTTTGCTCAACACACATATACAAACACTCGGACAACGTCGAGCACACAGGCTAGTAGGTATATAAATAAAACAAAATTAATACATGCTGAAATGAAATCAATGGATTATACACGTATAACGGAAAATTAAGAGACAAATAATCTTATAAAGTTCATGCGGTTTTTTGTTCTTTCTTCTTCTTTAAAGTGAATCAATTAAAAACAAAAAAGTTTCTAAAGATTTTGTCTTTTATTTGGAGATTTTTTTTCTGTTTTCAGAAATTGTCATGGAGATTGGCCGAGTGACCCATATTGTTCGGATCACATTTTATTCGCCCAGTTATGTCTTATGTTTGTTATTCCATTGGCTGACCAGACCTCCACCATAACCCATTAATAAAGATTTTCATCTTGTTTTTAGGTGTCTCTTTAGATGGAGGATTTTAGAAAAAAAATCGGTTATTTAATTCAGTTAATATAATAACGTTTTAAATTGATTTATTATTATTTACATTTATATTTTATACTTTATATTTATTATTTTATGTTTTTGTAGTTTATATTATTATAATTACTTTTATTTTGATTTTGATTTAACTAATTATTTTTAAATTTACTTTATTTAATAAATTGAAGTTATTTCTAATTTAGTTTATAGAATTTGAGTCGTTGGATTCAATTCATTTACTATATTATAATGTATTTTAATATATTTCATTATTATTCTCTTTAAAGTAATAAAATTAATTTTGTTATTTTTAATTCAAAATGCAACAGTTCCTTGAGGACAAAGTAACCTCATGGTGTTTTTTTTTGTTTACTCATGGCAAATTTATTATCCATTGTAAGATAGTGCCATTTAGAAAATTTTACCCTAAAATAATAATTAATGCGTGGCATTTGGAATAATTTGAAATTTTTTGCTTCATTTGATTAAGATATTTTTAATATTTGTGATAGAAAAAAAGAAATAGGTCATTAAAAATAGTTTATTATGTGAGTAATTTTAATTTAATTGTTAAAGGAAACCCTCTAATTCACGTTTTAATTATATTTGTATATGTTTTCTGTGTCTTCATTTCCTATTTATCGAAACAAGGCACATCTTATTAGCACGTGATTCAGGATGTACTCCCCGAATGTTGTATTGAATATTGAGCCGGGGCGACTCCGATAAAATCCAGGGGTGCACACACGCACATTTCATATGGATTTTGATCTACATTCTTGTGTCCTTTAAAAATGACCTGGATTGTAACTATCATCGAAAATAAAGAAAGGCTTATATTCCAGGTTGGGGAGTTAGAATTGCGTAACGCAAAATAAAGAAGAACAATTAAATATTTTAAATATTTATAGTTCAGGAATGTCGGTCGATTTCTGTATCAGACAGAGATAACATGAACAAGAGGGGAGAGTCGACAATGGTCCAGTGCGAGTGACAAATTCCGCTGTCGCCTGACACACACTTACCGCTAAATGCTTTTATTCTGTTCCGTCTCTCTCTCTCTTTCTCTTTCTCTTTCTCTATCTCTCTCTCCTGCCAAATGTCCAACAATGAATTGTAAATAAACTTGTATATTGACAAAATTTGTCTGTGTTGATTTTGAGAACATCGACAGAAAAATTGTCAGGTGTATATAATTTTGCAAGCTTTTGAAAAATGCAAACTAGAAAATTATATATGCATTCAGTAATGCAAGAGTTGTTACTTATCCTCTAGATATATTTTCCTGTTGTGTTAGTTTTCACATCAGCATTTGCTCCTGAACGAATGTTGGACTGCCATATCACAATCAGATAGGCCTTTTCGTACAATAAAATATTTAAAGTACGCGTATGAGGACAAGTAGAATCGTGGTACAATGATTGGATAGATGAATGTATCGCTGGTGAGAATGATATAAAAAGGTGCGAACAGTGAGCAGTAAAAGGTAATAAAAAGAGAGGACAGTAGATATGAAAATGCGATGAAAATGTAGTACCTGTTCTGTTCCCATTCAGAAGGGGAAATATTATTGAATGGTGCCACTTGTATTGCATTGAGAGTGCCCCCTCTCTAGGGTTAAGGGGGCACATAAAAATCGTGAAGAGAGGGATAAATAACGACAAAAAGGCAATGGTTGCGTTAAGATTACAATTCTATAATCTCAATAATTTAACATTGATAACTCAAACTGCTAATCCCTTTTCCGCTAATATCACAAAACGCAGACAATACCAAGTCAATTACTTTTTTCAGACAAACTATATATTTTCTTCATATAAGGAAAATAAAGAGTTAATCTTTTAATCATTGAATTTTAATATAAAATATTTATTTTATTACATAATAAAATATAGATTTTTGGTCATACCTCTCATTAATTTCACAGAGGAAATGCGTTTAATTTATCCACAATTGAAAGTCACTTTAGGAAGAGATAACGTCGTGTGTGTGAGAATTGTATATATGTGAGAAAGAAAGAGAGGGGAGAGAGATCAGCCATCTCCACGTGCTTTTCACAACAAAATGTTATAATCTCCATTTGTGTTGCTTAATCGATAGTAATCCAAATAATTAAACAAATAAAATTCAGTAACACAAATTTTAGAGTTTGCATCGTAGAATTTTCCTACGAAACTAATTGTCTTAAAAGTTTTTTCTCGATTTTTAACTTTACATGCATTTTTCCTTACATGTTTTGCGTTTTTACACATAAACATGCTTTTAGGTTTATTTCAACCTCCATATTAGTATAATTGAATTATTTTTTTTAATAAAAATTACAAAATATTAGACTGAAAAAATAATTTATCTGCAGTTATTAGATTATATTATGAATTACATTTTTGTTATTGACGCACATTTTCTTTAACTTTTCGTTTTTACCATTTAAAAGATCACGCGTAAAACATTAATGCGATACATGATTACATTTTTATACGGATACATCTTTAGGGCAATATTTTTTCCGATACAGAAATACGTAAATAGCTAAAAAAAAAAAAAATAGCCGAACCTTAACGAGCCGGCGTCGAAATCCAAACTTTCAACAGCAAAAAATATATACAATAATAAAACTTACCATATATATATATATATATATATATATATATATATATATATATATATATATATATATATATATATATATATATATATTACAGCAATTTATGTATTTTTATAGCAATTTATGTTGTTGTTGTTTTTTTTGCAATTTATGCATTTTTTATAGCAATTTGCGTATTTTTTTAAACAATTTATGTATTTTTTATAGCAATTTATGTATTTTTTGCTGAGAAAAATTAATGAATTTTTCCACGGAAAAGCTAATATTTTGTATAAATTTTGCTTTTAAAAATAAACTAAGGATTGTGAAAAGAAGATGAAACAACGATTTATGTGTTAGTTTTTAGTCTGCATTTTTATTCGTGCATCGCCAACAATATTTTAATTAAGTTGTTGCATTTTGTTTGGAGAAACTGTACATATATTTATTCATATGCTGTTATTATGATGAGATTTTCGTGGCAAAATTCGATGAATGTTTCGGGCGGTTGAATTGCCTGTGCTACATCTATGGAATTCATTTTAGTTTTTATCACTTTTCTACAATTATAGTCTTAAAGAATGAAACAATTTACAAGTTGTCGTCTGCTCTCGAACCTTCTAATTTGCTAATCACTTCGACATCTTTCAGTTGTTTTCAATAAATGATGCTGAACTGTCAACTTTCTTGGAGTCACCGATTTTTTTAAATAGATAAATTATAATGCATCTTAACAGTTTTATTTTATCCATTTTTTTTTGTAAACGTATGCTTATAATTTAGTTTAATTTAAATATGATAAAATATTATTTTTTAAGTATTAGAAACCATTACATGGGACAGTTACGCAATGCCGTGTAATTAGTACATACCTGAAGGTTTCGTTGATCTCGAAATTCTTCTGTAAATATAATGAACTTTTAATTATCTTTCAAAATAAATTTATTTATTTTTACCTGTTTATTGTCGAAATTACGTTCAATGATAATAAGTGTAGCAACCGCTTTGCCCAGCCGGAATAATTACCCGGCAGGAACATTTCACAGCGATCACCGCTTTGAAATACCCACGCATATGAAAAACAAACTGGTGAAAACATGACGATGTGATGCGACCACCGCACATATAAAAGAAAGGAACTATGTTACGGTCCCTCGCGTATGAATACAGTAAGCAGATTGAAACATTCGAGAAAGTCTGTATATAAAGATTAACCCGCAAAAATTTAAACAGCCCAGGTTGCTGTTTCACTAGTAACCATCACCGCTGCCGGGCTGCCCGTGGTTATCACATACGCCGACTTTGTCTATTTAGACGTAAAACAGCATCGTCAAGAACAGTCAGATTTTTTTCTCTTCATTTTCACAAGTTCGACACGTGCTCGAGTAAACTCCGTCTGCAGGAACCCCAGTCATGATTATACGCATGACAGGCATTAACTTTAATACCCAGCGTGGAAATTTACCACATCGAGCAAGGATTTAAACCTACTTTTAAACAACTTATTTCGAACTACTGTTCTTATGATACGAACACACACACCGACACACAAACACACAGACACACACACAAATACACACGCACAGACACACAGACAGACACACACACACACACACAGACACACACACATAAACACACAGACAGACAGACACACACACACACACACATACACACATGATATTCTTATCATGAAAAATCAGTAATTTAAAGCTTGTGCTATTTTCACCAAATCGTCACTCTTCAAATCTTTCATTATTGAACTTTTTTCCATTAAGAAAAACAATCTAAATTAATATTTCTAACACGTAAATAAATGTTGCTTATTTTCTAATAATTCACCGATTTCATGTTATTTGTCAGATGCCGTTATTTTCAGGATTTTATTTTTATTTCTTTATGTAAAGATGTAGATTGGTGAATCCTTTCTATTAATCGGCGATCTCGTAAATTTACCTTTAATGGTCCTGTGAATACACGCCTACAATTGGGGACTCCTGACTTTAATAAGAAAAAACAAAAAAATAGCAACACGTGACCTAATTTCTATAAATTGATAAATCCCAATTATGGATTGGTTACCGATCGCACATCTTACATAAGTAAATATTTCATTTCTCAGTTTTACATATATTTGATAATCTTCCTGCCTTGAGGATGCGGACAAATATATTTATTTCTATGGATGGAGACATAAATCGCGATGAATCGTATTTGTTGACTTTGTATATTAATGATGTTTTCCTTCATATAATGGAGAGGCAACGCCGGGTACTCAAGAGACTTCATACGTCATATGTCATCACGATATTGTCGTTATATTTTCATTTAGAATAAGGTACATCGTTACCTAAACGGTAAAGGGCTACTGTTTGTTATCGTGTCTAACAAGTAAGCTGTGGGAAGTTGTCTTTTCACATTACATTTGAACTTCAGCAGATTAGTACACCAGGGAAGCACAAAACAGGGAAAGAATTCCAAAGTCCAACCATCCGAGGGAATAAACTATTAGAGTAGATTTTCTAACGATCTCAACAGTTAAGGGCTCCGGATTTTACTGCTTATCAGGTAAGTCAGGTACGTCGAGGAGGAACAAATTCATCAGAGCACGTTCCATTAAAGTACTTGCAAAACAGGCACAGTTGTGGGACATTGTAGTGATGTGGCAGAGGGTGAAGTTTGACCGACACTGCTGGACTTTGAGACACTTTTTGAACCTTGTCTAAGAGTGAGAGTCCAATTGTAGATGCATCAGGCCAGATGTAGCAACAATATGCCATGCATGGGAAGATTGTGGTTCTGTTCAGATATAGAATGCTCCCTGGGGTGAGTAATGCTTTAGCACGGTAGAAAGGGCGACCTTCTTTGCGGTAGCCGTGGTAATGTCCCCGTATGTATTTATTCCAATTTATGTTGCTTGTGGATGTTAAGCCGACGAATTTGAATGATATACCCTCGGATAGGATATTATTTTTTATGGCAATCGTTGGTTGTGATGGATTTTGTAGCTATTAATGGAAAGATTAGTTTAAATAGAATTAAATCTTTTGTAGCTATTAATGGACAGATTAGTTTAAATAGAATTAAATCTTTTGTAGCTATTAATGGAAAGATTAGTTTAAATAGAATTAAATCTTTTGTAGCTATTAATGGACAGATTAGTTTAAATAGAATTAAATCTTTTGTAGCTATTAATGGACAGATTAGTTTAAATAGAATTAAATCTTTTGTAGCTATTAATGGAAAGATTAGTTTAAATAGAATTAAATCTTTTGTAGCTATTAATGGAAAGATTAGTTTAAATAGAATTAAATCTTTTGTAGCTATTAATGGACAGATTAGTTTAAATAGAATTAAATCTTTTGTAGCTATTAATGGAAAGATTAGTTTAAATAGAATTAAATCTTTTGTAGCTATTAATGGAAAGATTAGTTTAAATAGAATTAAATCTTTTGTAGCTATTAATGGAAAGATTAGTTTAAATAGAATTAAATCTTTTGTAGCTATTAATGGAAAGATTAGTTTAAATAGAATTAAATCTTTTGTAGCTATTAATGGAAAGATTAGTTTAAATAGAATTAAATCTTTTGTAGCTATTAATGGAAAGATTAGTTTAAATAGAATTAAATCTTTTGTAGCTATTAATGGAAAGATTAGTTTAAATAGGATTAAATCTTTTGTAGCTATTAATGGAAAGATTAGTTTAAATAGAATTAAATCTTTTGTAGCTATTAATGGAAAGATTAGTTTAAATAGAATTAAATCTTTTGTAGCTATTAATGGAAAGATTAGTTTAAATAGGATTAAATCTTTTGTAGCTATTAATGGAAAGATTAGTTTAAATAGAATTAAATCTTTTGTAGCTATTAATGGAAAGATTAGTTTAAATAGAATTAAATCTTTTGTAGCTATTAATGGAAAGATTAGTTTAAATAGGATTAAATCTTTTGTAGCTATTAATGGAAAGATTAGTTTAAATAGAATTAAATCTTTTGTAGCTATTAATGGACAGATTAGTTTAAATAGGATTAAATCTTTTGTAGCTATTAATGGAAAGATTAGTTTAAATAGGATTAAATCTTTTGTAGCTATTAATGGAAAGATTAGTTTAAATAGGATTAAATCTTTTGTAGCTATTAATGGAAAGATTAGTTTAAATAGAATTAAATCTTTTGTAGCTATTAATGGAAAGATTAGTTTAAATAGGATTAAATCTTTTGTAGCTATTAATGGAAAGATTAGTTTAAATAGGATTAAATCTTTTGTAGCTATTAATGGAAAGATTAGTTTAAATAGGATTAAATCTTTTGTAGCTATTAATGGAAAGATTAGTTTAAATAGGATTAAATCTTTTGTAGCTATTAATGGAAAGATTAGTTTAAATAGGATTAAATCTTTTGTAGCTATTAATGGAAAGATTAGTTTAAATAGAATTAAATCTTTTGTAGCTATTAATGGACAGATTAGTTTAAATAGGATTAAATCTTTTGTAGCTATTAATGGAAAGATTAGTTTAAATAGAATTAAATCTTTTGTAGCTATTAATGGACAGATTAGTTTAAATAGAATTAAATCTTTTGTAGCTATTAATGGACAGATTAGTTTAAATAGAATTAAATCTTTTGTAGCTATTAATGGACAGATTAGTTTAAATAGAATTAAATCTTTTGTAGCTATTAATGGAAAGATTAGTTTAAATAGAATTAAATCTTTTGTAGCTATTAATGGAAAGATTAGTTTAAATAGAATTAAATCTTTTGTAGCTATTAATGGACAGATTAGTTTAAATAGAATTAAATCTTTTGTAGCTATTAATGGAAAGATTAGTTTAAATAGAATTAAATCTTTTGTAGCTATTAATGGAAAGATTAGTTTAAATAGAATTAAATCTTTTGTAGCTATTAATGGAAAGATTAGTTTAAATAGAATTAAATCTTTTGTAGCTATTAATGGAAAGATTAGTTTAAATAGAATTAAATCTTTTGTAGCTATTAATGGAAAGATTAGTTTAAATAGAATTAAATCTTTTGTAGCTATTAATGGAAAGATTAGTTTAAATAGAATTAAATCTTTTGTAGCTATTAATGGAAAGATTAGTTTAAATAGGATTAAATCTTTTGTAGCTATTAATGGAAAGATTAGTTTAAATAGAATTAAATCTTTTGTAGCTATTAATGGAAAGATTAGTTTAAATAGAATTAAATCTTTTGTAGCTATTAATGGAAAGATTAGTTTAAATAGGATTAAATCTTTTGTAGCTATTAATGGAAAGATTAGTTTAAATAGAATTAAATCTTTTGTAGCTATTAATGGAAAGATTAGTTTAAATAGAATTAAATCTTTTGTAGCTATTAATGGAAAGATTAGTTTAAATAGGATTAAATCTTTTGTAGCTATTAATGGAAAGATTAGTTTAAATAGAATTAAATCTTTTGTAGCTATTAATGGACAGATTAGTTTAAATAGGATTAAATCTTTTGTAGCTATTAATGGAAAGATTAGTTTAAATAGGATTAAATCTTTTGTAGCTATTAATGGAAAGATTAGTTTAAATAGGATTAAATCTTTTGTAGCTATTAATGGAAAGATTAGTTTAAATAGAATTAAATCTTTTGTAGCTATTAATGGAAAGATTAGTTTAAATAGGATTAAATCTTTTGTAGCTATTAATGGAAAGATTAGTTTAAATAGGATTAAATCTTTTGTAGCTATTAATGGAAAGATTAGTTTAAATAGGATTAAATCTTTTGTAGCTATTAATGGAAAGATTAGTTTAAATAGGATTAAATCTTTTGTAGCTATTAATGGAAAGATTAGTTTAAATAGGATTAAATCTTTTGTAGCTATTAATGGAAAGATTAGTTTAAATAGAATTAAATCTTTTGTAGCTATTAATGGACAGATTAGTTTAAATAGGATTAAATCTTTTGTAGCTATTAATGGAAAGATTAGTTTAAATAGAATTAAATCTTTTGTAGCTATTAATGGAAAGATTATTTTAAATAGAATTAAATCCGACAATTTATGGCCCCATTCCATTACAGACTTAGAGTCGGTTTCTAGTATTTCTCCCATTGTCTTGGATATGTGTACATAAGTTTTCCCTTATGTCTATTATAAGGAGTGGTGTCGTAAGTTTACTAGGAGGGTCATTTATGAATATTAGGAACAATTAAGGGGCAAGAATGGACCCATGAGGTACACTTACAATAATATCATGCTTTTAGACGTGTTATATTGTGGCTGAGTTCGTGAAATCGGATAAATTCGGAAAATATAGGACGTTATTTGCACACAGGAAATACATAACTGCGCAATGTTTCGATTGTCGACCGAAATTACGTAAATCCAGTGAATCATTGTCCGTTCGATTTTATATGAACACAGAAACCAAACTACATTTTGACCTCTTACGTCAATGAACAAAACAAACAATGAAATTTGGTCAATATAAACAGAAGCACAACAAAAAACTAAGAGTGAGAATGAACGAATAATACAATTTCTTTGTCGTCCCCTCCCCGCACATCACGTGCACACACACTCTCGTTCCGTTTCATCGCTGTTATAAGCCTCAGAACTAAAGTGTAAATAAACGTAGTCTGCTTTGATTAACAGGCGCCTCGTTATTTGAATCACGGCATATTTCAACAAGCGAGCACGAAAAACACGCTAAGCGAAGTCTACATACGTTTGACAGTAAACTTCGACGGGATGAAATTAAGAAATGAACCATTAGAGAACCGACTAACTAAATTCTAATATCTGGGAAATCCATAATCTATAATATAAATCTTACCAGTCAGTTTAAATGTATGTATGTATTCTGCTTAAAACTTTCGACGGAGGCGACAGATTTTCACAAGATCAATATCGTTTTGAAGCTCGATCCTTCAGACGACAAATATCGAAAAATTGGCTAAAAACATTAATTTCTTCATCCTCAGCCGGGCACTTTTCTACAGGGAGGGACCGTTTTTTTCGCCGATATTTTCGAAAATCATCCCCTGTTTTTGATTAACTAGCCTTAATTTAAACCTACGTCATTTCCGGTTTGGCGATGGGTGCAATAGCAAAAACGTCACGTTTATTTTTCACGTTCTTTTCCTCCTTCGCAGCACTGGTTCGAGCCTGCCTGCTTACTACCACTTTTTCCCCCAACACACACCTCAAAACACCCGGGCAACGTTGGGCAACCAGGCTAATATTTAAAGAAAAAACGAAACAAAATGCTCCATATTTTTCTTCTTAACTAATAATCCGACTCACTCGGAGAATAATTTTGAAAATATCCTATCCTAGATCATCGTTACCCAATACCAAATTCGATATTTTTAATGTGACATAAACGAACATTATTTTTTATTAAAATTTGATAAATGATATAAACGGTATAAGTTATCAACGCCAAAATTAATAAAATTATTACTTCAATCAGAACTGAACGTTCCAATAATTTAATGAAAAGAGTTTAATGAAAGCGTTGCCCGGGTGTTTCGAGGTGTGTGTTGAGCAAAAAAACAAAAAGTGGTAGTAAGTAGGCAGGCTCGCGAAGGAAGAAAAGAACGTGAAAAAAAAACGTGACGTCTTTGATGGTTGCGGCCATCGTCAAACAGGAAGTGGCTAACGTCAAAATTAAGACTAGTCACGCGAAAATATTGGCGAAAAAGAGCAGCCCCTCCCTGTAGAAAAGTGCCCAGTTGAGGGTGAAAGGATAAATGTTTTTAGCCAATTTTCTGATATTTGTCGTTCTTAGGGTCGAGCTTTAAAACGATACCAATCTCGTTAAAATTCGTCGTCTTTGTCGAAAGTTTTAAGCAGATATACATACATACATTTAAACAGACAGGTGAGATTTATATTATAGATAAAATAAACAATATAATTTATAATAAAATAAGATACGTATTGAACACGTTGGAAGCTAAATAACAGCAACACGAAATTTTTTATAAAATTAACGAGTGTCGAGTGGAAGAATAAACACTCGTTTATTTTATTAAAAAAATTCGCGTTGCAGTTATTTGACTTCAAACGTGTTCAATACGTATCTTATTTTATTTTCAAATTTCACTCAACGCTTCTAATAGATATAAACAAAAAACTACTCAGATTTTCAAACTGCGCGACCACGCGTTCTATCTGACTACATAAAAACCCCGCAGCTAACATCACGTGGACTTCATTCATTGAACATTCTTTCACTCGACATCATGGCGAAGAAAAAGAGAAAAAAATTTTTAGATTGACAAAGGAGTATATTTCCGAAATATATTTCTTTAAAAATAAACACTAGTTTATTTTATAAAAAAATTCGCGTTGCCCTTATTTGGCTTCGAACGTGTTCAATACGTATCTTATTTTATTTTCAAATTTCACTCAACGGTTCTAGTGGATATAAACAAAAATACACTTTATGTTTTATAGTAATCGTGAAAATGGAATATTAGATGAGTGAATTTGTTAACAAAGAGCAATTCTAGACATTCTTTGCTGAGATGACGTTCCAGGTCCACTTTGTTCGAAATATGTGTCTACTGCTTCTTTTCTACGACTGATGCTTATAGTTGAGGAAATGTTGTAGTCTTAACTAACACAAGTTTGCAGATGACCTGATAGATATAACCAATCTCATGCTTAACAAGAAACAATACCAGAAATATGTTTGCCATGGACATTGTTTGCTTGTAAAACATTGTAAAGATATGCTCGCCTTTTTTTATTCCCCCTTATATCCGTTCTTATATCACGGAACTACCATGAAACCAGTTCAAAAATGTTATTGCATTTCTCTAACTCACACACAATCTTATTGATTGTATAATTCGTGTCTATACGGCACCTATATAATGGTAACTTCTAAACATATTCTCAAATTCAAAAATTATTGAACACCAGAGCCTCTACACTCTGGAAGCAACATAGTTTGCTCATTTCATCCTCACTGCAGGGTTAAATCAGACCACATTTTTTTTTAAATTGTGTGCATTTAGTTTAAATGCAAATGTAAAAAAAATCAACGTTTAGTCATTACAGTTTTAAATGTTCTGCATAATTTATTTCCAAATATTCAAGTCGAAAATCAAGAGGGAAAATACAAAGTTTTTTTTTTCCATTTTTATAAACTTCTTCCCCAAGAGACTGGCTTAAAAAAAATTAGTTTCAGACAGAATTTTACGATGATTAAAAAAGACAACTTAAATCAACGCTAGAAATACACGCAAGGTAAATGAAGTAGAATTAACATCATTTTTATAGGCGGTGATTTTATGTATTTTTTTATGTCAGGATAAATCTTTGTCGTGTCTTTTCGTCATATCTAAAAGAGTCGAAGATAAAAAATCTAACTCAATATTCAAGTGAAGATAGAATGTTCTTAGTGCGCTGGCATCCAGGAACGTTGGCCATGCAGATTCAAACAAGATAATAAAAATATCCGGATTATTTGCATTATAACCACTGTTCACTCAATTTGGTTGTCATGTTCACAACGTTTCGATCGACGTAACACGCAGCCTTCTCCAGGTTTATTTTTTCCGACTTCCGAATCTAATCGCCGAACTTGCGAAGGTTTATGTCAAATCCGTGCAAAAATTTGAATTGAACTATCCTGATTGTCCCCATTTCTTCACTTATAATCGTTTTTTTATGTGTCATTCTTAGTTATTCCAAGATTTTCTATATGTGTATATAGAAACGCACGCAAATCACCGAGATATATTAGCCTGGAATATGTAGGAGTGATATTTAGTCATAAAAACATGGATGCAAGAAAGTAATGTATACGCGCTGAAAAATTGATAAAAACTCTATATAAATAAAATACTTTATTACTTCTGTTTATACAACAACAACAATTCGACTATCATCATCATCATCATCATCATCATCGTCGTCGTCGTCGTCGTCGTTGTCGTCGTCGTCGTCGCCGTCGTCGTCATCATCATGGATCGTCGTTTTCGTTGTTGTTATTTATCTAATAATTATGCTACTACTACTATTAATAATAATAATAATAATAATAATAATAATAATAATAATAATAATAATAATAATAATAATAATAATTTCGTTTCTCAATGTCTCCCTGAAAAGAGATGGGATTCATTTCCAGAGGATTTCCCTCAATCCCGGCTCCAAGCTAGAAGCTTCATAGATCAAAGGTTTTCCTAAGGATGTTGGTGGTACCTACAATAGCAGAGGTCTAAAGGCCTCCTAAAACATTGGAGATTCGTAGTTTTTTCAATTATCCTTCCAAACGACTTGATACTACTTCTAGCATACTAACTACGACCGGGTTATTTGTGTTTTAACCCCGTGTATACGCCTTATCTCCAAGGCCAATGGATCATAATTGATCCACTTCTTGTTCTCCGTCTCTCTCACATTCTTGTCCCAGAGTACTGAGAATTCTACAATCTGCCAGTTTTTTGAGACCTTGTCTATGACGATCAAATCCGGACGATTATGTTCCAATTGCTAGGTCGTTATGACACTTTTGTCCCACCATACCTCTACCCTGCCATCCTCACTTGTTCTCACTTCATCAGGAACCTCCTCAAACCACTTTCCAGCACACTTCACCCAAACCTTCTTACACATCTCCCAATATATCCGGAGTCCCATGCGATCGTGTCTTTTGCGATATTCTCTCTGGGCTTATCCACTACACCCTGCTGCAAGGTGCGCAACTGACTCTGAGATCTTACCACAAATCCGGCATTCTACAACAACCTCTTCTCCTAGAACTACTTTTTTGAACAATCGTGTTCCTAATGCCTGCTCTTGTGCTGCACAAACAAAAGCTTCAGTACTCTTAGCAAGATACCCAACTCTAAGCCATTGCCATGATCTTTCATCAGCCATTTCTGCTATATCCTGAAGAACCTTTTGCGCATGTTCTTCCTAGTCAGTTCCTTTGTCCTTTCTCTATTCATACGTGTCACATACTCAGCCTTGGTCTCACATGCCTCCACTTTATTGGCCACAGCCTTAAGCATCCAAACCTCACTTCTGACGACATTCTCCTTCAACGACATCTCCTCAGTTCTAACACAATCTTTTACACTTTTCAATCCTCTCCCACCGTTTTTCCTCTTTTGATACAGCATCGCTACGCTACTTCGAATATGAAACATAGCAAACATTGCTAAAACTTTTCTTGTTTTGATATCCATGGCATGCAACTCCTTGTCAAACCATTCTAAAATTCTCGCAGAGCATCTCAAAACACTGACTGCCCATGCATTTACCGCTTTCATTAGGTTTCCTCCATACCACCAGTGTGGACCTTCTCTTTCAACATTGTTAGAATAGTCATGCTCCCCTTTTCCAGCAATCTATTTCAAACTCGTCCTTGGTTTTCTGTCTTAGTTTAACTTCTTTTCTTATTTCTTCGATCCTACCAATGTCTTTTCGCCACCGTTTAATACTTTCCTCAAGTAATTGTGGTTACAATTCTACACGTCATTTGTTTTGACAGCAGTTTTTTCTCCTGACAATATGAGATTGTCTGCATCGGTGCTTTCGTTTCTTTTTCTAATATGCATAGATTTATATCCGTACCCGCCATTTTCTTTTTGACGAGTTTGAAACTAAATTTGTTTGTTAGCGTTTTTGTTTATCCACTTTCTTCCAATTTGAAAGTCGTCTGCTTCTATTTTAATAGCACTTTTTCATTGGTTAATCAAACGCCTAGCAAATGAATTAAAAATAAATAATTAGCAGCCTCCCCCCCTTAACATTACCGGAAAAAATACTGAAAACATTACATAAAATATAAAGTTGATTTAGCATTTCAACATTTGAACAACGCTCGGCTTAAACCGATGATTGTCGGTTTCGCTCGATCGCTTGACGGGAATTCCCGAGAATCCAGGTCAAATTATGCAAGACTTCGTCTTTATTGTTGTTGTTGATCTAATACTTATGCTGCTGTTAATACTACTACTACTACTACTACTACTACTACTACTACTACTACTACTACTACTAACAAAAACTTTCAGCAGTGCTAGAAAATGAAAGTCACAAGACGCTATGAGACTAATACCACGCATAAACTACACACAAACTGGACAAACGGCTACAGATGCAAGACACCAAAGAGCATCACATGGAATCATGGAAACTGAAACTGTATAATTGACAAATATCGTCCATCCCTTTTTTTCTGTGAGTGTCACCATAAACAGGTACCACACCAAATAATGAGGATCAAGGAGGATGGAAGGAGAGGAAGCAGTAGCCAAACCTTCGCTGGAATAGTGCAAAGAGAACTGGGACCTTGGTGAGGCTTATTGCCACCCAAATTTCAGTGAAGATCAATGGTCATCGCCAATTAGAAATCAATGATAAGCGGTTGTTACGATAACGCAATTTTTTTGCAAAGGTTACCGAAATAGCTGGAGAGTACTGGAAATCTGGGGAGACTTGTTGTCACTCAGACTCCAGGAAACACCACAGGCAGTTCTCAAAGAGCAATCTTTGATGATAGCTTGTGTGACTGCTCCTAGTGAGTAAATAATAATAATAATAATAATAATAATAATAATAATAATAACAATAATAATAATAATAATAATAACAATAATAATAATAACAATAACAATAATAATAATAATAATAATAATAATAATAACAATAACAATAACAACAATAATAATAATAATAATAATAACAATAACAATAATAGTAATAACAATAATAATAATAATAACAATAATAATAATAATAACAATAATAATAATAACAATAACAATAATAATAATAATAATAACAATAACAATAACAATAATAATAATAATAATAACAATAATAATAATAATAATATTAACAATAACAATAATAATAATAATAACAATAATAATAATAATAATAATAACAATAACAATAATAATAATAATAATAACAATAACAATAATAGTAATAACAATAATAATAATAATAACAATAATAATAATAATAACAATAATAATAATAACAATAACAATAATAATAATAATAACAATAACAATAACAATAATAATAATAATAATAACAATAATAATAATAATAATATTAACAATAACAATAATAATAATAATAACAATAATAATAATAATAATAATAACAACAACAACAATAATAATGATAACAATAATAATAATAATAATAACAATAACAATAATAATAATAATAATAACAATAATAATAATAATAACAATAACAATAATAATAATAATAATAATAATAATAATAATAATAATCATAATAATAATAATAACAATAATAATAATAATAATAATAATAATAATAATACATATCACAGCGAATATTGAGAAAATTGGAAGATATAGTACAACTATTTTTATTTAAGTCGGTTAATTATAGTGAGAATTAAAATTATAAATTTTACTCGTACTTTTTTATAAATTTTTATTCAGATAGTTTTTAGCTTAAGATAAAAACATGACAATATTGTCTTTTCGAATACAATCTGTCCGTATTGAAAAATGAAATAGTCATTCAATGCAATATTACAAAAATAAACTCGATATATTTTTAATTGTCATTAAGTCTGTGTTTTCAGTGAAAGGCATAACCTGGTAGAACGCGAATTTCGACGTTTTATCTTCTGTTACGTACTCGATCATAATCAGCTTTTAAATCGTTCTTTCACTCTTGCGCTGTATGTTTTATCTTGATATATTTTAAGATTCAATCTCACTTTATTTTTCGAATCTGGACCAGTGTCTCCTGTTTTGAGCTCTCTCTCTCTCTCTCTCTCTCTCTCTCTCTCTCTCTCTCTCTCTCTCTCTCTCTCTCTCTCTCTCTCTCTCTCTCTCTTCAGTGCACAAGCAAGAATTTGTTGATGACTGTCTATTCATTGGGATTTCATATTCGACTGTCACATGTGTTCACACAAAGCGCAAGTTTCTCGAAATTAGTTTTTTCAAAATATGAATAATGCAATTATAATGCCATACACGATCCGTCAAGCTAAAGGAAAGTGTCCGACTATTTTAGCTTTCTTTAATAGGGGAGGAATCTTTTTCGTTTCTTACTTCTTAACATGAATTCAACAAATTTGAGCAACCTTGTATAATCTGCCATTTAAAAGAAATTTACTACATGCAAATGAGTGAATCCGAAAAACTGACATGGAAATTAAAAGAAAAATATAAACGCAGTTTCATGTGATTATTTTCGAAATCTAAAATCCAATTAATTGATCCTTCGAGAAAAGGCAATTCAATTTTTATAGCAAACTACATCCAATAAATAAAAGATTAACGTGACACTTAAACGAATGACAACCAATAAATTCGTGTTAAGTGTGTAAGAATAGAATGCTAATATTAAAACTCAGAAAATTATCAAGAATAAAAAAACTATTAAAAATAATAGTAATAATATACAGTTAGAAAAACCTAAGCAATCAACATCATTTTCGTAGCTGAGTTCGAATCTCGCAACCGGTAGGAATTGCAATCCTACATCCATGATTGCGTAAGAATGAAACACTAATGTCTTGGAAGTATAAACTAAACTAATTAGCGTTTATGCAACGTTCATGACTTTCGTCGTTCGAATACTCTGGATTGTCTAATGTCTGCGCCCGAATTGAGCTTTTATTAGTTATTAATTCTCTTCATACTCGTAACAATTGTTTGGTGGCCCGGGAGATAAAAGCTTAGCAAATGGAGTCAAATATGGCTACGTGACTAGGTTTGAATCTTCCGACCGGCAGGAATTGTCATGTCACTACACTGCTGAATGTGTCTATAGGTATAGAAGAATAGTAATAATAACATTATATATATATATATATATATATATATATATATATATATATATATATATATATATATATATATATATATATATAACGAAGGAATTTATTCAAATTAATTACCTATAAATGCTACATCAATGGTTAAAATATTGAATTTTGCGCTTAGGTTGGTCGCTTTTTCTTAAAACCCTAAGGAAGGGCTCGACTTGATTATCTTAACGGGGCTTTTTATAACAATAATATTTTTATAAATTAATATTACAAATTACTTTTATACGTAAATATACTAGCGTGTTATGCTTACGCGACCGTCAGTGTATGAAGTGACAACTACTGTAAGTCGGTAGATTTGAACTCATAAAGTCATAAAGTACTACTTGACTCCATAGACTAGCATTCTATCTCCATTCTATCTCCAGGCTACCAGAAATTAACACAAGAACTGAGAAAAATTAAGTACTTATGCATACCAAAGCAGTGGCATAAACTATAAAGAGTCAGACAATATGTAACGAGAGGCGGTTGAATTCTCTCTCTCTCTCTCTCTCTCTCTCTCTCTCTCTCTCTCTCTCTCTCTCTCTCTGTGTGTGTGTGTGTGTGTGGCTTTTATAAGCGTTGACTCGTCAAAGTAATATATATATATATATATATATATATATATATATATATATATATATATATATATATATATATGTTACTTTGAGGAGTCCACCCTTATAAGAGCCCGGACGCGACACTTTAGGATAAGGGCTAAGTGTTAGGTAGATGGTGAGACAAGATAATTAGTAATGATGGAACATGGGTAGTGCTAGATTATTAAAGAAGATGGCTCATCATGAATTTATTCACATCAAATTTTAAAATGACATGCTATAGTCAACCAGAAAGCAAACCCACGGCATTGCATTCCATAGACGGACAGTTCTAGAAAAGAAATTCTGCTCATACAATTTTTATTTAGTTTTACACACAGATAGAAACTGAAGGATGTTGTTGACGGTTGTTGAAGCCAGACGAAATATTGTTGCTGGGGAAGGCGATACATTGGAGCTCAGTCAAGCGGTTATCAAAAAAATAAAAATAGAATAGGGCCAGACTCGTAACATTTCTTCTGTGAGAATCAGGAAGTAGGGAGGCGAAAGGTCCTCGCTCAATAAATTCCAAAGACGGTTCTGCCATGGCAACAGTAGTCCATCTTAAGCTGTATTTTACACTTGTACAGGTATAGGACTGTATCAAGAGTCATATACTTTCTGGTGTGGTAGAATGATCCAACCATTTTTCCGGTGATTTTGGCAATGGATTTCATGTAGAATTTCCATTAAAATTTTTTGGTTAAGGTCTGTCTCAGACGTGTGTTGAAACAGGGTACTTCTTTTTATTTCAACTGGGGCCAAGTAGAGATATGAGCGTTGATAGTGAGAAAACAGAAACCTAGTTTTGAATGCATTAAAATTAACGAGATATTTTTGACTCCAGTGTACCACACGCTCCAGATCGGAGGAGAGAGAATCGGAAAGATACTGGTCAGATTTTCACGGTAGTATTGTCTGCATAGATGTCGACAATTGATCGTAGAATATGATTTGGGAGATCGTTGATGAAGATCAAAAAGGAAGTTGGACACAGGATCGCGAGGCACACCAGCATTAGCACTCTTGCATAATTTGACCCTAATTCTCGAGAATTCCCGTCAAGCATGGATCGGGCGAGACAGGCAATTATCGGTGTCAGCCGGGCAGCGTCGTAACAGACGCAGACAAATGAAAAAAAAAAAAAAAACTAACCGGAAAAAATACAAATGCAAATATTTAAAAATAACAACAACAACAACAAAAACTACCTTGAAAAATGAAAATTATTTTATTTCATTTTAGTATTTATTTTATTTTTTTTTTTTGCAAAATATTTATCAACGGGAAGTTTGTTTGTTTTTTCTCCAAGAAAAGATATTTTAACCGCATAATTGTTAGGTGTAAGTACAAGTTTTTGTTTTGTTTTCTTTTTTGTAACCGTATTTATTTTTTATTTTATTTTCAAGACTTGTTGTTCAGTTAAGTTCTTTTGGTGTAACTGTCCATTTGTACATCTCCAGGAGAAACCATCCTCTACACACGCCCTTTATAAGTAAACATTTGTGTTTTTGCACCTCAATACTTCTTCTGACAATATGAGATTGTCTGCATCGATGTTTTCATTTCTTTTTCTAACATGTATAGATTTATTTTCTTGCCTGTCATTTTTCTGTTTGGCGAGTTTGAAAATATATTTGTTTGTCAGCTTTTCTTTTTTGTTGGTTTAGTCGCTTTCTTCCAATTCGAATGTCGTCTGCTTTCATTTAGATAGCGCTTTTTCTTTGGCTAATCAAACTCCCAAAAATTCAATTAAAAATAATAATAAATAAATAATAAATAAGTAACTAATCAGAAAATAAAAAGTCACCCCTGACCCCTTAATATCACCTTAAAAATTACTAAAAAAAAAATAACAGAAAAAAAAATAATAAATCAAATAAAAAGTCGAGTTAGCATTTCAACATTTGACCAACGCTCACAGCTGCTGACACCGATAATTACCGGTCTCGCCCGATCCATGCTTGACGGGAATTCACGAGAATTCGGGCCAAATTATGCAAGAGTACCCCAGCATTAATACTTTGGATTTCTGCCTATCAACGACTACTTTAAGAAACCTATCGGAAAGAAAAGATTTGATGGTTGAGAGAACATTCCCAGCAATCGCAGCGTTGGAATTCTTATAAAGTAGACCTTTATGCACAAACCCTATCAAATGCCTTAAATGTATCAAGAGTTATTGTTCTAGAAGCGAAGCCATTATCAATAGATTAACTGATCCCGTGTAATGTTACCGTCAGCACATCAGCTGTTGATCTCTCAGAACGGAAACGGTATTGTTTGTCGCTTAATAGGTTATTTTTGTTGAGGTGGTTGACAACTTTTCTATTTACCAATACCTTAATCATGGCGCAGAGGACGCTTATTTAGATAAAGATGCAGAAAACTTATCCCTTGTATTTTTTAATACTAGGCTGAATTGCGATGTTTTTCAAGATTTTGGCAAGCATCTGTCCTTAAGGAAATGTTTAAAAAACTTTGTAAGTAAATGAGATAGTTTCGGTAGCAGTTTTTTTAACGCTATAATTAGAATGTTGACAGGTCTTGTTGCTTTAAGGAATCAAGGTTCTTGATAAGACTGGAAACATCTTGGACAGATATATGGATGTCGCTCAGAAATTTTTCAGTTTTGGGAGGAAAATCAGGCGGCCTTTATCACACAGGGTGGAGTTGTGCAAGGCTGCGAAGTTGTTAGCAAATAGTTTGACTTTGCCGGATGCTGAAATAATCACCCCAGATCCCTTGATGATGCGAATCTGTTCAGATCCTGTCTGTTATGCGCCAAAACTCCTGAGTACTTAGCCTTTGCTCAGCTACTTTAGATTTGAGAGTTATGCAAAAAACTCTTTCGCGTTATTTTGCAGTTGTTGTTGACAGTTCTAAAGGAGGCTATAGTTTCTGAACATCTTTTCCGTTTAAAGCAATTAAAATATTGATTTCTAGCGGCACATTCAAGGTTCTACCATAATTAACTATTTGGTTTTAGTTAAAAATTTGAATAGTATATAGCTTTGAATACCGATTGTTAGCCAAAAGTCGGGTGCTATAGATGACACGTTATTTTGAATATAAAGCATAAATGTATTTGTGATATGAATGGAGGTAAACTGCCCCAGTTGGCTATCGAGCAGCGATGCACAGTGCGATAGAAATAGATATCTGAGGTCTTGTTATACTCTGTCTTGTTTGGGAGGACCAATCATTCAACGTTAAAAAGTTGAAATCTGCAAAGTCGTGAATGTTGGCACAGTAATCGGCAGACAGGATATGGACAATTTTCCCTACGATACTCTCACCGATAGTGTCATTATCGTTGGAAGAAGGTATATGGCAAATAAAGAAGCAGTACTGCAATTGGTAATGTATATATATATATATATATATATATATATATATATATATATATATATATATAAAAGTGTCTCCTTTTCAGATTAAATATGTTTTTAACTCTTTTTCGAAGTGTTTTTAACATGTTTTATTAACTGTTTGCTCGTATATATATATATATATATATATATATATATATATATATATATATATATATATATATATTAAAAAGAAAACCCATTATATTAAAAAAAAAAACAATATATGAACCTTATCATAAATCTGCACTATATGTCCATAATGAGTCAAACCACCCTAAGTTTACATTAAAATCAAAATGTCTGTTTAGGAATCTCTAAATTATCTTCTAACAAATCTATATTTAACAAAAACACAAAATACTGCAACGATGCCTTTAAAAACTTAGGACATAAAACACGAATAAAATACCAAGATAAAACGGGTAAAAATACAAATTACATAGAAAGCTATAACAAATATCATAAACCTAGCAAAAACCTATAATATGACTATATCAACCCACAAAAAATTACAAAAAAAAAACCCACAATACAAAACCAAATTAATATAGAGACGTCAGCCATTAACACTAATAACCCCAAAACCATATCATAAAACGACAAAACAGACATAAAGATACCCTGTGGTTTAACCCTCCATAATCTTAAAATGTTAAAACAAACATAGTCAACGAATTTTCCAAAATATTAGAAATTAACTACAGTTAAATATTTAACAAAAATACTATCAAAATATTTTATTCAACAATGCCAAATTTAAACAAACGAATAATTAGTAACAACAATAAAAAAACATTAAGAAAATGCAAAATACAAATATATAAACTATGACAGGCTGTAATTGTAGAAACAAAAACATATGTCCTTTATAGGAAACCTGTAAAAGTAAAAGCGTAATTTACAGCTGCACAGTAACAAAAATCCCAAATGTAAATTCTAATAATAACAACTATATTAATCCTGTGGCACAGACTAACATCAACACACACTTAATGAACAATAACACCCCCCGTTAACCCATCAAACACCTTAGTACAACTAAACGTCTTGAATAATTATACCACTGTTAATCAAACTGAAACAATTATTACAACTCTATTAACTACAATGCAATATACTTTGGATCTATCAAACACAGAATCTCCACTCATAAACACTTTTTTAAAAAGATCCTTAAGAAACTAAACAACATTAACAAAATATATTTGGCACCTCAAAGATGAAAATCCCCTTTAACATAAAATGGAAAATACTAGGCTCTTTAAAACATATAAACCTGGTGACAAATTCTGCAATCTTTGTAGATTTGAATCTCTAGCTATATTAAATTCAATGACAATAAGTCAACATGTTTAAACAAAAAAAAGATGAAATATTATCGGGATGCTTACATAGATGATGGATTAAATTCAACAGATACAACCCCCGTCAAAAAGTATTATTAATATAATAATTATCGTTATAATAATTATAAATATTATTATTAATATAATTATTATTTTACTTATTTTATTATTAATAATATCATTATTATTATTATTATTATTATTATTATTATTATTATTATTATTATTGCTATAACTATTATTATTATTATTATTATTATTATTATTATTATTATTATTATTATTATTATTATTATTATTTTCTTTTCGTAACCATTCCCATCACAATAAATAAATAATTTCTCCCTAAAATAATTGCAAATATATAAATACCAATTTAAAATTATAAATTTAAAATGTAAACAGTTATCTCTCTTAGATTATTAAAAGTTTTTTTTTTGTTTATTTTTTATTAAAAAAAATGTTATCTCTTGTGGATTTTAAAAATAGCGTCCACTAATAATAGTTAAACATTGTTATTTACCTTGCGTTTTTAAATTTTCAATGTAATAATAAACTGTAAATTATTTCAACCAATTGTGGCCAAAATACAACATGCCCACTTATGATGAAATTTAAAACAAATTTTCAAATGCAACTCAAAAAGTTATTTTAAAATGTTCTTCCTTTTTTCTATTCCTACTAAATTTGTTTTCATACAATTTACATTTTTCTTATGTTTAAATATTTTCAGGACTATTCACTTACTACAAAAATGCTAGTTTTATTTTGGTGCCATAAACTCCTCACCCATCCCCTATTTGTGCTGATTAGGAGACTATATTCAAAAACACAACCTTTGTCAATTATTGCCAATGTTTATTGTCAATTTTGATAAAATGAATATCGTTTCCGAAACGATCGCACACTCAATTTGATTTTGTTTGTTCATCCTTTTGAAACTAAGTTATAATTTACAATTATTAATCTTTATACAATATATATATAATATATATATAAATTACTATATATATATATATATAATAATTTATATATATATATATTGTATAAAGATTAATAATATATATATAATATATATATATATATATATATATATATATATATATATATATATATATACTAGACTACCCGTGACTCGTTGGGTCAGTATATGTTATCGCTAACTATAGTATCGTGAGTATATAGAATTAATGTATAAACGTGCAAAAATTGAATGGACGCGCACGCGAAAACAAAAATGACGATTAATGAAAACAATAGGGAATACATTGGATAATAAAAGTTGAACATCATTGCCCTGAGATTAAATGACAAATCCTTTATATAAGAGGAGTGTAGTCCATTGAAAAATTGAGAAAAAAAAACGAAAAGAAATGTCGTTTGCGTGACACTGCTGTCCCAACTTTCACTTTCTGGTTACCACTTGACGCGTCTTCTCTCAACTCCAAAACGAACTTCTGTAACTTTAGCTTTTCTCTCCCCGAATCCGACTTTTCTCTTCTACAAATACAACTTCTCTGCTCGCAATCTAACTTCAGAATGGTATTTATTTTCAGAAAATTTACAGAAAAATTTGGCACAAGGCCGAAGATGGGGGAGGGGAAAGGACGGTCTTCTCTGACTAGTGCTAACTAATCTAACCTAACTAGTTCCTACTTTCACTCTACTTACACCATAATACCACATTCATACTATACATCCATCAGCGTATACATCCTTCATCAATCACCATAAGAACATCATACCATGATAACCTAATTAAAACCCATAAGAAAGGGGGGGGGAAGATAAAAATTTTATATACAAGATACAAATGAGATATTTACAATGTTAGTAACAAAAGACCCCCCCGTTGTTAAACTATGGCAGATGCACCGATTCACCAGTCGAAAGGGTGATGCGGGTCCGAACGCTTTATTTAAAACACCTCTTACGAAAACTTCGAAAGGGAACCCGCATCTCTGGCGAATCAAGCGATCTGTCACCTAATTTGGGAGGGGAGTGGGGTTAAAAAAATAAAAATAAAATAAAAAACGCAGGGACAAACTCAAAAGGGGCCTAATGATCGCTATCACACACTAGCTAGGTTATGAACAAAGAAGCCTAAATAATGGTCCTACTCTTGCCTATATCGTGACCTACTCTGGACTAAAAACGAGTCAGGGCTGACGTTCGTTCCTGTCACCCAAAATTCTTTCCCTAAGGAACATCCAAGAACCAGTCAAGACTTGCTTCTCTCACCCGACACACACGCGCAACTGACACCCACCTTTCAACAAAGTCTGACGGAGAGAGTCTAACTCTCTCGGCCTTGATACGATCCTTTAAATAATGACGAAAGAGTCGTATAAGGTCGAGGGGAGCAAAGTCCTCAGATCCATAGACCACTTTCATACGTGTGTTCCAGATAACACCTCTCATCACAGCTAGCAAGGTCAAACACAAATCTTTTCTGAGCTTATCCGTTGTCGGAGCCCAATTGCTACAGACATTAATAGGAACCAAGGTTAATGAGGATGTGTTTAGTATGCGGACCATGAGACCTGTAACAAACTCAATCAGCGGCGCCACGATGCGACAATAAACGAAGGCGTGACATAAAGTCTCGTCCTCATCGCCGCACCGTTTACAAATAGGCGAATCCACCAAGCCAGCTGAGTGGAGTCTCTTACCGACCCATAGAGCATCTCGAATTACCAGCCAGGTCAGGGAAGCCTCGTCGTTAGTGAGGCATCCTGACCCAGGCGCCCAAGGCCAGATTGAGCGGAGCTGCTCCTTCGTCAAAGGGAGCCTCCCACCAATGACATCCGTTACGGATCCCCTCACTAAAACCCGATATAATGCCTTTCGGGACAACAGCAGAGTGTTAGAGAGGCTTTCCTTCACTCTTAAGAGGGACTTCAGTGCGCGCCGGCACTCGCGATAGAAGGGACATTCACCTCGGGGCAACCTGTGTGCCTCCCCCTCGGAGTAGTGCACCCCTCTCAAAGCCGGGAAGGCTTTCTTGGTGTCCTCCATCCAGAGGCCACCGTTTTCCCTATCTTGTGTGCACATTCGATCTAGGTAGTAGAGCCGTAGCGTGTATAGCCGAATCTCCACGTTTGGCATACCTAGACCGCCTTCAGAAGGATGTAGGTAGCAGACATCGCGACAGACCTTAGGGGCCCTTCCAAGCCATAAGAAGTTGAAAAGAGCCCTCTGCAAATATAGCAGTGTATCTGACGGGATTGGAAGCACTGATAGACGATAAATAGCGATTGGATAGATGTGAGTATTACACACCTCCGCTCGCCCCTTTAATGAAAGGTTTCTACTGATCCATCGTGAAGCTGCAGACCGTACCGCTTTCAGAACCTCCGACCAATTTTTCTCCAGCTGGAGGTCAGGACCAAACCAGACGCCGAGTATCTTGCAAGGCCCATCGCTCCAACTAAAGGGCCCCTGAAGGGGCATACCCCTCCAGGCACCAATGCGCAAACCCGAAGACTTGTCGCAGTTAATTTTGGCCCCTGTTACCGTTTCATACAATCTGATTTCTACACCGACGACACTAATCTCAGCACTGCTCGTTACAAGTACAGTTACGTCGTCGGCATAGGCGGAGTACTTCGCCTGGGCATCCACACCTGGCAAAGTGATTCCGCGTAGGACCGGATTCACCCTTAGCCTGCGCAAAAATGGCTCGATCGCAAGCACATATAGCATGGGTGATAACGGGCACCCTTGACGAATGGAACGTGACAAACTGAAGGGTCTCGACCTCTTCCCATTTACTTCCACCATCACCGCGGGGTTAGCATAGAGAAGATGAACCCAAGAGCGAAATTGCGGGCCAAAACCGGCCGCCGATAAAACAGCCCCCAAGTACCGATGGTCAACCCTATCGAAGGCTTTGGACTGATCTAAATTGATCAGCGCGGCCTCAGTGTCGACTTTTTCTATCATCAGGCGTACCGAGTGCAAGTTATCCTGGATTGTCCTGCCCTTCACGGCACACGTTTGCTCGGGGCTAATAAGACGCGCCAGGACAAGCTGCAGACGATTTGCGAGAATCTTGGCCAAAATCTTTAACTCAGCGTTAAGCATCGTTAAGGGCCTGAAATTACCTAACCCATCCCCACCATCTTTGCTTTTACGGACAAGTTTTATCACACCCATGGTAAAGTACTTGGGGATTGAACCGTTCCTAAACCATGAGTTAAACAAAACCGTCAGTAGAGGGACAAAGATGTGCGACAACCTCAAATACACTTCGTAGGGAAGACCATCGATCCCCGGTGACTTATTAAGGCCGACCCGCTTTAAGGCTTCAATGACTTCATCCTCCGTTATGCCACCTTCGCACCTAGCCGCTTCGGTCGTCGAAAGACGAGAAAAGTCAGCCAAATAGGTGTCGAATTGTTCTAATGACAGACCGGGTTCCATGGAAAAAAGCTCCTGGAAATGGGATCTAAACGCCTCCAGCACACCCTGGTTTGTGGTCACGGTACGCCCGTCCGGCAACGTGACACGAACGATGTGCCTATTAGCCGCTTGCCTAAGCTCCTCTGCACGCAGTTCAGCGGCCATGTTTGTTGCTTCCTGGGGCATTCTTTTTAACCTAGCCCTAATCGCTAAGGCTTGGTGCTCCTTTTCAGCAAGGGAGGCAAGCCGAGCCCTAATTATATTAACGCTAGCACTATCCCCCTCCTCCACCGCCCGATCTAGTCTAGACTCTAGTGTCACTTTAGCTGCCCTAGAATCTAGATTGAGTCTTTTACTAAAGTCAGCAGCAAAGGACCTAATGTCTTCCTTAACTTTTACCCACCACTTATTCCCAATAATTGCCCCCGTCAATTCCCGCTGTAGGGTTAGTAATAGCCCGTCACGGAAGCCTTTCACATCGAACAACGACGTGTTGAGCTTCCAGTAACCGGCTAATCTAGGCTTAGGTCTATCTAAGTTTACCCGTACACGAACAAGTCTGTGATCCGAGTAAACTATGTTGTGGAAACTTGGACAATCCAATACTCCTATGTCGACTCGCCTAACTAAGAACCGGTCGATATAGCTCGAGAGCTGTATCGAATCGGAGCCGCCTCTACCTGTCCAAGTCCACACTAAGTCACGGGGCTTTTCATTTCGGAATTTGTCGATAAGATCAAACTTATCCACAAATTCACGAAATAAAACAGCATCCCGATCTCTGTTAGTTCCCCTAGATGTTAACCCAAATCGATCTAACTCGGGATCCAGGACGGCGTTCCAGTCTCCCGCTAAGATAACCGTTCTGGAAACATCTATGAACTGCTCGATCCGCCGAAAAAAACCAGCCAGCTCAGAATGGCTATTGGGCGCATAAACCCCAATAAGACGTAATGCCCTACCCTTTATGGTAACATCCAAAACACATAGTCTTCCCTCCGGATCCAAGTAACACGGGTCACACGACGCATCTAGAGACCTTTTAACTAGCCAGGAAACCCCTCTCGAGCGAGAATTATAGTGCGCTGAGTAAGCCTCAAAGGTCCTAGACAGTGCACTCAAATGGTCACCAGGAATAAGGTGGGTTTCCTGCACACAACAGATATCCACTCCGAGGTGCTGCAGGTCCAAACTCAAGCGCCATTTGCGCGAGTCGGCCCTTAGCCCTCGGATATTTAAACTAGCAAGCTTGAGATCCATGGTGGTGTCTTAGGGTTGGGAACCAGGAACGAACATCGCGGTCGTGAGCATGCCGACGGCTCTCGTGAGGGAATAAGTACCCATCGCAGTATCGATGAGTCCGTCACGAGAGATACCGCCGACATGCAGGGGATAGGTTAGTTTTACTATCCTATACAGGGAGGGGTGCATTTTTACCGGGACCCTCCCAACGCAACATTTTTTTAGATTTTTAATATCTGTGTCTTTAAATATGGCTAGGGGAGGGGACATATTGAAAGCCTTATTTGCCTCCTCCAGCATTTGCCATAGGTCTTTTGCCTCTTCTTTTTTTCTGATTACGGTTAGTATGCGTCTAGCTTTAGGGAAATTGGTGGGGATGTCTATTAGCTTCCCCCCTACCTCCCTGAAATCAATTAGTTTGCTGAGGTCTGCACCTTTAAAGTTCTTGTTATTATTTATGGCAGCTGAGTTTAAGATGCAAATATCTTTTCCAGGGAGGTAGAGGGTCTTTTTTTTGTGTTCAGGTGAGGGGGTAGTGTCCATGTCAGTATATGTGTTAGTAGGGTTAGTAGGGGTTTTTACTGGAGATACAGGAGGAGTATTATGAGGGGACTTAGAGGTGGCTGGTACAGGAGAGGGGAATTTATGTTTTTTAAGAGGACTTAGTGGAATTAGTTTAGGCATTTTGGAGGGGACAGGAGTTGTGACTGGAGGAGGCATTTTAAAAGGGGAAGGAGTTTTGGATGTTGCGGGGGACTGTGTAGTGATGAGTCTGGTATTTTTGGAAGGAGGTGACTTGCATGGGGATTGGAGTGTCTGTTTTTTGGTGTCCAGTTTTTTCTTGAGATTTACTATTTCTATGTATTTTTCTCTGCCTGGGTCGTGTTGCAGCATAGCCTCTTCTCTCATCTGCTCGAGGGAAACACGTCCGGGGGTCTTTTTCCCAGGGGCGATCTGCCATGGTTCTCCTCTGAGGGTCTCGTCTTTGGTGTTGGTTGTTTCGCTGGTAGTTTGGTTGGGTACACTTTTTGATGTGCTGGCTCCCAGATGCTCACCTATTATTTTCTTTGTGTTAGGAGTGGGCTTTTTTGATGGGCAATCTGATGTGAGATGTCCGATCTCACCACAGTGCCAGCATGTAGGTCGCCTGCCGGCCACTATGATGGGCAACTTTTCTTCACCCACCTCAAGGAAGAAGGGGATGCTTACGAAATCTTCCTTGTTCAGCAGTATGTCGAATGACCAGACCCCGTGGAATTCGTCAACTTCAATGTGTACCATTTCCCCAAACTTCAGGAAAAAGGCACCGAGGTGTTCGCCATCTACGTGGTGTGGTACATGGAAGACCGATACTGTCGTGCGTCGCTTCCCTAGGTATTCCGTCCTCAGGATGAATTGCTGGGTAATTATTTCCTTTTGGGAAATAGTGAGGCACTCTTGTGATGAGTTAAAGAGTGCACTCCAGGTATTGTAACCTTTGCACTTTATGACGCGTAAAGGTCTAAGTCCTGCGGTTGCCAGTAGATTGATGATTATGTCCACGGTTGCTCTTATTACTTTCTTGGTCTTCCTGTCTACCACAAATAATGTTAGGCACCTTTTCCTTATTTCATCCAATTTCGGGATGTTGACAATTAGTCCTGAGTCAGTAACTTGATCAAGGCATTGTTTTGCTTTCTCAACGAATTCAGTGACGTTAATATCGACTTTTGGGGGTTTTGTCCACGGGTTCGTCGTTGCAGCTGCGACGTTCTCCATCTCCATTGTGACGACAATAGGCGTTTGGCACGCCGAAGCGGCCATAGCCGAACCGTTAAAAAGACGGTTAAAAAAAGTCCAAGAAAAAAAGAAACAACTGTTAAAAATAACAGTAAAGACAAAGAGGGGGAAAAAGGAAGCGTCGTGTAGAAAAAAATCGGACGGTAATAAAAATAAAAGGTATAAATCGCTGGTTGAATAACGCACAGGACAAGACTCAATCTAACTTCAGAATGCCCTCCTTCCCCAAATCACTCCTCTTTTATCTCCAATCAGGAGCATCTCATTTGCATACCTGCATATAAAGAAACAGGGCAGCCATTTTTGTTTCTTTCTTCTTCATTATGAACACGAGGTAAGCCACACAAAAACGCGGTCGGTCGTTCTTGTTTCTTTTTTCTTCATTTACACCACAAGAAAAAATATAAGGAGGGACTGTGGATTGTACAGGTCCACTCTATTTTGGTTTGTTTGTTTGTGTCTTGACAGTTTTTAAACTATCAGGAAATAATGAGTAACTGATTAAGTAATATTTAACAGTGAAACTTTTCCAAAGCAAATCATTTAAAAAAATGAAAAGTTCCCCCACACACTACGTATTTTGAAATGTTTGGAACTTATGAACCCCTACCCGCCGCCACCAAACTTGAAAAAATGCTAACGATTATATGTCTCGTTTACCGCTGCGTGGTCAAAAAGTGGGTGCTCATTTTACATTTAATTTACATGGGAAATTAATCCGCCACTCTAAAATATTACATTTTTTTAAAGTTCCTTCTTTTCTTTTATCTTTTTAGGCCATTAAAACGTATCAGCTAAAACAAAAAGTCGACTTTGGTCTCCTTTTAGGAGAAAAACGTGACTGTGCTAGGTCGTAAAATACCAAATACTTTTGTTTAAATTTGTAAATTGATCAAGTTTTTTTGTTTTTTTTTAAATTAGAAATATATTTGCTTTGTTTTGTTGTTTGTTTGTTTGAAAACGGTTCCAACTTGCGATGGAAAATACAAATAAAATAATCGTAAATAAACAATTTGTAACACGAAAAACGTACCATTTTTATCAAGTTCTAGTTTTAATCACGCACAACTTGTGTAGAAAATATTTTTAAAAATTATATATTTGTTTTGTCTTTTAGTTTTTAAACGATTCCAACTCGCAATGAAAATACAATAAAACCGTACATGTTTTTTATCTTCGGTTTTACAAAAATTTAGATTTTATTATTGTTAATTTTTATTTCAAAACGATTCTACGAGGAGCGTGCAATAAGTAATGTCCCTGACGTACTTCCGGTGTCTTATCTAGCTGAAATTTTGCATGTACAATGATTTATATCTCTACGGGTTATGTAGCAAATTACAGCTCTGAAGTAATTGTGGTTTCTGTTTTACAGGTGTTTGAACTGAGTCAGGTGTGAAATGGAGCCTGTTGAATGTCGAGCAGTGATCCAGTTTTTGTATTTGAAAGGACGCACACTACAGGAGACTTTTGATGAAATGAAAGAAACTTATGGTGATAATGCCCCATCATATGACCTTGTAAAACGCTGGCATCGTGAATTCAAACATGGCCGGAAGTCTGTGGAAACAGCTCCCAGACCTGGTTGCCCACCTTCTGTCATTGATGAGGCATCTGTCCATCAAGCTGAGGCTGCCATTTTGGAAGATCGGCGCATCACTATTCGTCAAATAGCCCAAGATGTCAAGATTATTACAGGGTCGAGACCATTTGCATATGCATAAGGTGTCTGCCAGATGGATTCCCAGGTTGCTCATACCATTCCAGAAGCGAAAACGCGTCGAGTGCTCGATGATGAATTTGGAGATGTGCCAAGAAGATGAGTCAAAGTTTTTCAAAAGACTGATTACACAGGATGAAAGCAGGGTCCATCACTATGATCCAGAGACCAAAGCCCAGTCAATGCAGTGGAAGCACTTGGACTCACCACCTCCAAAGAAGGCAAGTGTGCAGCCCTCCGCTGGCAAGGTCATGCTCACATTCTTTTGGAACCAGGACGGAGTAGTGATGACAGATTTCCTGGCAAAGGGTTCCACAATTACAGGAGCCTATTATGCTTCACTTTTGAGGAAATTAAGGGAAGCTATCAAAATCAAGAGGCGGGGCAAGATCATCAAAGGTACCCGCCTCCTGCAGGACAACGCTCCGGTCCACAACTCGCATGTCGCCCGATCAGAAGCACGGGCATGTAGTTATGAAATCCTTCCCCATCCTCCATACTCTCCTGACTTTGTACCCTCTGACTGTCACCTCTTCCCAGCCATGAATTGTTTTTGGAAGGAAAGTGTTCCCAGATGATGCAGCCTTGATTTCTGAAGTCACGTCGTGGTTGGAGGACCAACCTGGGGTGTTCTACAAAAACGGTCCCTATGGCTGCATCAAACGATGGGAGAAATGCATAACTCTGGGTGGTTCCTATATAGAGAAAGACTAATAACTGTGCAAAGTTTCGTTGCTCTACTGTTATGAGAAGTGGGTCAGGGGCATTACTTATTGCACGCCCCTCGTAACTTGCAATGAAATTACAAATAAAATTCTTAAAATGATGTAAAAAAAAAAAAGCAAAAGCTATTTGCAGTTTTGATTTTATTGGCTTATTTTAAACGCGAAAAAAAAAACAATACACCTGTAATGATACAATCTGATCTTTGCCCTCGCGATGCAAGTAAATATATTTTTTTAATCTATTCGATTTTGTGTAATACATGAATATAAAATTTACTTAGTATTTTAGTTTCAACATTCACCGGCAAATTACGAAAACATAATTCGTGTATTTTATTATTTTAAATGAAAAAAGTAAAAAAATCCAAGCGGAACTATTTTTCATTTGTAACGTAAACCATTTTATCTAATTATTTTCGGTTTTCTGAGTGTAGAAAATAAAATGTATAATTCTATTTTTTTAAAGTAAAATAAGAAAGAAGAGCCCATAAATTATCGATTAAAAAAAAAAAAAAAAAGAAGCTTTGTTTTTACTGAAACCGTTAGTCGTAAACCGGAACCGGATACTCGGTTTTAATGCCCGAGCAATAGTTATATATATATACATACATACATATATATATATATATATATATATATATATATATATGTGTGTGTGTGTGTGTGTGTGTATATATATATATATATATATATATATATATGTGTGTGTGTATATATATATATATAAATTAATATAATATAATATAAATTAAAGGAGTTTTACTATATATATATATATATATATATATATATATATATATATATATATATATATATAGTAAAACTCCTTTAATTTAAACCTCCTCTAAAGTTGGACTTCTTCTCATTTGGACTTTCTCTCATTTCGACTTCTTTTAAGCCTGGACTTTTTCTAAACTTGAACTGTCTCGTCATTGAAATTGTATTAGCATATTTGATGCGGAGTTGCAGTAAAACTGTTTACATAGTTTAGTCAGATATTGCGCAGAAATGTTAATATTGGTACTATGTAATTAATGTAAATTAGCTATTGATAATTAATTTACACTAACTGTAAATTTTTTTTCAGATTGCTATATTTAAAATTGTGTAAAACAACCCATCACAATGGCTTGCAACTCTAAAAGAAAACAAGTGACACTGACTTTACTCGAAAAACGTCAAATTATAGAAAAATTAGATGCTGAAGTTGAAAATAGCGTTATATTGACAGATTATAATATTGGAAGAAGTACACTGTTTTACATCAAAAAGAAAAAAGAGGAATATTGAAGGCTGCACCTTTCTCTTCAAATAAAAAAAACATGTCAAAAAAGGACTCTTCGCAGACCAAAGCAAGTTGAATTCGATCGAATATTGCATGAGTGGTTTGTAGCAAAACGGAATGAAGGTGTAGCAATATCTGGGCCCATGTTAATTGCTAAAGCAAAATCTCTTAAGGAAGAGTTGAATATCGCAGAAGATATGAAAGTCAGTGAAGGCTGGGGTTAGGAGCTTTAAGAGTAGACATTGTATAAGACAATTAACAATGTCAGACGAACAACGGCCTGCTGATACATACGCAGCATCAAATTATTGTGACAAATTCAAGACGATAATTGTCGATTATGGTTTAATACCAGAGGATGTTTATAACGCTGATGAAAGTGACGTAAATTGGAAGTGTTTACCTACAAAAACATTAGCCGGATCCGAGGAGCAGAAAATAAAAGGATTCAAATTAAATTAAAAAAAGACTAACAGTGATGGTATGCGCTAATGCTTCTGGAACGCATAAACTTAAGCTTCTTGTCATCGGCAAATCAAACTCTCGCCGAGCATTGAAAGGAGTTTCGCCTTTGCCAGTATCCTATTATTCTTCACGAAATGGATGGATGAATCAACAGTTGTTTAAAAAATGGTTTTTGCAAGAATTTGTGCCAGTTGTCCAGAGGCGTTTTCTTGAATTAGGTAAACCTGATTCAAAATGTTTGCTTCTGTTGGATTTTAGAGCACATCCTCCTGAGTCAGAACTAGTGTCATCTTGCGGGAATATTTTTGTGTGCTACTTACCACCTAATGTGATTTCTCTCATCCAACCTATGGATAAAGGGATTATTTGGAACTTAAAATGTTTCTATAGAAATGATTTCATGATGAATATGATATATAGTACCGTGAGTATAAGCGATTTTCAGCGCCATTTTACTATCAAAGATGCCATATTTTCTCTCGCAAGTGCATGGAATCAAGTTCTAGCAAGCACATTAACAAAAGCATGGAATAAATTATGCCCAGCGCCAAAGGCTTCTGAACTGAAAGAATCAGAGAATACATCTGGTCTTGAAAAAATTCTTGAAACCAAACGGTTACCGAACAACCACGCTGTTCTTAAATCACTTAATGCAAATGATGTTGAAATGTGGGTGCAACAAGATGAGGAAACTACTGATCAATATCTTGAAGGCAGTAATGGTGATGAAAATAGCGACAGCTCCCATTCTCTTGATCCTAATGTAAATAACCCAGAACACTCTGATGAAGTAATATCATGGGATGATGCTGAAAAGTCTATGGAGAGGTTTATAAAATTTCTAGAAAATGTCCTTACTTTAGTGACAACTATGTTTTGCAATCAATGTCACTCTGAAGAGATATAATCATAAGAAGCTACAGAACCAAGAAATTGTAGATTTTCGTTGTCGCTTACGGACAACCATTGTATTCCCTAAGCGACCACGAAAATCTACAATTTCTTGGGCACCCGAGAGCTCAATCGATGAAGGTAGAAACTGCAATGAAGCTCATTCAATGAATAAATAAAAAAACTGTATTTTACATAAATGTATGATTTCTGTAGATGATAACTTAGGTAATAAATACCTAGTAAGTAAGAGTATATTTAGTTTATTTTCAATGTTTTTGTTCCTGGTAATAATATTTAACAATTCTTACTTGCAATATATCGTAAACTCAACTTAATATATACTTGAAGTATCATATAGCAATGAATTTCCTTTACTATTGCTTAATTCTTAGAAAATTAAAGTTAATTGCAGTACAATTTTTATCACGAAGCTTGAACAGCATCCTCTAATTTGAACGAGGCGGATGTTCAAATTATAGGAGTTATACTATATATATATATATATATATATATATATATATATATATATATATATATATATATATTTATATATATATATATATATATATATATATATATATATATATATATATATATGGAGGGTGTAAGACCTCATTATTTTAAGACATTTTTCTGCATCCATTCGCTACGAGATTCCAAAACAGTCTGATTTAAAAATGTAACTATTTCTTCTCATTTGTTTGTGACGTCATATTCGTAAGCGTAGTTCTGATCCTGATCTCATTTTCTGCGGTAGGTCAATCTTATTTTAGACTTACCTCGAAGTCAGATCTGACAAGGTGGAGTTAGGATCTGAACGAATGCCTCTGAATACGAAAAAAAAAATTTAAAAAAAATACAGAAAAAAAAATACAGACAATTACTGCCTCTGAAAACGTTGTTTGTTACCAAACAGCAGGCCACCACGATCGTATTTGTTCACATATACCAAAACATAGGATTTGAGGATGATACTGTCTGCTTAAGATCAAGACTTAATGATTAATATTTGTAAGAAGATAATCTTAGTGCAGATTTTGCCACAAAAAATGTAGAGACATCTATTGGTAAGATTTTGCTGGGAGGACCTTACGGAATAGTGTGACAAATGGGTTGTGAAAATGCATGGACCATCTGCAAAAACTGAATATCGTTGGAAATAAGTCATAACCTTTTGTTATGACTGTGCAATTCTTACAGCTATAAAGAAAATAGAGCTGTTAAACTTGAGATAGCGATATGGGATAAGAGGGATTCATTAGCAACTCTATATGAAGTCAGTGCTTGTAATGATTCCATCTTAAACAAAACTAAAAGGGGGGCAGAAAATGAACTAAAAACGTCTTATGTGCGACATGAAAGAAACTGAACCAAATGCAAAAAAAAAAAAAAAAATACAAACAATTGTGCTTAAATGGACGGTTATAATATTTAAAAGATATATCTAGGTTTGAGTGTTTGGAATAGCGTGTGAATTCCACATCAAATAGATAATATGAATAGCAATTCAAACATTTCAATACAGCATGCTACCTCATGGCCACATCAACTTATACTTCATGATGATTTTTTTCTATTTTCATAAGAACTGTTCGCCTTAATATCGCAATTTCACTGATAGATCTAGTTCCTAAGCTCGACTTATCATTGATGCTCCCAAACTATGAAATCGTGGCCATGGTGTGTATTCACAAGTACAGCTGTATAGTTTCCTTATATTAACTTCCTGCTCGATTTATTATTATTAGCATATTAATAAAATTGTGTCCGAGTTGGGTATATATACTGATTATACCACGCTTTATGATAGATACGAAGGGAAAACAAATGTACACCTATCCAAAATTATGGAAGAAACACTAGAAACGACCTTCGGTTAGTAGTGGAATGGGATCATGAATGGTTGGTAACATTTAATGCTACTAAAACTAGGCTTCTTTCCTTTAACAACTACAAAACAAACATGTCAAACACCGATTACCATGACAAATAACATCGTTCAAACTCTTCCGCTTTACATTCATAAGCAATGTGAATCGGAACAAATACATCGAGGATATTGCCTAGGCTGCTGCAAATAAGGTGGGTCTCCTCTGCTGTACTAGAAAATTACTCCGACGAAAGAGAGTGCTATATCTGTACAAAGCCACAATTCGTCCATGCATGGACTATTCTTGTCACATAATTAGACAGAGTCCAAAAAAGTTTCAAATCTAATCGGTTCCACACTATCAACCAAGCTCTAAGCTCTGTCCCACCACCTCAATATTGTATCCCTGTTTGTTTTACAGGTACATTTATGGAATGCACTCTGATGCACTCATAATACTAGTGCTCTTTCGATATACAGACTTCTGACTAAGCCGGCAAGCAGTGTCTTCATTTCACTAGATGCCAGGAAGCCTCCAACTCTAATAATCTTTTTCCCATGAATTGCTAGATTTCGATTTTCCTCCTTATTTCCTACTTCCCTGAATTAGAAGATTACATGCAATGTAAACAAACATCTCGCTGCTCAACTCCCCACAATGCCTTTTTTTTCTCTTTTTTTTACGCAGTGATCACCACTTATCAAGGCCCGGAAGCCAGTCAGGGATAAGGGTTATTGCAAGTACATTACGTTAGTGTGGAGATTTGGTAAAGTGTTTACTTAAGGGGGCGGTTCATCAGGAATTTGTTAACGTTGGACTTCAGACATCCAAGTTGTAGTCAGGTGGGAAGCAGGCAGACGGAACAGAGTTCCACAGGCGTGCAGTTCTAAGAAAGAAGCTTTGTTCATGGAATCCACGTTTTGATTTAGGCACAGATAAAGAGTGGGGGACATTTTTCACAGTGGATTCAGCTAGACGGTTGTTTTTCGTGAAAGATTGGCGAGGGGGGACCAGAGATTGGAGTTCAGACGAGCACCTGCCATGGAAATAACGATAAAACAAGGATAGGCTTGCAACGTCTCTTCTGTGGGAGAGAGGTTGCAGGGTAGAGAAAAGGGAATCCCCCACTAAGCCACAAAGTATATTTTGTACTCTGTCAAGGCAGGATAGGCTGTTTTTAGCAGCCCCTGTCCAGATATGGCAGCAGTATTCCATCCTTGGACGTACTTGGCTTTTATATAGATAGAGAATTGCATCAGTAGTGAGATATCTTCTGGAGCGGTAGAAGGATCCCACCATCTTTCCAGCGACCTTAGCAACAGACTTGATGTACGTGTTCCATTTCAGATCAGGAGTAAAGGTCAACCCCAGAAGCTTGTCAAAACACGGGGCCTCACTCAGACGAGAGCCATCCATCACAATTGATGCCAGGTGGGGATTAGGGCGTTGATGATGTAAGGATAGGAGTTTGGTTTTTGATGCATTAAAGGTAACCAGCCATGTCTTCCCCCACTGAACCAGGCGCTCGAGATCAAAGGAGAGAGAATCAGAGAGAACTTTGTCATTTACAGCCTTTGATGTGTTGCCGTAGATGGTCGTGTCATCAGCATAGATGTCAACGAATGATTTAAATATGTATTTAGGGAGGTCATTGATGTAGATCAGGAAGAGAGTTGGGCCCAGGATTGACCCCTGAGGGACTCCAGCATTTATATTGCAGGCCTCCGATTTTTGTCCGGCTACCACTACTCTTATGAGCCTTTCGGAGAGAAATGATTTAATGATTGAGAAAACATTTCCAGTTATACCGTAGCTGGAAATCTTGTGAAGTAGACCCTTATGCCATACCTTGTCAAAGGCCTTTGATATGTCAAGAGAAATTGCCCTAGAAAGGAAGCCTTTGTCAAGAGATTCACTAATCCTGTGGGATATAACCGTCAGCACATCTGCGGTAGATCTTGCAGAACAGAAACCATAGTGTGTGTCACTAAGAAGGTTGTTCCTGCTGAGGTTGTTGACTATTTCTCTATTTAATATGGATTCCAGCAACTTACTCATAACACAAAGGAGACTTATTGGTCTGTACTGAGAGGGAGATGACTTATCACCTGAATTCTTAAATACAGGGCAAACTGATGAGGTCTTCCAGGGAGTCGGAAAGCACTTCTCCTTAAGGCAGCACTTAAATAGTTTCGTAAATATGGGAGCGAGTTCTGGTTAAAGCTTTTTTAACACTATAATTGGGATGCCATCAGGGCCAGTTGCTTTACTGGAATCAAGGTTCTTGATTAGCTTGGCGACCTCATGCACGGATATTTGTATGTTACCTAGCTTGTTCTGTGTTATAGGAGGAAATATGGGGAGTTGATGGCCTTCGTCGCATAGGGTAGAATTAGCTGCAAAGTTCTTTGCAAATAGTTTGGCCTTGTCTGACGCTGACGAGATGACCTCTGGTCCATTGATAATGGTTGGGATAGAACGCACACTTCTGTTCAGGATCCTATTTGTTATTTGCCAAAACTGGTGGGAGCCAAGCCACTGATCAGCTACCTTGGATTTAACAGACTTGGCATATAGCTCTCTTGCATTTTTTATTACTCTTTTACAGTAGTTGCTGGCAGTCCTGAAAGCAGCTTTAGTCTCAGTGCATCTATTACGTTGGTAGCTATGAAAAAAGTGATTTCTGTGCGCGATAGCAGCATCACATTCTGGGGAGAACCATGCCTGGCTGTTAGGTTTTTGTTGGAATTTTTTAGATGGTATGAATTGGTCTATGCCTACAATTAACCATTCGGTCAAATCTGATACTATAGAGGACACTTCCTTTTTAAACATAGAGTGCAAACGTAAATCAGATATGAATGTACGGAAGCTATCCCAGTCAGCCATAGAGTATCGGTATACAGTACGGTGGAGGGGTACGTCTGGGGACTTATTACATTTCGTTTTTATCTTAACTGATACGACAGAGTGGTCGGAGGATCCTAGAGGATAGAGAAGAATAAATTGAACATGAACATAGCTCAGGGGTAGTTGAGAGAAAAAGGTCTAGGAGGCTTGCATATTGACCGGGTGTATCGGGCACACGGGCGGGTTCGCGAACTATCTGAGTGAGGTCATAAGCAATGGCAAAATCATGACAGAACCTCCCCTCATCATCTGTCTTATTTTAATGGGTCAGCCATTCTACGTTATGGACGTTGAAGTCACCACAGATGTGGGTGTTAGCCGAGGGATGTGCAGACAGTATGTGGTCTATTTTCTCAGATATGCTCTTAAAGATAGTAACTCTACTGTTGTGGGGCCGATAGAGGGCAAATATAAATGCAGTGGTGTTAGCAAGCGCAACCCTGAAGCACATATAGGGTAAATTAGGATCTTCTCTAGAGATATCCCTGCCACAAGGGAAGCCATCCTTAATGTAGGCACATATTCCATGCCCATAGCGATCTTAGGGGTCAGATTTAGCTGTTAAGTTAGAGTATCCGTTAATTATGAACTCATCTAGGGAAGTGGTCGGCCCTATTCAAGTTTCACTTAGAAATAATATGTTCGGTTTCGTCTCCTGTAATTGGATTTCAACCTCTGGTAGACATGATTCTAAACAGAAGCCAAGTTCAAGTGGTAATATATCTTGTTTCATGTGAAAAAAAGTAAAGAAGCTAACTTCGTTTGCTCAACTTCTTACTTAAAATCATTGAAACGAAAGTTTCAAGATTATTAAGAATGTTCAGAATGTTTGTTAGGTTAAAAGTCATTTTGCTACGCACATCCTATAGATTAGTGGCTCTGGTTTTCTTCTTAAAAAAGAAGCCAAGTTTGTTTTTTTTCTTTTTACATTAATCCAGAAAGTGTCATTTAAAATTGTGAAAAGCAAAAAAAAAAAAAAAAAAAAAAGTCGGAAAATAACAATTGGGAACTTAGTAATAATCTACTGAACGTATTTGTAATGGTTTTTTTTTAGAAAAAGTAAGTTAAAATTTAGAAATGATTGGCCAATTTTGAAATCAATAGTTGTATATTATTTACTTTGGTAAGATTTGTCTTTTTTATTTTTGGTGTAAAATCAAATTGAATATAAAAATAAAAATGTATACAAAATATCGTTCGATTGCCGAATAGATAATATCATTTAGCACTTTTAATCTAAAACAATGTTAAATAATTTTAAATAATTATTTTTGTAAGAAATTTAAATTTAAATACTCGTTCACAACTGATTTAATTTTTGAATAATAAAAAACGTTTTTAAAAATCAAATAATAATTTTAACACATATAATATTCAAATTAAAAAGATGTTTCAGTTTTTAGTAAACATATCTTTAGAATAGTTATTTTTTACTTAGGATTCAAAATAGTTCCGTAATTAACAAAATAATTTCTTACATTGTTTTATTTTTGTTGTATTATTAAAATGTTTATTTGAATTTTCTTTTCATTTTATGATCGCATTCTTAGAATTAGTCTTAATTTTAAAATTATTATTCGATTGTTGATTTTTAGAAGACATGATGTGTTTCCGCATCTTAAAAATTATTTTTGAGGAAATGATTTTTTTTCTTACAAATAATAGATTCGTTTCACTAACATGTTTACTCATGTGTTTATGCCTAATTATGTTTTTTTTCTTCAATTATGTTAGTTTCTCATTTAAGACATTTGAACGTATTAAACTGTATAAGATGTCATTGTTAACAAATTATTTAATCGCTGGCGGCCATGTCGCAAAAAGAAAATATATACCGCGAGGCATCGAAATGATTGCAACATGGTCGTCTTCAAGTTTAATGTAAACAAGTACTTACTGAATCATACTTTTGGATGATCAATAGCTCTTAAGCAATGTTTTGCTCATCTCACCCACTGATGCATATTTTCTCGTAGTGGTATTCTTTGTCCAATTGGTAATCTTTTATTTTCTCGTAGTGGTATTCTTTGTCCAACTGGTAATCTTTTATTTTCGAGTGGTCACTGGACCTTGCTTTGCGATGACCATGGTTACAACAAAAACAGTAAAAACAACAACAACAACAACAACAACAACAACGACAACAACAATGATAATAACAATAATAATAATAGTGAAGATGCATATGCACAAGTTCTCTATCCCGTCCCCCATCCCCTCCCATTACCCAATCACCGCCCATCCCCACGCAAAAAGAATAGTGCCAAATAACCCAAAAGAGTTGAGGAGGATGGAAAAACCGAGGTGAGAGCACTGACTAGACCTCCACTGTACAAGTGTGAAGAGAACTGGGACCTTTGGGAGGCTTATTGCCACTCACATTCCAGTGGAGACAAATGGCCGCTGCAAGCGAGAAATCAATGGGAAACGGCTGTTGCGATAACGAAAAATAATTTGCAAATGATATCAGAGGAGGTTAAGAGTACTAGAAAACTGGAGAGACTTGTTGTCACCTAACTTTCAGGGAACATCACATTGTTTTCAAGGAGAAATCCTTAATGACCTGTGTGAAAGCTCCTTGTGAGACAACAACAACAACAACAATAATAATAATAATAATAATAATAATAATAATAATAATAATAATAAATGTTGTAATTTATGTTGAATAGGACTAACCCCTGAAAACGACATGAAGAAATAAAAGAATGACTTACAAAGCGTAACGTTTATGAATAGTTAATTATCTATTTTAGATAAATTATTTTCTATCTAATTTTCCCCCAAAATCTTTATAACAATTAACTAATAATGTGACAGCAACAGTGTAAGAACATTCTTTGCTGAAATATGCATTAAAAATAAGATGAGACAAATCAAAAATAGACCGATATATAGAGTGAGAGTACTGATTACGTGACGAATGCGTGAAAAACTGCTACACAGTTTCAGACTTTGTGTGCGCTGAACGTATAAAATATAAATATTAGTGAACTGAACATTTGTTTAGTAAAAATATTTTACATATTACTGTGGCGGCTTAAAAGGCATTGGTGTCAAAGCTCAGGATACAGCTGATGCGTCATCGATGGATAAATTTTAATGCTTTTTAACGAAGCTAATAACGATCATTATTATCAGCTCCATTATTACTACAAGAACAATAATACAAGTGTATCTCCTTTTTTTATTTTATTTTATGTAAACGGCCGTCCCCTTCGTGTTTTCTCCGCCCGTTCTCTGCGTTCTCAATTAATCAGTGTCTAAACAATTCGCGCTAATCTGACCATAAATACCGTTTAATGGTCGGTGTGTTATGAGTCCGTGGCCTGTCCAAGCGGATTGACTACGCCCCAATGATCGAACGTCATCTCAAACGAGGCATACTCACACAAGCTACTTGCGTGTGCGTCGACTAACGACACTCGTTTGAAAATGTCCATTTAATTAAAACTTTAATTGATGACATCAAAAATATGTTTTTTTTAATTCAATGAGCTTCATTTTTTATGTGATTTTGAAGTGCATTTTTAATTCTTTGTTTATACTGTTGTTGTTTATTTAGAGAAACTAAACGAAGCAGTGAATGATATATTTTTTACTGCACCTTCTCCAGTGTTGCCCGAGAGTATTTTTACTTTTATTTTTTGTTTTGTGTTTTTAATCGCATAAATATTTTCGAGTTTTTTGGGGGATGTTCAACTTGAATCTTGTGTCAGTATTAAAATAGTGAGAAGGAACTCAAATTTGGAGAATATTGTAATTGATTTCTAATAATTTAATTGATGTCTAATAATTTAATTGATGTCTAATATCTCTGATTAAAATATAATATCAAAGGCATCTGCATTTTCACGAAAGTCTTCTTTGCAACTTTTGCGTAGAATGCAATTACACTAAACATAGTAGACATTTGGACACCTAACGCCTTGCAGATGTGTTTTATAATTCATGCTGATCAGTTAAATAAGTTAATCTTGTGGATGTATAGACATAGAAATATACCTAATTTTATAATTATATGTGTGTGTCCACGAATTATTTGAGGGGTGAAACCTATTAAGAATTGAAACATTCCTAATGAAATCTTAATTTCGTAGGGTCCGCATGGATGAAAGACAGCTTCCAAAGCAACTCACAGTCAATTGAAAAATGTAATCGGAGTGTTAGACATTTGTTCCTCGGGTGTAAAGAAATACTGAAAGATACTTGCTGGTATGGAAACAAAAACTTTTCAAAATGATACTTCAGGTAGAATGTTATGAAGGGCAAAATATAATGCAAGTATTAACACTTATGTCAACACAACATTATCAAGTCCATCTATGTACAGCGCGAATAAGAACTGTGCCCGTAACTCGTGAGTCATACGGTTTAATTTGTGGGTGCAAAGCTGGCCTTATTTCACACATGCGGGCCGAACATTGAAAGCAAAGTAAAACAAGGCGGATGTATGGCTCTCATGTGTTGGATACGGTGAGTGTCTGTCACACACACACACACACACACACACACACACACACACACATATATATATATATATATATATATATATATATATATATATATATATATGGTGATTGACAGAAAAAGACCATCTTTCCCTTGCTTTATTGTTGATTACTCATAATTTCCATGTATTTTTTAAATATCTTTTTTTAAATTATATACACATATATACACTTATACACACATACATATATACATGTGGAGATGTGATCAAGATGTATCAATTCCTATTTTCCGTGGGAACAAAGGTGGCTCTTCAGACCAGCCCTGCTCTTGCAAAGTTGCAAAGGTCACACTTAAGCTGAGATTGAAGGATGCCAACTGGTGCTGCTCTACTGTGGACGCTCAGATGACGTACAGGCCTCCAGTCGATTTACAGACCACAGAGCAAACAGAACATCTGTGCCCTGCAATGTTTTCCACCATCAAAGAAAGATTGATCTCCATGTGAACGCTTGTGGCTCACTAGGCCAGCTCCGGATAAAGTCATTTTACCACATAAATCACAGGTGTGGTTCTGCATGAAATCCTCCAACAGACCTGATATATCTGACAGATTTTTCTTCTGGATATAACGCTTCATTTTTGCATGCTCATATTTTTTCTTCTCAAAACTATCACAGCCATGATAGACCAAGGAGCGCCACTTTTTACGATCGTTGGAAGCACTTTCCCAACTGAACACGTCAATACCAAGAGCTTTAAGATTATCTTTGATGTTATCCTTAAAGCGTTTCCTCGGTTTATGTTGTGGACGCTTTCCTTGTGTAATTTCATCATAGAACAGGCGCTTTGGCAATCTATCGACGTCCATCCTTGTCAGATGTCCAGCCCATCTCATCTGGTTGCGTATAATCAACTTCTCGATACAAGGTACGTCAGCTCGCATGAGAACATCCATATCAGGTATAAAAGTGCTCCACCTGATGCTCAAAATGTGTCTCAGGAATTTCTGGTGCACTCTCTCCATGACTTTTATGTGTCTACCATAAGTTGTCCAGGCCTCAGAAGTGTAAAGCAGGGATGGTAAAACACAAGATTGATAGACACTGATCTTTGTATGAATAGTTATACCCCTGTCAAACCATACTCGCTTCTCTAAGCCACCAAAAGCCTTAGTGGCACGCTGTATCCTATAGTTGACCTCAGCATCCAGGGTTCCATCTCTGGCGAGAGTACTACCCAAATACACAAATGTGTCAACCACGGCAAGTCTCTGGTTGTTGACAAAAATATTTGGTTCCACATACAAACTACCGGGTGAAGGTGTGAACATGACCTTAGTCTTCTTAAGACCGATAGTAAGCCCAAAAGACGCACAGGCCCCCGAAAACAGATCCATGATACCCTACATATCCCTCTCACCATGGGCCACAAAATCGGTGTCATCCGCATAAAGCAATTCACGAACCAGGTTCTGAAAGGTCCTTGTAGAAGCATGAAAACGACAAAGATCAAAGACCCTACCTGTGGTTCTGAAACGCAAACACCTAGAGAACTTTCCCTGAAGGCATACGATAACATTGTTGCAAAATAAATTGAAAAAATTGTAGGTGCTAGGATATCACCCTACTTCACACTATTGTCGACCGAGATGGGTTCCGATAGGCATCCGTTGAAGTTCAGGTAAGCCTTCATATTAGTGTGGAGCTCCCTGAGTAATCGTAGAAATTGAGGTGGGCATCCCAACTTCCCCAGAATTATCCATAGGGCACTTCTGTTCACCGTATCAAAAGCCTTAGTCAAATCAATAAAAACCTGATAAAGCGGAACACGGTGTTCAGTACATTTCTCCTGCAACTGCCGAGCAGAGAAAATCATGTGCGTGGTTCCTCTGCCCAGATGAAAGCCACTTTGGCTTTCTGGAATGACGGATGGACAAATATACTTTAACAATCTATTGAGTAGAACTCTGGAAAATACTTTACCAACTGCTTCCAATAAACTTATCCCACGATAACTTCCACAGTCGGTCCTGGGTCCCTTTCCCTTGTACAGTGATATAAGAATTGCATCAACCCAATCCTGATGGATGGGAACACCCTTCCGGACATCAGTGATAAGATGAAGAATTTCATAAACAAGTTTATCACCCCCATGTAAGAGGACTTCCACAGGAATACCATCAAGCCCTGGAGCCCTCCCAACGTTCACTTCCTTGATTGCATCTCTAATTTCATTCTCAGGTGGGAACACAGACATTTCATGGATAAGCTTCTTAAGCTTCTGTTGTGATAAAAATTCATCGATGACGTCCTCATCAACATTAGAGGGGTTGTCAAAGAGATCAGAATAATGTTCGGTGTTGCCGAGCATCTCTCCTACCCTCTCTGGCTTTCTTACTCTTTCTATTTTCTCTCTCTGTGTCTCTATAAGAGAATAGAGAAGGAGAGAGAGAGAGAGAGAGGTGAGTAAACGTGGAGGTAGACACGTTTACCAGAACCAAAGGTCAGCTGACCAAATTACGTATGTGTGACGTGGTTGGCTAGATCTGTGAGATTTGATTTGAGCTTTGAAGAAGACGGACGTTTTTCCGTGGTCTCCCCCTCTTAACTGGGGAGGGGGGAGACTAACGCTGACGTGTGTGAAGAAGAGCCCACACAAGCGATTTCACTTCCACTTCTGCAGAACCTCTGGGGAAAGTGAAATAAAAAACTATAAAACCATTTCATCGTCTTGGAGTGATAAATCTTCGTCAAACAGGTATCAAGTCTCCCTCCAGGATGAGAAATTTCCAGATTGTTCGTTTTGAAGAAGCAGAGGTAGGTTCAGAAATTACATGTCACACATACGATTCCCTTTATGATAATCAAACACACAACCATTTATATTAGAGACAATCACACGGAATCTTCCTTATGTTATATAGAAAACGTAAAATGTGCCCCTAAATGAAGAACTCTATATAACATATTCAAATGTAACGAAAGCTCAATTTGGTACCCCTGAAGGATAACCTCGATGATAACGAAAGTATAACATATTCGATTTGGTGCTCGTCGACCAGTCGCATCACCGATGCGATAATCGAACCTGTGTTTAAGAAAATACAACGTGGAAGCATGGAGATTTAGTGTCAAGAAAAAAGAAATAGACTAAAAAAAAGAAAAAAAGGACAAGAAAAACAATAAAATGTATGGAAAAAAAAGAAAAAGAAAGAACAGTAAAAAAAATACAAATCAACACACACACACAACGTAGGGTCCATTAAAACACTAGGCGAATTAGAAAAATAATTAAGAAAAAAAAAGAAAAAAAAAGAAAAGCAATACACACGTACAACCTTTTCACGAAGAAAGAAAATGAAGACATACAGACACACAGATGTAAAACTTCATATATAGAAAATAGTTAAAAAAAAATGTTTATCGTATTGGGAATTAGCTCGTTATGAACGAAGAAAAATATCACTTAATGTCAAAATTAGAAGGGAAAAACAAAGAATGGCCTTATTCTGAAAATTTTTAACAACAGCCAGTGAGAAAACCAAAAAGAAAAAAAAAAGAAATAGAACATATGACTGTAACGAGCCTTTCCCACATAGATAAACACGTCAATCACAAATATGTGTTATGAATATTTTGTGTCATTTTTAAACTGTGAACTAAGCGTAACTTTTAAGGAAAAACAATATGTACTTTTCATGAAAAACAATGGATAGGTTCTGAAATGTGATTTTTTTTCATTTTTTTTCACTAATTGTACGATTTTATTTCTTAGAAATTTTTTTTTCTGACATGGACAATTTTAGTTCCATCGAGTTGTCTGAGACTTTATAAGTGAATCGTTTTATTTTATTTTAGAAACGACTGTATTTTAATTGTAAATGTCTAGGTATTTTTTTTTGTAAACGACTGTGATATTTTTGTATTTTTTAATTTATTATTTTTATGTAATTGATGTGTTGTCAAACGGTATTGGCAGAATTTTCTTGTTCTTTGACATGTATTTTTTTTTCGCAGAATGGTGAGGTGAAATCTTTGCTTGTGGGGTCTATTGAAAGAATGATTAATAAAAGAAAGAACGTGTTGCTAATTAATTAATTAATAAAATAGGGAAAAAGAGAAAGAAATAAGATTTAAACAGTGTAATAAATAATAATAATAATAATAATAATAATAATAATAATAATAATAATAATAATAATAATAATAAAAAGTTTCGGAAGAGTCAAAGGTTCAGTCGGTATTAATTTCAATTTTCGAAAAGTAGAATAAATGTTCTATTCGACATGAGTGACGTTTTGACCACATAAGTAAGGTAGAAAAAAAAGGAAAAAATATAGGGTTAAATAAACTATATGAAGAAATGAAAAAAAAGTGGGGCGTGAATGGAATTTAATTTCTGTGGCAAGCATGTTAGAATTTTGGAGAGGTGTGGAATTATATGGGTAGTTATTAATTTCATTATTCTCGAGAAATGATTCGAATTTTATTTTTTTTATCGTGATTTCTATTGATTTCGAGTAGAATCAACATGGAGCAAGTTTGAGTACTTCATGTGTGGAAATCCGATGTTTTCCGTGAAGCTATGTGTCTTCAAGGCAGGTTGCGCTTACCGACTTTGGAAAAAAAAAGTTTTTTCTGACATAGCAGTAAACGGAATGTATTCTGTCCAGCGTGAGCGGATCTAGTTGTAATCAACTTCAGAGAGCAAATGAAATGCCCTCTGACATGGTCTAAGGGGCAGAGGGGGTGCAATGGCTGACGTGGCCATTATGTGACGAATCGCTCAAGAGAAGATGAATGAAATATGTTTGCAAGTACTTAGGAAAATAGAAGGCTACCCACCATATGGAATGTTAAGAGGTTTTTTGTTTCCCACAAAATACTAGTAATAATAGTAGGCTTATGATAAATAGGATAAGGCTTGGGATGGAAACATTTTTTAAAGTGTAAAAAAAAAAAACCATGCTGGGTGAATTTAATTGGTATTATTAAATTAAATTATTTTGGAATAGATTTGGTTGGTTTAGTTATATTTTAGGGACGTTTAGCGCGTAGTTGCATTTTTTTCATGAGAATTACAAGGCGATTAGGCTGTAGAAAGCAGTTTTTTCTGTTGTTTTATTTTTTTTATAAGCCATGATATTGTCACAAATTAGAAAATTTGGCAGGGGAAATACTATTTTAGAGCAATGAGTACCCTGTTAAAACAATACTAGTGGTTCCAGTGAGTTGGAAGATGCCACGTAGGCCCAAGCAACGGCAATAAGTCTTGTCCAACAAAAGTCTGGCGTGCGAGGTCGCGATAATTCCTCAGGGTACGGAGCGACTGGACAGTCGGTACCAAGCCTAATCACGGGGAGATAGAAGAAAGGGAAAGATGCAGATTACGTAAGGGACAAGATAGAGCCTTATTATTTTTTTATTTTTTTAGAGGAATGTGTGAGGGATATCTGGGTTGGAATCTTGGGACTTGCTGGGAATGCGGAAAAATCACAAAGGGAAAGCTACTTAGTTAGAAATCGATGCGCAAGTAAGCTTTGGCGCATTAGTTAGGGAGTGATGATTCCGTATCTTGTCAGGTTCCAGGAACTCAAACAGGCTCCGAGTGAATCAGTGTGAAGGCGTATCTTGGCTTAGACCTACCAAGGGAGTTAGTAGAAGAGCTTTGTGAAGTCCCGAAGTAGTAGATAGAATAGAACAAAGCTCCAGTAATAGGACCACTCAGAGAAAGACGTCAGGGCATTACAGTAAAGGAAAAAAAACTGAGACTTAGGCCTATGCTGAAAGTCGAGAACGCGAGTGGGATGGTTGGGTCGGTAGAGCATCAGACTTTTAATCTGAGGGTCAGGGGTTCGAGTCCCTATGCGATAAAGCTACCACCAACATGGAGCATCCGACGTTCTGGTCGTAATTGCGATATGCTGGCCCCATTTCGAAAAAGTGATCGAAAATGGAGTCTCCATTTGTTTGGCCAAGTGGTCCAAATAAAGAGCAGAGTCAGTGGAAAATATCCAACAATGCGACCGCCTAGACAAGATGTATATCTGCAAAGCTGTATCTTTGTCTAACTTGGAAGCAAGTTAATGTCGAGGAGGGACTTTCGAGAAGCAGCAGAAGGGTTGATAGTGTAGTAGAAGAGTACTGGTGCCTGATCTTTCTTGGAAAAGGGGTGAGTCCGGAAAATGAAAAAATAAAGATGTACTTCGGACATAATTATTTTTTTTAGTTAGTAAGTTATTAAAAATGTATGGATTGCCATACATTTTGATAAAAAAGGGGTGGAGGAATGTTAACGAGCATCTCTCCCCCCCCCCTCTCTGGCTTTCTTACTCTTTCTATTTTCTCTCTCTCTGTCTCTATAAGAGAATAGAGAAGGAGAGAGGGATAGAGAGAGAGAGGTGAGTAAACGTGGAGGTAGACACGTTTACCAGAACCAAAGGTCAGCTGACCAAATTACGTATGTGTGACGTGGTTGGCTAGATCTGTGAGATTTGATTTGAGCTTTGAAGAAGACGGACGTTTTTCCGTGGTCTCCCCCTCTTAACTGGGGAGGGGGGAGACTAACGCTGACGTGTGTGAAGAAGAGCCCACACAAGCGATTTCACTTCCACTTCTGCAGAACCTCTGGGGAAAGTGAAATAAAAAACTATAAAACCATTTCATCGTCTTGGAGTGATAAATCTTCGTCAAACAGGTATCAAGTCTCCCTCCAGGATGAGAAATTTCCAGATTGTTCGTTTTGAAGAAGCAGAGGTAGGTTCAGAAATTACATGTCACACATACGATTCCCTTTATGATAATCAAACACACAACCATTTATATTAGAGACAATCACACGGAATCTTCCTTATGTTATATAGAAAACGTAAAATGTGCCCCTAAATGAAGAACTCTATATAACATATTCAAATGTAACGAAAGCTCAATTTGGTACCCCTGAAGGATAACCTCGATGATAACGGATATATAACATCGGTCCAACGAAGGAGAATCTTATTAGGATCCTTTATAAGGGCAATTCCATCGCTTGAGAGTAGGGGAGATGTAGATAGTGTTTGAGGACCAAAAGCTTTTTTAAGCAAATGGTACATGCGTTTGAGGTCTTTACAATCAAAGGCCATCTGAATTTGGTTGGCGAGTTTAGCCAACCACTGATTCTTCATTTGGCGGAGTCGCTTTTGGAGAATACCCTTGTTTGCTATAAATGACTGTTGGAAGGACTCTCGACCTCCATGAGAGACAGACAACATCTTATGGTGCAACTCATTTTTAGCACTTAAGAGTTGAGTAATTTCAGAATCATTATCATCAAACCAATCCTGATGTTTAGATTTGCGGAAGCCAAGAACATCCACACTTATTTCATAGATTGTATTTTTAAAATGCGCCCACGACCTATCAAAATCAGCAGAATTAACTACGGATCGAAGCTTTTCACGAATACTTGGATCATCCAGCCTGGACACATCAACCCGCCTGGGAATCCCAACACCACTCAACTTACACTTCCTCCTTATAAAGACTTTCAACTTCCCACGTACCAAAAAGTGATCTGTGCCGCATTCAGCTCCACGCATAACACGCACACTAGAGACGTCCGGCAAATCTGCCTTCCTGGAAATAATGTAATCAATCAAGTGACCTTGTTTTGAATGAGGATGGGTGCCAGTAAGCCTATGAACCTCTTTGTGGCTGAAGAAAGTGTTACAGATAGCAAGGACAAACTGAGTGCATAGATGGAGAAGATGCAGACCATTACTGTTGACCCTACCTACACCAAACCGGCCGAGTAAGTCCCAGGTGTGATGATCCTTGCCAACCCTTGCATTTAGATCACCCATGAGTAAGATCTTCTCAGATAAAGGAATAGAGGAAATGATACGACTGAGATCTCGGTAAAACGCCGTGATGGTGTTTTCATCATGACCCATGGTAGGAGCATACACAGATAAAATCGTCATATATCTACTGTGTGCAAGAAGGAAGCGCATCATCATAATTCTGTCACTTACACAGATTGGCTGTTCAATCCTCGTCGCCAAATCAGAACGCACAGCAAAACCAATTCCACCTTCTCGTCTCAGCCCTGATGGTTTTCCTTTCCAAAAAAAGGTGTATCCCACTTCCACCAATTGATCCTCACCACTCAATCGTGTTTCAGACAATGTCCCAATGTCTATGCTGTACCTTGTTTATTATTTTTCTTCAACTTTATCTTGTTTCTCCTGCAAATATAGAGCAGCCGGCGACCGCAGGAAGCCGACCAGGTAATAAAAAGGTAGACAATTTATAGGCCACCTTTTCTAGACCCTTCCCAAATTCATGGGTGAGCAGTGTACCCCTAGAAAAGGGTGCTCAGCCGCCAGATCATCCACCGAAGTTGCTTCCACCCTGTAAGCGATTTAGTCGACGATGTTAGATAAATCACTGGCCGCCTATGTGCAGATCTGCAACTATGCTCTTCCAGTCCGCTAAGCCTGTGCATGTCGCCACTCACCTATCGCCATAGGACTTTTACTTTTTTTTTCTTCGAAAGATATCTGCACATAACCATCGCGACACAACATGCTTGTGCTACACTACACACACACACACACACACACACACACACACACACACACACACACATATATATATATATATATATATGTATATATACACAAGGTAACAAAATGGTCTGTACATTTTTAAAGAAGAAAAGAAAACGTTCATAACTGATATTAAATCTTCGAGGTCATAGCCATCAGCATCCATCAGCTTTTGCTAACGTGTCTTCGGCATTTAAATCCACTGGCAGTAAAACTGAGGGAGTTGGGATGCAAAGAATTCTGTGAATTCCGTGAAGATTTAACGCAATTCTGCTTCATTAATGAAGGGTTTCATATTATCCAGGGAGTGGAAGAGGCTAATGTTTACAACTCAACTTGCTGTATGGTATGCGTGACCACTTGCGCCGAATGCGGCCTGGCGTTGTTATGGAGGAAAATCACCCTTTTATGAATCACCAGTGTCGACTCTTTCTGGCACAATGCCTGCTGTACATATTTCAATTGCTGAGAGTGTAGGTCTTCGATGCCAGTTGGACCCGTTGATAGCAGTTTATAATGAATAGCAGTTCATAATGAATAGCAGTTCAGAATGAACCACTTGACTTTTCTATTGGAGACAAAGCATAATCTTGCATGGGATGGGTGCATATGCGGTCTTCTTGCGATGTGAAGAAAGAATCAATGTTTGGAATGCTTGTGCGTTTCGAACAGAACCTACTTTTCTTCACTGGTAAGCACTCGATTGAATAAGGGTGACGTAGGGTACTCAGAAAGCAAACAGCACAAAACGAAACCTCTAGGCACTTCCATCCTTCTCACAGCTGCCCGACTGATAACTGATGACCGAGCACAGTGCGCGTATCTTTTATAACGCCTAATGTTTCTACTACATCACAATGTGAAAACAACTGCTACATTTCCTATCTATTTTAACTTAATTCAATGACTAATCAAAAAGCAAATATAGCCTTTTTGTGTTACCTAGAATATATATATAATTCTGTCTTTATAAAATACTAGCAGATGTACCCGGCGTTGCCCGGTATTAAATCTAACGTTAAATTCCTTAACAAAAAATAAAGTAAAAACAACTGAAAGAAACTGAAAAATGTGCATGCACGTATTATGTTTTTCTAAACAATTCACTTTTTGTAAGTAAAAAAAAACAATACTCGAACTGAGATCGAAACCAATACTTAAAGACACTGAGTCAAGTACGATAGCCATGAGGCCAGCTTTACAGTGTTTCCAAAAAGGCTGACTAGGATAGCTTCCGTACATTTATATCATATCTGTTTCTGCGTTCCATGTTTAAAAAGAACGTGTCCTTTATATCAGACCTGAAGGAATGGTTATTGTAGGCATAGATCACTTCATATCCTCAAAAAAATTCTAGCAACATACCTAACAGCCTTCCGTGGTTCTCTACAGAATGTACTGCTGCCATTGAGCACAGAAATTAATATTTCCATTGCTTCCAACGTAATAGATGTACTGAGACTAAAGCCGTCTTAGGACTGCCTGAACCACCGTAAAAAAGTAATAAAGAACACAAGAGAGTTGTATGCTCAGTCCGTTAAGTCCAAAGTAGCTGAGCAGCGGCTGGATTCCCACCAATTTTGATAAATAACAAACAGGGTCCTGAATAGAAGTGTGTTATTTATCCCAACTATAATTAATGGACCTGAGGTAATCTCGTCAGCATAGGACAAAGCTAACTATTTGCTAATAACTTTGCAGCTAATTATATCGTATGCGAGCAGGGCTCCTGTGTCTGATAACACGCTATGCAACATACACATATCTGTGCGTGATGTTGTCAAGCTAATCAAGTGAAGGGATGGTCCTGACGACATTATAGTGCCGAAAAACTTTCAACCAGAACTAGCTTCCATACTTACAAAGCTGTTTAAGCGTTGTCGTAAGGAGAACTGCTTCCCAACACCCTGGAAAACCTCATCAGTATGCCATGTATTTAAGAATTCAGGTGATCGGTCATCTTCCTCTCAGTACAGACCAATCAGTCTCCTTTGTGTCATGAGTAAGTTCCTGGAATCTCTGTTAAATAGAGAAGTAGTCAACTATCTCAGCAAAAATAGCCTGCTCAATGACATGCAATATAGTTTCCGTTCTGCTAGATCTACAGCAAACGTGCTAACAGTTATATCCCATAGAATTAGCGAATCTCTTCACGGGGGCTTCCTTTCTAGGGCAATTGCCCTTGACATATCAAAGGCCTTTGATAGAGTACAGCATAAAAGTCTACTCAACAAAATCTCCAGTTACGGTATAGCTAGAAATGTCTTTTCTGTAATAAAATCATTTCTCTCTGATAGGTTTATAAGAGTAGTTGATGGTTAGAAATCAGAAACTCACAGTATTAATGCTGGAGACCTTCAGGGTCCTATCCTGGGCCCAACTCTCTTCCTGATCTACATCAATGATCTCCCAAATCAGATCCTAAGATTATTCGTAGACATTTATGCTGACGACTCTACCATCAATGGCACCACTTCAAATGCCGTAAATAACCAAGTTCTCTCTGATTCTCCCTCTTCTGATCTTGATCACGTGGGGAAATGAGAAAACAGGTGGCTGATTAGTTTTTATGCATCTAAAATCAAGCTTCTATCTTTCCATCATCAATACTTTGATCCCTGTCTGGCGTCATAAATAAATGAAATGAAATAAATGGCTCTCGTCTTAAGGAGGTTTCATGTTTTGACAAGCTTGTAAGTCTGGCCTTTACTCCTGATCTGAGATGGAACACATACATCAAATCTGTTGCCACAGCTGGAAAGGAGCTGCTGGAAGCAGCTTATTCTGCCTTGACAGTTCAAAATAGACTTCGTAACTTAGTGGGGGTGCCCTTTTCTCTTCCCTGCAACCTCTTTCCCACAGAAGAGACGTTGCAAGCTTGACTATGATTTATCGTTATTTTCATGGAGAGTGCTCGTTTTTAGCTCCAATATATAGCCCCCCCTGGTTTGACTTTCACGAAAAACACTCGTCTAGCTGAAAGCACCAATAATTTTCCCCACTCTTTATCTGTGCCTAAACCTAAACATAGATTCTATAAAGAAAGTTTCTTTCTTAGAACCGCACGCCCATGTTCCGTTATCCTGCTTTACAACTGACTACAGTGTGGTCGTCTTCAAGATGATAAACCGTGCCATTAAGTAATCTAATTTACTAAATTTCCACTACTAACGATTGTTACAACACTTTCCTATTAACTAGTGTACAATCATAAACCCTTATCCTCGAATGACCTTCGAGCCTTGGTAAATAGTGACTCCTTTGTAAGAAAAAAAGTGTTTACAAACTACTTATTCATAGCATAAAAAAGCTGTCATGTTTCACGGTCAGCCATTTGTGAAACAGTTGACAAACAATGATGACTCCCAAGTACTATTTTTTTCTATTTTTAGCTTAGCAGTCCTTTTTCTGGATGCAAACAGCTTAATATGCTTTCCACGTGTCTGAATATTCTATATACCAAATTTCAAGCCAGTAGATAAAAAATCGTTGAGTATATAGGTTGAGAAGTGTCTTCACACACACATTCTCACTTTTATAGAAGAAAAGATATTTATACATTGTTATATACATGTTTATTTGTATGTTTTTATGTTGAACTCGAGAATCTACACGGAGTTTCGAACAAATTTTTTTTATTTTATTCTCGGGGTACCATGCTCTCGTTCTATCAAATATACAACTGAATTTTGCCAAGTACACGCCACTGTGTTACAGATCCTTCTGAACAATTCAAGTACGAATTTTATTCTAAGATTAAATATCACCATTAATTACTACATACCATTGCTACACACACACACACACACACACACACACACACACTATATGTATAATATTGCTATCTACTTATATGCTATATATTATCTATTATTTATAATTAACGGCTCCTCTGTTGTTTTAAATTGTATACCAGGTTCACTTAGTAATTGATCGTCACTTTTTTTAGTATCTTCCTTTTCACTGTTTACCCCTGTTCATAATTTTTACTTCGTTCCATAAGGGTAGATAGTCTCCCTTTTCCCTCCATATATACTCGACTTTTCACTCTCTCTCTCTACGTATTCGATGATTTTCTAACCTTACGACATTTTTTACTTTTGCATAGCTTCCTACATTTATATGAGATCTCATACAGTTTTGAGTTATGTTTTTTTTTTGTTCTGTAAGGAATTTAACTCGCAATATTTTCTGGAAAGTCAAATCGGCTTTGAAAACTGTCCTCATGTTATATTGATTACATATTCTTTGAACACGTCCTTTATGTATGGCATGCACACTTTTTCAAAATAGTAAGTACAGACTAAGTGCAATATTTAGTTTATTTTTTATTTATTTTATCTTTTAAATAGAGTAGAAAATGTATTCGTGGATGCATTTTTGGCAGCCCAGAGATTCTAGCTTCTCCTATTTTGTTCCTCAGTCCACATCTCAACGAATGAGCACTGTTTCTGACAAAGGAGGAAGAAAACGCTCAATACGACATTTTTGTTCGAGAAGTTGTTAGTGATTACTCAGTTCTTTTTCCACTTAGTTTTGCTGCCATGTCACTAATGAATAATGCTGAATAGAGTTAAACTAACAATTTTTCCGCTAAATTCGACACACTATGCACTCTATACACACTATACACACTATACACATTAGACACACTACACACATTATACACTATATACACACTATACACACTATACATTCTATACACACTATACACACTATACACACCACACACACTATACACTCTATACACACTATACACGCTACATACTATATACACTATACTCACTATACACTCTATACACACTATACAAACTACACACACTATACACATATAGACTATACACACTATACACACTATACACACTACACCCCCTATACACACTATACACACTATGCACACTACACCCCCTATACACACTATACACTCTATACACACTATACACACTATACACACTATACACTATACACACTATACACACTACACACACTATACACACTACACACACTATGCACACTACACAGACTAAACACGCTATACACACTACACACACTATACACACTACAAACAATATGCACACCACACACACTATACACACTATAAACACTACACACACTATACACTCTATACAATATACACACTACACACTATACACATTAAAAACTATACACACACTATACACTGTATACACTCTATAAACGCTATACACTCTATACACACTATACACACTATAAACAATACACACACTAAACACACTACACTAACTATACACACTATACATACTATACACACTATATACACTACACACACTATACACACTATACACACTATACACACTAAATCCTCTATACACACTATATACTCTATACACACTATATACACCCCACACACACTGTACACTCTATACACACTATACACACTACACACTACACACAGTATACATACTATATGCTCTATACACACTATACACACTATACACATTACACACTATACACACTATACACAGTACACACACTATACATACTATACGCTCTATACACACTACACACACAACACTCAATACACACTATACACACTATACACACTACACACACTATACACATTATACGCACTAAAAAGTCTATACACACTATATACACTATACACTCTACACACACTATGTACTCTATAGACACTATACACACTATACACATTATACACTCTATATACACTATACACACTATAAAATCTATACAGACTATACACACTATACACAATACACACACTATACACTCTATACACGCTATACACACTATACACTACACACTATAGACACTATACACACTTTGCACAATACACACACTATACACACTACACACACTATGCACACTACACAGACTAAACACGCTATACACACTATACACACTATACACACTACAAACACTATGCACACCACACACACTATACACACTATAAACACTACACACACTATACACTCTATACACACTATACACACTACACACACTACACACTATACACACTATACACATTACACCCACTATACACTATACACACTATACACACTACACACTCTATACACACTATGAACACTATACACTCTACACACATTATACACTCTATACTTACTATACACACTATACAAACTATACACACTACACACTCTATACACACTACGCACATTATACACACTATACACACTATACACTCTATATACACTATACACACTATAAACTCATAAAGAAATTAGAAAAATAAACTCAGGATTTACATTTGTTTCGAATCTAAATTCGCGGAGTACGTCTATTTGAGGACAGGGGAGCTATAAGTTACAATCTTAAAAATGATTTTTCTTACATTAATCGTTTTTTCGAAACTTTAATATAAACCAGTCAAGACCTGTATGTACGAGGAGGGGGTGGCAAGAATGTTATAATCCTGATTAAAACGATTGCATCACTTTATATATAGCTTTACTTAACTGATTTTAGTCTTTTCATGGACATACAGGGTCTATAAGAGAGAAGATAAAGCGCACAGAGAACGAAAACGAGAGCGATGAAGTCATGTAGAGAAAGAAAGAAAGGGAGAGAGAGAGAGGGGAACAAAGAGAAATTAAAAGAAAGTGATTCAGAGATCAATGCGAAAGATTACGCCTTAACTCTTGTCTTTCTCTTTATTTCACGCACACAAACTCTTTCTCTATTGTTTTATTGTTTTAATTACTTTATACCCCATTACTCAATGTACTATGTAACATTTAGCTAACGTTAGTTGAACCACAATCTAAAAATAAAATATACACAAAATTAAAAATAACTTTGATAAACCCAAAAGAAAGCCAATAGAAATAAAATCATTTGTCAATGAAGCATATTTTCCAACCAACCAGAAAAAAAAACTACAAGAATGACTTTAAGAATCGTGAGTGAACATCTATGTTGATTAATGGCCAATATGAACGCATTTGGTTTCTTTGATAAACGTCTTAATTTTCAAAAATCCTCAGAATTAAACCACGTTCTGCTCAAAATGTGCGTTTGACAACGGCATAAATCAGGTTAACAGCTTCATTCACATTTCCGTTAGGTTAAAAAAAGACTAGCCAATCAGATGAAATTGATATCTGATGTATGTCATGTAGTCAAGTGCATGCTCGTCTAGGCGTAAAACTCAGTCATCCATAGCATTTTTCTGCAAGATAGCACGATGGACGTTTCAGTTAGTAACTGAGTAACATTTGTTCACTTTATTTTTTTTTTATTTTTAACTAACATCAAATGGAAAGTACAATTAGATTTTGAAAAGGAGAATTTGGAATAAAATTAGAAAGGAATGGGATTAACAAAAAAGATATGTATAGACAGTGGCATGTAAAGGTTGCGTGATGCTCTGATTATGCTCGGGTACAGCTTGATTGTATACCCAAAAACTTGAATATAGATCCTAGTACTAAGAAATATTATAAGAAGGGGAAATAGTTGAAATATGAACGGAGTCAGGGGCTGTTTGCGTCGAAAAAGACTGATAGAAAGTAGTCGAAAGAAATTGAGAGCGAGCGAAGCCTTAATAGAGAGGGCGGGGGAGAGGTAACATGCGATACAGAATGATTGACTGAAATGGAAGGAAAATATATGGAGAGAGAGAGAGGGGGCACACGTATCCTCGATTTTGCTGATTCAACTATTTTGTAATAGCCAATATCTGCTTCAGCAAGTGCGATTCATATCTATGAACGGAAACACGGAGTCGCAAATAGACTAAGTCATTATTATCAATGAACAGTCACTGATGCCAAAGTAATATCATAGAAAACGAGGGTGCCACGAAATCGTCCAGTGGTTCGCAACTTTCGAGTTGAGCCCTCGAGACAATCTCATTAAACGCTGAACTGCTCAACACGTGATTTCTAGAGAAGGAAAAAGAACGTGCCATCCTCGGACATGTGGAGTGAGATAACAGTCTATCAAAGAAGCGACAGTGGTTGAACACGGTTCGACAAAACTTGAGCGCCGTCGGATAGGGAAAATGTTATGGTTGTAGAAGAGAAAGTGCGGTCTATAAGACTACCAAAAATGTCTCTGTTAAAATGACAGGAATGGAGAGCAGTTAATATTAAAGCGAAGAAATCTATGCATTTGTCAAAACAAAATATAGACATACGCGATGGCTAATTGGATATTTGTCACCTCATAGTCGTAGGACAGCAGAAGATAGGACATCGGGCGATTACTTTGCATAAACGAGGAACGTTACAGGCTTTTCGTTGCAAAGAATAATGTCGTTGACTGCATGCATCAATATTTAGAGACCCAACCTCAACTGACAACTCTATCAAAAATGATGTAGGCTTGATTACGCTTCTGAAGTCTTTTGCTATTGTGAGTAATGCAGCAAGGCACTGGGACTGATTCTTAAACCATTCTGAATGGCTGGTGCAACTGTACAAATAAATGATCGCAGAGAAAGTCTCAGCAGATAAGAATCGCAGTGTCACGATGCCAATCCGTTAAAGCAAAAGGAAGTCCTGCAGTGACTTCATAATAATTCGGCGTTTTTTCAATTTTCGAGCGTATCGTTGACTACAGAATATGTGAAAGTGACACGATTGTGTGAAATTAATGCAACATAATATATGATTATGTGAAATTAATGCAACATAATATATGATTATGTGAAATTAATGCAACATAATATATGATTATGTGAAATTAATGCAACATAATATATGATTATGTGAAATTAATGCAACATAATATATGATTATGTGAAATTAATGCAAAATAATATACGATTATGTGAAATTAATGCAACATAATATATGATTATGTGAAATTAATGCAACATAATATATGATTATGTGAAATTAATGCAACATAATATATGATTATGTGAAATTAATGCAACATAATATATGCAATCCATTCCGCACGGCTCTTGACAGAGATGCATGCCCAGCAGTCGAAACCGGTGAATATTGTCTTTATCGACCTAGATAGGGCCTCAACTGTGTTTTAAAAGACATCAATTTGTATATTCCATGCTGCGACCTCGTGTAGTCTTCTCGAGTGACTGATTAGTCTGCATCAAACTAGTCTAAAACTCAATTTTGATGAATTTGATGCCGACAGCGGATTGTTTGTCTAAGGACTTCACGTCATTTTTAGAGTCAGCTAAGGCTCATCGCTCTCGCCAATGTTATCCATTTTGTAATGGAACCTGTTATCAGGGACACTCCTGTACATGGATTATGTCCTGTTTCGCTCCGAGAATATATCCGACCAGTAGCAACAAGTTCAGTGCCAGCAGTACAAACGGTCACATTGTGATCTCCGGCTAAACACTAAGAATAAAGATTATTTGACCACTAAGAAAAACGAGCACGTCACTATCCAAGTTGACAGGCAGAATCTTCTACGAACGCACACTATTTAAGTATCCCAGCTCGACACCCAGCGACGACAGTAACACACGCGACGAATTTTCTGCACCGATGAATACAATGTGGCAAAAACCACCATCACTATCGGCGTTCTATGACTCTGGAAGATAAAGTCATGTGATCTAGTTTTAAAATCATTTAGAATATAATTAAGATTATTTTAAAACTGGGCCACATACATTTCAATTTTTAATCAAAATTGCGTTTCTTTTTTAGTTTTCAATATAAAAACTTGAAGAAAAAATAGACGTTGTGCCTAATTAGCTATTAATTATTAATAACTACAGATTGAAACATACATTGTCATACAGATGTAAAACAGGCTTAAATACCTGTATAAATAAATATTACTATAAATGAACATACAAATAATAATAATTTTTATTGCGAATGATTATACAAACCTGGTGGATAATATTTGGATTTTATCCTATTCATGCTTTCTTAACCTGGACTTATATATATAGATATTGGTTGAGCACTTTCAGTTGAAATAAAAATCGGTCAATTTAGCTCTTATGCGCAGGTAATCATGTAATGACTAGATCACTCTAACAGACGTTAAAAAAACATTTAAAAAATAAATGTTTAAATTTCAACATTACTCCTCACGGTTAAAGGGGGCCGAACGGATTAGGTCCTCGCTAATGAAGCCAGAGATGGTGTCTGTGGCCGGGTTCGAATCTATCGACCGGTATTAGTCGTGACACCCTGCATTGATGATTCTCGAAGGACTGAAACACTAGTGTCTGTAGGTATTTAATAATTATTATAGTAAAAAATTATACACACACACACACACACACACACATATACACTTGTGCCCGATATTATTCATACCCCTCCTTGAAAATTGAGTTTATTAGGTGTAACTTTGTAAGAATTTATTGTTTACGTCCATATTGATACATATTCTTAATAAACCTCTTCTGATCATTTTCGTCATTTTAAAATCTCGGGATACTTGTAATAAAAGAAATATACAGCTATTTATAAAATCTGCAATGTTCAAAAATAATCATACCCCCTTATTTTTTCAGTATTAATCGAGTTTCTGACTGTTTGTTTCCTGTTTGATTCTTATTTTGAATGCTTTAATACAACCTTTGATTAATTTCATTTTGTTTTTTGCATTTTTCAGAAATTAAAATGATATCAACTGAAAACCAATAAAAGAATAAAAATTATTAGAATGGGGAAGAAAAAAGAGCTTAGTAATGATCTTAGGACTAAAATTGTGAATTCACATAAGGATGGTTTAGGTTACAAGTCAATTTCCAAGAAATTTGAGGTCCCTACAGCAACAGTACAGAGCATCATTCAGAAATTCCAGAGCCACCACACAACAAACAACTTGATTGGTAGAGGAAGGAAAAGGAAACTGTCTGCTAGAGCCACCAGGGATATTGTAAGCAGTGTTAATGCAAATCCAACCACCACTACTAAGGACATTTTAGAAAATCTGGAGTCTTCTGGCATAAAAATATCAAGGCAAACATTGCAAAGGACTCTGCATGAAAATGGTCTGAAAGGAAGAAGACCAAGAAGGACTCCATTGCGCACCGGAAAACACCTTGCAGCACGTTTAAAGTTTGCTAGGACCCATGTGAATTCTTCAGAGTCCGTTTTCTCAAGTATTCTGTGGACTGACGAAACAAAAATTGAATTGTTTGGCCATATGGATGCTTCTTACGTTTGGAGGAAGAAAGGAGAAGCTTACAACCCAAAGAACACCATACCCACGGTGAAACATTGTGGTGGTAGCCTAATGTTTTGGGGCTCCTTTTCGGCTAGTGGTCCAGGTAGTTTGGTCAAGATAGATGAAACCATGAAGAAGGAGCAATATTTGGAGATACTCCAGAAAAGCATTAGACAGGATGCGGAGAAGCTCCATTTAGGACCAAACTGGGTCCTTCAACAGGATAATGATCCAAAACATACTGCCAAAATAGTCAAGAAATGGTTTGAGGATAATCAAATTAATATTTTGGAATGGCCTAGCCAGAGTCCCGACCTGAACCCTATCGAAAACCTCTGGCACATATTGAAAACTAAGGTTAAAAAGCGGAAACCTAGAAATTTCAGGGATTTGGAGAACTACTGCATTGAAGAATGGTAAAAAATCAGTGTTGATGCTTGTAAAAACCTTGTTGATAAATATCCAAAACGGTTACAGGCCGTTATTAAGAATAAAGGGCATGCTATTGACTATTAGTAAGAGAGGTATGAATAATTTTGAACTAGTGCCATTATTGTTTTTCTTTGTATACTGTTTCAAACTTGCATAATTTATTTATTTGTTGAGTTTAAATTAAATGCTTATGCTTGATTTATTGTTTGAAATCCCTTTAATATTGTCTACCTTCTGGTTTGAGCAATATTCTTATAGAAATCTCAAAGATCCGAGGGGTATGAATAATATCGGGCACAAGTGTATATATAATTTTTTACTATAATAATTATTAACCTATATATATATATATGTGTGTGTGTGTGTATATATATTTTATTGAGCTTTTACATCTGGCTGAGTTTATTTTACTTGTAAATATTAACTCTTTAATATTTATAATATATTTTAAGTTTACCATTTTGATTACCTTGGTAAACTTATTGTAATTTTTATATAAATATATATATATATATATATATATATATATATATTTCCGAAAGAATGAAACACTAGTGTCTGTAGGTATTTAATAATAATTACAATGAATAATGGTGTATATATATATATATATATATATATATATATATATATATATATAAATTATTATAGTAAATATATATATTTATATATATATATATATATATATATATATATATATATATATATATATATATACTATCATGGGTGCTCGGCGGTGCCCGGGTGTTTGGAGGTGTATGTTGAGCAAAAAAAAAGTGGTAGTAAGAAAGCAGGCTCGAACCCGTATTTCAAAGGAGGAATAAAACGGGAAAAAAGTCTGACATCTTTGCTGTTACTACCACCGCCAAACCGGAAATTACGTAGGTTTTAATTAAGGCTTGACAATCGAAACGAGAAGATGACTTTCGAAAATATCGGCGAAAAAAGCGACCCCCTGTAGCAAAGTGCCCAGTTGAAGGTGAAGATATTAATCTTTTTAACCAATTTATCGATATTTGTCGTCTGAAAGGTTTAAATTCAAAACGATACTGATCTTGTAAAAATCCGTCGCCCCTGTCGAAAGTTTTTGGCAGACAGTCAAACATATATACATGCATACATTTATATATTCTTAACTCAATTTTTCGGGCCAAACCAATTAAAAAGCTTGCCCTATCTCTGAATACACTTTATATAAAATTAAAAATGTTTAGACCAGAAATTGTCTGAGTAATTCGGTATAGACCGCAGAGGTCAACTTTTTTTTTAACTTTTGCCTCTATTATGACCCCTTAACATTTATTGTTTTGGGCTCAAATCAAGTTATTAAGTTAGATCCATGTCCAAGGAACCGATATCTAAAATTTCAAATGTTTAGACCCAAAATTGTCGCAGGAGTTTGGTAGAGTTCTCAAAAGTCAAATCGTTGAACTTAGACTCCTTTACAGCCAAATTTCTGGCCGAAAACGAATTACAAAGATTTTCCCAAATCTCAGTACCCTGTATATCAAAGACTGAAAATTGACAGAGTTATTGTGTAGGGAAACGTACACAGACAGACGCTTTCACTTGTATAGATATATAGATATAAGCTAATATATCTAACTGTTAATTTGACCATATGGTGATATATATTTAAGTAAATAAAGAAAGAATTTGAAAACAAGAAACGAATGGACGGATAAAAATGCAAGGAATAGAATAAAAACAAAAAATAAATAAATAAATAAATGAATAAAACTTGTCAGTAGGAAAATGAAGTCGCCAACAGAAAAGAAAAAAAACGACCCCAAAACTCTAAGATAGGGAAGTAGCGACGACAAGAGTATACTATTTCCTCGGATCTACGTGAAAATTTAAGCCAATAAATAACCGCCAAGTAGAAAGAATACCAACATCTTCCCACTGCCACAACTTAATTATACGAAATTGTACTTCCCCTCCTTCTCCCTCGCTCCTATTCCCTGCCTACATCAAACTTCTCTCCAAAAACACCCACTGCTCACATTCACAAAGTATGCATGACACTTTCTTCCAGAACGTTAACCACACCCAAATATCTTATAAAGCTGATGTAATTTTGATTCCCGTTTCAATATCGATTCTTTTTTTGTCTTATGGGGTGTTATCCTTCAAATGGGATTTCACTGAAACTTGTATTCACATATGTAACCAATAATGTTTATATAATAAACAGACTATATACCAGCTTTGTCCTGCATTAAGCACCCTTTAATAATCACATGAATTTCATTGGATTTACATCTAGGAAACCAATTGATAAAGCCATTATATATACATATATATATATATATATATATATATATATATTCGCTTAATTTTTTAATTACCGTATCTTTCTGTTAAGTTACATTATTGTTTCGGCTACACGGCCGTTTTTTTACCGTCTGTAGCGTCCTCAGGCTTTTACAGAAATGTTCGCTATTTTGGGATGAAAGAGTGGAAGAGTGAATGAGTTCAGGGGGAGTTGCGAGGAGGGCGGAAGAGGAAGAGAGGAAGAGAAAAAGGAGGAAAAGTGGGGGGGTTTGGTATGTCGATAATGTTTTAGTTTTGGGGTTTAAGGAACTTGTGGGGGAGGGTCTGGGAAGTTCATTTCTGGTGTGGCTGAGGGCATAGGGATACATGAGGGGAAGAGGGTGGGAGGAGGGGGAATGCTTTAAAATTCGAGTCTTAGTGTTAAAGCTTTTAGCGTCTCGTTGGTGAGGTGATTTCTTGATAAGTATGTCTTGAGCTTTTGGGTGTTCGCTTATGTTTGGCGGGGGGGGGGCTATGGTTCGGTTTATTTATTTTTAGTTTTTATTTTGTTGTTAATTTTGTTGTTTGTTGTTAATTGCTTGGAGAGGGTCAGCTAGCGGTCGCAGCCACGGGTACACACTTGCGCACGTACACAGATATATACTTAAAAGAAACGGTCACGGGTACACATACATGCCCGCCCTGGCGTGCAAATGTATCTGCATATGTGCGCCTACATGCATAGACACCTGCGTTGTTCTCGCTTGCGTCAAATTTTTTTTAAGGTGCTAAGATTGGGTGCGCGTGCGTAGGCATGGATGCGCACATACACAGATACATACATACATCGACGCCCCCGCCCCCAAGGAGGCGATTATACGGACTCATATGCGCATATTGAATCAGGCATACTAGCACCCCACACATACGTTCAAGCGCGTGCGCGCATGCAGATACCAATACTCGTGGGCACATACATCGACATATATACACAGCTGTGTATATATGTCGATGTATGTGCACATATATCGTCGATGTATGTGCACTTGTACAGCTGTGTCCTCAAACTCCCTCTGACTCTCCCTCACTTTCTCCTTGCTTAACTCTAAAGTTTCTAACTTTATCGATAACTATATATTTTCCATGACATCATACACATGTTAAAACATGTGTCTTCTTTCACGTGTTCTGGAAATGCGTGTCCAAAACTTTTTCCTTTACAAAAGGAATTTTAACCTATATTCCCAGTAACCTATATTTCCAATATGTTAAAAACATGTTTATTAAATTATCTTGTAGTTGCATTCTTTCAATTGAATTTTCATAACAGAATTGACAATGCACATTCTTTTCTTGAAACTATTTTATCTCTAAGCTAAACAATGGTTTGTTTTCACATTCCATTTGCTACTCTCTCTCGTAATCTATTTCTAAACCTAAATTACGAGGTTCGAATTTCGTCTATTCTATTTCATTATCATTTTAACTAAATCTCTCTATTTTTATACTTACATGAAAAGGGGACAACCCTTATCATGTAACACCTCTCCAAACAATTAACAGCAAAATAAAAACTAAAAATAAATAAACCAAACCATAGCCCCCCCCCGCCACCAAGCATAAGCGAACACCCAACAGCTCAAGATATACTTACCAAGAAATCACCTCACCAACGAGACGCTAAAAACTTTAACACTTAGACTCGAATTGTAAAGTATTCCCCCTCCTCCCACCCCCACATATTCCCCTTCCCCTCATGTATCCCTATGCCCTCAGCCACACCAGAAATGAACTTCCCAGACCCTCCCCCACAAGTTCCTTAAACCCCAAAACTAAAATATTATCGACATACCAAACGCCCCCAACTACCCTCCTTCTTCCCTTCCTCTCTTCCTCTTCCGCCCTCCTCGCAACTCCCCCTGACCTCATTCACTCTTCCGCTCTTTCATCCCAAAATAGCGAGCATTTCTGTAAAAGTCTGAGGACGCTACAGACGGCCAAAGAAAAAAAAACGGCCGTATAGCCAAAACAATAATGTATCTTAACAGAAAGATACGGTAATAAAAAATAAAACGCATATTTGCTCTACAACAGTATTGAGCACTTTCTTCAGTTTTTATTAATTACCATCTCCACTATATATATATATATATATATATATATATATATATATATATATATATATATATATATATATATGAGTGAGGGAGATCTATTAATATATAGCGATAAATAGATAGAGAGATCTACCAATATATATATATATATAGAGAGAGAGAGAGAGAGAGAGATGGATAGATAGAAAGAGAGAGAGAGAGGAGAAAGAGAAGGGGAGAGAGAGTGTGGAAGAAAAGGAGAGTGGCTTCAGAATGATGTAGGACGAAATAACACAATCTTTAAAATTGTCTTCGTGATTTTTCTGAGAAAAAGCAATATTGTAGTTTAAAATCGGAAAACAATTGCTGATAATGATTCGATATGGGAAATAATTCTAGATAAAACCATGAAGCAATCGAATCGAATTTAGTATTCATTCCAAGTTTTGCATCGACCAACAAGTTTGTTGGAAATTCGATCGTTACTTTGTAAATTTTTTTTCCAAAGCGAAATGCATTAATTGGTATTTGCCAATATTACTCTTGTTAATTATTGTTCCAGTGATGACGTCATGTTATCTATTCCTCAGAGAAAATTAAGTTTATAGATTGTAGTGCACATAGTACCTCAAATAACATTCGCAAGACTCATATGCATTAATGAGCATTCCTCATCCATAGAAGATTTTAGAGTTACTAAGGCAAGTAAGTGTGGAGGAAAATGCGTTAGCAACGCAACAACATTATAACTTCATTACCATTAACATGTGTGTGAATACTATCTTCCTTAATACTAATCTCATGGGGGCGGCGGCTATTCATTACAGTACACATCTGAAAATGATCTCGTGCTTACAAAAGATATTTAAAAACCATACATCTGTGTTATATAATGGAGCCTGACATAGGCAGGCTGGTAGTATTATTTAGTGCATATAGATAGAATTGACTAATTGGCCTTATTGTTTTAGTTTAAAAGTTATTCGAGTTCAAAAATCTGTCGGAGTGTGAGATTTGAAAGAGAGACAGTCTGTTATGGGGTAGCGAGGAGAACAGACCAGAGAGTCTGTCCAAATAAAGCGATGAGGAAACACAGCAGTTTGTTCCTGGAAGCGAGGAAACGCATAATGCGGTTGAAATGTAACAAAAAGTTAAATACTCCATTCCTTTAAAACGAGGAATCAGCGAGAAATTGGCGATGCATTTCCGAGCCGATTAGGAAAGTAAAATAAAACGCAACTATGTCCAAAAAAAAAGAAAAATTGCGTCTATTTATTACTGTATTATAAAGAGACACGAGGGTGCACAGCCACAAATAAGAAAAACAAATATTCCTCGTACGATATTTTATTGTAATGAACACATTTTGATAGGAGCTTGTAAACATTGCGTAGGCAGCTGGAGCGATGTCCGTCCACATGTAGATCCCAGTTTTATGTAAGAACATATAAAAGCCAGAAAGGTTGATGTACTGTAATTTGAAACGAAGTGATGAAGCTTACAAGATATATACATTATGAACAAGTAAAGAATTTAAACAAAACTTATAAACAGTTATGAGAGTATGCGAAATGTGTTTAGTTGGTGCAGAGTGACTTCACAAGGGACATATTGCGAGTTGGTGTACCACGGCGATAACTTTATGCAAGAACATGTTTTATAAAACCAAAAAAAGATGATGTGCCGTAACTTGAACCGTTGTAAATAAGTAACTAAGTATAAACATTTCTGGACTAAAACGAAGTAAATAGTTTTAAAGATTTTATAAACAGTCTATATATATATATATATATATATATATATATATATATATATATATATATATATTAGATGCATTGTTTATATATACTTGAACCGTTGTAAATAAGTAACAAAGTATAAACATTTATGGACTAAAACAAAGTTTTAAAGATTTTATAAACAATATATATATATATTATATATATATATATATATATATATATATATATATATATATATATATATATATAGCATATCAAAATAATATACCTAAGGAATTCTATAGAATCATAGACCAAAACTTTTCCCCGGATAATTAATTAAGCAAAATAATAAATAGAAACTCTGTAAAATTATCTTTCTCAACGTCCAGAAACTTAACTAACACTATAATCAGCTCCAACAATAGAAAAATCAGCAAAATAAGGAACAACAACGAACTAGCATTAAACGAAAATATACTAAACAGAAAATGTAATCGCAGAATACCTGAAAAATGTCCGTTGGATGGGAAATGTCTAACCGTGGAAATAGTGTATAAATGCGAGATAAAAACCGTCAACACTAAGAAGATATTTCTGGGAGCCATGGGAACAGTGTTTAAGAACAGATACAGAAATCACGTAGTATCATTTAAAAAGTAACCTGGGACAGAAACTAATAGAGATGGCGTAAACGACAGCAGAGGGGTGGGTACAACAATAAGCATTAGAAATAAAAACAAAAAGAAAGATATCACTGCATTAGGTGATTGGATTATGAACTTAACAGAAATAATGAAAATTTTGAATTAAAATGGTCAGTAGTGGACAGGGGGAGGAAGTGCAGCCCTGGGAAATCAAAAGGATGCAATCTATGTTTATTGGAAGCCTTCTACATTGTGAATTCCAAAGAGGAAATTTTGAATAAAAGACTTGATGCCATACAGGGATGCCTTCATAGAAATAGATTTCTGCTATCACGCCTTAAATGTAACTGAGGCATAACCTTTCTACAACAATAAGAATCATCGGATGCCAGGATTAAATTTTAATGTAGAGTTAAATAGGTAGAATTGTTACAATATAAATGAAAGATTCAAATCTAACATGCGAATATTGTTTCCTTTCTTCTTAACCAGGTAAGAAATATAAATAAAGTATATAGCTCATCTAAGAATGGTATTTTTCCCCATAACGGCGAGCATTCTTGTATTCCGTCGTAGCAGTATTAACGGTGAAATAAGTAACACCCTCTTCAAATTAATAAAACAACTTAGCAATTAAACTCGTTATTATTAAAAATTAAATTAGCAATTTGGGCGCTGTAAATTTATTTAAATATTAATTCAATTGATTTTGTCATCTGACACCCTAGTTTGGTAGAATCCATGCTGACTTACTTATTATCCTACTTCACTCCCTGGTCTAAAAAAAATTTTACCCATAAATGCAGGAGTAGACATCTTCCCATTGGAGTGAAACACACTTGGAGCCATGGGTATTTTTGCTGTCAGAATAATAATTAGAGGATATATAATATTTTATTTATTTAGACACCCAAGAATACAACGCATGAATTATATGACATGAGCAGCATAAGTGATTAATAACAGATGCAGGTTAAACCCATGCATAATAAACCAATTCTTTTAGATCAAAAACATAATTTATATGCTTAATTTTTTAAATAAGCCATCGTAGCACGTTCTGGACCTATCTGATTAAATTAATTATTAAATCATAGACGCCTTCTATAAAACATCAAACGGCCTGAATTACCTCCCTTTAACCGTTATAGGAAACAAAAATCGACCCAGTTTCAAACAAAATTAACTAGCAGTACTTAACATAATTGGATTATCTCCCTTCATAATTATCCTAAGTAACGATATAAAAACATTTTTCAAGTAGAATAACAATGAATTTTAAAACATTAAATAATAATAAATAGATTAGAACACTTCACCCGAAATGTTGTACAAGGATTTATATATATTTAATACACCCATTTTATTTATTCTCATATTCAATTAAACTTTAAACCTAAAATGGGCTTAAATCCAAGTACCAGTATAATGATAATCATTACTTGCCACTAATACGAGACTAAAACTAACCGTAACGTTTTTGCAAGATTGTTACGGCCATAATATAAATATAGAAACAAAAATTAAAAAAAAATTTTTTTATAGAAAATCAATTATTGGGAAATAAAGGAATAGCAGAATCTAATTTAGGAACCCAACGAATGGGATATATAAAAAAAATTTTTTTAATAGCTTAGGGTTCTCTGTAGAAACTTCTCATGACTCTGTTCTTAAATAAGGGTACGAAAATTAGGCGATATATCAATATCTAAATGGGCTTTTCCGTAACCACAGCCAAGGTAAATGTTTCTCGCATGCTTTTCCTGTTAGGGATTTTTCCCCTTTTTCTTTTTCTTCAAAAAATGCTCCATTGTAAAAAGTGTGTTTATTCATAAAGTCTGAAGAAATGCTGGTTTTTGAAAATTTTCAAACGATATAATGCTTTAAATTGTCGAACTGGACATTGAAACAATTGTAACGTAAAATGAAATACACTTTGTGTTGCCATCAACACCTTGTTTTGAAGTCTTAATTTTGCATACACAGTATATTAATGCTCAATTATGAAATGTGATAATTTTGTAGCTTACTCCTTAAGTCAACCATTTTTGCTTAAAACCCATTGGTATATGAAAATTTATTTAATTACACGAACTAAGTATATTACATATAAGTATATATATATATATATATATATATATATATATATAGTGCCGGCAAAAAGAAAGTCCGCACTTGTAATTTTTACAAAAACTGCAAATTTAAGCTAAATTTAATGTAACTGTTTAAACAACCTATACTTCATGTGATTCGCCTTTTATTCCTCTATAATTTTACCTGTTCATATTTGACTTTTAATTAAAATATTCTAGTGTTCACGTCAATTTAAAAATATAACTTCAAATTGAGGAGGCAAAAAGAAAGTCCACAGCAACAAATTCGCTTAAAACCAGCTTAAATTATCGCCCCTAAATCAGTTTAAAATATCCTCCAGCAGGCAACAAAGCATTTCTAATCATGATTGTTGTTGTTCCAGGTTTTACAACGTAACATTTATTCCATATGCAACGACTTTCTTTTAGTGATCGCCAGGAGCTCATTAATCTCCACCTTTCTGGTTTATCCATTTGAGAAATCAGTCACAGATTGAAATGTGATCAGAAAACGGTACGAAAAATTGTACAAAAGCACCAAAACACCAGCAGTGTCCATGATGCCCTTAAATCTGGTTATACTACTAACAGGGAAGACAATGCTATCAAGATCCGCAGTCTAAGAAACAGATTTGAAACGGCTCCCCAAATCCAAGAACAGTGCCATCTTGTTAAAAAGTGCTCTCTTTCTACTGCCAAGAACAGATTAAAGAAACTTTATTTGCAAGGATATGTTTTAAGACGCAAGCCAAGGATTTCTGTAACGAACAGAAAGCGCCGTATGGACGTCGTCAGATGCAATGAAGATCACCACTCTTCATATTGGTCAAAAGTGCTTTTTAGCAACGAAATACGTTCAATAGGCTAGACAGTGATGGTCAGCAGTACGTCCATTCGAGGAAAGACAAAGAATTCAATAGTAGGTGCTCAGTTTTAATGCTGCAAGATGGTGGAGGTTCAGTTTTATTGTAGGGCATTATTAATACCAATGGTCCAGAGCCTATAGTTCGCTTGCAAGGTCGAAGTAATTCGACCAAGTACATAAATATATTGACTGAACATTTTCTACCCTACTTTAGTTGGAATTTAGATGATAATCTCATCTTCATGCAGGATAATGCTCCCATTCACACAGCTGGAAATGCCAAGAGGTTCCTGGAAGAGCATGATATTCCGTGATTCGTTTGGCCTGCACAATCTTCAGGCTTCAATCCTATCGAAAACGTGTGGCATTACATCAAGCAACAGCTACGCAATGATAAAATTTCAAATTTGGAAGAACTTTGGACAAAAATTAAAGAAAAGTGAGATGTCCTTTCCACGGAGTATTGCTACAGTCTAATTTAAGGAATTCCCAAAAGATTGCAGGCTGTCAAATTGAAGAAGGGCTATACTACTAAATATTTACTAGTTCATTGTGTTCCTGTTGTATTTGTGATACATTAATGTCCTAAAGTTACATTTAAATAACAATTTTCCACTGTGCAGATTTACTTTTTGCCTCCTCAATTTGAAGTTATTTTTTTTAAATAACGCGAACACTAGAATATTTCAATTAAAAGTTAAATATGAACAGGTAAAATTATAGAAGAATAAAAGGCTAATTAAATGAGGTATAGTTTGTTTGTTTAAACAAACTATACCTCATTTGATTGGCCTTTTATTCTTCTATAATTTTTACATTAAATTTAGCTTAAATTTGCAGTTTTTGAAAAAATTACAAATGCGGACTTTCTTTTTGTCGCCTGTATATATATCACACTAAAATTGCAACTAGAGTTATGGAAGCTATGTTATTTGTTTTATGGATGAGATTATCTTTTTACTAAGTTGGAACCTATTACCCTCCATTCCAAGTAGGGTACTGTAAAAAAAGAAAGGAAAATCCATTTATGTTCGTTTTAAACATTTTACTATATATACATTTTACTATATATACATTTTACTATATATACATTTTTACTATATATACATTTTTACTATATATACATTTTACTATATATACATTTTACTATATATACATTTTACTATATATACATTTTACTATATATACATTTTACTATATATACATTTTACTATATAAACATTTTACTATATATACATTTTACTATATATACATTTTACTATATATACATTTTACTATATATACATTTTACTATATATACATTTTACTATATATACATTTTTACTATATATACATTTTTACTATATATACATTTTACTATATATACATTTTACTATATATACATTTTACTATATATACATTTTACTATATATACATTTTACTATATATACATTTTACTATATATACATTTTACTATATATACATTTTACTATATAAACATTTTACTATATATACATTTTACTATATATACATTTTTACTATATATACATTTTACTATATATACATTTTTACTATATATACATTTTACTATATATACATTTTACTATATATACATTTTACTATATATACATTTTACTATATATACATTTTACTATATATACATTTTACTATATATACATTTTACTATATATACATGGCGTTTTAGAGTTGTCCACAATAATTTTTCAAGAATGTTTTGGGAATATCAATTTGGATATTTTCGCTGAAGGATGGATTAAAATAAACACAGGCACGGTGCCAGTCGTTACCATTTTTAGATTTAGGGTTAAGCGGTTACTTCTTATTGCATTAATTATGGTTGGCGCCAAGTCTAAGTCTGTTAATCATCGCCATGTTATACCTGAACTACATTCATAAATATATGTTCATTTATAAAATATTATTTTGTACTATTATAATTATAATATTAATTAGCGGGACCTGTGTAAATTCCACAGGGACTCATTAATATGCAATATGTTGATATTGGCATTCTGTAAATGTTAAGCGTAAATGGAGACGCTCTGATATTGTAGCTCTTTTGTTAGAACTGCAAAAATATTTGTCTAAGATAGCAGGGACGCCAAGCTTAGCCCGGTCGTAAAGTATGCTTAATATGATATTTTAATTCTTGCAGATGTCGTATATATTATTATTATAGAGTAATGTTCAATCGATATTTATATACACTGCTGATCAAAAGCTTAAGACCACTTAAACAGTTAGTCTAACTAAATTGCTTAATATCTAAAAAATTAAGTATTTTCGGAAAATTTTAAATGTAAGAATTTCGTAGGCACGGCCAGAAAGTGTAAAAAGAAACAAGTTTTTTTTGTTTTGTTTTTTTTACACAGTGATCACCACTTATCAAGGCCCGGAAGCCACTCAGGGATAAGGGTTATTGCAAGTACATTACGTTAGTGTGGAGATTTGATGAAGTGTTTACTTAAGGGGGCGGTTCATCAGGAATTTGTTAACATTGGACTTGAAAACATCCAAGTTGTAGTCAGGTGGGAAGCAGGCAGACGGAACAGAGTTCCACAGGCGTGCAGTTCTAAGAAAGAAGCTTTGTTCATGGAATCCACGTTTGGATGTAGGCACAGATAAAGAGTGGGGGGAAATTTTCACAGTGGATTCAGCTAGACGGTTGTTTTTCGTGAAAGATTGGCGAGGGGGACCAGAGATTGGAGTTCAGACGAGCACCTGCCATGGAAATAACGATAGAACAAAGATAGGCTCGCTACGTCTCTTCTGTGCGAGAGAGGTTGCAGGGTAGAGAAAAGGGCATACCCCACTAAGCCACGAAGTCTATTTTGTACTCTGTCAAGGCAGGATAGGCTGTTTTTAGCAGCTCCTGCCCAGATGGCAACAGTACTCCATCCTTGGATTTACTTGGCTTTTATACAGATAGAGAATTGCATCAATAGTGAGATATCTTCTGGAGCGGTAGAAGGATTCCACCATCTTTCCAGCGACCTTGGCAACAGACTTGATGTACGTGTTCCATTTCAGATCAGGAGTAAAGATCAAACCCAGAAGCTTGTCAAAACACGGGGCCTCACCCAGACGAGAGCCATCCATCACAATTGATGCAAGTTGTTTTTTTAAACAAATTAAAATTTATTAAACTCCAATATTCTTGAGCAACTTTTCCCCCAGAAAGATAAAAGCCTGAATTTTATCATATTAAAAGCAGAATAATATTAAACTTTTTCTGCTATTTTAATAGAATTAAAAATTTTCCATTTGTGTGTGTGTGTGTGTGTGTGTGTGTGTGTGTGTGTGTGTGTGTGTGTGTGTGTGTGTTTGGTCACGAATAGGCTCCTACATGGTTGACTATTTTTAAAAACTGATTACATATACAGATTGAAGATGTATCGAGGGTCAGAAATGGGTATGCTTGACTTGGCAGAACGGTGGTTCAAAAAAATTGTGGGGTCTGCGTTCACGCCTGGCTTTCAAAGTATGGAAATAAAAAATGAAAAAAAAAACGTTTACACGGGTGTTTGATATAGCTGTACTAATAATACTTTGATAAGTATGTTTCAACTTAAATAGGGATGGTATAATAAAATTGTTCGCGCCTGTACTCCATGGAAATATGGCACAAACTTTAACAAAGACTTTTCATATCTATTTGCCTAAGTATACTTTGATAATTATGTTTCAGTTTGAAGAAATATGGTATATTATAATTATTGGGTGTTCGTTCGCGCCTGACCTCCTTAGAATGTAAATATGTTACAAAGTTTAACAAGGTTTTTTAAAAGGGGTGAGGGTCCACAATAACACCTAAACTTTAACCTTAATTCACGTTAGCTTTTATTTATTTTTTTGAGTTGAATCATATTATGTCGAATAAATTCACCTAATAAATTCATGTTCTTATTAAAGTGAAAGCAAAAAAAAATGTCGGAATTTAGACAATTCTCGACACAAATTTTGCATAACTCTGTTTTTTTCCTTCTCCATTTTCACGTGGCACTCTTTCGAAAATAGATAAATAGATAAATAATAAAAAATAAGAACGTTACTTGTTATCGTGTCAAAAGAAGAAAAAATCCTGCCAACGTGATTACGTGTCTTTTTAAAACATTTACATAACCTTTTTATTTTTATTTATATATCTGTTTAAGCTTTTTTTGTCAGTGTACTAGAATGGATTCAGTTGATTACAAACCTTTCTGCGTGTTCTTTACATTACAATAGTACAACCCTGAATCCAAGGCGCAATACTACACTATTCAATACTGTAAAACTGAAACGAAAGTGTTCTGCTTGAAAAGGCTGCTTTTTTCTTCTTATTCATATTTATATCGATTCTTTGCTTTAAAAACTAAAGTAATTACGTCTTTACTTTTTATTATCTCATTTTGCTGTTTCGGATTATTTTAAGCAAAGCTTAATTATTTTTCAAAACTGTTTTTGTTTCTTTGTTTTTCGATATTTCGTCGATATTATTTAGTAAGAGTGTTTAGCAGAAAAGCCAACAAACGACTACCCGAAAAAATAAATATACAAGAAAAAATGTTACCATAGTCAATAAAAGTTCAGTTCATGTTTTTTTTTTTGTTTTGAAATAGTTTTTAATGCTCTTTACTTGAAATAATTTCAGCGAACCGAAATTAAAACGTAATTTGAGGCGATAACTACTTAAATGCTTTTTTATATAAACATGTCATAATCGAATATTCCTCAAGCACAAAATAACGGAAAACATTAAAATGTGTTTATAAATATTCCTTACGTTGACGGAACTCTCTTTAATTGTTTACAGAGAATGCTTAGGTGCCCCTTCTTCAAATTGAAAACGGGGCTCTCCATTTCAAAGTCGCTGCCATTTTGATTTTTTTAAACCGGTTCGTGAATTAAAAAAAGTTTTTTTACAAACTACTTTAAAATACAAACCAATGAACTTTTCTACCATAAAAGTAACTTTTATTGACTATGGTAACATTTATTTCTTGTATATTTATATTATTATATATATAACATTTTCTCTTTGTAATGAAACATCATTTTGTTGGTCACTCTTAGTTACGAATGGAAACAAAGTTGATATAAAAAATATATTTTCGCGAAAATTATCTTTACTTTCATCATATTTTGCTTAGGGTAAACTTTTTGAGTATCAAAACCTATCTCTTTACAACCCCCTCCTTTTCATAACCTATCATACTTTCATCAATCACAGTCCATTTTCTGTAGGCTGTTTTTGAACCCAGTCAACGACGGGTACTTCTGCTAGTATATATATATATATATATATATATATATATATATATATATATATATATATATATATCAAACGTCTGGTTTATTTCCAATCGATAAACTAGAAATTTATACGCCCGTTTTCCGTGAAATTTTATATGAGTGACTGTTTCTCATCTAACTTTGTTTTTAAATGTTAAAAAGTAAAAAAATATTACCAAATTAAAAAAAAAAGTATTATTCGACTTCGTTTCTTTTCGGTCGACAATTTTGAAATAACGAAAAATAACGTTTCTGACTACACGTTCGTATAAAACAAACTTTTTTTTAAATCGTTAAAACAGTAACGGAGAAATTGTAAATTTAATAAACAAAGCATAAGTAAAAAAAAAAAAATTATTTGTACTTATGCATTTAACCAAACGTAACTCAGTTTGCGTCTCGGATTTCTCCGGAATATGACATCCACAGAAGAAAGAAAGAAAGAAAGAAAGAAAGAAAGAAAGAAACAATTCGATCGGTGTATGCGTGTTCCTCCTGGACATAACAACATAACGAAAAAAAAACCCTACTCGCCGGGGACCGGCAATATACACACACGCATATATATATATATATATATATATATATATATATATATATATATATATATATATATATATATATATATATATATATCCCCCAAAACCTCGAAAGCCGTTTTTAACATGAGGATGTTCAGGTGTTTGTTATTTTCTACAAACTTTTATTAAGAAATACAAATGACCGGTAGTTTTTGTTTGTTTTTTATTTAAAATTTTACTTTACTTTTTCTTTCACATAGCGTTGTTATTATTTCTTCGGCAACGCTCGACTTTATCCGGCTGTTGACGTCATGCGCCGGTGAAAGTCGAACGCTGAGAAAATAATTACACAACACTTAAATTTTAATTCATTCAATCAATCTTTGGAAAATAACTATTTGAAATAAAGTGGCGCTTATTCTCTTACGTGACCGTGTTATTTTTAAAATTAGTATTTACACGTTAAATTCAGGTTTTAAAATTTTTTGTTTATTAAATTGTTAGGTGAAAGTACAGATAATCCAGTCGGTTTCTAATTTGTGGAAAATCTAGCTCCCGAAAAACAAAAAAAAAACAAAAATAAAAATTGCCCAGTCTCGAAGGATTTCTCTTTACTGATCGAGGAAAAAAACGGAGAAGTGTTTCTCTCCCCTCTCTTCCTCTCTTAGTAACTCTCTCCATCCATCTCCCCTCTCTCTCTCTCTCTCTCTCTCTCTCTCTATATATATATATATATATATATATATATATATATATATATATATATATATATATATATATATATATATCACCATCTCCATCTCTCTTTGCGCCCCTTTCTCTCTCTAATTCCCTCTATCTCTCTTCCTCTCTCTCCTTTCCTCTTTCTCGCTCCCTCTCTGTTTCTAACTCTCCCTCTATCTCCCTCTGTCTCCTTCTCTTTCTGAATTTCCCTCTCACTTTGTCTGTTCTATCTATATATCTTCCTGTCTATCTGTCCATCTCTAATCCCTCATCCTACTGTAGTCTCCTCAATTAATTACAGTGAATTGTCAAACATGGATAAATCCTATTTTAGTCACCTAATTTACTTATTATGAGAATAAAAGTTATTTGGAAATTACTGCTACCTTGAGCAGCACCAAGAGTAACTGGTAAAACCGTTCTAATTAACTTAATTTTGGCAGCCATTTGCTGCATATGGAATACCTGCGATCTTGCTATCAAGTAGAACTACTTATTCTACTTTGAAACTATTAAACATTCAATTTTACAAAAATCTAATGTTCAACATCTCCAAACCATCCAGTATGGGAAAAATATTGCAGAAATGCTAACTTATTGTTTGGGATGAATGCACAACGGTAGGCAAATAATCACTTGAAGCTCTTGGTCGATCTTTGTAAGATCTACATGGCAATGGCAGACTATTTGGAAATGCAGTAATATTGCTTACAGGAGATTTCAGACAAATACTATCCGTAATTCTTCAATCAACACCGGCAGATGAAATAAATGCTTGCCTCAAATACTCTAGTTTTTGGTGCTATGTGAAGACATTAAATTTAATTCAGAATATTCATGTCCAGTTGCAGACTGCTTGATCCGCACAGAAATTTTTGCATCACTTGTGAGAAATTAGGCACGAAAAAGTGCTGGCTGATCCGAGTTAAGGGCGACATTCTTTGACTTTTAACTTCTGTAATTTTATTACATCAAAAGAAAAATTGGTTAAAATTTTTTTTTTTCAGATATTCCAATTAATTATACAACTTCCACTTGACTGAGTAAACGAGCTATTCTTGCAGCTCAATACAAAGGCATCCATGCACTTAACGCTATTATTCAACGTAAAATTCCAAGTGTCACATACAAATCCATCGACACTGTAATAATTATCCAACAGCTAGATTTTCCAGGGATGCCTCCGCATATACTGCAACTGAAAATTAGTGTACTAATTATCATGTTGTGAAATATAAACCAATCCAAGCTTTGCAATGGCTCATGGCTTGCAGTAAAAAAATTAACAAACAATATCATAGAAACAACAACCTTAACAGAACCTTGCACAAGTGAAGCTATCTTCATTCCACGCATTCCTATGATTCCGCCGGATACACCATTACAGTTTAGGAAATTGCATTTTCCAAATTTATTGTCGTTTGCAATAACCATCAACAAAGCTCAGGGAGCAATCTTTACAATTGTTTGGCTTACAACTACACACTGACTTTTTTTCACATGGACAATTTATGTTATGTGTTCAAGAGTCACCAAACCAGAAAATCTCTACATCAGCTAAGAAAATGGAAAAACAAAAACTGTGTACCCATACGAAACGTGAAATTAAACCTATAAGAAACATGCATTTTCTCATTTTGAAACTTCTTCCATTTCGCCAATTTGAGCAACAGCAACGCGTGGCAGGGTACAGCTAATATATATATATATATATATATATATATATATATATATATATATATATATATATATGTTGCCTACATAACCTTCCGAAGTTAAGCAACGATGAGGCTGGTCAGTACCAAATGGGTCACGATTTGGGTAATGCTAGGCGCCGTGTGTATTGAAGACAGTCTCTGTATCACACACGGTCTGCCTTAGGTGAGTTAATATCAAATAACAAGAAATTGTCGAAAGAAATATCGTATTTTTAACAAAATTCACAGTTATTTATCGATTTTTCTTTGTATCGATTCTTCAAAGCATTTCTTATTTAATGATATTTTGGGATCACTAAAAGAGAATTATTATTTTATTTTTAAAAGATTTAAAAGTAAAAATAATGAAAATATATAGATTTGTTTTTTTCGTTGATTTTTTTTTAGCTAATCTGGAAGATTATAATTATTATTAACATATTCAACAAATTTCACACTTGAAAACACAAAAGATGAAAAATTAAACACGTTTAATATTCGGGTTTTCAACGTTAAAATCTGATACGTGCGCAGTTGTTTTTTATCTACAATTCTGATCCACCCCACAATACAATATATTTTTTCTATTTCGTCTGATTATTTTAAGCATATTTTTACCAACAAATACAGAAGGGGAGTTTTGTAGGCAAATATATATATATATATATATATATATATATATATATATATATCGATTATGAAAAAGAGTACTATTATAAAGTTCAGTCTTCACTTGATAATCGGTTAAAATTTCGTATTGATTATTTATTTTTGGTATATTTTTAAGTAGAGACTCCGTCCAAAAATACCTACTCCTTCCTTCCGTTTTGGCCGTGTCTAGAATTTCGTGTTAACGGATGTTTTTATCTATCCACGTGGTGTTTAGTCTAGCTTTTTTTTCTTCCCAACAAGTTAATCTTTTTCATTAGCCAATGACAGGGTAAATAATGAACAAACAAAAGTAATAAACTAAAAATAATAAACAAATAAAAGTTTAGTTGATGTTTAATTGTTATTTGTTTCTTCTATTTCATATAGGGGTGACACCCCTTTTCGTAAATGTGTCGCATCAATAGGTGATCTTAATTTAACAAATAACTGCTTGGAATAATCTTTAGGTTTAACTATTTTATATAATTTTTCTCATGTATAATTATCCTAAAGTAAGCTGTATTCTTTGTATACAGTTGTTTGCTATTTCATTTCTACATTTTAGTAGACTTTAGGGTTTTTAAAGCTTACAATTTCAGATTTTCATTCAGACACAATCTACACAACTCGTCTATCATTTTACATGTACTGGCATATTTTACTATTTTCCGCTAGGTTATATGCTTCTGATAACAGAGATGGTGTACATTCTAAGGTTAATATACCGCTAATAACATAGATGGAATACGTTTGGTAAATTATTTTTATTCGAAAAATACATGATTTTTAAAAGGCGTCAAATCGAATCACATTTTTTTCTTTAAAAACATGGTGGCAGGAAATATTTGACGAAGTGGTTAGACGTAATCGCATATCGATTTGGAAAAATAGGTTGGTTTAATTTTATATATATATATATATATATATATGTGTGTGTGTGTGTGTGTGTGTGTGTGTGTGTGTGTGTGTGTGTGTGTGTGTATGTGTGTGCGCTCGATGAGATTTGTTGCGGAAAATTCTAAATTGGAAATAAACTGTTTATTTGAAAGTAATTTATGGCTACAATTAAGGTTTGCAGGCGATGTCGAGTATCATGATTCATTTCTTGAGGAACCAGTATCCTAGATAACAATCGTCACCTTATTCTACAAATTAAAATTGTGTACACCTGTCAATAACAGAATTGTTTATTGCATGAATTAATCAATTTCTCTCGTGAAATATTCAAATCGTAAAGAGAATTCTAATTGTTATAAGATTTATCCAAATTGATTGAATGCGTTTCATTGAATTTACACCACATGTCTAGTATCATCCATCTTGCATCATATTCTTCTATAGAATAAAAATGTACGGGATAGTAATCCTGTACATTTTTATTCTACAGAAATGATTCATATTTTGTAAATTTGTATTGCAAAATATATTTAAAATTTGTGAAAAGTCTTTCTATTCATTATTAAAACAATATTTTGCTATGTTTGATAATGGCTGACCTTTTGATTAAAATTATTGGACAAACAAATGATCTGTACCTTACTTTTATTTGCTTTCGAAATATTGCATAACTGTGTGTGAATATATATGTGGTCCAAATAATAATGGGCGTTTAACAGCCCGTGTCGTCTCCTGAATGTAATTGTATATGCGCGTATATCTACATGACAATGTGTATAATGTTTATCTGCGGGTGCGTATGTGCGTTTTACACATTTACAATTCAGATAGATATAGTTCATGATCATAAAGGGAACAATAGCATACGATGGAAAATTCTTTTTGTGGGGGTCCATCAGACAAAAGGACACCTACCTTCTTCCATTTGTTCGTCTTGACTCTGAAAGGTTTGTAAAATAAAATATTTTTCTTCCAAAGGAAAACGCCATACGCGAAGTTATATTTTTTTATATAACATTCATTCACATTCGTGATATTCCCTCGGAGTTAAATGCATTTCTCTGTTATTTCTACATTGCTCTAATCAGCCAGTCGAATGCCCCCATGACTGACGAACAACTCTCTAACTCTCTGTCTACTTGTCTAACTCTCCAACTGAATAACTAACTCTGTTTTCCATTAATATATGATAACTCTTTTTCATTCGATTCTCTGAAGTCACATAACCCGGTAAGCCATTGTTTGAACTTTTAAAATTTGCTATTAAAATATTTCGTTTTGAATAAAATTTTAGGAACAAAGTTTAGTATCTATTCTGATACTGCACTTTACTTTCTCTGTCCTTGGTCAGTGGAGGAGGAATCCTTCATGGAATTTTTTTTCCTATCCAGAGTACTCCTATTCTGGATTTTCTTCACATTAAAAACCGACCGTGTCTAACTCTGTCTTCGTGGGGAGGCAAGTAAATAGGAACATTTGATTTGTAACCTACGGCATCCCACCTTTTGTTTGTTTCCTCGATCTATCGTGTAATCCAGCGTTTTCCATGGGTACAATATTTAACAAAATATCGAATAATTCATTATTACAATAGAGATACAATGTAAGTGAAATGAAAGGTTTGTACAGAAGAATGGTTCGCATATGAAGTTGAGTTTTAAAAATATGGCATTACAAAAAACATGCAAATAAGGAAGCACTTTAGTAGAAAGTATTCTCAGTGATGCTGGATTAAACAGAGCTGAGTGGAAGGAAATAATGAAATGTCAATCTCTTGTGTACGGCATGAAAAGAAAATGGAATCTTAGGAAGATCGCCATCATTCCAATAATTATAGGGAACCTGGACTCATAAAAAAGAATTTCCATAACTACTTGGCAAATATACCTAGTGAACCAATTGCAAGAGAGTTACAAATTAGTGTACTTAAAAAAATGTTAGAATATTTAAAAAAGAAATCTCGATTAGAAGGTATGAGACCGCAGGTGAATGTTTGCCATCCAGTAGGATACCCCATCCCAACTAGAACAAAATGATATGAAATTAAAAAATTCTAATGATGACACTTAAAAATCTACGAGTTGTGACTGAAAAGTGAAGCACTTAGTGTAATAAGTGAAAAAAGGCTAATCTTAATTTGCTGCCAACATTGCGTTTTTTCCACCACTTTTTTTTCGCCAAGACAATACACATGGGCAACGGGAAGTTTATATTCGAAAAATATATGAACGTACTGAAACAAAGTAATTATGACGATTGATCCGTTTTAAAGGCTTGGAAGCTAATGAGGGCATATCGAAGAAATACAATAAAAGATGGGAAGTGAATCAGATATGTAGGAACTAGTGAAATTGTTATTTAGAATTGAAATTAATTGTTTCGATATTAATCCTTTCTCGAACACATCTCGTATATGACAAAAAGTAATAAAAGTTTTCAAACAACTCCTGTTATTTCTCGAACACACACGTCATGTATGACAAAAAGTATTAAATCCAAAATTAATGTGGGAAATAATCTAAATGCTATTACATATGCGTAAATACACCATATTTTCATTCAATAGTCAAACCTTTAATCCATTTTCCATCATCACAACTCACAAAGGGGAAGAATGTTAGTGTTTATATATGATGTTTGTTTAAAGGCGCTGTACTTTAAATTGACAATTTTATTTTCTTTAATTGCAGATTTTGCAATTATCGGTTAATTTTAGTTCAGCTTCGTTTGGCAATTCATGAAGAGACCGACAACCGACCAGCGTTTCCAAATTGTAAATGATACGATCAATTGATTGAGAGAAACATTTGATGACTGAATAATTTCACGAAATAGATCTGTCACCTTATTCATGCGATTTAACCTCATTAGTGCATTTTCTTTTGGAATATTAAAAGTCCCATGTCTATGGGGATAAACCAGACAAAATAGACCACTTAGAAGACAAAATTTGATGTGATATTGCCGAAATACAACCTAATTTAATGCGTAGAGTTTCTGAAAGTTAGATCTCTAGATTATGTCATATAAACCCTGTGTATCGCTTTATTGCAGTCCAATATATATATATATTTTTAATTTTTAAATTGTTATGAAACGCAGAAAAGTGAAATTTGGTACACTAGAAGCGCATAACAAGATATGTTATTCCCCTGATTTTTGTGGAATTTCAACAAATATTTTTTAAGTTATCTTAATTTTTCTATTTTCTGGTAATTTTAAGTGAGTATCACTTTATGGCAAGTGTCTAAAATGTATATTTTTGGTAATATAACAATATTCTAACTTCATATTTCTATGAAATAAATATATATTTATATGAAATAAAGAACATATCCAGTAACAATATTAACCAAAAACAAGAACGAATTTCACATTATTTTGTTTAAAGAAATATTTATTTATCAACATAACTCCCATGCTTCAAAATCACTTTGAATAGCATCTTGTCAACCGATGATGTCAATCGGCGGATTTGAGATAATGTTATGCTGTAGGAAACTTTCAAAATCTTCCTCCAACGTTCATCCTTCGACGAAAATTGAACACCTTCTTCGTAGACTTTCATCTTTATTATTGACCAGACCTGCTCAATTGGGTTTATATCCGGAGAAAAAGGTGGCCATATCATCAATTTTTCTGCACTAATGCCTAATGACTTAAGGTATGATGTCGTAGCCTTCGCTGAATGGGGTGGCGCATTGTCGTGCATAAAAATCAATTTGAATAGAAGGTCATCAAGCCATGGTGACAAATGCTCATTTAAAAATAAAATATAAGACTAGCTTGTCAGTTTGACACCTTCTGGCGCTCGAAATGGTCCAATTAGTTCATCACAGATTATTCCAGCACAAAGCATGACATCTCCCTTTCCTTGTTTACGGCGGAATCGATGAGGAGTAGGAAATCCAAGAGGACTCCAAACTTGTGCCCACCCATCTGGTCCATCAAGGTGAAAAGAACATTTTCAAAGCTGGTTTTCATGTATTTCTGAGCCCAAGCCAAACGTTTTTCTTTTTGAGTTTGGTTTAAAACAGGTCTATGGGCTTAATGCTTATTGCAATTTCGTTTAAGACATTGCAGCATGTCTTTCTGGACAAGGAAGTTATCCCAGCCTTTTCAAATACAGCAGCACTGTTGCTGCTCGATAAGTTGATGGCGAATTTTTCTAACATCACGATCAGAAACCGACTTTCTTGTGTTTTTGTCCTTCCTTGGTTTGATGTTTGGATTTTTAACGAATAAAGACAATGTTCTTCGATTTCTTTCAATCTCCTTGGCTAGACCTACGAGAGATAAACCTGTTCCTTTTCACTAGCTATAAATCGACCTTTTTCTAGGCATTTTGGGAGATCTGCAATAAAGTGATACACACTTAAAATTATTCGAAATAAAAATATTAGCATAATTTTCCAAATATTTGTTCAAATTCCACAAAAATCATGGAAATAAGGCACCTTGTTATGTTCTTCCAGTGTAAAAAAAAATTCGCTCTTCTGCGTTTTATAACAATGTTTAAGTTAAAAAAATATTGACTTGCAATAAAGCGATATACAGGGGTTATAACGCGAGCCTTGGGGCCATGTGCCCAAAATTATATTTAAATGATTACTATTAAAAATGAATCCTTGGAATAAACTACATATTTGTATAAGAAAAATGTTTTTCTGTGATCTATTTTGATTTAAAGTTCGCCATCTCCAAAAAACATACCCTTTTATAAACAATATCAACGATTGAAGAGTGCAAGTTTTTAAACAGCTTTAAATTAGTTTTAGGGCCAGGTGGCGATTTTACTTATCACAAAGGGTGAGAGTATATGTAGTCATTGGTTGAGCAAATACGGTGGGAAAGGAAAGACAAATGCTTTAAGCTGAGATTGAAACTATTTTTAAACAAAGTTACGATGAAATAAAATGTAAGTATCATATATATCTTGGTTTTTATCTTCGTAAAAGGACAAACAAGTGATGTGTATTTTATAATTAACAAACAGAATACCCGATCTGCATGTCCTCCAAAACTTCTCCTACAGATATACAGACACAAACAAACACACATAAGCAGACACATGCACACGCACACGCACACAGACAGACACACACACATAATTATTTTTGTATGTACATATATATTATAAAGTGCACACAATATACATATATAATATATTGTGTGCACTGTTAAAGTAAATGCTGAAAATATACATTTTCAGCATTTACTTTAACAGTTCACAATATAGTAGTAGTAGTAGTAGTAGTAGTAGTAGTAGTAGTAGTAGTAGTAGTAGTAGTAGTATGAAAATAAATCTTAAGCAGTTAAACTACACGTTGGTGTCCATATTTTATCTTACAGGAAGTGAGCAGGTACTGCAATGCACGGATTTTCGTTTTGTTCTACCTAATTAACCAATCAGATTCCTCGTTATTTCTCACTGATTAATGCTTATATTTCTAATGGTCAAACTTCTCGCAAATACCAAACAGATTTTTATCTTGCTTTGTTTGGGTGTGGTGCATCTCGTTTTTAATTGTGTTAAATAAACAAGCGACCAATTTTAGCTCGTGCAATACTGATTTATATTCTCTTCATTTTTGTTATTGGTTGCTGCTTTAGATGTTGGTTTAGTTTTATTGATTTCACTTATTTAGTTGATATGCATGTAGTTACCATAAAATAAAGCATATCCTCTGGTTACAGTTTCTTGCTATTTGGCGTCTACAGTTTAGTCAATTAACGTTAATCATTTAATTATCTTTTCATATTTTATGATGAATACAAGTTTTCAGAATAAATACCATGGTCATCCGCAAAAGATTGGAAGTTTTACGGAATTTTTGTATCAATACACATGCGCAATAACGTTTTTGTTTTAAATATGTTGTTACTGGTAATACTGGCATTATGTAAATACATTTAAAGTAAGAGGTAAAAATTTTTAATGGCCTCTTGATCACCACTGAAATAATATCCTTCCAAAAAAAGGTCCCTTCAGTTGGAGAGTTCAGCTTGAATAGATGTTGACGTACTATTGAAATACTTTCCCCCTAAATTTAAATACGATTTGGAATTTAACTGAATTGATTACAACACTATCAGTGCCATTAGTGCTATAAAGCAACCACTAACATCCACATGAAAATGCTGTACGAATCATGAGGCCGTCGTTAACGTTACGATCGAAATGTCGCCTGTTATCAGGATATATTTCCATTATCGATGCTTTTCAATGAAGTCTCCGCCCATCTACAAGCGAATAATACGACAAACCCATGAAAACGCGCATTTCTGGCCGCCCATCGCCCCCTCGAAGAAAGCACCGATATTATTTTCGATAATATTCTTTCTTTCATTCTATCTCTCTATCTATCTGTATCTATATCTTTCTGTTCTTATTCAATCTGCATTTTCATTCTTTTTTTCCTCTTCCATTTTCATTTGTTCTTTTATACTTTTAAACAAAATTAATTACGCTTTTCGTCTTCCTCTTTAAAATTTATTTATTTATTTAATTTTTTTTCTTCATTTTCGACAATTCTCATCTTTGGATTTTAGGCATAATTCTTAATTTTTATACAAACCTCATATCTCTTTCCTTTTCTTCAATATCAAATTAACCCTTATACCTGGATCTTGAGTTGCTTATGTTTTCTTACGTGTTCACTTCAGTTAAATTTATAACTTTTATTGCCAATAGAAAGAAAAAACGAGCAGAAAAACAAGAGGAATATATCCAAAAGGTGAATACGAATATCAAGAATTAAAAAATTATAAAAATACATGGAAGTAGCTACTCTTAGATTCGTTCGCACTTTTTCCACAATGAACTATTTCCCTGTTAATAACAATAAAAAAAGAAAAGTATATCAATAATTTTGATATTTCCATAAGATAATCATCCACTAAATTATCGTCAAAACACCCACATTTTATTCGCTATAAATCGTCCACTATTGTCTGTCGTTATACTTATTTGTACTTATTCCCTCGCATTTGTTTTGTATCTCGTTGCGTTTGTCCATTCTTGTTCCCGCCCCTACAAATAAACGCACACGCATGCGCACAGTAATCTAAATGATGCTACTGATAATATGGCCGTAAAAAGTAAATGAAAAAAGACATCGTGCGTTCTTTTTACTTTTTTTTTTTGTGTCCAAAACCTCTACTCTGTTTTATGTTGTATTTTATTTCATCTACGATTTTATTGGTTAAAGAAAGATTAACAAAGACACACAGACACACAGCGAAAGAGTGAAAAGAGGAGGGCAATAATGCGCTCGTGCCATCCCACGGTTTCGTTGTCGCTTACAATCGCGCCTGCGCGCTATCTTTTAACCCACGACTATTTAAAAACAAACAAGCAGGAAAACCCTCACCTTATCCGACTTCGGCAGTCACACGAATCAAGTTGCACAGTGAAACAAAAACGAGCTGTGTCGCCCTTTCTTTGTCGAAATACCCTGCAGTTTGCAACGAAATATTCTCAACAAAAATGAAGCCAGCCACTATCTGTATTATTGCCATCCTTATCGTCAGCATCTTCCAAACAAATGCAAATTACTACGGAAAGAGAGGTAAGTTGCGAAATTAGAAAGAAAATGTATTTATCTCTGGTATGATCATAATTTTGTTGCTTGTTTGTTTTGATAAGTAAATTGCTAGAAATACCAAAACTTTTTTTAACTTCGAAGTTGTGCTCAACAAGCTTTAAGTTATGTTAACTCGAATGAAATAATGGATGAGTTATTTAAACGTTCTATCTGACGTGACTCTTGTCATTTTCTGGCTATCAAACTACAACAGGTCTTCTCGATACTCGGAAAATCTTTACTATCTGGCCAATTTCTCTGTAAAAAGTCTTAATTCTGTCTTCAATTTCGATTTCTAGCCTCGCCTATTTAAATTCTTAAATATGTTTATAGTTACAAAAATATAACCTTTATATTCGTTTTGATTTTTTAATTCTTAACCAAGACAAAAAAAAAAGAATACTTATCTGTCACGTTTATTTTTTAAACAAAATCGTTTTGTTGATCTCTAAGATTGAAAAGAAGCAACCTAAGGAATGCTAGTTTTAGAACATTTCACAAACTCCTGTTTTTTACCTAAAACGATCACAATTCCCGATTCCAGTAAACCAAACCGATGATCAAACAATAATACAACAATACACCCCACTCACACTCGCCTTTCTTTTATTTATTTATCATCTTGGCATTACAAATTGATGATAATTTTCCATAAATAAAGTTTCGAGAATGAAAAAACAACAATATTCTTAAGATGTGTTAATTCAAACTTTACGTTTATGGAAGAAAAAATATCTTCCATATTTAAGTGACAATAAATGCTAAATTTCTCATAAGAATACAATTCTCAGTCGGCACGCCCAGCTTCAAACGAGGCAGCCAATCAGCTAAAAGCATATCCGAAAAATGTTTTATAACTTGTTGATTCATTATTACAGAAACATTTTTTCGTTGAAACATAATGTACGTAGTTTTCGTATAGACCGCAAACACATATGCAAATTACACGGCAAAATAATAATTCTCATGACTTCTTTATTATCCATAATAATTATTTATAGTCATGCAAAAGAAATGTCTCAACATTTCGATACATTTTGTTACTTTTCCGGATGCTTTCTTTTATGTGGGTCGGGGGGGGGGGGTACGGTAACTATGTAAAATTTCAGATAACCATAAAAAAAAGAAATTCACCCTTTTCTTTGAATCCACATGAAATGAAAGGGGACGAGAGAACTGCATAGATAGCTAAGAAAGGCAGAGGGGGGACTTGATCTATAAATTACTATTCAGGTAATTAATAAATTTTAGCTAATTGGGAAAAATAAAACAGATTTTCTTTTCAAACATAACTCAATCACAAAACTGAGATATAATGCATATTCGCATGTATATTTTAGGAGTATATAGAGAAACTTACGTTTACTCAACATTATCATTATAATAGAAATTATATAATATATATATATGTATGTATATATATATATATATATATATATATATATATATATATATATATATATATATATAATTGAGGTAGATTTCAGTACCTTAATAGAGGAATGAATAAAAACATCGTTACTGAAATCTAACTCTATATTATTTAATTATACATAAGAGTAAAAAAATAATATTCTTACTATTAAAAACAAATATCCACACACATATATGTGTGTATACGGACGTATTAAATATATATATTTATAGCAAGTTTCATTTCATTGTTTATAAAAACCTTATTGTTTTAGCTGATCATTTCCTCTGGGAATGAAACTTGAAGGTTTCTGTAAAAATACTTGTCGTTAATCTATTTTCATACTTCTATTTCACTCTACTCATGTATTTTAAGTAAATTCTGAAAAACATATGCGTACTACATGGAAAACAGTAATATATATATATATATATATATATATATATATATATATATATATATATATATATATATATATACTAGCAAAAGTACCCGTCGTTGACTGGGTTCAAACACAGCCTACAGAAAATGGAATCTGATTTATGAAAGTATGATAGGTTATGAAAAGGAAGGGTTGTAATGAGATAGCTTCGAATTTGGGGGTAACAAACCAAAGCAAAATATGATGAAAGGAAAAATAATAAAATAGATAAACCCCATAATTTATTATACCATACCTGTTCACACTGAAACACTGATCACAATATTCTGTGCATCTATATTAAAAACCTTGTTAAACTTTGTGACATATTTCCATTCTATGGAGGTCAGGCGCGAACGATCACCCCATAATTTTATTAACCATATTTCTTCAAACTGAAACATAATTATCAAAGTACACTTACGCAGATAGATATGAAAAGTCTTTATTAAAGTTTGTGCCTATTTCCATTCTGTGGAGGCCAGGCGCGAACGCAGATCCCACAATTTTATTATATCATCCCTATTTAAGTTAAAACATACTTATCAAAGTATTATTATGTACATCTATATCAAAAACACTTGTAAAGGTTTTTTTTTTAATTTTTCAATTTTTTATTTTCATACTTTGTGAACCAGGCGCGTACGCAGACCCCTCAATTTTAATGAACCACCGTTCAGCCAGATCAAACATACCCATTCCTGATCCTCGATACATCTTCTATCATTATATGCAATCAGATTTTTAAAATAGTCAACCATATAAGAGCCTATTCGTGACCAGACGCACGCACACACACACACACATACACACACACACACGTTCAGCTTTATATCATATATATATATATATATATATATATATATATATATATATATGCAGGATGTTTATTTAGAGGCAACAAAATTTGAATTGATAACTATTTTCTTTAATTGCAGATTTGGCAACTATCGGTTATTGTTTAGTTTAGACAATTCATTATGAAGAAACTGACACCTGAGCAGCGTTTGCAAATTGTGCAAATTATATTGAAAATCGTTTTAAAACATTTGATGAACGAATTTCGACTTGTCAACTGGTTACCTATATATGTATATATAATAATAATACGCGTTGTTTAGTATAAAAACACCAAATAACATGTATTTCCCACATTTTAGCCGTGCGATTCTCTAGGGGGATGAAATGAAATGGAGGAACGTCTGTGTCGCTATTATCATGAATATACTTTCCTAATCTACGTACTGAGCACTGTTGAAGTGAATGCTGGAAATGTATACATAATACATTTTCTTATAATATTTTATGTGGATACATGAAATAATTCACACACAAACAAACAAAACCACACACACACACACACACACACACACACACACACATAGTACGTTATAAAAATATATATGGCAAGTTTTTATAACTTGCTACCCAGCTCTACCAACGTATTGAGCACTGTTGAAGTAAATACTTTAAGTTTACGCATAAAATTATACTTTCGTATATTAATTTATGTGATTAAATGAAGTAGTCATGTATATATATGTGTGTGTGTGTGTGTGTGTGTGTGTGTGTGTGTGTGTATGTGTGTGTGTGTCCTTAAGAAGATGCGTTCCAAGACAGGTAAAATCAATTCCCATAACAGTTTTGCAGATGTGTAATGCTATTGTTTCTTTTTGATGGTTAAACTTCAGATCTGATTATGCTAAACCTTATTTCAAGAATCCTTAATTCAATTTGGATTTGAATCAATTGCATAATTATGTTTCTATGAAATTCCAAAATTTATTTATATGTCTATATATGAGTAGTGATTTTCTGGCCCCACCGAGCGTCATCATTTGATTAAGGATTTGTTGCTGTAGAAACAACATCTATATATATATATATATATATATATATATATATATATATGTATATATATATATATATATATATATGGGCGCCCGGCGTTGCCCGGGTGGTTAGATGTGTATATTGAGCAAAATAAAAAAAATGTGGTAGTAGGAAGGCAGGCTCGAACCCGTACCGCAAAGGAGGAAAAGAACGGGGTAAAACCTAACGTTTATGCTGTTACGACCACCGCCAAACCGGAAGCGACATTTTTTCAAATTAAGGCTAGACAATCTAAAGGAGAGGATAACTTTAAAAAATATCGGCGAAAAAAGGTGACCCCCCCCATAGAAAAGTGCCTAGTTGAAGGGGAAGATATTAAAGTTTTTAGCCAACATAAACTAATAGCTAAAACGTCACGCATGAATTTCGGAATGCCGTCGTCGACCTTCACCTGACAAATTTTATTTTTTTTAATTTTCACACTCTTGCACCGATTTATACCGGCTAAAACCCAAATATAAAATTCCGCATGGGTTCGAATACCTTCCGTATTAAGTTTCATATCTGTAAACCAAAAATTGACTGGAGAGTTTGGTAGGCAAAATTTTTTTAACACAAATATATATACGCAAACATAAATTCATATAGAAAGAGGTTTGTGTTAACTATAAGCTTTTTGCGCAAATATTACGCAAGTATAAATCATGTAGAATATCTCCATGAATATTATTGCTAAACATGATCAATCCATAAGAAAACCGAAAAACTAATAGATGCAGTTCCACAGCCCATATATAACAAAGTTATATTTTCTTTTTAAATAGAAAAGGGAATATCAATATACAAAAAAAGAAGAAATTGTAAGAGTATAGATAGATGAATTATTGGAATTTTTTTAGATGAGTAATTTTGTTTATTTATTTCCGGACTTTTATCCTCATCTTAATAATTGTTGTTTCATGTGCCAACTGTTCCTCTGACCTTCGTCAAGTGGTAGACCGCGACAGGATATGAATAGAAGGGGATGCTAAATTTCTTAACTGTATCCGCACTAATTACTGCCTATATAGTTGTTGTCGTTTCACAATGTTTTGGTCAACTAATGTTCTTGCCGACTTTGGGTAGGACCGAAACCACTGTCTTCAGACAATGTTCAGTTAGAACCGTAGAGATTCAACATCTGTATCCACTGCGCCACCCGATGAAGGCCAGGGGAATAGTTGGCCGAAACGTCGTGAAACAGCAACTATAAATCTGATGATACAGTCCGCAAATTAATAAATAAATATGTGTGTGTGTGTGTGTTTCACACATATATATAAATTTGCCTTTTTGTTGATGCTATTGTTTGCGTGGATAATATTATCAAACATGTATTTAGTCCGTGTGGCTGGAATAACCAAAAAATGCCGCAAAATTGTTGAGTAATATTTTCCGCGCAAACACTAATATCAGCAACAACAAAAAAGCAGCTTAATTCATAATTTCGGGAATAAATTTTTCTACTTAAAAAAAATGCACAAACTTTCATCGTATTTCGATTCCGATTCAGTAGGGTTTCTATGTTCGTAAAGATTTAGAGATGAGTCATTTTTGCGGCTTTCATTGAATGCATGGCTCGGTAGTTCATTTTTCTAGACAGTACCAATGTTAAATAACCCTTCCTCTCCTAAGGCACAGGTCTGTATCCTGTATAAGTGTCACTTTTCATTTTATTATATTGTTTTCATGTTCAGTCCCGCGAACTATCGTTGGCGCAAACAATAGCATCAACAAAATATCAGCTTAATACAAAGCATACTATATGATGAAGACTGAAGGATCGGTCGAAAAATTATGTACCTGTAAAAAAAGATTTTAATTTTTTTAATAATATTATTTTGTATTCCTGCACGTCACCACTTGAAAACGAATAAAGATAAGTTATAAGCTTTTATACTTTTCGTATTCTTTTTATACATTTCCATTCATATATATATTTATATATATATATATATATATATATATATATATATATATATATATATATTGCTCATCATATATATATATATATATATATATATATATATATATGATGAGCAATATGGAAATAGTATTCCGACAAAATACAGTGGAGTATTAACTTGGCTTTTCTTAGAATTCCTAGAATCTGGTCCTTTCAAATTCAGATTACCTCCAAACACAGAGTATTTTAGATACATTGACGACATTCTAATTTTTCTTCCTGAAAACACACGCATAAATATCATTAGAGACAAATTAGACTCAGTCGAACCTTCCATAAATTTTACCTATGAAACAGAAAACAATAACTCATTACCTTTTCTAGACATACTTATTATAAAATCCAATAATAAACTATCCTTCAAAGTTCACCGCCAAAGTAAACACAGAAATGATTACATACATTTCTATTCACACAATAATAATAAAATAAAAACAGAGATGATAATTGATTTCTTCTTACGCGCTTTCACAATTTGCAGTCCTGAATATCTGGACGAAGAATTCAAATACCTCACAAACATTTTGAAAACCTTGCAATATCCGACATATTTCATATTGAATGCTAAGAGAAAAGCTACACAAATATTTTCCAGGATAAATAATAAAAAATCATACACACCAGACTCTTCTCTCATAAACATATATCTTCTTTTACCTACACACACCAATAATACAATAATCTGTAACGCACTAAACAAACTAGAAATTCCTATCGTACAAACCACATCACTAACTATAAGACAAATATTAAGAACTAAGAAACATCTCCAAAACAAACCAGTTTCCAGTGGAGGTATATACACTATTCCTTGCCAAAATTGCCATCATAAATACGTTGGTGAAACCCAGCGTAAATTAGAAAAAAGGCTCAGTGAACATAAAAGAGATATAAAAAATAGCAATTCTCTAAGTGAGTTATTCTCTCATTTATTGCAGCATAATCACACCTTTGACTTTAGACAAGCAAAAGTAATTAAATTTATTTCAAATAAACCGCGCCGGAGACTTCTTGAATCTGCGCTTATCGCAAATTCAAGCACAATTAAACAACGTGCAGGTTTCTATAACATAGCGCCATTAATAAGTAAACTTTTATTAAAAGAACATAATTTAACTATAGATACAGATTAACCCTCTCACACTATTCAAACACCCCCTATAATAATTAATACATATAATCTCAATCAATAAATTACATAGCACTCATTTCATTTCTGTTACAAACCTATATTTGAATTTCAACAGATATATTTCTCTCCAGTAAGAATATTAACTGCGTTCATATCTGTTAAAATTACATTAACGACTATATGACGTCACTAAAATTTCCCTCTCTTTAAGAGGGAAAGCCCTCCCCCCTTCTTTTTTAATTTCCAACGTCTTTTTCTGTTTTTTCTGAAATAGAACAGCATCACACTTTGCACGTGACACATTTTCAAGTATTTTGTACTGGTATTTTTTGTTTCTTAATCTCATTCATCCAGAGGACGTCTCAAAATAAAGACGGTTTCGTTGATGAACACATAATACGGTTTGTTCCTTTCTCTCTCTCTCTCTCTCTCTCTCTATATATATATATATATATATATATATATATATATATATATATATATATATATATATATATATATATATATATATATATATATATACTAAGTTCAAAAACAACCTGGACTCTGATTTATGAAAGTATGATAGGTTATGAAAAGGAAGGGTTTTAAAGGGATAGCTTCAATTTTGGGGTATCAAAACCAAAGCAAAATATGATGAAAGGAAAAATAAAATAGATAAACCCCATAATTTATTATACCATACCTGTTCACACTGAAACACTGATCACAATATTCTGTGCATCTATATTAAAAACCTTGTTAAACTTTGTGACATATTTCCATTCTATGGAGGTCAGGCGCGAACGAACACCCCATAATTTTATTAACCATATTTCTTCAAACTGAAACATAATTATCAAAGTATACTTACGCAGATAGATATGAAAAGTCTTTATTAAAGTTTGTGCCTATTTCCATTCTATGGAGGCCAGGTGCGGTCGCAGACCCCACAATTTTATTATATCATCCCTATTTAAGTTAAAACATACTTATCAAAGTATTATTATGTACATCTATATCAAAAACACTTGTAAACGTTTTTTTTCCATACTTTGTGGACCAGGCGTATACGCAGACCCCACAATTATAATGGATTATTATTATGCCAGATGAAACATACTCATTCCTGTGTCTCGATACATCTCCTATCATTATATGTGATCAGTTTTCTATAATAGTCAACCATATAGGAGCCTATTCGTGACCAGACACACACACAGACTTCAGCTTTATATATATATATATATATATATATATATATATATATATATATATATATATATATATATATATATATATATATATATATATGATTAGTTTTTTTGGAAAAAGAATTCCAGCAGAGTGCTCAATTAAAAGGAAAATCCAAATTTTAAGAGCGTACTTATATTTTGTGTACAGAAAGTTGTTAGTTGAGACAGGTCATTGGTACCGTCGGTTTCAAGCCCGATAATAAGGCCCGTTTAAGGTATCCTTATCGAGCTCTCTTCAGCCAATATTCGTCTATAGTCTAGAGACGAATATTGGCTGAAGAGAGCTCGATAAGGATACCTTAAACGGGCCTTATTATCGGGCTTGAAACCGACGGTACCAATGACCTGTCTCAACTAACAACTTTCTGTACACAAAATATATATATATATATATATATATATATATATATATATATATATATATATATAATCATGATTTTTTTTTTAAATATTTATTTCAATAATGTTCGGTATATAATAGGACATTGAAAAGATAATACAAAATTTTCTTAAATATGTTTTTGTTATAAAGTTTATAAATACTATTTCAAATGTATTCTAGAAATAAGTGATGAAAATACAATTGCATATGTTTAGTCATTTAATGTAGGTTTTGTAATTATCATTCCATGTATATAGAAAAATTATTGCTCCTCTCCGGCTAGAATGGCTAGTGTTACAACTAGACTGATTTAGCAAATGTTTGGCACAAGCTACACAGTTTATCTTTATGTGTCTATATAAGAATTCTTAGTTAACCACGATGCTTCATTCCTTTGCGAATATGTTTGCATATCGACAATTTTCTTTATCTGAATTCTCAACTCCAGAATTGTGGGAACATACACTGTGTATCAAATTATTAATGAGTTTACATTTTTTAAATATTTAAGGAACGAGTGAATAACAATCCATGAAACTTTGAGAAAGTGCTTACGATACTATTCAGCTACTTCAGTCCGAAAATAAAAGTATTTAAAGCAGTATTAGGGAAACTATGGCAAAAGATAGGAATATCTGTTGATTTCAGTTTGTCAAGTTATTAACGAGGTTGAGAAAAAAACACAATATATCGATAACTTGTTTATTGAAATAATTTTCAATCATTAAATGAACTAGGAAAAATGCTTAGAACACAATAACTACATAGCGATTTCTACTTTGACATAATTAGTAAGGCATATGCGATCCTTTTTTTACCAATGACTTGTAAAAGACGTTGGTCCACAGAATTAGTGAAACAGTTATTCCTCGCGATACCTCTTGGAGAGCATCCCGCAACTCATCTTTGCTCTTAAATTGGCGTCCACTTTCATAGAGGCGTCGCTTCATGATACTCCAAAGGTTCTCAATTGGGTTAAAATCTGGTGAATTTGCAGGCCACTATATCTTCCGTCGCTCGGATAACCCCAGTTGTTGCAAATACTCTTTGCTTTTGTTTGCTGCATGCGAGGGAACATTATCCTGCATAAAAAGAATGGTTCTTCTGAACGTCAACATTTGCTTCTTCAACCCTGGTTCAAAGTGTTCCTTCAGAAAAGCTATGTAAGCATTTGATGTCATTTTTACGCCTTCTCGGACTCTCTATGGGCCAACTAAACTACCTCCGATAATCCCAGACCAAATCATTATCCCACCATCACCACCACCTTGTTGGCGCCTTTAACGCTGATGACGATGTCGTCCATCTAAGACCGATCCCTTTCTCCAGCCATCTGGGCCATCAAGAGTGACACGCACTTCATCTGTAAACAAAACTTTGGAAAAATCCGTTTTCATGTTGTCCTCTGCCCATTTCTATCGGTTTTGTGTATGATGTTGCTTTAATGGAGACTTTGTTATGTCTTTCAGAAGGCGACATCGAGTACTTTTTGAGACATTCTTTAATCCGGCTTAGTCAAAGACTTCTCGACTTGTCTGCTCAGGGTTCTTAACAACTTCACGTTTAATTTGGAGTAAAGAACGGCGTGAAACAACTCTAGATTTATCTTTATCATCTCTCTTACGTACGTTTGTAGGGTACTTGACAAAGTTATTCACAGTTTGATGGTACCTTCCTCTCATTTTCGATATTTTGAGGGTAGTTTTAACTTTTGATAGCTGTTTTGTAATAGGACTCGTTTTAGAACTACTCAATCCACCTTTACGACCCATTTTATTGACGAAACAAACTGCCTTATTAATAATTTAACACACCTCAAATACCGTAGATTCAGCAATTACGATGACAAGTTGTTTACATTGCGCGGAACAGTAGGAAAATTTCACAGTACGCGCAGCTCAGCATTGCCAACGTTTCCGAAGCTTTTGATACGAAACTAATTGTCAGTTTCTTAAACTGGTAAAAAAAAAATGTTATCTCGTTAATCATTTGACACGAATAGTATTTTATCATTGGCAAGGAAATTGTTCTGCAGTACCACAGTTCTTCGGTGTAAATATTCTCGAAATTACTTCAAACTATGGTAAAAACCTGACCGTTTGTCAAATGTCAAACTTCTCCATTGTGTCATCAACACAAACTACGGAACAAGTGACGTCTTAATGCCTATATAGGTATTATTAAGCGTATAGAATACTCTCTTCGATTACGGAATGATATAAAGTCTTATACGATAAGAAATGATATCGGATGGTATCGCTATCTTTACTGCAAATTAACATGGAATTCAGATGTAGTTATCTTTACATTATCTTTAAATAAGGCGTAAAATAGATCGAATTTGGTAATTTTTTTGCGTAAAATAGATCGAATTTGGTAATTTAAAAAAAAAAACATTTGAAAATAGCTTCAGTCAAAAAAAATCATTTGACTGATTTAGAATCGCCTCTCATCTCAGCAACGAAGCAACTAAATTGATCGTCCTGCGTCGAGTTAAGTAAACCGAGTAATTCATGCAGATATTCTACATGAGTTATACTTGCGTAATATATGCGTAAAATGGTTACGGGGAAAATCGGTGCAAAAGTGTGAAAATTAAAAAAATTAAATTTGCCAGGTGAAGGTCGAACGTCAGCATTACGAATATGTATGCGTAACGTAATAGCTATTAATTCATGTTTTAATTTTTAGCCTTGAGTAAACATGTCTTCACAACTCGGGCATTAACGCCAAAGAAAAAAGTAAATCGTAAGCTAAACGTTTTGCTTTCGATTCTTAATGGTGGCGCACGAGTCATTTTTCTTTTAACTTTTTAAATCATTACTATATATTGGGTCCAATATAATAATAAATACGAAATCTGCATCAAAATATCATATTTAAGCGTATTTTACGACCGGGCAATGCCGGGCGGCTTGCTAGTTTAATATATTGTTTACTCGCAATGCGCTATTCATTGCTCATAGAGTTTCAACTAATAAGATCCTTTTTTATACTGGCATTTTTCCGTTTATTTATAACACACTTGTGTATGAAATAAGTTCCAAACTTTTTTATATATTTATTTGCAAGTAACTGAACACTTTTTTATTCTGGACAAATGATTGACGTCACTGCTTCCCTCGTGCTGAATTGCATCGAAAAACACTGACGTTCATAAATCGCAAGTCAATGCGAATTAAAAATAGCTAAAATATTAAATAACAAAAAATATAACTAAAATATTATTCACATTATTGCAAAAAAATAATTACAATATTGTTCACATAATTAACAAATAATAATATAACTAAAATATTATCCACATATTTACAAAAAATATAGCTAACATATTATTCACATAATTAGAAAAAATACCTAAAATATTATTCACATAATTACAAAAATATAATTAAAATATTGTTCAGATAATTACAAAAAATAATATAGCTATAATTCCAAAAAAAAAAATAACACATAATTCCAAAAAAAATAAATAACATATTATTCACATAATTACAAAAAAATTAACTAATATATTGTTCACATAATTACAAAAAATAATTACAATATTGTTCACACAATTAAAAAAAAACAAATATAACTAAAATATTATTCACATAATAACAAAAGAAATAACTAAAATATTATTAACATAATCACAAAAAATAATAACTAAAACATTGTTCACACTTTTACAAAAGAATAACTACAATCTTGTTCACATAAGTACAAAAAATAACTAAAATATTGTTTACATATTTACAAAAAAAAATACTTAAACCATTATTCACATTTTTTTGTAATTATGTGAATAATACTTTAACATATTTTTTATAATTATAAAAAACATGTTAAAGTATTATTCACATAATTACAAAAAAATAACTAAAATATTATTCACATAATTATAAAGAAAACATTACAATATTGTTCACATAATCACGAAAGTAACGAAAATATTATTCGTGTAATTACAAAAATATAGCTAAAATATTATTCACATAATTACAAAAAAAACTAAAATATTGTTCACATATTTACAAAAACATAACTAAAATATTATTCTCATAATTACAAATAGAAATAACTAAAATATTGTTCACATATTGCAAAAAATACCTAACAAAAAAATTCACATAATTATAAAAAACATAACTACAATATTATTCACATATTTAAAAAAAAGACTAAAATATTGTTCACATAATTCAAAAAATAAAAATAACTAAAACAATATTTACTAATTTCCCCCCTCCCCAAAAAAAAAATAAAAACATTGTTCACATAATTACAAAAAATAACGAAAATGTTGTTCAAATATTTTTTTAAAAAATACCTAAAACATTATTCACATATTTAGAAAAAATATACGACTAAAATACTATTCACATAATTACAAAAAATAAATTAAAAGATTATTCACATAATTACAAAAAAATTAACTAAAATATTGTACACATATTTACAGAAAAATAACTAAAATAATATTCGCATAATTACAAAAAAACACTAAAATGTTATACACTTAATTACGAAAAGAATAACTTAAATATTATTCACATAACTACAAAAAAACTAAAATATAGTTCACATAATATCAAAAAAATAATTAACTAAAATACTATTTGTATATTTACAAAAAATACCTTAAATATTATTTACCTCTTTACAAAAAAGTAACTAAAATATTATTCACAAAATTAGAAAATAAGTAATTAAAATATTATTAACATAATTATTAAAAAATATAAATAAAATATTATTAACTTAATTATAAAAAATAACTATTGTCCACATAATTACAAAAAAATATTAAAATATTGTTCACATAATTACAAAGAAACTAAAATATTATTCACATAATTTCAAAAACATAACTTGAATATTATTTGCACAAACGAAATAACTAAAACATTATTAACATAATTACACAAAAATCAATAAAAATATTAATCACATAATTTTTAAAAAATCACTTAAATATTATTCACATAATAACAAAAAATACCTAAAATATTATTCACATAATTACAAAAAGATAAGTAAAATATTATTCGTCTTATTACAAAATAATTAACTAAAATATGTCACATAATTACAAAAAATAACAAAAATTTTGTTCACATATATACAAAAAATTAAAATATTATTCTCATAATTACAAAGAAAACTAACTAAAATAATATTCACATAATTACAAAAAATATAACTAAAATATTATTCACATAATTACAAAAACATAACTTAAATATTATTCACATATTTACGAAAAAATTTACTTTGATATTATTCACATAATTAAAACAACAAAAATATTATTCACATAATTACAAAAAATATAACCAAAAAATTATTCACATTATTAAAAAAATAATTATCACATATATAAAAAAATAAATAAGTTAAATAATATTCACTTAATTACAAAAAAGTAACTAAGATATTATTCACATAATTACACAAAAAATAAGTAAAATATTATTCATATAATTAAAAATATATATAACTGAAATATCATTCACATAATTGCAATAAAATATCTAGTATATAATTCACGTTATTACAAAAAAATAGTTAAATTTTATTCCCATAATTACAAAAAATCTAACTGAAATATTGGTCACATAATATAAAAAAATGAGTAACTAAAATATATTTCACATAATTACAAAAACATTACTCAAATATAATAAACTTAATTACAAAACAAATAACTACAATATTTTCACATAATTACAAAAACATAACTCAAATATAATAAACTTAATTACAAAACAAATAACTAAAATATTTTCACATAATTACAAAAACATTACTCAAATATAATAAACTTAATTACAAAACAAATAACTACAATATTTTCACATAATTATCAAAAACATAATTAAATATTATTCACATAATTAGAAAAAACAAAAAACTATAATATTATACACTTTATTACAAAAAAGAGATAACTAAAAAATTATTTACATAATCATAAAAAATACAAAAATAGTGTCCACTATTTACAAAAGAAATAACTAAAATGTTGTTCCCATAATAACAAAAAATAACAAAAATATTTTTCACATAATAACAAAAAAATAACTAAGATATTGTTACAAAAAATATCTAAAAAATTATTCACATAATTATAAAAAAATATGACTAAAATTTTATTCCCAAAATTACAAAAGTTATTTACAGATTATTCACATAATTACAAAAACAATAACTAAAATATTATTCACAGAATTGCAAAAACAAATAACTGAAATATTCTTGATATAAATACCGAAACAAATATATAACTGAAATATTATTCACATAATTACAAAACAAATAATAAAAATATTATTCAGACAATTACAAAAGAATACCTAAGATATTATTCACATAATTACAAAATATAAGAAAAATATTGTTCACATAATATTAAAATCCAATATAACTAAAGTATTATTCACATAATTACAAAAAACACTAAATTATTATACACTTAATTATGAAAAGAATTACTAAAATATTATTCACATAACTACCAAAAAACTAAAATATTGTTCACATAATAGAAAAAAATAACTAAAATATTATTTACATAATCACAAAACAAATTACTAAAATATTGTTCACGTAATTATCAAAATAAATAGCTGAAATCTAATTCACATAATTACAAAAATATTACATAGAATATTATTTACATAATTAAAAACGAAAAAACTAAAATATTATTCACATAATTATTATTCACATAAATAAAACAATCTATAACTGAAATATTATTCACATAATTACAATAAAATAACTGATATATTATTCACATTATTACAAAAAAATAAATATTATTCACATAAATACCAAAAATACCTAAAATGTGATTAACTTAATTATAAAAAATAACTAAAATATTTTTACAAAAAAATAACCTAAATATGGTTCAAATATTATATGGTTCAAATATTCATAAAAGAAATATGACAAAAATATTATTAACATAACTATAAAAAACATACGAAAATATTGTTCACATATTTACAAAAGAAATAACTAAAATAGTGTTCACATAATTACAAGAAAACATCTAAAATATTGTTCAGATATATACAAAATATTAGTACATTATTCACATGATAACAAAAAAAATATAACAAAAATATTATTCATCAATTGCAAAAGAATTATCTTAAAGATTATTCACATAATTACGAAAAATAACAAAAGTATTTTAGACATATTTACAAAAAAAATAACTAAAATGTTATTCATATAATTACACAAAAAATAACTAAACCATTATTCACATAATTGCAAAAGAAATAACTCAAATATTGTTCACATAATTACAAAAACAAATATAACTAAACTATTATTCACATAATTACAAAAAAATTATTACAATATTGTTCACATAATTACAAACAAAAATAATAAACATATTATTCACATAATTACAAAACAATTACCTAAAATATTATTTACATAATTAGAAAAAAATAACTTAAATATTATTCATATAATTACAAAAAAAATTAATTAAAATATTATTCACATAATTACAAAGTAACAAAAATATTATTCACATAATTTCAAAAAAATAACTAAAATATTATTCACGTAATGTCGAAAAAATTAACTTTAATATTATTCACATAATTAAAAAAACTAAAATATTTTCACATAATTAAAAAAATATAACTAAAATATTATTCACATTATTACAAAATAATAACTAAAATAATTTTCACATATATATACAAACAAATAAGTTAAATATTATTCACTTAATTACAGAAAAATAACTTAAATATTATTCACAAAAAAATTAACTAAAATAGTATTCACATAATTACAAAAAATATAACTAAAATATTATTCACATAATTACAAAAAATAGCTAAAATATTATTCACATAATTACAAAAAAATTAATTGAATATCATTCATGTAATTACAAAAAATATAACTAAAATATTATTCACATAATTACAAAATGATTAACTAAAATATTATTCGCATAATTACAAAAAAATTAACTAAAATATGTGATGTAAATAATTATATAATAACTAAAATATTATTCATATAATTACAAAAATATAACTAAAATATTATTCACATAATTACAAAAAAAGAAAAAATAGAAACTTTGATTCGTCAAACGGGTGACAATAAATAACGATTTACGATTTACTGGTAGACTATTTAAGGACACACATTTCATTAAACTTTCTGATTTTTTTAAATCATTTTCTGCAATCTTTTAATTTGAAAATTTTTATCTCTTGGCGTCGATCTAGTTGCAGTCCTACTCTTTTTAAACGCCCTCATAATTTTCTAGAATATTATATTTTACAGTGTTTCCGGAGTGAAACTCAATTCTTCTTGTAAAAGTCCTTTTTAAGTTACATCTGCAATAATAAGTATATATATATATATATATATATATATATATATATATATATATATATATATATATATATATATATACTGAGAGAGAGGGAGAGAGGGGGTAGAAAGTCATAAGTTTTGTTTTTATTTTTTAACATTTTTTGTTTATTTCGCCATCTCCATTTTTTTTTTTTCAGATGAAAAACTCGACGGATTTCGTGAATTTTTATCGAAAAGGATGGAAGAGCTGAATGACCGGGATGTTGCACGAAAAGATAACTTGGGTCCCCTTTTCCGTATGATTGCAGAGTGGATGGCCCAACACGAAAAACTAACTGCTTACCAAAAGGCAGCTTAGGTCAGTTTACAGAGATATTTACTGAAAATATCGCAAACATTATTTGATTAAAATTGGCATAAGACCTATATATCATGCAGTAAAACAACTGTAATAATTGCCAGATACCTTTATTATTTTATTATTATTATTATTATTATTATTATTATTATTATTATTATTATTATTATTATTATTATTATGTCATGTTTTGAGATGCTTGTTCGATATCGATGTGAAGTTGTTTTATTCAATCTAAAGTAACAGTATGAGTGCTTTATTTTGAAACTGAGTCGAATATTAATGGTCCTGAACAATTAAAACATCGATTATCGCAAATTTACCTAAAACACAGTTAAAAATAAAATAATACTGGTATCTTTTCCCTATCTGTTGAACATTGTGTCATAGAAATCCTTACTATTCCTAATAGTTTACTCCGACTTTCGTAGCTGCCATTGTGATTTATCTACCACGAGTCAAGCAAATAAGCAAAAGTTTATAGAAGCTAGAAATAACTGTAAGCGTGAAATATCCGTAAGTAAGAGTATACATACCGCAAGGTATGCTAGTTGAAGATATTAGGAACTCGTGATTTCTGAAAAAAAAATGGACTATCAACAATACTCCCACTAACAACTATGATGTCGCTTACACGGCAACCAAGAAAGCTGACCTAATTATCCGATGGTTTGCCGCCAACTCAACCTTAGGCCAGTAAAACCACTTCCTCCCAAATTTCCCTTTACGGAGAGAAGTCACACTCCCAGTTAGAAAATCACCCCTTCTCATGTCTATGACATCATAAAAAACTAGACACCTCCAAAGCGTGTGTGCCTAACTTTATACTTATTAAAAAAAATGCTTCACTGAGCTAACCACTGTCCTCTCCAAACTCTTCAACAAATGCCGAGTCTTGCTTTCCTGATAGCTGAAACATTGTTTTTCTTGTACCAGTGTTCAAAAACTTTGGCAACATAACTGATCCGCTCAATTATTACCCCAGAGTCTCCTTCCTCTCTTCGCTAAAATCTTTGAATCCTTAATCAATTACGCACTAGTCTGCCATCTTATAAATTCTCAACTTCGTTCTGGACAACAGTATGGATTTTGGCAAGTCTGTTCCATTGCAACATTTTTAACCATCATCTCTGAATCCATACACCATACATCATACACCATACACTGGCTGAGGCAGGGTAAGCCATTGATATATCCAACGTCTTTGACGAAAATTAAATTCTATGGTATTCCTGGGTCAATACTTAACGTAATCATCGGGTTATCATCGATGGCCGTGCGTCTAAACATCATGATATTAATGTAGGTGTGATCCAAAGGTCGATTCTTGGTTCTTTATTTTTCTGATATTTAGAAATGACCTTCTTGATAAACTTGTGTTTCAGATAGGTATATTTGCTGATGACAGATGTTCATAAATAATAATAATAAAAAAAAAAAAAAATAATAATAATAATAATAATAATAACAAATAAATAAATAGCAGCAACAAAGGAATGAGCGCTATCTTTTTAGAAAGATGAGTTTTTCTAGTACTACAATCGAAGCATAAATTCCCGAAAAAACAAACTACTTTTGCACACATTCTTTTTGTGAGGTATGTGTTCATATAAATTAGTAAAGTCTTTTTGTGATCAAACTTCAAATGAAAATCCTTTTCATTATATTCACGTGACTTTAATTGTTTTTGCTATTATAAACATTTTCTTCTTTTACAGATACAATTCTGGACTATAAGTAAAATGTAATAAATTTCGCCCCCAGCAAACGAAGACAAATCTACTTCCTACTATTCACCGTCGGACTTCTGATCTTGTAATATATATATATATATATATATATATATATATATATATATATATATATATATATATATATATATATGTACCAAGAAAACCTAACAGAAAATCATACAAAAAAAAACCAGAAATAATGAAAGGACAAACAAGAACAAAAGGCAGACGCGTGCAAGAAAAGATGAGTTTGTTTTTCAAAAAGTGCCGAGTCAGTTTTTTATGTGACTATAATATATATATATATATATGCATATATATATATATATATATATATATATATATATATGTATGTATGTATATATATATATATACAGAGATTGGCGAGTCTCTCACTAGGCGACAATTGCAATTCATATAACGGAAAATGACTCGGAAATGGAACATCTAAATGTCCATCTTGCATTTTTTAAATAAATTCGCTGATGTGTATTTAAATGTTGTTTAATGCGTTATTTTCTTTTGTTATTCTCTCTCTCTCTCTCTCTCTCTCTCTCTCTCTCTCTCTCTCTCTCTCTCTCTCTCTCTCTCTCTCTCTCACTCTTTATTTCTCCCCTCCCCCCCATTCATATCTTCCTTTTCAATCCATGTTTTCAATCCATATACGCAGGTCGAGGGATTATTATGATCTTTAGACACTGCATTTTTTTATACAGTGTGAACACACAACAAAAATATCTTACTTTCAATTTCGGCAGACAACAACATACGGGCAACACATACGTCAATTAATTTTTGTACGTTTTTCTCCATTATCGATTTATCATTTTAAACCCCATTCACAATTGAGAGAAGTAAAGAGGTTGTAATAGGAGAAAGCCGTAAATTTTCTACAATTATAAAAGGTGAAATTTAATAAGAATAAAAGAGACCAGAGAGCATTTTTTTGTTTATACATAGCTTATATCATATTTATATAATATTATATAAATAATTATTTTATAATATTGCTAATATAACTATTTAATATATTATTATTATATATATTATATAAATAATGTATATTTAGATTTCCATACGTTCTTTGCAAATATAATAGTATTGGGTTTCATGTTCTGTCTTTGTTCAGCAGACGATGGTTACAGTACAGAACAGAGGGCTATTTCTTTGCTCCTTAAATCAAGGTGGAGTCGATAACAATATGGTGTCTATACATTTACGTTAGACAGCGGTGAAAGGGGTAATAAAACGGTCGTCGCTATTTGTATGTTATTATTTGTGGGAACTTACCGAGATACAGTAGTGAGTTGATGAAAAAGCCATATTTAAACTGAGAGCAAAACTCGTTTTATAGACAGACTTTTTGTGAAGAGAAGTTTCTAAGTGACTTGAGTTGGTTCGAATATGGTAAAAGAAATTGCTCTTTTTATGTTCAGAGAAATTTAAAATCATCAATTGGAAAATTATCGACCACTAATTAAAAAAAATCTAAAACAGCTTATAACACTCAGCGGTTCGATTAATAACTTGCTTATGTTTTAAGGTTATGTATTAAACATTTTCAATTTCTTTAATAGTTAAACTGTGCAATATTGGACGCTATATCTTTTAGCACAATCATGTCATTCCTATTATTATGTTGAATATGAGTTCATCAAACCCTATCTATAGATTGTAATGACAAAAAATACATGTTAAAATGTTCTATGGTTTAGAGATTAAATTGTTTGAATAAAACATTTTAATTGCCTTAACTTACAATTTACTTATCAAGTGAGCCATTTTTTTCTATCACTCTATTTCTCTCACTGAATACATTTTCTATTACTATTGTTTCTCCCTCTCTTTCTTATATACTATATATATATATATATATATATATATATATATATATATAGTCATCCACATACAGTACTTTCGCTGTATTACAGCTCCTCAGAGCGGCTAAACAGGCAACTACCTCAGGTATGTATATATATATATATATATATATATGTGTGTGTGCGTGTGTGCGTGTGTGTGTGTGTGTGTGCGTGTGTGTGTGTGTGTGTGTGTGTGTGTGTGTGTGTGTGTGTGTGCCTATGTATGTATAAATATATATACGTATTAATTTATATCTATGTACACATATATATGTATATATGCATATGTATATATATGCATATATATCATATATATATATATATATATATATATATATATATATATGATATATATATATATATGATATATATATATATTTGTATGTTTGTGTGTGCGCGCACTTATAGGCAAATGAAATTAAAAAACGAAAGGTATTGGAATAGTTCATTATAAAAAGGGGCTAACACGGCAAGTAGTCGAACAATTTAACAGGCAGCAGACATAGGGGGAAAGGTGAACAGAAACAAATTTTCATTCAGTGTCTTTTATTTTCGTAAAATTTAACTGATTCTAAAAACAGTGTACTTGTCTTGCAGAGCGTGATTTGCCGAAATGAGACATAGGTCATCTTCCCATCAATTACCTCCTTCTTCGGGATGAAAGTTGATTTATTGCTTGTCATCTGTCTCATGCCTTTTATTAAAATTTCACAAACATCAAGGATATCTTCCTTTTTACGATATGCTTCCATCTCGTTTTGGCCCCGTTTATATAAAACTAAATTCAAATAAATATAACCTATATTACTCACTTTTGTGCCAAGTAACAATGTTCCAATAATGATCGTTCATTAGTTTAGCAGTGGATCGCATACATTGAAATATGCACATACATAGAAATCGATTCAAGGTAAATAGACATTTGAGATTATATCTGCTTTATAGACATTTACATTCTGTTTGATCACAAAAAAAAGATTTTTTGATTTGGATTAAGATGTAATATCTGTTCTGATCGGACTCAAGAGAGCATCCTCCCAGACGTTACCTCCGTCCTTATAAGGTGGGTCGTTGCCGATTGTGTAAAATATATAAACAAAGTACATGCTTCTTTTAAAGGTGATTTCTTTTGTTCACAGCACTGCCTTTCTCACATGAAAGTTTATATCTTAACCTTATCGTCATTTCCCTGCTCGACTGAGAGCCAATCTTCGGTTCCTATTTACAAAACATCCCCATCTGTGGAACGCATCACTTCTGAACTACTTTCCTGTAGACTACAATGTGATTGACTACAAATATAAGGTCAACAAATATTCGTTATAAACCATTCGCATAAGTCATAAAATTAATCATCTTCAATCCCCTCATAATATTGTCCATCATTCAACTGACGATTCTTCTATCTCATTAAATGTCATTATCGAGTGGATTATGACCTGAATAAATTGTGACTCATCAGAAAAAGAATTGTCCTGTTTAATAATTATAATTTTTCCCCAAGTGGACGTACTCTCTCAATATTTAATCGCACTGAGGGAGTAGCAACAGCTTTTACTCTGATATAATTCACTACTCTTCTTCCGTAACCCAAAATCACCGCTTACTTTATTAATAGGTTAGCTTTTGCGTATGTAACCGATTTATTATTTGCCTTTCTGCATATAACTGATTAATATGTACGCTAAAACGCTAAAGTTCATAAGAATTCTGTGGTACCAGTTTATAAGAATTCTGGCGAAAGAACTGACTCCTCCGTCTTTCGCCAAAATATTTGTCCTTGATTAATCAAGCTCTACTCCACCACCTTACAGTTGGTAAACTTCTGTCCGGCCATCAATATGGATTTAGGTAAGCCGGTTCTATTGCAGATATTCTAACTGTAATCTCTTAACGTATATACTATGTACTAGATAAGGCAGGGGAGGAGAGGGCAGTTACCCTAGATATATCTTTTAACAGGGTATGGCACGATAGCCTTCTCATGAAAATCAGATCCTATGGTTACTGGACGAATACAACATACTTGAATCCTTTTTAAATAAGAGAAAAAGCCAGGTTATCCTCGATGGTCGTACGTCTAAACAATATGATATAAATGCGAGTGTACCCCAGGGGTCATGATAAAATTGTCCCTGATAAAATTGTTTATGAGATGAGTATATTTGCTGACGCACCACATTCTATAACGGGCATGAAGGGAAAACAAATGAACACATATCCAAGACAAATGAACACATATCCAAAACAAATGAACACATATTCAAAACAAATGAACACATATCCAAAACAAATGAACACATATGCAAGACAAATGAACACATATCCAAGACAAATGAACACATATCCAAAACAAATGAACACATATTCAAAACAAATGAACACATATCCAAGACAAATGAACACATATCCAAAACAAATGAACACATATCCAAAACAAATGAACACATATCCAAGACAAATGAACACATATCCAAAACAAATGAACACATATTCAAAACAAATGAACACATATCCAAAACAAATGAACACATATGCAAGACAAATGAACACATATCCAAGACAAATGAACACATATCCAAAACAAATGAACACATATTCAAAACAAATGAACACATATCCAAGACAAATGAACACATATCCAAAACAAATGAATACATATTCAAAACAAATGAACACATATTCAAAACAAATGAACACATATCCAAGACAAATGAACACATATCCAAGACAAATGAACACAATGAACAAGACAATGGCAGAAAACCTAAAGAAAGATCTCCAGTCTGAAGTTGAATGGGGTCAAAAATGGATGATAACGTTCGATGCTGCTTGTTTCCTTTAATAATTGCAAGAAACTTTCTGAACGACGAATAGCTAAGGCTAAATATACGTGACTTGAAAGTACTTCATTCATACTCCTCGGCTTACCGTATAAGAGAACATAAGTTGAAACAGATACAACGAGAACATTGCTAAGGCTGCTGCAAAGAATGTCAGCTCACTCTATCATGCTAGAAAGTTACGCCTGAAAGGCCACTATTCGTCCATGCATGGAGTATTGTTGTCACATTTGGTGCATCTGCTACTAGTCTCTCACTTCTGGACAGGGTTCAAAAGAGAGTCGCCAATCTGATAGGTCTTGAACTGCCATCTAAGCTTCCACCTCTGTCCTGTCGACGAAATGTTGCATCCTTCTGCCTGTTTCTCAAGTATGTTGGATGCTTTGATGAACTACAAGCCCTTGTAACCCCCTCAGTGTAAATTCCCCCGACAAACCCGACAAGCATCAATGTCTTACCCCTACACAGTAAAGATGCTTAAATGTAAGAAAAACTTCTACTCTAATAGTTTCTTCCCCAGAACTGTTAGATTTTGGAATTCCCTTCCAATTTTCTGCTTTTCCAACTGTACTGACATGCAGAAGTTCAAGTATAATGTGAACAGACATCTTGCTGCTCAACTTCCTACATAGTATCCCTGCAACTTATGTCCCTGATACATCAAAGGGAAATGTGTCTTATTTGGAAGAAGAAGAAGAAGAAGAAGACAATCAACAACAACAATAACAACAACAATAACAACAACAACGTTGGAAAAAGTATAACTGTGTACGAAGAAATAAAACAAACTTAAACAAACGCAATAGAGAATGATCTAAATAATTGTCGAAACTATTACTACTACTACTACTACTACTACTAATAATAATAATAATAATAATAATAATAATAATAATAATAATAATAATAATTCTGATTTCGTTTATGAACGTCTCTCTGGCAAGGGATGGGATTCATTTCCAGAGGATTTCCCTTAATCCCGGCTTCAAACCAGGAGCTTACAAGACCATGGGTTTTCCTAAGGATGTTGGTGGTACCTATAATTGCAAAAGTTTGACGGCCGCCTAAAACATCGAGGATTTGTAGTTTTTTTCAATTGTCCTTCCAGACGACTTGATACTACTCCTAGTGTACCAACTACGACCGATATTATTTGTGTTTTAACCCCGTGTATACGTCTTATCTCCAAGGCCAATAATAATAATAGTAATAATAGTAGTAGTAATAATAATAATAATAATAATAATAATAATAATAATAATAAAAATAATAATAATAATAATAATAATAATAACAACAACAACAACAACAATGATCATAATAATAATAATAAAAAAAGCAAATAGGCGGAAAAAGTATAAATGTGTACGAAAACAAACAAACACAATGTTAGCGGATATTATGTAAAACACTGTGGAAGCAAATTATGTTAAAATTCTATCTATTTTAATTTATTTTGTGCATGTGTAAACATTTCTTTTTTATAGAAATATATTTTGAAGTAAAAAAAATCCGTAGATATGTGTGCCAGCGATTTTTTTCGTCATCGATGGTGGTCATTGGTCTTGTAAAATTGTTACTGTCACTTCAAATTTTAAAATACAATTTTTGTTTCATATTTATTCTCAAACCATCCAATCAAACTTAAATCATGCTACCATTCAATAATAAAATTAATCCATATTAAAATAAATGAAATCCGATTATTGATGGCTAGAATTTTATTCAATTTCTACTCGAATAAAAAGTATTGCATTTATTTACTAACATACTTGATATATCAACCAGAAGATTAGCTAGTAGGAGTTTATACATTTATATATTTTTTATTTTAATTCGTTATTTAATTATTTATTTTTATATTAACTTTATTTCATTTTATTCATCTATTTGCTTATTTCTGTCTATCTATTTATCTATCTATATATATATATCGTTAAAAAGAAAGTCTGCATTTGTCATTTTTTTTCAAAAACCGCAAATTTAAGCTAAATTGAATGTAAGTGTTTAAATAAGATATACCTCATTCGATTCGCCTTTTATTCCTTTATAATTTTTCCTGTTCATATTTGGCTTAATTAGCGGTTTTTGAAAAAATGACAAGTACGGACTTTCTTTTTGGTGGCATTGTATACATGTGCATGTTTCATTGAACATCAGGGATAATTCCTGTAACGTGCATCCAGGAGATAAGCGCCCGCGTGTTTGCGTGTTGTGTGGGTACGTGGGAGAGACGGATGAGGGGAAAAAGACTTACCTCGAGACCAGCTCAGCGTTACCGACCAAAAATAGAAAAGAGGGACCAAGATGGCGACCGCCGTCTTTTGTAAAGTATGATGTCTCGCAAAGTCACACGAATTCTCGGAATATGCAAATTTAGCCGGCCTAGAACGACGATAAAAGCGGGTGAGGGGAAAGACGTGGGGGAGTGACGATTGAGTTGGCTGGGGAATCGTGTGGCTGTTGCTTCTTGTGCCGTGTTGAGGATATCTTACCGTGTTAAAGAGAGAGTCGGGCGCCATCTTTAATTTTTCCTTACATTTTTTTTCTTACAAGCTATCTCGGCCATTTGGCCTCTAGGACTATGACCGAGTCGAAATTTGACTTTAAGCTCATACCCGAGTTTGACGGGTCCACGTCCATCGTCGACTGGGTTGAAAGGGTCGAGCTGACGTGCGACCTTTGTGAGGTGAAAAGGGTACACACTGTAATTCCCCTGAGATTGGCTGGGGGTGCCTTGAGTGTATATCAGCAACTCAGTGCTGCCGAAAAGGGAGATGTCACCGCAATTAAAGCTGCGCTGTACAAGGCATTTGCCATGGATCCTTGTACGGCCTATGAAAAATTTGCTTCCCGAAAACTTCTACCGGAGGAAAGCGTGGACGTTTTCTTCGCTGAGTTAAAGAAACTCGCAGTTCTGTTCGGTGGAGGGGTGTCGGAGCGGACGCTCGCGTACGCGTTTGTGGCGGGCCTTCCCACTCGGGTGAAGCAGCTACTGAGAGCCTCAACCAGCGATTCAACAACGACCATGGAACACTTGATGGAACGTGCTCGAGCCATCATCAAAGATGAGGAGGACCTGGGGGAACCAGTTGTGATGGCGACACAGACAGGCCAGATTGGCGCTCGGGAGATTCCGAATCAGAACCCTGCAAGCAATGGGAAATGTTTTCGCTGCGGCCGACGCGGACATTTTGCAAGGAATTGCACCAACAGGGGGCGTGTGCGCTGTTTTAATTGTGGCGGTTTGGGGCATCTAGCCCAAAACTGTGCGGGAAACGTATCAGGGGAGAGGACGTCAGCGCCGCCCTGCTCCCCGAGCAAAATTTGAACAAGGCGCAACCAGTAATAACCGTCTACGTAAACAGGATACCCTGCTCAGCACTTCTCGACTCAGGCTGTTCGCATACTATAGTGAGCACCAGGCTGTGTCCAAGTTGGACTAAGAGGAAGATCAAAGTCACCACGATAGGAGGCGAGACCCAGACATGCTGTGGAGCTGGAACTGTCAAGATCTACACGGACACCGGTGCAGCCACTAAGATCAATGTGCTCGTGACCCAAGGAAATCTCCTGGGGTTTGACCTGTTGCTCGGATACGATGCCATCAAGGCGCTGGGGGGAGTCGCAATTCATCGAGATGGAAAGGTGCGATTCTTAGAGGCCCCAGTGTGTGCAGCGCTCCATATCGATCGGCAGGATTTTACAGTGGACTACGACTCGCGCAAGAGGGCCTGGATTGTATCTTGGAAGTGGACCGAGGGAATGGCACCGACTAAACTCAAGAATGGGGTTGCAGAGTACCCTATACCCAGTGAGGCCCGAGCAGAATACGAAAGGGAACTAAAGGCGTGGATCCAAGATGGCTGGTTAATCCCCTACCCTGAGGACAAGCTTGGGCCTCCCAAGGGTCTAATACCCTTGATGGCAGTAGTCCAGCATAACAAGTCGAAAGTACGGCCCATGCTGGACTATAGGGAGCTTAACAAGCATATTGAAGCCTACACTGCCGATGCTGACGTATGCGCCAGTAAGTTGAGGGAATGGCGTCAGAAAGGCACTAATGTCTCAATATTGGATTTACGAAAAGCCTATTTACAGGTGCGAGTTGATGAGACGTTGTGGCCGTTCCAGACAGTTTGGTTCCAGGGGCAGAGGTACTGCCTTACACGCCTTGGCTTCGGCCTAAATGTGGCACCACAGATCATGAAGACTATTGTCAACACAGTATTGTCCCAAGAAAAGCCCATGAGGGACTCAACGTCAGCTTACATTGATGACGTATACGTCAATGAAGATGTACAGTCTGCGTCGTGTGTCAAAGAAAAGTTGGCTCAGTTTGGTCTGGAATGCAAGAATCCCGAACGTTTAAGGGAAGGAGCACGTGTATTGGGATTGGATGTTTATGAAGAGGATGGCACCCTACAATGGAGGCGTGGCAGTGAAATTCCAAGCATCCCCAACCTCGTTACAAGGCGGACCGTTTTTTCTTGGTGTGGAAAACTTGTTGGTCACTTACCGGTCTGTGGCTGGCTCCGCGCAGCTGTTGGTGTGATTAAACGCAGAGCAAATTTAACAACCACGGGTTGGGATGACATATCCGATGATGTCCTACTAACTCTGATGATTAAAGAGACACTGGAGAGAGTGAACAAGAAGGACCCTGCCTGTGGGCAGTGGTGTGTTAACGGAGACAACGTAGGTGTGTGGGTTGATGCCAGTTCTTTGGCGTTGGGAGTATCGTTGGAGCAAGGAGGAAACGTGTTCGAGGATGCGTGTTGGCTGCGGCCCGTAACAGATTCTCAGCATATCAACCTGGCAGAGCTGGACGCTGTTGTAAAGGGGGTAAATCTGGCCCTGCAGTGGCAGTCTAAGAAGTTGACCTTGTACACAGATTCTCTCTGTGTCTACCACTGGGTGTCTGACACACTTTCAGGACGGACACGAATCCGTACCAAGGCAGCAAGCGAAATGTTAATACGGAGAAGGCTAGACACGCTAAAAAATCTGGTATCTGAGTATGGGCTATCACTGAGCGTCACTCTGGTGCCATCACATTGTAATCGTGCTGACCAACTGACCCGTGTACCTCACAAATTGTATGAAGCCGCGAAGATGGGAATGGAGATTACTGCTCGATCTTGTGCAGTTGCAATCGACCCATGTCAAATACAAAAAATTCATGCACAGAGCGGACATCCGGGTATCAAGAGGACCCTTTATTTTGTGAGGCGTGCATACCCAGCAGTGACCAAGATGGATGTCAGACAGATCGTCAGAAATTGTGAGGCTTGCCAGTCTATTGATCCTGCACCAGAGCGATGGCAGAAGGGTCGCTTGGAAGTTGAGAGTGTGTGGCAGCGGCTGGCCATGGATATTACTCATTACAGTGGCAAGCCCTTTCTAACTCTCATTGATTGCGGGCCTACGAGATTTGCGGTGTGGCAGCAGATGACCAGACAGGATTCAGCAAATGTTGTTCGCCACCTATCATCCATTTTTTTTGAGCGAGGTGCGCCGGAAGAGCTCCTGACTGACAATGATGCAGCGTTTTGTAGCCAGCAAGTCCGGCAGTTGTTAGATGAGTGGGGCGTCCGTCTACGGTTGCGATGTGCGCATGTGCCATCAGGAAATGGCATTGCTGAAAGAAGCCATCGCAGCATCAAGAGAATTGCTGCCAGGAAGCGATGTACTATTGCGGAAGCAACATATTGGTACAACATTACGCCAAAGGACGGGACGTCCCCTTCAACCGCACCTGCGAATGCTATTTACACGTACCGAGTCGGAGTGAAGGGAATCAACACTACGCAGCCAACCGACAAGGGAACATATAACAGATATGAAGTGGGAGATCCAGTGTGGGTGCGGCCTCCAGGAAATCGGTGCACCGACAAGTTTAAGCGAGGACACATATCTGGAGTGATTAGCCAGCAGTCTGTTTTGGTCGATGGAACCCCACGACATGTGCGAGATCTTCGCCCAGCTACCGAGGTGCGTCATACAACTACAGAAGAAAGCAGTGAAGCGTCTAGCGATGAGCTGCCGATGCACGGATTCAGTGAGCCCCTTCCAGAGACTGATAGCGATACTTCATCTGATGAGGCGGAACCAGATCCAGAGCCCGAATCTGAAACAGTGAATGTACCTCTTCGCAGAAGCACACGCACTAAAAGGCCACCCCCCAGTGCTCTCTATGTGATCATCAGATCAGGGGGGAGTGTAACGTGCATCCAGGAGATAAGCGCCCGCGTGTTTGCGTGTTGTGTGGGTACGTGGGAGAGACGGATGAGGGGAAAAAGACTTACCTCGAGACCAGCTCAGCGTTACCGACCAAAAATAGAAAAGAGGGACCAAGATGGCGACCGCCGTCTTTTGTAAAGTATGATGTCTCGCAAAGTCACACGAATTCTCGGAATATGCAAATTTAGCCGGCCTAGAACGACGATAAAAGCGGGTGAGGGGAAAGACGTGGGGGAGTGACGATTGAGTTGGCTGGGGAATCGTGTGGCTGTTGCTTCTTGTGCCGTGTTGAGGATATCTTACCGTGTTAAAGAGAGAGTCGGGCGCCATCTTTAATTTTTCCTTACATTTTTTTTCTTACAATTCCTGTTTGTTTCTCTTGCGATTTTTCTATTTGGCAGGCAAGCTTCGAACGTTCAGTTCGAGTGTAAAAAGAAATTTGCCATTTTCCTATTAAAACTGTTATCTCTTTAAAGTTTAACTAGTGATATAATATCCCCAAGCGTATCTTAATTACATTTTCCTCACCCTATTTTTCAATCCATATAGCTAACAGTTACTCTCTATATATTAACTTGAAAGACAATATCCTAATATTCTCGTTAAATTATTAACTTAATCAATATTTACCCTTTTTAAAGTTCTTCTACCTGGCTTTAGCTACTCTAAGAGGGGCGTGCAATAAGTAATGCCCCTGACCCATTTCCAGTTGTCTCATCTAGCTGAAATTTTGCATGTGCAATGATTTATATCTCTACGGGTTAGTTGGCAAATTACATCTCTGAACTAATTGTGGTTTCTGTTTTACAGTTGTTTGAACTGAGTCAGGTGTGAAATGGAGCCTATTGAATGTTGAGCAGTGATCCGGTTTTTGTATTTGAAAGAACGCGCACCACAGACTTTTGATGAAATGAAGGAAACTTATGGTGATAATGTCCCATCATATGACCTTGTAAAACGCTGGCATCGTGAATTCAAACATGACCGGAAGTCTGTGAAAACAGCTCCCAGACCAGATCTGCCATTGATGAGGCATCTGTCCGTCAAGTTGAGGCTGCCATTTTGGAAGACCGGCGTATTACTATTCGCCATATAGCCCAAGATGTAAAGACTAGTACAGGGTCTGTGGAAACTATCATTCATGACCATTTGCATATGCATAAGGTATCTGCCAGATGGATTCCCAGGTTGCTCACACCATTCCAGAAGCGAGAACGCGTCGAGTGCTCGAGGATGAATTTGGAGATGTGCCAAGAAAATGAGTAAAAGTTTTTCAAAAGACTGATTACACAGGATGAAACCTGGGTCCATCACTATGATCCAGAGACCAAAGCCCAGTCAATGCAGTGGAAGCACTTGGACTCACCACCTCCAAAGAAGGCAAGGGTGCAGCCCTCCACTGGCAAGGTCATGCTCACAGTCTTCTGGGACCAGGACGGAGTAGTAATGACAGATTTCCTGGCAAAGGGTACCACGATTACAGGAGCCTATTATGCTTCACTTTTAAAGAAATTAAGGGAATCTATCAAAATCAAGAGGTGGGCAAAATCAACAAAGGTACCCTCCTCCTGCAGGACAACGCTCCGGTCCACAACTCGCATATCGCTAGATCAGAAGCACAGGCGTGTGGTTATGAAATCCTCTCTCATCCTCCTTACTCTCCTGACCTTGCACCCTCTGACTTTCACCTCTTCCCAGCCATATTGTTTTTGAAAGGAAAGTGTTTCCCATCATTCTTTTTATCCCATTTGAAGCAATCACTTATATATAGTTAATGCTCTGAAAACCCCAAAAACCACATAACGTCTTCCGTTGTTCTTTATGATCTAACATCTTCTTGGAAAGATGTAACTCTCCTTTTCTCACTTTTAAAAAGTTTTTATTTGACTCTAATATTTTAACACACCAATATAATGATATCATATCCATCATATTGGTCATTGGGCATATTTTTAAGCCCAAGTAGAACGATTGGTAATGCATCCAGCCAACATTGTTTTCTTTAGGATTCAGTGTAACCTTTCAATAATGCCGTTGGCTTGAGGATAATATGCAGTCGTGTGGAGTCTATGGAATTCACTAATAGTGGATAGGTCTCTTAAGAGTTCACTTTCAAACTGGCTCCCAGATGGTAAGATTTATATTTTAGTGTGGCTAAAAATTTTGTGGTGTTGACATCGAAAACAGCTTTTTGCCGAAGTCTGTATACATCTGTCGTTGTTTGGCCAAAAATATCTTTATTTTATTAACTTGGTTGTTGGTGTGGTTCCGGGGTGTAAGATGTTATGAAACAGGTCAAAGATCCTCCTTCAGATTGATTTGGGTGTGTAGGGTTTAAGAGTAGGTGTTGATAAGTCACACTAAATGAGTGACTCTTGCATTTCATAAGTTTTCAACTGACTTTTATATTTTCAGGTTTATCATCCGTTTTCTTTGATTCGCTGATTGTTGGTAAATAACAGATCAATAGTCACTGCAAATATTAGCCGGGATATACAGTCAGCAAAAAGGTTGTCTTCTCTGATATACAACACATCCACAACGTGGGTAAAATGGCTTACCGTACAAACGTCCTTGTGTCTGTCTGTCCTTTGAGTCGCACGCGTCGAGAAAAGAAAGAAAGAAAGAAAGAGCCCATCATGGCGGCCGTGACGTTTTGTAGTGAACGAAGTCTCGCGGGATCACATGTGCGTGCCTCATAAAAACAGGTCACTTGTGGGTGGGAGAGGAAAGAGAAATCATTTGACGTTTGAGAAGCGGCAAAGTCAGTTGGAAGAATTTGTGTGAGCAGTGATTTTTGTCCTGTTGATTGACTGCAAGCTATTGCAATGGACAAGTTTGATCTAAGATTGATACCGGAGTTCGACGGCTCCTCTGCCGGACCCTCGGTAGTTGAGTGGTGGGAAAAGGAAAAGGATACCACGCTTGTCATCCCATTGAGGCTGACCAAGGGGGCATACTCTGTGTATCAACAGCTGGGGGATGAACCAATTCTGGAGGAGGTTAAGGAGGCAACCACAACGGGATAGAAACTCTGAATCTCCTGACAGCATCCACTGCAATTACGCCTTCCATAGTTGTTGTCGTCTCACCACGTTTTGACCAAGTAAGCCTCTGGTCGGCTTTGGGTAGGATTGAAACCGCTATCTTCAGACAATTCTCACTTGATCGTCCTTTGGGGCCCATGGCACAGTTGATAGAGATGTTGAATCTCTACGGTTCCAAGTGAGAATGGTCTGATGATAGGCTTACTTGGCCAAAACGTGTTGAGATGACAACAACTATGGAAGGGAGTAATTGCAGTGAATGCAGTCAGGAGATTCAAAGCTCCTATCCCGTCGCGGTTACCACCTGACGAAGGCCAGAGGAATTATTGGCCGAAACATTGTGAAAAACTAAGAATATGAGGATAATAGTCCGCAATAAATAAAATTTTTTTTAAAATTATTGTTTTTTTTTTCAATTTTTCTTGCAACCTCAAATAGCTGCATGGTCAGTTGCTGCTTCAACCGTGACCATCGTCATAGATAGCCTGTCAGCCTAAAAATGACGTCATCGCCATAGGTCCTAGCAAGCAAGATAAGTGGAACACAGACTGTCGATAATGAGCAGACATTTTTTACAGAAAGCGTTAGAAAACTTCAAAATTGGATGAAAAAAGATAAACATGATACTTTGTACTGAAACTCATCCAATATTAATAATAAAAATATTAATAATAAAAAACGAATTGAAAGGGAGAAAAGTTGTTAAAAAGTTTTAAAGAAAAGGAATACGATTTGATTTGTATGAAACTGAAGTTTATTCAATAGAAATAAATAAAAATGAACAATAAATATTTTTTAAATCAAAAAAACAATATTTTAAAAATCAAAACTGGAAAACAGACGATAAATTAGTTTAACTGAAATACGAACAATAAATTAGTTTAACTGAAATATGAACAATAAATTAGTTTAACTGAAAAACGAACAATAAATTAGTTTAACTGAAATATGAACAATAAATTAGTTTAACTGAAAAACGAACAATAAATTGGTTTGACTAAAAAACGAACAATAAATTGGTTTAAATGAAGAACGAATAATTAGTTTAACTGAATAACAAAGAATAGGTTTAAAATTAAATTCAAACAAATGTTAGTATAAGCAAAGTTACTAAAGCAGAAATATTTCAAATACTGAATATTAAAACTTTTCAAAAATCTGTTGTAAAATCTAATTAAAAGTTTGAATCTTTCTTTTTCTGATATTTTTTTTTACTAATATTGTCATTATTTTTGCGACAAAAATTGTTTATAAGAGAATTCGATGAACTCCATATCAGCATTTTTTTTCAATTTGCTGAATAGTGTGACCCTCATCACAAGAGTCAACATGAAATAATCGATTTTGATCAGCGAAAATATTTAAAGTTATGTACATGGCTAATTTTCTCTGATGAATCGAATGTAAAAAAGAATCACATTTTGTAAGTTTGTTTATAGCTATATAATTATATAAGACAAAATTATTAGTTATATCATTTGGGTATAGCAGAAAACCTCTGTTAATACCCTGAAAGTAGCTGTTTAATTCAGCTATTTCTTCAACAGCCTTTCTCCCGGATATTAAATTTTTGCAGCTATTGCATTTCAGTTTTTTGAAAACTGCATGACAACAATAACCTGCTAAGTATAATATAACAGGAAGTACTTCCTTGCATTGATTAACATCATCTTCTGTTACATCTATATTAAATTTATAAACATGTAACTCTGCTCCCTTGTCATTTTATCCCAGTTAGTTTCTTTTAAATTTTTCAATTCAATAGTTAGATTATTAATTGGTAAGCTCAATTTTAAAACTGACCACATTCTGAGTTTTTTTTCACATTCATACACCTGACGTATCGATATATTATACTGATCTCCACTAAGTTGTCGATACTGGCCAAACCTTGCCTCAAGGTTATCTGTCTGAAACTTTCCTGGTAATATATACACCATGTTCAGTACATTTATACAATATTTAGTCAATCCTAAAATTGCGTAAGTAGTATGGTGCAAAGCAGTATATGTTTCCTTTGTTAACTTATCAGTTCTTCCAGGAATGCTATTCCAAGTTTCTAACAAGTCACAGAACACATTTAGGAAACTATAATTATCATTATTTAATGTAAGTGGATTAGCATATTTATTACGAAGTTGACAACTTTTATATGGTGTTTTCACATTCAGTATTGCCCACCAAATATAAAATATTTGAATGTATTATGCGATTTCTGCATAATTTGGCAAGCATTCCTGTTTTCCTAAGGTTAGCAAATCTTGAATAGTATATTCATTGAAAATTTGCAAAACCAAATTAACATTTTTCCTTTCAAAAGTAGTCGGAGAAAGAGCTTTTGAAATCAACTTATAGCAATATTTCAGAAGTGATTGAGATTCTAGGGCATAAAGTTTATGTAAACTAGAAAATTGAGCACTTTGGATGTTATCTAATTCATGATTTCCATTATAATAAAACTTTGGGAACATCATGTATTTACGTCCATGTTTTTGGCCAAGCCAATTGTTTCTAATGCATTTTAATATATGCACTGAGTCGAATAAGAAGAAAATAGGGCTAGACGTTCTAACTGGATGGGGATATACAATTGAAAGCTTTGATGGGCTACAAAAGAAAGACGTAGCTTTTTTATTTATTGCATTATTATCTGTTATAACAGATAATACCTTAAACCCTATATCTTCTAAGCCAATTATTACATTTAATTATGTAAAATAAGTTCTCAGCTAGAAGACATTTAGTTGGCATAACATGCACAACATCCTTATATTGTGAGAATACACTGCTAAGCATAAAAGCAAATGCACTTGTGGCAGGTTCATTGCTGTTGTTAGCTAAGCCAACAATATTACCACCTTTATAATCAAGATAAGGTTTGAGATGTATTTCATCAACAAGTAAAGATACTGTGATGTCATTCTGCATTAGTAACTTGAACTTACTTTTAATATACATGAGAAAATTGTTATCATGTTGTTCAATGACAGGATTAATAGATGTTGATAAGGTTAATCTTCGAATGGTTGAATAGCATGGTAAAATTACATTTTTAGTGTCTCTTAACAGTCTGTACCCTCTAGGGGAGCAGTTATAGAATAAGGAAAAAAATACCATCATTTCACTCGAATAATTAACCTTATTCATTGTCATTATGTTAATTTGTTCATGTATGAACTTAATGGCATTAAAATATTTACTAATAGCAAAAATGATAAGATTAATTTTAATAAAGAACTTATATTAGAAGTTTTCCTTTCCTGTTCTTCGATGTCCATTTTTTTCATGTTTTCCATCAAAACCTGCAGAGTATTTTCCTCTGTTACATGTTTAGGAATTCTATACTCCCCTATAGCACTCATTTCCACATCACTACAGAATACTCTAACGGCCAAGTCCAGTTCAATCACAATAGACATTTTTATTTTTGGGCATGGGCATCTCTTTATATGGCATATAATGATGGTATTGTCTTGCCTAATAGAAGTCCAATAATTTTTATCTATAAACGTTAATTGTTTTTCTAAATCATCAATATTATGGAAAGTTTTACCTTTCCGTAACTCTAACTCGTCAGCAACACTTTCGCATAATGCACGCTTAAGAGCAGAATTTTCTAAATGCATTTTCTTTGCATTAGGAGACTCTAAAAGTGGTTGATGACGATAAATAGAAGGGGCAGTTTGGTAATATTCGAGGAATAGCACCATCCTTAAGATAAGGATTTTTTAATTTAACACTAATTGTCTTTCCAGTCCTTTCATCAAATGCTGATGCCTCTCACTGTATGTCTTCAGGTCGAAAATGAAGTTCACATACATAAAGAAATAAGTTAAAAGAAAATCGTACCATGTTTGACTTAATACAAAAAAAAAAGAAAATTACATGACAAAAACGATAAAATAAAAAAATAAGGTTAATGTACAGAATTTGTCAACCCTCGAAAAATCCTTTTAAATTACCACTTTTATAGGTTTTCGGGGTGATGAAAACGAAAATAACGTTTAAAATTACGGCAAACTAGTAGTTTCCAAGATATAAAGAGATGTTAGTTAAAAAAAGGGGAGGGGGATAATTTAACCTAAAATGACCACTCACTTTATGGCCAATGTTTTTTTTTTACATGGGCAACGAGCAATTTTAAAAAAAATTCATTTTTGCCTCAAACAAGGTAAAGTGCTTCTTTGATGTAGGAATGAACACAACTAAACGTAAAATGAGCACCGACAGTTGACCCCCCTCTCCCCGACAAAAATTCTGTTTACACTTTTTGAAAGGGGGTGCTCATTTTATGTTAAACTGTGTTCATTGTACGTTGACTCCCAACCCCCAACATAAAGGTGGCCATACTCATTTTTCTTCGCTTTTAGTTGTTAAAATGAAAGCGCCCTAAAAGAAAAACGATTGCCATAAAGTGGGTGCTCATTTTACGTTAATTTTTTATAGAAAAGTGATCCCCCATTTTTTTAAACTAACATTTCTTCATATCTTGGAAACTACTCGTTTGCCGTAATTTTAAACGTTATTTTCGTTTACAGCGCCACTAGCAGTATCAGAATTTGGGGAGAATTTGTGACAACTCTAACACAAAACTGCGGATAACATATACAAAACTCGTAATTTCTCTGTTTAAAGTGGGTTGTTTATTTTCTTTATGGAATATACTTCCAAAATAAACTATTAAAATTGTTTAAAAAATAATAGAAATATTATTTTTTTATTGCCGGCATTTTGTAAACACTTTTTTTATATAAAAAATAATATTTCTATTATTTTTTAAACAAGGATCATAAAAAGTAGTTATTCCTTGTTTTCTTTTTGTTGGTCGAGTAGTGGTCACAGCAAAAGCAAAAGCGGGCTGACGTCTCGACTGGTTGCACATTGGTGTCTGATTCCTTCTATCTCGTTTACAAAAATAATGGACTTTTATCTCTTTTTATCGACTCCCACAGACACGTTGATTGCTAAATTTATTTCGTATTTTCGTAATTTATTTTGAAGCAAAAAAAGTACTTCAGAAGTTAAGAGAGGTTTTTCTTGGAGACAAGATCATAAGTATTCCAAACATGAAGAGTAGTGATAGGCGGAAGGTGAAAAGCGAGGTAAAAATAGTTCAAGGAGTAATTCACAACATCATAAGAAAGAACATATCGATTACGGAACTTAACAGGCTTCTGTATGCAGCGTCATACGTTGTTGCGAATCGTCTTGGCTTAATACAAAAGAAAAAGAGAGAAATGAAGGATAGAAGGCCATACTGGCAGAGGCAGATGGAGAAAAGTATTAAACGGTGGTGGAAAGACATTGATAGAATCGAAGAAATAAGAAAAGGAGTTACACTAGGACAGAAAGCCAATGATGAGCTTGAGAGAGGTATATATTGCTGGAAAAGGGAACTATGAACGTTCTAACTATGTTGAAAGAGAAGATCCACACTGGTGGTATGAAAATTAGGAACTTTGTTGAAAAAAGTGTTGCGTTTTGGCAAAACAACCTTTTCCGGATTGATCAGCTATATAAAGAATTAAATAATAGTATGAAAATAATAGTACACAGGCGGGAAATAACAACAAATGCAAAAGATGCCAGGAAGTTATGGAGTGAGATTTTGTCTGTTGAAGGGCGATATAATGAGAAGGCTAGCTGGTTGGAAGAGGTCAGAGAAAGCATATCAGGAATGCAGCAGATGGAGAACGTAGAGATAACCATTGATGATGTAAATGCTGGCACATGAAGGATGACAGACTTGAAGGCACCTGGTCCATGTGGAGTGATGGGCTTCTGGTTTCAATGCCTTTACTCAACTGCAGTTGCTGCCCAGCAAAGGGTCATAGAGTCGGGAGATGTCCCTAATTGGCTTGTTAAGGAAAGGATTACACTGATTTGGAAGGATCCTGCAAAGGGAACAGCTGCCAGCAATTACAGACCAATTACATGTTTACCACTAATGTGGAAGTTGTTTATCGGAATCTTTGCAGAAAATGTTTATGGAAATCTTGTGAGTAACGGTGCTTTCCCTGATGAACAGAAAGAGTGTCGAAAAGGTTTGAGGGGTACCAAGGAGCAACTAATGATTGATAAGGCAGTAATGCAGGACGAAAAGAGGAAGAAGAGGAATCTGAGAGTAGCATGGATCGATTACAGAAAGGCTTACACATGGATCCTCATTCATGGATCCGTGAAACACTATTGATGATGAAGGTTGCTGGGAATGTGATAGGGCTTTCGGAAACGAGTATGGCTCAATGGAAAACGGTGCTGTCAGCAAACAGAGAGGTGCTGGGCAGGTTGGCAATAAACGTGGAATATTCTAAGGAGATTCGTTATCTCCACTTCTATTTGTAATGATAATGATGCCACTGAGCATCCTTTTGAATAGAGAGAAGCTGGAATATAACTTTGGATCTGGTGGCAGACGCCTTATGGATGATTTGAAGATATTTGGTAGAAATGAGAAGGAAGTGGAGAGACTGGTAGAGCGTCCTAGGGACATACTCGGAAGACATTGGGATGGAGTTTGGGATGAGTAAATGTGTGATGCTGGTAATGAAAAGGGAAGTAAAGCTTCATTCAAATGGAGAAATCATTAAGTGTATAAGTATTTGGGAGTGCTGGAGAGTGTACGCATCATGAACAGAGATGAAAGAAAAAGTCAGGAAGGAGTATCATAGAAGAGTGAAACTAATTGCGAAGTCAAAATTGTATGGAGGAAACCTAATGAAAGTGGTGAATGCATGGGCAGTCAGTGTTTTGAGATACAGTACGGGAATTTTAGAATGGTCTGACAAGGAGTTGCATGCATGGATATCAAAACAAGAAAAGTTTTAGCAATCTTTGGTATATTTCACATTCGAAGTACGCAGCAAGGCTGTATCAGAAGAGGAAAGGTGGTGGGAGAGGATTGAAAAGTGTAAAAGATTGTGTTAGAACGGAGATGTCGTTGAAGGAGCATGTGGTTAGAAGTGAGGAGTGGATGCTTAAGGTTGCGGCCAATATAGAGGAGGTATGTGAGACCAAGGCTGAGTATGTGAAACGTATGGATAAAGAAAGGGCAGAGGAACTGGCTAGGAAGAAAATGCACAGAAAGTTCTTGCAGGATAATGAAGAAGTGGCAATGGCTTAGAGCTGGGTATCTTGCTAAGAGTACTGAAGCTTTTGTTTGTGCAGCATAAGAGCAGGCATTAGGAACACGACTGTTCAAAACAGTGGTTCTAGGAGAAGAAGTTGCTGCAGAATGCTGGATTTGTGGTAAGGCCTCAGAGTCAGTTGCGCACCTTACACAGGACAGAAATGCGAGAGAGATGGAGAACGAGAAGTGGAGCAATTATGCCTCATTGACCTTGGAGATAAGGCGTATACATGGAGTTAAAAAACAACTAATCCCAGGCGTAGTTGGTACGCTAGGAGTAGTATCATGTAATTTGAAAGGACAATTGAAAAAACAATGAGTCCCCAATGTTTTAGGCGGCCTTCAGACCTCTGCAATTATAGGTACCACCAACATCCTTAGGAAAACCCTTGATCTTTGAAGCTCCTGGATTGAGGGAAATCATCTGGAAATTAATCCCATCTCTTTTCAGGGAGACTTGATAAACGAAATCAGAATTATTATTATTATTATTATTATTATTATTATTATTATTATTGTTGTTGTTGTTGTTGTTGTTGTTATTATTATTATTATTATTATAATTAGCACTATCATCATCATCATCATCGTAGTAGTAGTAGTAGTAGTAGTAGTAGTAGTAGTAGCATTTGCTCATCGGGAGTAGTCACACAGGCCATCATATAAGATTTCTCTTTGAGAACAATTTGTGGTATTTTCTGGAGCCTGAGTGACTATTTCAGATTGCTCCAAAAACGTTCTAAATACAACACTAGCGTGGTGGGGGGCGTAAAATACACTTAAATATGATATCTTAATTTTTCCACGTTTCGTATATATTATTAGAAAGTCGTGATTTCAAAAGTATAAAATAGTATTTGGTTGCCATCAGCTAAAATTGAAACCGAAAGCAAAACTGTAGCTTTCAAAGCTTGTTACGTTACCACTGTACCAACGTGACACGTATATGAATTGATTGAATATAAATCAAGATGACTGTACAAAATATATAATGATGTTTTTCAATTCGATCCATTTTTGACCCCTTAAAAACTATTTTGACAGACTAAAGACCCATACAAGAACGGTTTATAAAATTCCAATCATTTGAGGCCCCTAGCGCCGCTCTGCGACTAGTTTTACAAAAAAACTCTTATTCGTAATCCGGTTGAATCTTATTACACATTGAGTAATAATACATGTAGATAAGAAAACCAGAAGCTAATGTTGAAGGTTATCCAGGTGTAACAAAGTTGATATAAAAATGGATTTTTTTCTGCAACATTTTACTTTTCTTTTTACCATATTTTGCTTTTTTACTTATTTCTTTTCATGCCCAACTTTTCATAACCTTCCATACTATCATAAATCAGGGTTCATTTTTTGAGGGATCTTTTTGAATCCAGTCAACCACGGGTATTTCTGCTAATAAATATATATATATATATATATATATATATATATATATATATATATATATATATATATATATATATATATACATACTAGCATGGGTTCCCGGCGTTTGGAGGTGTGTGTTGAGCAAAAAAAAAAAAAAGTGGTAGTAGAAAGGCAGGCTCGACCCCGTACCACGAAAGAGGGAAGAACGGGGGAAAAATTTGATGTCTTTGCTGTTATGACGATCGTCAAACCTGAAATTAAGTAGGTTTAAAGTAAGGCTAGACAATCGAAAAGAGGCGATGACTTTCGAAAATATCGGCGAAAAAAGCGACCCCTCTCTGTAGAAAAGTGCCCAGTTGAGGGTGAAGAAATGAATTTTTTTAGCCAATTTTTCGGTATTTGTCGTCTGAAGGGTCGAGCTTCCAAACGATACTGATCTTGTGAAAATCCGCCGCCTCTATCGAAAGTTTTAGGCAGACATGCAAACATGCATACATTTAAATATTGGTAGCTGATATTTTCCACCCAAACCGATTAAAAAGCTTGCCCTATCTCTGAATACCCTTTATGTAATATTTCAAATGTTTAGACCAGAAATTGTCTGAGTAATTTAATAGAGACCGCAGAGGCCAAATTTTTTTTTAATTTTAACCCCTATTATGACCCCTAAACATTTATTGTTTGAGGCTCGATTCAAGTTATAAAGTAAGATCCACGTTCAAGGAAGCTATATCTAAAATTGTTGTATATTGGTTTATATTGGAGAAGATGATATATTAAAACGTGTCATGTGTTATCTAGTGAATGTAAGATATTGTTCTTTTAACAGACAGATAATAAATGTATAAATCGTATATATGTTGTTTAGTCAGAAGGACATGATATTGACGTGTAAACTGAATCATATTGCATCAGACTTATTGCCCCAGATAGTTTTACAGTTCATATCTAAGAAGAATAATATATGCTTCATACCTTTTTCTTGATGAGTCTTCTGTATCTTTCCGCTGCTCCAGGAAGAACCATGAAACGATCAGCACCATCCAATTGAGACAGCTGTTCTTATTTGTGAAACCATTAAAACAACTCTTTATATTTTTATAATATAAATTTATTACAGTTGTCTCAAATAGTTTTCACAGGATCTGCAGTTTGTCTACATTTTCTATTATTTCAGCACGCTCCCTAGCTGTCTGTCTACCCCTGCCTGGACGTCTTTCCGCTCTGGTGGTCAATCCTCAACTCTCTGAATCTCTCCAAAACTAACTACATCACGTGTTCTCTTACGTCACCTAATTACATGTCTCAGACCAACTTAATGTCCACAGCTAGTTATTTGTTTATTCAAAACCTCAAAATAATGTTTGCATATATTTTCTATTTTCACATTCCTTTTGCAATTAACACGTCAATCATTTCTTCCCCAATTTAATTGTTTATTCTTCTAATCATAATAACTGATCCAGCGACCATCCATCGCTCAAATCAATTAACAAGAATACAATAATAATAATAATAATAATGTTTTGACCATTGACCCCGCTTGTCACAGTTAACAGATACTACGCTATGATCACAGCCTAAAGGGTCATAACATTACAAAATTTCAATTGTTTATACCAAAATTTGGCGGAGGAGTTTGGTCGAATTCTCAAAGGTAAAATCGTTCAACTTTGAACCCTTAATAGCCAAATTTCTGCCGAAAACCGATTACAAAGATTCTCCCAGATCTCAGTACCCTGTATTTATCAAATATCGAGTCTGTAGACTGAAAATTGAGAGAGTTTTTGTGTAGGGAAATATACACAGACAGACACACACATACAGATAGACAAACACTTTCACTTTTATAGATATAGTAGTATGGGTGCCCGGCGTTGCCCGGGTGTTTCAAGGTGTGTGTTGAGCAAAAAACAATGGTAGTAGGAAGGAAGGCTTGAATCAGTACCGTGAAAGAGGAAAAGAACGGGGAAAAACGTGACGGCTTAGCTGTTACGACTACCGTTAAACCGGAAGTGACGTAGGTTTAAATCAAGGCTAGACAATCGAAAAGAGGCGATGACTTTCGAAAATATCGGCGAAAAAAGCGACCCCTCTCTGTAGAAAAGTGCCCAGTTGAGGGTGAAGAAATGAATTTTTTTAGCCAATTTTTCGGTATTTGTCGTCTGAAGGGTCGAGCTTCCAAACGATACTGATCTTGTGAAAATCCGCCGCCTCTATCGAAAGTTTTAGGCAGACATGCAAACATGCATACATTTAAATATTGGTAGCTGATATTTTCCACCCAAACCGATTAAAAAGCTTGCCCTATCTCTGAATACCCTTTATGTAATATTTCAAATGTTTAGACCAGAAATTGTCTGAGTAATTTAATAGAGACCGCAGAGGCCAAATTTTTTTTTAATTTTAACCCCTATTATGACCCCTAAACATTTATTGTTTGAGGCTCGATTCAAGTTATAAAGTAAGATCCACGTTCAAGGAAGCTATATCTAAAATTGTTGTATATTGGTTTATATTGGAGAAGATGATATATTAAAACGTGTCATGTGTTATCTAGTGAATGTAAGATATTGTTCTTTTAACAGACAGATAATAAATGTATAAATCGTATATATGTTGTTTAGTCAGAAGGACATGATATTGACGTGTAAACTGAATCATATTGCATCAGACTTATTGCCCCAGATAGTTTTACAGTTCATATCTAAGAAGAATAATATATGCTTCATACCTTTTTCTTGATGAGTCTTCTGTATCTTTCCGCTGCTCCAGGAAGAACCATGAAACGATCAGCACCATCCAATTGAGACAGCTGTTCTTATTTGTGAAACCATTAAAACAACTCTTTATATTTTTATAATATAAATTTATTACAGTTGTCTCAAATAGTTTTCACAGGATCTGCAGTTTGTCTACATTTTCTATTATTTCAGCACGCTCCCTAGCTGTCTGTCTACCCCTGCCTGGACGTCTTTCCGCTCTGGTGGTCAATCCTCAACTCTCTGAATCTCTCCAAAACTAACTACATCACGTGTTCTCTTACGTCACCTAATTACATGTCTCAGACCAACTTAATGTCCACAGCTAGTTATTTGTTTATTCAAAACCTCAAAATAATGTTTGCATATATTTTCTATTTTCACATTCCTTTTGCAATTAACACGTCAATCATTTCTTCCCCAATTTAATTGTTTATTCTTCTAATCATAATAACTGATCCAGCGACCATCCATCGCTCAAATCAATTAACAAGAATACAATAATAATAATAATAATAATAATGTTTTGACCATTGACCCCGCTTGTCACAGTTAACAGATACTACGCTATGATCACAGCCTAAAGGGTCATAACATTACAAAATTTCAATTGTTTATACCAAAATTTGGCGGAGGAGTTTGGTCGAATTCTCAAAGGTAAAATCGTTCAACTTTGAACCCTTAATAGCCAAATTTCTGCCGAAAACCGATTACAAAGATTCTCCCAGATCTCAGTACCCTGTATTTATCAAATATCGAGTCTGTAGACTGAAAATTGAGAGAGTTTTTGTGTAGGGAAATATACACAGACAGACACACACATACAGATAGACAAACACTTTCACTTTTATAGATATAGTAGTATGGGTGCCCGGCGTTGCCCGGGTGTTTCAAGGTGTGTGTTGAGCAAAAAACAATGGTAGTAGGAAGGAAGGCTTGAATCAGTACCGTGAAAGAGGAAAAGAACGGGGAAAAACGTGACGGCTTAGCTGTTACGACTACCGTTAAACCGGAAGTGACGTAGGTTTAAATCAAGGCTAGACAATCGAAAAGAGGCGATGACTTTCGAAAATATCGGCGAAAAAAGCGACCCCTCTCTGTAGAAAAGTGCCCAGTTGAGGGTGAAGAAATGAATTTTTTTAGCCAATTTTTCGGTATTTGTCGTCTGAAGGGTCGAGCTTCCAAACGATACTGATCTTGTGAAAATCCGCCGCCTCTATCGAAAGTTTTAGGCAGACATGCAAACATGCATACATTTAAATATTGGTAGCTGATATTTTCCACCCAAACCGATTAAAAAGCTTGCCCTATCTCTGAATACCCTTTATGTAATATTTCAAATGTTTAGACCAGAAATTGTCTGAGTAATTTAATAGAGACCGCAGAGGCCAAATTTTTTTTTAATTTTAACCCCTATTATGACCCCTAAACATTTATTGTTTGAGGCTCGATTCAAGTTATAAAGTAAGATCCACGTTCAAGGAAGCTATATCTAAAATTGTTGTATATTGGTTTATATTGGAGAAGATGATATATTAAAACGTGTCATGTGTTATCTAGTGAATGTAAGATATTGTTCTTTTAACAGACAGATAATAAATGTATAAATCGTATATATGTTGTTTAGTCAGAAGGACATGATATTGACGTGTAAACTGAATCATATTGCATCAGACTTATTGCCCCAGATAGTTTTACAGTTCATATCTAAGAAGAATAATATATGCTTCATACCTTTTTCTTGATGAGTCTTCTGTATCTTTCCGCTGCTCCAGGAAGAACCATGAAACGATCAGCACCATCCAATTGAGACAGCTGTTCTTATTTGTGAAACCATTAAAACAACTCTTTATATTTTTATAATATAAATTTATTACAGTTGTCTCAAATAGTTTTCACAGGATCTGCAGTTTGTCTACATTTTCTATTATTTCAGCACGCTCCCTAGCTGTCTGTCTACCCCTGCCTGGACGTCTTTCCGCTCTGGTGGTCAATCCTCAACTCTCTGAATCTCTCCAAAACTAACTACATCACGTGTTCTCTTACGTCACCTAATTACATGTCTCAGACCAACTTAATGTCCACAGCTAGTTATTTGTTTATTCAAAACCTCAAAATAATGTTTGCATATATTTTCTATTTTCACATTCCTTTTGCAATTAACACGTCAATCATTTCTTCCCCAATTTAATTGTTTATTCTTCTAATCATAATAACTGATCCAGCGACCATCCATCGCTCAAATCAATTAACAAGAATACAATAATAATAATAATAATAATGTTTTGACCATTGACCCCGCTTGTCACAGTTAACAGATACTACGCTATGATCACAGCCTAAAGGGTCATAACATTACAAAATTTCAATTGTTTATACCAAAATTTGGCGGAGGAGTTTGGTCGAATTCTCAAAGGTAAAATCGTTCAACTTTGAACCCTTAATAGCCAAATTTCTGCCGAAAACCGATTACAAAGATTCTCCCAGATCTCAGTACCCTGTATTTATCAAATATCGAGTCTGTAGACTGAAAATTGAGAGAGTTTTTGTGTAGGGAAATATACACAGACAGACACACACATACAGATAGACAAACACTTTCACTTTTATAGATATAGTAGTATGGGTGCCCGGCGTTGCCCGGGTGTTTCAAGGTGTGTGTTGAGCAAAAAACAATGGTAGTAGGAAGGAAGGCTTGAATCAGTACCGTGAAAGAGGAAAAGAACGGGGAAAAACGTGACGGCTTAGCTGTTACGACTACCGTTAAACCGGAAGTGACGTAGGTTTAAATCAAGGCTAGACAATCGAAAAGAGGCGATGACTTTCGAAAATATCGGCGAAAAAAGCGACCCCTCTCTGTAGAAAAGTGCCCAGTTGAGGATGAAGAAATGAATTTTTTTAGCCAATTTTTCGGTATTTGTCGTCTGAAGGGTCGAGCTTCCAAACGATACTGATCTTGTGAAAATCCGCCGCCTCTATCGAAAGTTTTAGGCAGACATGCAAACATGCATACATTTAAATATTGGTAGCTGATATTTTCCACCCAAACCGATTAAAAAGCTTGCCCTATCTCTGAATACCCTTTATGTAATATTTCAAATGTTTAGACCAGAAATTGTCTGAGTAATTTAATAGAGACCGCAGAGGCCAAATTTTTTTTTAATTTTAACCCCTATTATGACCCCTAAACATTTATTGTTTGAGGCTCGATTCAAGTTATAAAGTAAGATCCACGTTCAAGGAAGCTATATCTAAAATTGTTGTATATTGGTTTATATTGGAGAAGATGATATATTAAAACGTGTCATGTGTTATCTAGTGAATGTAAGATATTGTTCTTTTAACAGACAGATAATAAATGTATAAATCGTATATATGTTGTTTAGTCAGAAGGACATGATATTGACGTGTAAACTGAATCATATTGCATCAGACTTATTGCCCCAGATAGTTTTACAGTTCATATCTAAGAAGAATAATATATGCTTCATACCTTTTTCTTGATGAGTCTTCTGTATCTTTCCGCTGCTCCAGGAAGAACCATGAAACGATCAGCACCATCCAATTGAGACAGCTGTTCTTATTTGTGAAACCATTAAAACAACTCTTTATATTTTTATAATATAAATTTATTACAGTTGTCTCAAATAGTTTTCACAGGATCTGCAGTTTGTCTACATTTTCTATTATTTCAGCACGCTCCCTAGCTGTCTGTCTACCCCTGCCTGGACGTCTTTCCGCTCTGGTGGTCAATCCTCAACTCTCTGAATCTCTCCAAAACTAACTACATCACGTGTTCTCTTACGTCACCTAATTACATGTCTCAGACCAACTTAATGTCCACAGCTAGTTATTTGTTTATTCAAAACCTCAAAATAATGTTTGCATATATTTTCTATTTTCACATTCCTTTTGCAATTAACACGTCAATCATTTCTTCCCCAATTTAATTGTTTATTCTTCTAATCATAATAACTGATCCAGCGACCATCCATCGCTCAAATCAATTAACAAGAATACAATAATAATAATAATAATAATAATGTTTTGACCATTGACCCCGCTTGTCACAGTTAACAGATACTACGCTATGATCACAGCCTAAAGGGTCATAACATTACAAAATTTCAATTGTTTATACCAAAATTTGGCGGAGGAGTTTGGTCGAATTCTCGAAGGTAAAATCGTTCAACTTTGAACCCTTAATAGCCAAATTTCTGCCGAAAACCGATTACAAAGATTCTCCCAGATCTCAGTACCCTGTATTTATCAAATATCGAGTCTGTAGACTGAAAATTGAGAGAGTTTTTGTGTAGGGAAATATACACAGACAGACACACACATACAGATAGACAAACACTTTCACTTTTATAGATATAGTAGTATGGGTGCCCGGCGTTGCCCGGGTGTTTCAAGGTGTGTGTTGAGCAAAAAACAATGGTAGTAGGAAGGAAGGCTTGAATCAGTACCGTGAAAGAGGAAAAGAACGGGGAAAAACGTGACGGCTTAGCTGTTACGACTACCGTTAAACCGGAAGTGACGTAGGTTTAAATCAAGGCTAGACAATCGAAAAGAGGCGATGACTTTCGAAAATATCGGCGAAAAAAGCGACCCCTCTCTGTAGAAAAGTGCCCAGTTGAGGGTGAAGAAATGAATGTTTTTAGCCAATTTTTCGGTATTTGTCGTCTGAAGGGTCGAGCTTCAAAACGATACTGATCTTGTGAAAATCCGCCGCCTCTATCGAAAGTTTTAGGCAGATATGCAAACATACATACATTCATTTAAATATTGGAAGCTCAAATTTTCCACCCAAACCGATTAAAAAGCTTGCCCTATCTCTGAATATACTTTATGTAAAATGTCAAATGTTTAGACCAGAAATTGTCTGAGTAATTTAATAGAGACCGCAGAGGTCAAATTTTTTTAAACTTTGCCCCCTATTATGACCCCTTAACATTTATTGTTTTATGTCAAATCAAGTTATTAAGTTAGATCCATGTCCAAGGAACCGATATCTAAAATTTCAATTGTTTATGCCCAAAATTGGCGGAGGAGTTAGGTCGAGTTCTCAAAGGTCAAATCGTTGAACTTTGACCCCCTTAACAGCCAAATTTCTGGCCGAAAACCGATTACAAAGATTTTCCCAAATCTCAGTATCCTGTATTTATCAAATTTCGAGTCTGTTGACTGAAAATTGACAGAGTTATTTCCTAGGGAAATGTACACAGACACACAGACACGTTCACGTATATATATATATATATATATATATATATATATATATATATATATATATATATAGGGTGTTTGCTTTTAGAGGTGGCGGACTTATTTCTTTAGAAGAGAAGCAGCTCATCATGGTGTTATATCGCATCTCTCCATATTTACATGAATAAACCAGAAACCAGCATGAGTAGCGAAAGTGATAATAATGGCGACGCTAAGACAAAGCCTATTCGTCGATACAACGCAAATGAACACGCTAAACACATACAACTTCAAATCCCATTTTTTATGTACACACACACATCAATAGAATAACTCGCACCTCACTTCAACAAAGAAAACCGCCAGAGGAAGCCGCACATCAAAAGAAAAATCAAAATACAAAACACAAACATCACAGCAGACGCATTTCTGGCACCATATAAACACGAATAATTATTTCACGAAACACTGAAACAGTACAACACCTACTAAAATACATTCATAACTTTCTTAGCTTTAAATTGATATAACACATGTATACAAACATCAAGCAGACAACTCCCTACAATACATTAAAGCAAAAAAAAAAAAAAGCATAAATAACCAGCGATAAAAGCCGCCTTTTGCCTACTACTACGTCCACATCGCGGGTATAAAAATGTCAGCTTTTTCGACAAGCAAACAGATCGGCACAGATCAACTCCTAAATGACAAGCTGTGAATCTCGCTCCATCAGCAGCAGTTAAACTCTCGTCAGCGACACCAGCTACTGAAATTACGCACCACCGCTATCTCACTCGTGATACTGGACAACAAGCCTTGAAGTTTATCCCTCTTCTGTCGTCACCGTCGCCGCCAGATCATCACAGCTCACCAGACAACAGCCATCAACACCTCGCCAGCGACACCAGCTATTAAACGCTAAGCCACTGCCATCGCCTCAGCCTGACAATAAATTAGATCGTCGCCGAGTTCATATCAACGCACAAACAGCAGTCTTACCACCGCCCCGCCACCGCCGTCAAATTATCCTGACACACCAAACCGTTCATTTCACGATCGTTTAATCTTTAAATAAAACGTTTAACTCAACCTTTTCGTTTGTCATTTCATTGCTTTTCATACACTCAGTTTTGTAATATAACAAAGGCCTGTAGGCCACTTGAGGATAAGGGTAAATGAGTATATGGTGGTCACTGAGACAACAACGTAGTGATCGTTATTGATGGAAATTGGGTGTCTTTGATTATTTAAGGGGGACAGCTCAACAAGAATGTGTTTACATTGTACTTGAAGACAACGATATTGTAGTCAGCTGGAAAGAAGGCCTACAAAACAGAGATTCACAAGCCGGCAGTTTTAGGAAACAAGCCTTTTGCGTTTAGATTTAGGCATAAATAGAGAGTGAGGAAATATCAACAACGCCTCTAACCATATATATTCTTTAACTAGATTAAGTATGAAATTACAATATTTTTTATTATAATAGCTCAAGTCGAAGTTAAATCCGATGATGCGGTTATGGTGTCGTAAACCTTTTTCACACTCATACGAAGAAAGAGGAAGAGAGAAAGAGAGGAAAAGAGAATGTTACATAAAAAAGATTTTTAAATTCTACTGTCACTTATCATGTGAGGGTATGGTTGCTTTCTAGCCCAAGTGGAATAAACATCTATCATTGATTCAGAGCCGAACTGGCGAGTAAGACATCTGAGTATTTGCATGTATTAGTTTGCATTCATTTAGACCATTCACCATGCTAGTGTTGGATGTTATTCTCACAAATCCATTTTTCATGTGCATATTGTCGAACTCGGGAAGCTTTTTGATTAACTTGAGAATCTGTACGCAATTTTGCATGAACCCGTTTGAAATTCTGTATAAATAACCGAGTTAAACAACGCACACATAAAGAAAATCGGGTGTTACATCGGCCAAAACTTTGAAAGAACACCATCCAAAATGCGAACAGTAGCTCGAATAATCCAATTAATATAAATTTTCAATCGTCATCTAAAATATTCCTTGTTGATTTCAACCTTGTCGGTCAATCGAGTGCAGATACGAAAAAAAAGTTTTATTAAGCAATGACACCAAAGTTTAATAAAATTCTCAATTTTTCAATGTATGCATGCTCCATTCGCTCCATTCGCTCCATGATGAAAATCATCAGATTGAAGTTGGTAAGAACCTTGAATGCACATCAATTATCGACATTTTGAAAGATGGCGGAAACATTGTCATAAATAAACAACTTCGAAGATCGGCTGAACGTAGGTGATATATCAAAGTGGATAAGAACGATAGTTTGAAGAAAAATGATGGAAGAATGTTATCATATAATTAACGCAGATCTTAATGGGTGGTTAACCAATTGTTTAATGGTTAAGACAATTGTTTAATGGTTAAGACAAGAAACAGTGATTCTATATGAAAACAATAACTCAGATCTTATTTTCTAAGAAACTGATCAATAAAACAGATTTCCATCCACGTGTTCTCTTTTCACAATAGAGATCATGTTCCAATAAGTTGACCATCACGTTGTATGATTTGCATTAATTCACCTGCTGTTTTGTTGTATTTTTGTTAATATTGCAACGTCATTTATCTGTAAGACGTTTGGATCCAATAAGCGAAGCCAAATGAAATGGATGAGAAAGTACGTAGCGTAACAGGTGTCTCAATTGATTAACCCGAGAAGAGGAGTTCGATTACCTGATCGAAGATCTTGATAACAAAACTTTTGGGAGCATCGGCAATTTTTAAGTAGCAAATTACTGATAAGGACGCAAGTTAGGGGCCCAATGTATAAAATTATCTGTTAGTCACACAGATATTACTATTGTAGTTACAGCAGTTGCAAATAATGAAACAGTAACATGGGATTTCACAAGAGAATTCTATCGTTCGAAAACTAGCATCGCAGATATATATAAAGCACAATGTCTTTGTGTATATGTGTCATATAGAAAAGAAGCTTAGAGTATTTATATAAAATCTATAAGTATATTCTGATGTAAAATTAACCGGGGAAGATAATGGAAGTATTTTCGAATCTTTAAGTACATCCTTCTAGTGCAGAATTCGTCAGGAGTCGAGTTTGTCAATCATACTTGGAAAGAAAACATAGATTTTAATGTATTCATTCCGCTTGGAATTTTCTTGCAAAATTAATGTTTCTAAGTTTCTTTTCAGACTAGGGAGTTGTGGTTGACAAGCAACTCGGAAAAGGTGCTTTTAGTAGTTGTCTGTGGACATCCTTAATTTTATTTGATTGATCACACATTATACTCCTGTTTAATGTGAAATCAATCAAATAAAATTAAGGATTTACAATATATGTAAAATTGCAATTTTATATTTGGTAAGTGGTATATAGTAATCCAAAATAGCTCTACATCTATAATATAAAAAGCAAAATGTGTGTGTGTTTGTTTGTGTGTCTGCCAAAACCTTTCAACATACGCGACAAACACTGACAAAATTGATATTGGTAGAAAAATCAGACTCTCAGACAACAAATATTCAAAACTTGGCAAAAAACATAAATTTTGTGCTGGTCAACTGAGACATTCTTTGCAAGGAAGGGGTCAGTTTTTGCGTCAACATTTTTGTTTTTTGCAAAGTCATCATACGCCTTGCAATGACTAAGCTTATTTTGAACGGCTGCGACGTCGTAAATCATGGTGGGCGTGGCGACTAAACCATTGTTTTATTTCTAGCGTTACAGGTTCAAGCTTGGTTATTGCGATTTTTTTTTTTTTGCGTTCGCACGGGTACTTGCTGCTGTTTTCATTTTTTTAGGGGTTGGTTAACTTTTGTTTTGTTTCTCTCCATTACTCAATACTCTTACCATAAAAGCTCTCCACACCCGGGCAACGCCGGAGACTCCCGTTAGTCTATCATATAAAGGCAATATGTCTGTGTGTTAGTGTATATGTGTGTTTGTATGTCTGCTAAAAACTTTTGTCAGCCACATCCGACCAGTTCGAGACCAGTACAATCTTAAAGAGCCATCTCTTGGATGAATATATGAAAATTAGAAAAAAGATTAATTGTGTGGCAATCAACTGGACTACTTTTTAGAAGCGGGGTGGGGTCAGTTTTCATTTGCTGTTTTCTCAGGTCATGCATGCATAATTAACTAAAACTATGTTTAAAAACTTTATTTTCAACGTCATGATATTATAGCACTCGTGGCTGTGTTGGCTAACACGTTTGCCAGTAACATTTTTCACTTCTTTTCCTCTTTCACTTTTCAGGTTTGAGCCCGGCAGCTCATGTTTTCTTTTTGCAGTCGCATGGGTACTTGCTGCTATTTTGATTGAAAGAAAAGTTGTTTTGATTTATTTTAGCACACGAGCAACAAGAAGTACTCAATATCTTGTGAATAGCCTCTTTTCTTCGTATCCCCTCTGCCGAAATATCTTGTGAATAGCCTCTTTTCTTCGTATCCCCTCTACCGAAATATCTTGTGAATAGCCTCTTTTCTTCGTATCCCCTCTACCGAAATATCTTGTGAATAGCCTCTTTTCTTCGTATCCCCTCTACCGAAATATCTTGTGAATAGCCTCTTTTCTTCGTATCCCCTCTACCGAAATATCTTGTGAATAGCCTCTTTTCTTCGTATCCCCTCTGCCGAAATATCTTGTGAATAGCCTCTTTTCTTCGTATCCCCTCTGCCGAAATATCTTGTGAATAGCCTCTTTTCTTCGTATCCCCTCTACCGAAATATCTTGTGAATAGCCTCTTTTCTTCGTATCCCCTCTGCCGAAATATCTGGTTGGAAGGTTGTCACAAACTTCTTTTTTTGGGGCGATTCCATTCTTTTATTTTGGAAATTGTTGTGGAGGTATCGTTGAAAGTGCTCAATACTCTTTGTATAGCAGCTGTTTCAAAACCGACCTTTATGTCAACCCTGGCAACGCTGGGTATCCATGCTAGTCTATTATATACAGGAAAGATGTGTATGTGTTAGAGTATATGTGTGTTTGTATGTCTGCTAAAAACTTTTGCCAACTGCATCCGACCGGGTTAAAACCGGTAAGATTTGAAAGAGCAATGCCCTAGATGCATAATATGTGAAAATTATAAAACAATTCTGCAGGGGTCAAATGATCCAGTTCTTGGAAGGAGGGGGTCCTTTTTCTCATCGCTGTTTTTACAAGTCACGCACGCATATTAAACTAAAACGCTTATTTTGCAATGTCATAAGCACTCGTGATCATGTTTTTTGCCTTCTTCCTCTCTTTTGTATTTCGAACATGCACACTGCGACTCGTTTTTTGTTTTTCTTGGGATTTTTTTTCAGTCGCATGGGCATTTCCTGTTATTTTGAATGAAAGAAAAGTTGTTTTGATTTATTTATTTTATGTTATGTGTAGGGGAGTTTTTTCCAGCACATAGGCAACAAAAAGTGTTCAATATTCGGAGAATTGTTTCTTTTCTTCATATCTCTTCTGCCGAAATATCTGGTGGAGATGTTGTAACGTACTTCTTATTTTGTTCTTTCATTTTTTAAATTCTTGTGGGGGGGCGTATCGATGAAAGTGCTCAATATCCTTAGTATAGCAACTGTGTCCAAACTGAACTTCATGTCGACCTTAGCAACGTGGGGTATCCATGCTAGTTAATTACATAAAGGAAGGTCGTCTGTGTGTTTGTGTGTGTGTGTGTGTGTGTGTGTGTGTGTGTGTGTGTGTGTGTGTGTGTGTGTGTGTGTGTGTGTGTGTGTGTGTGTGTGTGTGTGCATCTGCTAAAAACGTTTGTTATCTGCGAATGCAGGGCGAAACTGGTACAATCTGATCTGAAAAAGAAATGCCCCGGATGTATAATATGTGAAAATTAGGAAAAAAAAGATTCATTCTGTGGCAGGGAACTAGACCACATTTGGAAGGGGGTTCATTTTCGCAAATTACGCACGCATATCAAACTTAAACTAGGTGTAAAATGCTTATTTTAAAACGTTATGACGTCATAAGCACTCCTGGCCGTGTGAGCAAAAGCGTTTCCCTGTAAGTTTTTACCTTCTTCCCCTCTTTCACATTTCATGTTCGGGCTCGGACACCACGGCTTATTTATTTTAGGTCTCACAAGTACTCCTTACTATTTTGATTGAAAGAAAAGTTTGGATTTATTGGCAGGGGAGGGATTTCAGCGTATGAACAACAAAAAGTGCTCAATATCAAGAGAATAGCTTCTTCTGTTCATACCCGTTGTGCCGATAATAGATGAAGCAGATATTTTCAAATGAAACCTAACTTGGTGGACATAATTTCTCTATCTTTTGTTGATTGGATGTTGATTGGATGTTAATTGGATGTTGATTGGATGTTGATTGGATGTTAATTGGAGTTTAATTGGATGTTGATTGGATGTTAATTAGATGTTGATTGGATGTTTATTGGATGTTGATTGGATGTTGATTGGATGTTAATCGGATGTTGATTGGATGTTAATTGGATGTTGATTGGATGTTGATTGCATGTTGATTGGATGTTAATTGGATGTTAATTGGATGTTGATTGGATATTGATTGGATGTTAATTGGATGTTGATTGGATGTTGATTACATGTTGATTGGATGTTAATTGCATGTTGATTGGATGTTGATTGGATGTTGATTGGGTGTTGATTGGATGTTGATTGGATGTTGATTGGATGTTGATTGGATGTTGATTGGATGTTGATTGGATGTTGATTGGATGTTAATTGGATGTTGATTGGATATGTATTGGATGTTGATTGGATGTTAATTGGATGTTGATTGGATGTTGATTGGATGTTAATCAGATGTTGATTGGATGTTAATTGGATGTTGATTGGATGTTGCCTTGCAGACATAATAGTAATAACACAGCATTACATTTGGTAAATTATAAGTTAATCCAAAATGCTCAATAGATAGAACATGTTTGTTTACTCGGCGTTGCTTGGGAGCTGTCGATATCCTACATGGAGCAATCCTACAGAGAGAACAAATGTTTTAAACGCCGTTGCCCGGTGGAAAGATTTTATCTGCATAATTATACTTATGTATATAAGAAAAAATACTCTGTGTTGCTTGGGAATCGATTTTCAGTATACTAGATACAGAAGGTGTATGGAGGTGTATGTTGTGGTATATTTTCAATGGGGTATATGCTTTCTAGAGAAGGGGAGACAAGACACTCTGCTCAAGAATGCACTAACATAAATATAGATTTCAATATTAATAATACTTATAATTTATTCTATTTTGTTTTTACAGCCTTTGACAATGTGGGATAGACCTGCTGCTAATAGATAATTATCAGGCTTGTGATAAAGTGTTGATTTGCCGAGATTAAAGAGATGTATAAAATAAAAGCATTGGATATTCCATTTTTCTTTTCTTTTTTGGTCTGCCAACAAAAGGAGTGTGGACCTGTAAATTAACCCTTGTCCGTCCGTCCGTCTGTCTGTCCGCACTTTTCTCAATAACTACACGTTGGAATTTTTTGAAATTTTGCACAAACATTAAACATGATATGAGTAAAAAAGTAACAGAACCGGGAAAACTCTGGTTGCCTCCCTACAGGTGCCTTTCGGTTTCAAATGGCTAAAACTGACACTTTTGTGCTTTTGTTTTGTGCAATTGATGCATTGGAGTTTTATAAAACTTTCTGAAAAGTTGTCACTAACTGATTTCTATATAATTTTGTTTGTCTATATTTCGCCATAACTCTTGAGTGTACCCCAGAGGCCATACTCTATCAAATGCTTTTAATATGTCAGAGCAATTGCCCTAGAAATGAAGCCTCCATCGAGAGATTCGCTAATTCTATGAGATATAACTGTAAGCACATCTGTTGTAGAGCCAGCACAATGGAAACCATATTGCATGTCACTAAGGTTATTTTTGCTAAGATGGTTGATTGGATGTTAATTGCATGTTAATTGGATGTTGATTGGATGTTGATTGGATTCCAGCAACTTACTCATGACGCACAGGTGACTTATTGGCATGTACTGAGTTAAAGTGATCGGTTATGTTAAGGCCTAAAGCTGCACTGTTTGTTCATTCTCACCAGGATTTGACGTCCTCTGGGGACTTTTGGGGCTAAATGGAAAGGAGCTAAATGCTGAATTTAGTCATTTTTTTTATGCCTCGTTCACTGTGCACTCACGGGGGGGGGGCATGCATGTTTCACTTTCTTTTGTAAGGGGGTCCTTCGACGTGCTGAAAATATGCGTTTTCTTACTTACGGACATGAATTTAAATTAACAAACAATGAAGTAGAAAAATAACAGCTATATGTTATATATAGCTGTTATTTTCTTCATTTACTCACATAAAATTAATATACAAAAGTATAAATTTATGCGTAAACTTTAGGCATTTACTTCAAAAGTGCTCAATACGTAGGTAGAGCTAGTTAGTAATTTATAAAATATATATGACGATTAAGCTACACTGAATATTCCGCGTTTCATCCACTCTAGGATAAGCCTGAAGAATCCTAGAGTAGATGAAACGGAATATTCAGTGTAGCTTAATCGCCATATATATTTTATAAATTACTATATATATATATATATATATATATATATATATATATATATATATATATATATATATATATGTATATATATATTGAGTAAAAAGATTCATAATTGTAAATTATGAATCAGCTTCGAAAGGAAAAACAAACAAAATCAACTTGATTGTACGATCGTTTCAGAAATGATATTCATATTATTACATTGACAATAATTGACAAATGTTTTGTCTTCAAATATAATCTCCTCATCAGTAAAAAATCGTTTAAACTCTTCATTAGCCCAGCGTTTTTACGTTAAAAGAAACTCTAAATAATTATTTAAACCATTCGGAGACAAGATACAGCAGCATGCCCAAAGATATACTGACTGAATTTAAAACAAGTTTTCTAATGAAAATCAATAAGGAATATCCGCTTTACTTACTACAAAAATACTAGTTTTATTTTGGGGTCTTAAACTTCTCAACCACCCCCCGCCACATTTTTGCTGATGAGGAGATTATATTCGAAGACAAAACCTTTGCCAATTATTGTCAATAATTATTGTCAATAATTATTGTCAATAATTTTTGTCAATAATTATTGTCAATAATTTTTGTCAATAATTTTTGTCAATAATTATTGTCAATAATTATTGACAATAATTATTGACAATTTAATAAAATGAATATTGTTTCTGAAACGATCGTACACTCCAGTTGATTTTGTTTGTCTTTCCTTTCGAAACTGATTTATAATTTACAATTATGAATCTTTTTACTCAATATTGTTATAGCTCTAGCATACATATACCTATTGAACTTATTATATATCTACAGTACTATGGGCACTGTTCTTTAAAATTATTAATACATAAATATAAAAGATATATATATATATATATATATATATATATATATATACATCTACAATATATATATATATATATATCTACAAATATATTTTATATAAAAGATATATATATATATATATATATATATATCTTTTATATTTTATTCACACTGAGGAAGATCGAAGGATCGATCGAAAATTATGTGCTTTTGAAGGAAACATTCTTGTTTTTTTCAAAAGACTTTTTGTATTCCTACACGTCAACACACAGGATACAGAAAAGATATAAACATTTATATATTTTTCGTATTGATTTTTTATTCATACATATTTAAATATATATATATATATATATATATATATGTGTGTGTGTGTGTGTGTGTGTGTGTGTGTGTGTGTGTGTGTGTGTGTGTGTGTGTGTGTGTGTGTGTGTGGGTGGGTGTAACAGTCACTTTTCTTTTCCAATCTTGAGTAACAGGTAGACAAGAATACTATTCAAACTTATGCGTTACAGAAAAACAAAATGCTATCTGAAACATAAGCCTTGTAGACCAAGCATCTTATGAGAATTTATATCGTTATCATTCAGATAATATCTAAAATGAAACAAGTCTTTTGTAGCAGAATATTTAGAGTAATGTCCCTATAACAATATATACATATATGTCCGAATCTAGACAATAGCTGAGTCTTAAAAGAATTAAATGAAACAAGTGATTTCTTACCCCAATCTATAATTACACCCAGATCAACTTCTAGATCAACTGCCCATTTCAACTGATCCAGGGATGATGGGACAGAAGTAATACTAAAATAGAGGTGGTGTCATCAGCATAAATGTTAAGTTTCTGAATAATATTCTCTGGAAAGTCATAAAGAGAAGAAACAGTGTTAGATCTAGAATAGAGCTCTGAGAAACATCAACATTAAAATGAAAATGAAAATATACCATCTAGAGTGTTTCGATGAGAAAGAAAAAACCTAACAACGTTAAGATCTTTACCACTAATACATAACTGCAAAGTTTATGTAGAAAACGATGATCCCATACTTTGTCGAACGTCTTGGAAATGTCAAGTGCGATGGCTTTACTCGCTTCTGACTTAAACCGACAGATTCGTTCAGTTAATAGATCAGCTGTTGAACAAAACCACGAAAGCAAGAATGAACATCAGTCAAGAGGCCCACACTTTTCAGAAAATTATCATGCTTGGCATCTCCCCAACTTTGCTGATAATAGAAGGAAGGTGGGATGATATTTAGTTGGACCAGACCAATCACCAGGATTTTTTAAAATAAGGACAACAGAGGATTCCTTCCAACAAGAAAAGAAACAGGACTGAGACAAATGGAGATTGAATAATTTCGAGAGGATAGAAGAAAGTTCAGGAGCCCAACATTTAAAAACAACAAATCAAGACCGGAATCTTTAGACTGATCAATACCAGCAAGAATTGTAGCAACAATCATTGGAGTACTAATTACAAAATCAAGAGACCAGTTTTCAAAGGAAAATCTGTAAGAACAGCATCAGAATCATCAAGAGAACAATTGTCAGCAAAAAGACAAGCAGAGAAATCAGCTTAAAGGTGAAATGACCTAGAGATCATCGAAAAGAAAAGGAATAGCACATTTGCCACTATTAATAATATACTATTAATATTACACTATTAATGATAAACTATTAATAATACACTATTAATATTACACTATTAATAGTACACTGTTAATATCACACTATTAATATTACACTATTAATATTACACTATTGATAATACACTATTAATATTACACTATTAATAATACACTGTTAATATCACACTATTAATATTACACTATTAATATTACACTATTAATAATACACTATTAATATTACACTATTAATATTACACTATTAATAATAAACTATTAATAATATACTATTAATAATACACTATTAATATTACACTATTAATAATAAACTATTAATAATATACTATTAATAATACACTAATGATATTACACTATTAATAATAAACTATTAATAATATACTATTAATAATAGACTATTAATATTACACTATTAATAATACACTATTAATAATACACTATTAATATTAGACTACTAATAATACACTATTAATACTAAACTATAACAGTACACTATTAAGAATTAACCACTAATATTACACTATTAATAATACACTATTAATATTACACTATTAATATTACACTATTAATAATACACTATTAATGATACACTATTAATATTAGACTACTAATAATACACTATTAATACTAACCTATTAATATTACACTATTAATAATACACTATTAATAATACACTATTAATATTACACTATTAATAATACACTATTAATAATACACTATTAATATTACACTATTAATAATACACTATTAATAATGCACTATTAATATTACACTATTGATAATACACTATTAATATTACACTATTAATATTACACTATTAATAATAAACTATTAATAATATACTATTAATATTACACTATTAATAATACATTATTAATAATACACTATTAATATTACACTATTAATATTACACTATTAATAATACACTATTAATATCACACTATTAATATTACACTATTAATATTACACTATTAATAATACACTATTAATAATACACTATTAATATTACACTATTAATATTACACTATTAATAATACACTATTAATAATGCCCTATTAATATCACACTATTAATATTACACTATTAATATTACACTATTAATAATACACTATTAATAATACACTATTAATATTACACTATTAATATTACACTATTAATAATACACTATTAATAATGCCCTATTAATATCACACTATTAATATTACACTATTAATATTACACTATTAATATTACACTATTAATATTACACTATTAATAATACACTATTAATAATGCCCTATTAATATTACACTATTAATAATACACTATTAATATCACACTATTAATATTACACTATTAATATTACACTATTAATAATACACTATTAATAATACACTATTAATATCACACTATTAATATTACACTATTAATATTACACTATTAATAATACACTATTAATATCACACTATTAATATTACACTATTAATATTACACTATTAATAATACACTATTTATAATGCCCTATTAATATTACACTATTGGTAATACACTATTAATATTACACTATTAATATTACACTATTAATAATAAACTATTAATAATATACTATTAATAATACACTATTAATATTACACTATTAATAATACACTATTAATATTACACTATTAATAATGCACTATTAATAATACACTATTAATAATACTATTATAGATTCTCTAAAAATCACGAGACCCAACATTGGGAGATAAGATAGTCACGATTCATTTGGGAATAGCTAGACTTAACATGAGAAATAGCTCTCTTGCAAGCATTGCTAGCTCTTCTGTAGGATTATCTAGAAGTCTCAGAACCATGCAGACAATACTAATTGAAATCATGATTGGCTGAAGTAAACAGATTAAAAGTCAGGAAGCGAATGAGGTTTGGTTTGAAACTGGCGATGAGTCCAACTAGACGCCTGTCAGTAACCTTCTTAACAGCAGTATTCAAAGACATACCAAAAATAGGGCCCCATGGAACATTACATAGGAACCTGTGAAGCCCATCCCAATTAGTCTTTCTGTAGTTTAATGATTTCTGATGGAAGGGGCAATCAATTGAAGACTTAACAGAAAAATAAATCTCCAAAGCAACAACAATATGATCAGAAGAACCCGATGTAGGAGAAGAGAAAATAGAACATGATTTAAGAACAGAAGTGAGAAAAAAGGTCAAGTAAAGATGGTTAATGAAGGTCATTATCAAGAAAGCGTGTAGAAAGATGGCAATTTGGGACAAATCATGAGACAGAGAAAAGTCAAGACAGATTTCACCAGCAAGATCTGTGCGATTACAGTATGGGAGCTATTCAAAATGGTGAGCATTAAAATCACCGAAGATAACGACAGAGCTAGGCGATGAAGTTTTAATGCAGTCAGAAGAGAGACGGTATAAAAAGAACAAATAGGAAGTGGAGTACAGCAACCTCAAACATATAAAAGGATATCCATGAGATTCAAGACTGATGACACATATAATGAGATCTTTGTGAAGAAAAATAGCAAGACCATGCAAATGTGTTGAAGAGTCTGAACAAGAGGCAAATAACCCTCTACATGACGATCACCTGAGAACTCTGATGCTACTATAAGAAATAGTAAGGTGCTTGCTGTGTGGATCTGTAAAAGGCATGATAAAATAAATGAATAAATAAAAAGGAGATAAAGGTAAAATCACATTAAGATAAATAAAGCTTGAAAGAGACCCTACTGTCATCATTCAATCTCCTGAACTCCAAACAGGCTAAACAATACTCCCTTTCAACGTGTTGTGTCTACAGTTCTCTTGATGAAGTGGACTGTGTCTAGAACCTCGCTTACTGTACAGAATATGTATTTCTAGAGGAAAGGTTAGTCCTAAATGTGGTGCCTGGAAAATTAGGTTAGAAATCAGATAGAATGGTTAAGTGTGGCTACCAGGCTGAGTGCTTAAGAACAAAGAGTGCTTACCCACAAAAATTATCTCCCAAACTTTACAGCCTCATTACATAATCATTGAAGTGCACATAGTTAGCGTGTTTGAAACAAAAAGTGACAATCAATTTTCATAACAAACTTTCATTATGATAAAATGGATCAAGAAACAACCACCCTAAATATAACTCATTATTAGGGCTGTGACAATATTCTCTTTCAAATATGCTCTATATTCTTTTTATATGGCGGGAATATTCTTTAAGAATATGCTCGAGAATATGCTTTTTTACACGGGAATATTCTTTTTTAAAAAGAATATGCTTTTTTGCATAGGAATATTCTTTTTAAAAAGAATATGCTGCTTTGAGACGGAATATTCTCTTTGGCTACCGTATATTTATTTTTATAAATCGTATATTTTCACTGTACTTCAAGCGAATATATTTATGCTAGGTACCTTAGATTTACGTTTGCAACAATATTAACCCTTTCGATTCCAATGGACCGATATATCAGCCATGGGGATTTAAGGTAAAAGAAGACCTACAGATATTTCGGCCTTACTATAGTATTTTAATAGAACGGGTATAGTTCTGTAGTTGGTAATTTTGCAATGTTAGGGTCGAAAGGGTTAATTATGTGTTTTTTTATAAATTCTATTGATGATTTTGTAAAAGCTTCAGTTAATGCCGAAAACGCAAGAAAATATATAGAAAAAACGTTTATTTTTATGCTATAAATACTTCTAACAATTAAACACTATCAAGCTTAAACAAATATTTTATTCATTGCATTTTACACTTAAATGCGTTTTTAAGTTCTCAAAATTGAAACTTCTGCGGTCGTCTGCTAAAACGGTCTTATACTGGGAAAAAACTTGTTCCACGTCGCATGAGACTACTGGGGCATATTTCAAGCTGGCCATTTCTTCGGCACTTAAAACTTTTAAATGATCTATGTCATCCAAATTTCCTTCATTTTCAAAAGCCTTCCCACTAATAAGTGCATCGAGACGTTTTAAAGTAGCAAAACCTTTGTTCTTTGAAATGACATTCTTCAGCTTTTTACGAAATTGGGAGTCATCCATCTCCTCAAGTGTCATTTCGACCTCTCTAATTAATTCAATAGATTTTGAAAGACTCAGCCCTTTAGTCTCCAACTTTGCAATATTTTTTGTTAAAATGGAAAAACTGTTGGCGATAAAGCCGAGATCAAATGGCAGTGATTCCTCATCCAACAGTTTTTTGGACTCCAATATACTTTGGGCCTCTGTTGAATCTAGAGACATTATGACAGGAGTAATTTCGGGCAAATGTTTGGCGTAATAATGCGCTGCATCTAACCACGTACCCCATCTTGTTACAATGGGACTCCGTAGAAGGGGCACCCCTGGGGCTAGTTCCCTGAACTTTTCATTCCGATTGGGTGCTTTTAAAAATATACTTTTTACAGTTGAAATCAGTTTATTTACTTTTGGGTGCGCCTGCCTTACTAATTCCGCAACCCTGTGCAAGCCATGGGCCAAACAAGTAACGTGCACCATTTTTGGGTATAAAGCCTGAAGAGCATTCATAGCTTTGGACATATATGCAGCTGCATCAGTGGTTACAAGGAGCACATTATTATAAAGGACTTGCTGCGGCCACAAAAACTGCAACGAATTGTTAAAAAAAGCAGCAATTGTAGAATGATTAACTTTTGGCAGACATGCAATATTTCCCAAATAGCATTTGCTGCGTTCCTCTTCTACCCCAAGAATGCCAAACACAAAGCAAGCAATAAAACGCTGCTCTACATCAGTGGTTTCATCAATCGAGACCCACAGTTTCATTCCAGCAGCTTTTTCTCTGAGTGACTTCACTTTTGCTTCGTACACTTCACTAACGTAATATTTTCTTAGTGTAGTCTGATTTGGAATATTTCTATGTGTGTACCTATGAAGAAAGTCTTTGAACACATTATTGCTCAGTTTATGAAACGGAATATCCGCTGCAATCAACGCTTTGCATAAGTCAGCGTTGAACAAATTATTCGTACTGGCTCCTAAATCAGTTGCTGCAGTAGGAACTTCGCCTAACGTTGCCGTGTAGGTCTTTTTCGCCAGATGTGCGTTGGTTTTTAAATGCTGCTTTATTAGAGATTTTTTACAACTTTTGATCTGTAAAAATAAAAATCAATTATTTAATGGTAATATATACATTTAAAGGAAGGGTGGAAAAAGTTATTTGAAGCCGATTAACATTTATTAATTAACGTAAAAAGTAGATAAAATAAATTGTAAATTTCAACGTTCAATCAAAGTTTAATACAGCTAGATTTACCGTTATAGAATTTCAAAAACAAAACTACTATAACAACGCCAATCTACTAGTCAACTATATTGCAAATTTTATGTATTAAAGTTTGTTCCTACCTGGATATTGCAGTATTTGCAGGTTAAGCAATTGCCAGTTAACTGGTAATCTTCAAATTCATCGGCATATCTTGCCATCCGTTCAGCAGGAGTGCTAATTATTTTCGGCATTTTTTGTTTAGTTTTTTTAGATCTTGTAAATTCGTCCTGGGTACTAACACGCTTTGAGTATCTACAAGGACGAGATGTCTGTACATATTTATATATATGCCTATAATATCACTCTTTTTCAACAGACCAAATTTTAGTTCCTTTTTTATGTAAATTCACATCTGTTAGGGTTATACCACGTTTAATTCATCTAAAAAAATGAATAAATTAAAAACTCTTATCCAAATATTTTCTTTCAGCATGTTTTTGGCAAAACAAAACTTATTCCATAAATATTTTGCATATTCTTTTTTAAAAAGCATATTCTTTTTTTAAGGAATATGCTTTTTATCAAAAGAATATTCTCTAACCTAATACATGTAAAGAATTGCTTTTTATTAAAGAATATTCTTGACATTGCCCTAGTCATTAATGTATATACTGTTTATATACTGTGAACAATTGAACACTCTATGGAACTTAAATATTTTATTTATTGCATTTTATAATTAAATTAGTCTTTAAATTATCAAAATTAAAGCTTCTTTGGTTGTCCGCTAAAATAGCCTTATAATGAAAAAAAAAACTCGTTCTGATCGTAGGAGATTACTGGACCATATTTAAACCTGGCTATTTTTTCGATACAAATTGTAGTTACAATCCTTTGGACTCTACGGGGCCGATACAGCCCTACTCATTATATTAAAAGTCTATAACATAATAGTTTTGCTTTACTGCCTGAAAATGTACTCTGCTCGATGATAAAACCAGATGAACTGGTAATGAGAAAAGAAGAAATAAAATACATGGGAACACTAGACAAGTATTCATTTAATTAAGACTGATTAAAATGACGATTTAGCAAACCATTTTGTCCTAATTTAATCATAAAAATTAAAGCAAGTAAGATTTACAGTTTTAATAATATAATATTCAATAATATTCTTTCAGGTGGTAAGCTATGCCCCCTCCCCACCCAAAAAGAAAGAGTGAACCGAAAATCAATTTTCAAGCCAACCATGGATTTGGTCTAATTAATCTTTCACCAAAAAAAGATTTTGCATGTTTTGTATGTTCAAATGGTTTCAGAAAACAAATACAAACCAATTCAATAACAGTTGTCCCCCCTAGTTTTGATGTGGAAATTTTTGATTACTTTAAAAAATAATCGTCATTTAAACATGTCTCTTTTTCATTTTATCAAAATAAACAGAGAATAGAAATGATTTTGTAACATGACATAATCATATCGACACCCTAGATCTCATCAAATCACCAAAGTTAAGTAACATTGAGTCTGGTTAATACTAGATGACTGACTATGTGGAAACAGTGGTTGGCAGTAAAAATGGCACAGGTAAAAATCACACCAGAAAAAATGGTATGGTAAAAAAGTGAATATCTGAAGTGTTGAAATAAAGATTTTAACTGCTGAATACCGTTTTGTGCACAAGAAAAAAAAATCTGTTGTTCTTTTCTCCTTCTTGCACACAAGTTAACTGTGTGTAAAAAAATCCATCATTCTTGTTCCCACTGACATGCAAAGTACGTACAAAATGACTCTGAGTGAGCAAAAAGATCTTCTTTCCAATCAAAGAAACACGGGCTGTTTATATGCTCTATTCGACATATGCAAATTTAAATGCGGTCAAATTTAAGAAAAAGTCGTCTTTTCATGTCCTATTGGTCGGATTTCGAGTTTTCATCATCATTTTCACACCACTGTTTGTTGCTTGTTTCCATGATTGTTCTCACACTCCTCCCTGATCTCATGATCACACAGACTGCATCCCGACGGTGGGCGTCTTTGTTGCGTGCTTCTTTGCAATTGTGGGGACTCTTCAGAAAAGTGGACTTCATCAGGGTTACATACGTTTTCTATTCCTGCCTCTTCATCATCTTCTGAGTCTGTTTTGTCATCGGATATCAGACTTTCCGACCTGCTCTCTAAAGATGTTGTGCTGTCTGGATCTTCTAATGAGAGTACACAATATCGGGGGCACAGGTTCTTCATGTGTCGGGACATCCCATCTATCATAACTGAGTGTGGACAGATTATCTTGGTTGCCCAACCCTGGCCAAATCTCGTGGTACAATCACTCTCTGATTCCTTTACCCACACATATTCTTCGATTTGGTATGGACTATGCTCGGGTCCTGCTACTGATAGCATAACATTGATTTCTTTTCATCCGGATCTCATACCAGTATATGGCATTGTCTAATAAGGTCTGCTATGCCGTTCCTGGCCGGGGCATATGCACAGCAAAATCTCCAATTCACACCCCATTCGTATTGCCAATCTGACTGCTGCTTTTGTTGTTGCAGGCAAACCTCTCAGGGTGAAATAAGTGGTGCACTCCTAGATGTCAACTGTTTCTGTGAATGGACATGATCTGGGCTGCATCCAGATCAATGACATGTACTGCACCAATCAGTGGCTCAGATTCTGCATCTTTCTTTATGGCATTGAACCATCATTGTGATAAGTGCGTCAATTGATCAGCCATCTTCTGAATTGATGCAACCAATGTCACGCCTACTGAGAGCTCATATCCCTTCACCAATTCTTTGAGGGTATTCAGTTGTCTTCTAATGAGTCTCTCACTGGCAGCTTTTGTGTAAAGTTATGCTTTTTCACTGAGAGTTTCTGACACCCAGTTGTGAACACATGCAGAGTCGGTCTTTATCTTTAATATCTTGGTATACCACTGGATCGACAACTTAATTTCTCTCAACACAGCATCCAATTCAGCCAGATTAATATGCTGCACATCATTATCAGGTTGCAGCCAACAAGCATCCTCCACCACAGTTCCATTTCTTTCTAAGGCCACTTTAGTTGCTAGCACACCGACATCGACCAATACGTTCACTGTCCATGCCCCAGTTCCCACAAGCTGCGTTAATAGTTTTGTACATCATATGCTGAAGTATAAAGTCTGTCACCTTGTCATTCAAGGCGTTTCTGATTGAACAGGCTCTTCTCTTCATTACTCCGCATGCCACACACAGCCATGCACATACTGAGAAGTGCCCTATGAGCTTTCCATACAAGGAAAATACAATCCGCCACATTATGATATTGGGAATTTCTGGGATTGCATTCCCTCATTTCCAGTATAAGACACAGTGCTCTCTTAAAACTGTTAGTTCCAGCACACGTGTGCCGTCTCTAAGTTATTCCAGATGTGAGACAGGCAAAACGCCTCATCAATAAAGATATTGCTGATGTAAATCGGCATCGCATGGTCTACAGCTTCCTTCTGTGATAGCACCTTGCTAACGATAACCTTCATTATGAGGGGAACCACATTCAAGCAAAACCCTAAACGTGTCAGACAGTATCTATTTTTATTGACCTCTACCGTCTGGTATGGCCATAGTGTCTCATGGACTCATATGTGGAGATATGCATCTTGGCAGTGCAAACATCTGCATTTGCCATGAATGCATCTATATGATTGTTGTTTGCAGTAGTTCATCACATGTCACCCTTTTGCCTTATAACGCTGCATCATAGCCATCAATGGAATTAATCCTTTGGAAGGTCCAAGTCTGTTTTCTGGATATAGCATAAGCCAACCCTTGACTATCCATGCCCGGAGTTCTTGATCATACTCTGGTTGAAGCTCCATAGCCACTCGATATTCTGGCTGTTATTACGCGGTTATCTGCCCATTTCCATGACACTATCTGTTATGGGATTAAATGGTAATAAGAACGAAGGAACACAGGACTTTTAGGAACGACATGTATTCACATATATTACAGGCAAAAAAGGTTGAGCAATACCATTCCTCAATGGTAAGGCGTTTTGTACACAACCTCCTGGGCCGCATGCCAATCTCTGACTGCTAGGCACCGATACTCGATCCGGAAGTGACGTTATCAGAGGAAGTGACGTCATGAGATAGTCCATTAATCCCATGGAGGGGCGTCTCCAACACTCCCCTCCCAAGCTTTTTGTTTGTAAAAGCTGTCAGTACCTCTTCCTTTTAGGGTTTACCCTCAATGGCTCGGTAAACTTTCTCTTACGGAACGACTGCCGTAGTTCAGGTGTTGGTTGAGGAGGTTCAAGATCAAAAGTTTCGAAGACAGTGTCTATCAGCTCGTCTTCCAATGGTGGACTGTCGCTGGTTTCAAATGATTGACATCTTTTTAGTTGGTTCTGGTGACGTTTGTGGGTATATGTTGGTCCTTGGATGATATATACCATGTCACCGACTCTCTTAGTAATTGTACCAACCTTGCAGAATGATGAGTTGTTTTTATAACTTTTAAAAAACACTCTTTTACCTGACCTGAAACGTTTACTGGGTACATAAGTGATCACTAGTGGCCTTGACTGTTTGGGTAAGCACTTGTCAAAAAATGGATCTCACTTTCTGCACAAACATCGTTTCTGCAGGTGAAACTGCTGTTGGTGTGTTTGGGTTGGGTATAATCCTATACCCATGTAGAAATTGTTAAAGTGCTTCCTGTTTAATCTCCAGTAGAGACACCGGCAGTTCTCTTATTATGTTGCCCATCATCGTTTTTATTTCCCCGTCTGTCCAAAGAGTGGCAATGATGGAATCTTCAAACGGATTCCTTTTCAATGGTATCAGCCTAGAAAGGCTATCCATATGGCTAATTTGTTTCTCATCACTTTGTCAGCCTCCTTAGGTTGCTTTGGCTTGGGGAATTCTTTTGTCGCAGGTTTTTTAGCTTCCAGCTTTCCGGTTTCAGTTATTTTTGCCTCTGGCAGATTCCATTGAAGCTTCCTTTTTCGATTTTTCTGTTGCTGTCAATGGGACGTTACGTTTCTTCTTGAAAACAGTTCGAATCTTGCACATTTTTACATTTTCCTAGTCCTGGCGAGAATGCTTCTGGATATTCCTTTTTTAACTCATCCTTCAGTTGTTGTGCTTCCGTAAACGAGTCTTTTACCCGATGATAGAATTTATTCATTTTTTGTTCCCACAATTCGAATCACTCCCTCCAGTCAGTACTGAAGCGGTTTTCGGATGTCCTATGTACATACACTTTCACAGTTTTTAGTAACACCATTTAAGGTCACCGGGAGTGTGAGCTCTCCCTCAAATTTCACTTTATTGCTTGTCACAGCTCGAGCTGATTTGTTAGTCTTCTGCATGGTTTCTTTAACCTTTTCCATGTCCTAAGGTTAACGATGGACTGGTCTGATCTAGAATCCAATTGTAGATGCACAGTTTTATTTGCGATGTTAACTGTGACATATTTGCACCAGTTCTTCTACGAATCCAAGTCGGATCTAGTCTGTTGGAGACTGTTCTTGACCTTGTTTTTCTTGCACTGGTTCGCTTTGTGGCCCTTCCTGCCACATTCATTGCAGTACTTATCTTTGTAAAAACATTGACTCGACTAATGTTTCCCACCACAGCGATAGCACGGGCTTGTGGGGGATCTGGATCTTGTGACTAGCTTTGCTTTTTTGGGGTGAGTATTTTTCTGGTCTGAAGGTCGTCCTTCTAATGAATGTTGCGCCTGACTCCTTGATGCGTCTCGAGTTGTTCCTTACACAGACTACCCGTTGACAATCGCCAACTTCTGGAGGGTGAGGCCCTGTTCACTCTCAAGTCTAGAGAGAACACGTCTAATCTCAGCGTTTTTGGATGAGACTAGACCCTGTGCAAAAATTAAACACTTGAAGTCATCTGCCGATAAGTCAGATAGACGAAAATCATCGCTGTGTTTATTTACCACGGATATGAAGGTTAGGTAATCATCATCGCCACTTTTTTGTAGGTTCAAGTACTTCCATCTTCTATGAAAGAGCATAGAATTCGGGCTAAACAGTTTGGATAAAAGGTCGACCGCTTCAGAAAATTCCAATTCACTCGTCTTTCTGATGAGAATATAATCCACAAATTTGCTATGTTCTGTGGTCTCTAGTTTCCTCAAAAGTAGGTGAACTTTCTTAGTGTTGCTCCGCTTTTGACAATCCACGGTGAATAGGTCCATATATCTCCAATAGAAAGTGTCAAACGTCCCACCCAACTCCGTTTGGTAGTTGAACGTTTCTATAGAGTTCCATATTGTACTTTGGGAAAAAGCAAAACTGTCGTCCCTGTGTTCCGTTCTATCGAATATTTTTAACAATAACTCTTCTTGTCTCTATTGTTGAAATAGCATTCTCTCCTCCAACGCTTGTTGCCTCTCTTGAAACTTTAACTGTAGCTGTTTATCACGTTCTTTAAAATTTTCCTCAGTCTTCTGCTGCTGGTCCATCTGGGCCTTGATTAGCTGTATTAATACTGTTTTAATCTTCTCCATCTTGTAATGGTTTTTTTACAAGTGCACGAAAAAAAATTTATTTCCGTTTTTAACTGGAGAAGAGAGATAAAATAATAAAAAAAATGAAAATGTCCTTTCCTTGAGTGTGTGTGTATGAGGAGGGAGCAATGTACCCCTTGCTTCTTAGTAAAAACCTTAGAGATAACCCCATATGAGGGAGGACAAAAAGATTACTTGCAAAACAAAAACACACAAAAAAATGTACTGTGATACAATACAGTTGCAAAAGAATAAAAATAATTGTAGAATTGTTTGGAAGTTAACCAAAATGGCTGTTTTTTTTTGTTTTTTTTATGTGTGTGTGGGGGAGTTATCCCCACGCAGGAAAAAAAATTTCACTTTAGAACTGACAGTTAAAAATAGAATATTTCAGAAAATTCCACTCAATGAAAAAAGTATTTCCTTTAGTCCAAGTAAAACGAAAAGGGGGAAAAAGACATTTCTCTTCCGTTAAAATATTGCATAAAGTTAGTAGCCATAAAGAAAGGCAAAAATTTTTTTCACTTCATTTGAAAAATTTCAAATTTGCATACGAATAAACAGTCGACAAGTTACAATAGAATTGTTCTCGCAGTGAAATTGGGTCAACATTTTTCTCTTTTTTTTCCTTCTTTCAATAAGCAACCAAATTAACTTTTACGGCCTTAAAAAATGCGTTTAGCACAGTTTTTTTTTCAATTTAAATATAGAGACAAGGTTAACTTACAATTGAGTCGATAACTTTGCCATGTGTTCGTTTTCTTTTTTTTTTTTTTTTTTTGAAAAAATTGCCAGCTGAATTCTTAGCTTGTAAATCCGAAGTTCTGTTGAAGTCAAATTCATTTCTTTTCTTTTTTGTGGAGTTAACCAGTGTCAAAGTCGAATCCGACTTTCACATTGGATTTACAAGCTAAGAATTCGGCTGGCAATTACATTCTAAAAACAAAATTCTAAAAAAAAGTAGAAAGTTATCGACTCAGTTGTAAGTTAACCTTTTTTTACTTTTACATTTTAGACAAACGCCCCTGCGACATACTAACGCGGCCAAAGATTCTGTGTTGCGTATGTCCAGTGAACAAGAATGCTTGACTTTAAATTTTCAATTAATTTAATGTTTAAACTGTCAATTTCTGACATATCAAAGTTTAATCACAAACGTCAAATATTATACTTCATTTGTATCACTCGACATGCAAATAAACACTTACTGGGTGGGTTCCTTAGTTTTTTTACAATTAACTAAAATAAAGAAAAACAAATTTCTTAATGATAGTTTTTAGTCTCATGCCAAAAGACACATTCGAAAATTGGGTATTATTTTACTTTAAGCTCGTCCCACGTTCATATAGAAAATATTTTTTTTTGGACAGATCCTGAAAACTTTGGAGAGACTTTCTCTCTTAGGGTGCATATTTACACCAAATGAAGTACTGAAAGCAAGTACTTCTAATGAGCCGAAGATACTGAGCATATCCAGTACCTTTCTTTGGAAAGAGTTGTAACATGCTAAACTCCTGTCTTTCTTCCATTGACCCTTTTCAGAGTTATTTGCTTAGTGCAATGGACTCATATTAGGCCCAAAACTACTTACACCTTGATAAGGGTGCATTAAATTGTCAGTGGTAATATACCCATTAGAATTAACATGCGCATCAACGCATGCAGAAAACAGGGCTTGGCCATCTTGGTAACTGCCCAAATTTAAACAGTCTCTCTGACTATCAGCGAACTGCTTAAAAAACTCTAGCTGCTTCCCTTTAATAATGCCCCCATCCAATTCCCACTTTAATCCCTCCATAAATTGCATAAAATTCCAGGGATCCATACTCAACAAATTATGGACAAAACTGGAGTACTTAAAAATTCCTAACAAATTTAAATTCTTTCTAGCAATATTTATGGCAAGCTGCAATCTAGACAGACTAAATTTAATTGCCGCACAATTTTCTACCTGTGGTCTGACCCTCACTAAGCTGAATTCGTCAGTACTTAGAGAGCTGCTCTCAGCAACTGGGCATTTTGGTTCAAGATCACAAACTTTGACTGGCATTATCATTGGTGTATCAAAGTGCACCGGGATACTAATAGAATCACCAAGTTAACCACTAGCTAAACTATGCATGGCTTCTCTAAAACCATTCTGGAATGCATCTACCCGAGAAGCATCCATGTCTAGAAATTCTAAATCCATAGTCTCGGGACAAAAACAAGCATAGATTCAGTCAAGTCAAGAAACGCGTCTAAGCCTTTTCTAATCTCAGTCATATTTAGCCGAAATTTTGCTTCAGGACAATTTTTGTCTGAACACATAAAGCTCAGGTTGAGAATAATAGCATCCAAAGCAAATAACCTTTCCTCTACCAATGTACAGTAAGAAGAATTTGAAGACATGCTGAGGCTTTTAAAAATATTAAATAAATATAAACTAAAGCTGAATAAATGTCACACAGAATTCTAACTAAATTTCAAAGTAAATTTTCTCCTATAAAACAAATATGCATTAAACTGGGGTTTGCGTTAGTAATAATTCTAAACAATAAAATTGTACAAATAAACTTATCAATTATTCCCCTAAAGTGTAAGTGGACACGAAGTCGGGCTTAACAAAGGAGAAAATCCAGTTCCAAGGATGCACTTTGGATTGGGACCAATTGAATAACTTCCGAAGGAATTTTATCCTTCAAGACTGAGAGCAGAAATAAATTTCTTATATTAACTGCAAAAGTACAGCAGAATTTAAAAAAATTTTTCTCCTAACAGAGGATTTTAGCATATAATAAAAATATCTATTTAAAATTAGTAAATAGCAAATTTGTAGGGGAGAAATTCTAAAGCAAAAATGTTTAAATTTCAATTCCCTAAAAAATATAAAATGCCGACATGGTCAAGGGAGAAAGCACATAATTTAAATAAAAGGTGGGAAATAGCGCACAGTGCCAAGCAAAAATGTTGGGAAACAGTTTACAAAATTACATACAAAACATACAAAAATGGAAATAAAGCAACCAATAACCGGATCAAATTAAAATGGGCCTTGCTCAAAATGTTAAATTTTTAGAGAGTCTAAAACAGTAAGAAAAAAACCCCGGACTAATCTAAAGCTTAATGGAAAGGGAAAATCCCAACTCATGTGCTGACATCATGCAGATAAGTCGAAATAGCGGGAGAATTTAAAAGTTCCCACGTGGTAGGAAACATATCAGACTTGAAATAAGAAAGCAAAATTCAGACAATTTTAGAGAAATATCTTATGTATCTCGTAAATACATAAGACTTTGAAAACATAAAGGAACAGTTGTAGAGATTTAAAAGAAAAATATCTTATACTGTTTGTAAACGCATCAGACGTAGAGTAATAAAGGCAAAGTAACAGAATTTTGGGTTCGTTACCAAAATTTGTTTGAATGGTAACAAATTGAAAGGGGGAAAAAAAGGAAAAAGAAAGATATAAAGAAAATTTCCGGAAATAGAAATGAGCAAAAGAAATACAGACCCTAAATGTGTTTAAAATGATCCAAATTTATTAAAATAAAAGTTATCAATTGCCTTTATTTCCCAAAGCTAGGGTTTTTAAAGAAAACCCTTAAAGAAACATTTAAAATAAAAAGCAAATACAAAAAAGCGACAATTCTTACTTGTAAGAAAGGCTGAAAAGAAAAGAACATATAAAAAACAGAAAATAATTCTTTTCAGTCCTTGTTTTAAGTTCAGTCCTTCTTTTAAAATGTGTTTTTCTTCTCTGAAAGGGAATCACAAACAAAGTCTCTTTGACTTTAAATGGAAGAAAAGAGGTAAAATATTCTTCCTTTGTGAAGGCTCATGGTACCTTTAAATTCAATGGAAAGAAAAGAAAACCATAAAGCCGCTTTGGTAGGCTTTCTGTGTACAAATAAAATAATTCTTACACAGGATAAATTCTAGTATTAATGTTTTTTGTTTTTTTTCTTCTGTGAAGGAAACTTCGGTTGAATAGTCTTCCAAGCTGGCCTTTTCCAAGTTCTTTGAACAAAGAGGGAATTTCCTTTCCTGGCAGTCACATGTGCCGATAATCTGCTTGTCAAGCCGGCGAAATTAATTTCTGTCTTTTACAGAAAAGAAATCCCCCCAAAAAAACAGTTTCTTCCGTTAATCCTTTAGAGACTAATTTTCCAGTTGATAAAACCTTGTTGGTTTAATGACGATGAAAGTTTGTAACCATCAATGGAGTTCCAAACAAAGGTCTTTTTCTAAAGGAAAAAAAAAATCTGTAACAAATTTAACACAAAATCTTTTTGATGGAGAACGCAGTAAGGCCGCCACCTTCAAGGCCGTGGAAACTCGAACTGACAAAAACGGAGAAAGGTCTTTTCTTCCTCTTTTCCTCACCCCCCCCCTCCAGAGGGTGGAAATGGGGATGATGATGATGATGATGATGAAGTGACCTGCGAAATGCAGGTCAAAGAGTACATTCCTTTCACTAAATGTCAAGATGTTGAATATGTGTATATAAAAAAATAAATAAAAATTATTTCTTTATTAAAATTTCAACACCTGCAGCCTTCTAGCCAGTGGTGCCTTTCTGTTCCTGCAGCCTTCCAGCCAGTGGTGCCTCCTGCTCCTGCAGCCTTCCAGCCCGTAGTGCCTCTTGCTCCTGCAGCCTTTCGGCACCGGCCGACGTCAGACTATCCATGTCACAAGCCTGTAAAAATCCAGTTCGCCTGTCAGATACCACTAACATCCATCTCAGCAGTAGGTGTATCAGGATTTTTTTTTAATTTTTGACACCCCTAACACAAAACTGTGAATAAAATATGAAAAACATGTAAGTTCTCTTTTTAAAGTGGGTTTTTTATCTTCTTTATGGAATATACTTCCAAAATAATTTATTAAAGTTGTTTAAAAAATAATAAAAATATTATTTTTTATTTTTTAAAAAACAGGAAAAATGGAAGAAAAGCCCTAGGAATATTACGTGAACACTACACAGGAAAAGGAAAACCAGGAGTTATTTCTTTATATACCCAACTAACATCCCTTAAAAAGCAAACTGACGAAAGATATATTATAAGAACAGAAACCGTTTTAACAGCCCTCAGAAATGCTGGACAAACAGTAAATGACGCCTTAATCATCACAATGATATTAAAGGGATTACCGAGCCAGTTCAACCCTTTTTCTATCTATGTAACCCACAGCAACAAAGAACTGACATTCTCTATGTTTAAAACCGAGCTTCACATCTTCAAAGAAATGCTAAGGCACAGAGATCAGTCTAGCAGTGATGACGTCATGAAACTGACATCTTCTTTTTCAAGACCCACTATGAGAAACGATAGCTGTGACGAGCAAACCAATGAGCGAGACGCTTCGTTTTACATGCGGTGGGAAGGGACATATGTACAAAGAGTGCCCAAACAACAGGCGAAAACTCATAAAAGAGAGTCCTGCCGCTATAAACGCGCAGGGATACTATGAAAAAGGTAGCGGACACCGAAGAAAACACATTTGCATTCAAAATGGAATACTACTACAGACGAGAGGTGATATCACCCATGGGCTTACAAGTCGCCGTAGGAGCCACTTCCTACATCATTAGAGATGAAAAGAAATTCAAAAATTTTGACGCTACATTCCAACCAGAGAATCATTACATGAAATTAGCAGATGGAATGAAAACCAGCGGTATAGCATTAAAAAGATGAGACGCTGAAATATGTTTACTAGGCGAAAATGGAGACAGCATCACAGTAACCATGAAAATGGTGTTACTGATACCCACCTATCCGCAAGATATTTTCTCTGTGAAAACCGCCACTAAAAGTGGAGCAACGGTCATCTTCAAAGAAAATGAAGACGAACTAATGCACAAAAATGGAACCAAATTTAAAATATATGTACACAAAAGATTATATTATCTAATGACTATAGAGGATGAAAGTGGTGAAGACAGCTGCCATCAATGCTACGACGTCTACACACGGCACAGAATACTCGGCCACTGTAACTACGACGACATAGTAAAACTACCCGCTGTAGTCAACAGAATGAAAATAAAAATTAAAAACTCCAGCAACAGAACCTGTGACATCTGCCTTCAAGGGAAATTCTCCCAAAGCAGAAATAAACAACCTGATGAACGGGCAACCGGTATACGACACTTAGTACATTCAGACTTAGCCGGCCCAATAACCTGGCAGATTTAAGCGGAAACCACTATGCTGTCTCGTTCACCGATGATTTTTCCGGCGCCGTATTCATATATTTCATTAAGAATAAAGGCGACACTACACTCGCTGCCGAGAGATTCATCACAGACATGTAGTGGACTGGTTGATATATTAAACATATCCCCCAGTCGTACAAAATAGGAGAAATGATTTGAATTGAGAAAGGAAAAATGAATTGCTTTGAGGAAGGAATGAACAATGCGTTTATTTGAAGTAAACAAACTAGAATTTATTTTGTGAAGAAACAAATGAAAGAAAATGGTACAACGTGTGTTCATGTCCGCGTTCATCTCTCGCTGTTCACTGGTGAGAAGGAAAGTCTATTGTCATAGAGAGAGAAAGAGAGAAAGTCAATCCAGGCAATGGAGATAGAAAACGTATAAAGTGTACATACCGTCTGTTAGCTCGTGCCTCATACATAGAAAGGGAGACGGCTGGTTCGCTGAACCTCTCAGCTCGAGAGCTAGTCCGAAAAAGAAAGATGCTACTTATTGCTCTTGCTTTTATAATTGTTTCCGGTGGTCTTTTGCGCATGTGTGGATTTCCTTTGAAAGGGGAAGTGACGTTGTCCTTCTGTGCGTACGTGTGTGCGTATGTGAGTACGTTATCATGTGTGTGTATACACGTGAATGTGAGTGTATGTATGCGAACGTTAATATATCTACTTGTGTGTACATGTGTGCGTATGTTTGTGTGTGCGTATGCATATGACAAGAAATATGGCTTGAGATGTGAACGCGTGTTTTTGTGTGAGACCAGAAAAGGCTGCCACAATACTCTCATTCCTAGGAAAAAAAATATGCAGTGTATATTATTTATTTTTTTTTTTTTAAGTAATGTTTTCGGCAATTGAATTTTCGTTCTGTTTTTTGCTGTTGGTGTGGTTGTTTAAAAAAAAACGTCAAAAACGGAGTGTGTTCGTAAAAAAAAGTATTTACTTACGCATGGAAAAAGCGCTTACTCTTTTTTTTAGGGTGACATTTGTTTGGTTGTTTTTTTGTTGTGTGCTGACATGTGCAACGAGTTGCTTGGACAGTGAAGTGAATTGTTCGTTTGGAAGGAAAATTTTTTTTTCAGTTGACGTCGTGTGTCAAGTTGACAGTGTCTTCGGAAATGAGTCTGCGGTAGTGTGTGTGTACATTGTCTGTACGAGCGTTTGTTGTGCATTCGTTCGTGTTGAACGGGTTTCCAGTTGCCATTGTCTTCACATGTGGGTCTGCGGTATTGTGTGTACATTGTCTGTATGGGCGTTTGTTGTGCATTCCTTCGTGTTGAATGAGTTTCCAGTTGCCGGTGTCAACGAAACTTCAAGTTGTGAGTTTATCTGTGTGCGTGATGCATCTCAACTCATTGTTAATTCAGCTTCTTCCTATGTCTTGATAGGGATGTCCTGTAATTGTTTCTTTGTTGTTGCGTCTGCTGTGTGGGAGAGAATTGCATAGGCCTTTGTGATTTTGATCCTCGCGTTTGTTGCAGGGTAATGTCAGGAAACCTTGAAAAATGTTTGTCGAGCTCACATTTTTTTAAAAATTCGGTATGAAGTTGACAGCTCCATCTTTATTTTTCTGCCGAGTCTGACGAGGGGTTTCGTCATTGTTGTTTGTAGTAGTTATCCCTGTCGGTAGTGGTTCATTTGTTTTTCTTTGTTGAAATGTTCGTTTTTTTCTTTATCAAATAAAATGCGCATTTCGCTCAAAACAATTAATTTAAAAAAGGTAGCGTCACCATGCGTGTTCGTTTCACGTCAGTCAAGTGCCAGTTTATTGCGGATTTGTGGTTATGGAAATGCATGTTCATCTCACGTTCGGGTGTAACCATTTTGTAGTGGACTAGGGTATAGAAGGAAATGCGTGCTCCTTTTGCATTCGTGTGTCACCAATTTGTTGAGGTGGTGCCAATTAGGAATAATGAATTGAATTGAGAAAGAGACGAACTACGTGTTAAATTGAATTAAACGAACTAGGATTTATTTCATGAAGAAACACATGAAAGAAAAAGGTAAAACACGTGTTCATGTCCGCGTTCATCTCTCGCTGTTCACTGGTGAGAAGGAAAGTCTATTGTCGTAGAGAGAGAAAGAGAGAAAGTCAATCCAGGCAATGGAGATAGAAAACGTATAAAGTGTACATACTGTCTGTTAGCTCGTGCCTCATACATAGAAAGGGAGGCGGCTGGTTCGCTGAACCTCTCAGCTCGAGAGCTAGTCCGAAAAAGAAAGATGCTACTTATTGCTCTTGCTTTTATAATTGTTTCCGGTGGTCTTTTGCGCATGTGTGGATTTCCTTTGAAAGGGGAAGTGACGTTGTCCTTCTGTGCATACGTGTGTGCATTATTTAGTACATGTGTGTACGTTAGCGTGTGTGTGTATACACGTGAATGTGAGTGTATGTACACGAACGTTAATATATCTACTTGTGTGTACATGTGCGCATATGTTTGTGTGTGCGTATGTATATGACAAGAAATATGGCTTGAGATGTGAACGCATGTTTTTGTGTGAGACTAGAAAAGGATCCCACAGACATTTTCCCCTACGGTAAAATAAAAATATGAAGATCGGACAATGGCTTGGAGTTAAAATCAAATGACTTCCAGAAGCTACTTCACAAAAATAAAATAAAACATGAAACTTCGGCGCCATACTTACTTCATCAGAACGGAATGGCTGAAAGAAATTGGCAAATATTGTTTGAAATGGCAAGATGCATAGTCGTAGAAAGCAGCTTGCCCCAAACTTTATGGACTTACGCTGTTATGACATCTGCAGTTATATGAAACAGATGCTTCAACAACCGCTTAAAACAGACTCCTTATTATGAGATAACCGGCAGAAAACCCGACTTCTCAAAAATGCACGTTTTTGGCTTGGTGTGCTATGCTTACTCTAACACAAAAGGAGGAAAACAACCCAAAATGCCAGAAGAATATTTATCGGATATGACAGAAACAGCCCAGCATACCTAATTTACTACCCAGAAAACGGAAAAGTGTATAAACACAGACAAGAAAAATTTATCAACAGTACTAATGAACAACACACTCAAACCTCCCCACCAAATAATGACGATGGGGACATCCCGAAAGATGTTTGACAGAAAATCCAAAACAATCTGGTGTTGATGAACCACCCAATGATATGGAAGAGGATATCCATACACCCTGAGTGGAAACACAAGATACCCAGCTACTTAGAGGACTATATAACAACAGTTCAAGATAAGAGCGGTCACACACTAATCAACGTCGATTACTGTGACAAAGCTGCACATGGTGTACCACGCACCTATAAAGAAGCTACAACCTCCTCAGCAGCACACCACTGGATCAAAGTAATGCAGGAGGAAATCAATTCCCTAAAAGAAAATGACGTGTATGAACTAATATCTTTACCTAAAGGTAAAACAACAATCAGTCGCAGACGGGTATACAAAATTAAAGAAAACCCTGACGGAACTCCAAAATACAAAGCAAGATTCGTCGTAAGGGACTATAATTAAACCAAAGGAGTAGATTATACAGAGATTTTCTCATCAACAGCTCACATCACATCAATCCGCATATTAATGCAAATGGACGTACAAACAGCATATCTTCAGGCCCCATATTGACCATGAAATTCACATGGAGCAACCAGAAGGATTTGAAGTAAAATGGAAAACCAGCGAGAAACCAGTCTGTATATTAAACAAATCCCTATATTAATTAGGCAGAAACTAGAACCAAACCCTTCATAATTGGCTCACCAAAAATGGCTTCACTCAGAATAAAGTGTAGCATTGCATCTACATATGACACAGCAGTAAAGAACGAGTCATTGTCATCTCATGGTTTGATGATTTAATTATTGCAGCTGATAATAATGATTCACTAAACACTACCAAGCAGATGCTGATGTCCGAATTTGAGATGAAAGCCCTTGGAAAACTCTGGCATTTCCTAGGAATAGATTTCAACATAACCGAAAAATATACATTAATGAGCCAGGAATGGTATGTGACAAAAATACTGGAAAGGTTCGACATGCCCGACTGTAAGGCCAGAAGATATAAGTTATATTGTCGGAAAATTATCCCAGTATTTATCCAAGCCGTGTGAACAACACTGGACTGCAGCCAAGCATGTACTGAGATACATAAAGGGCACTGTGTGAAATCAATTATGCTATACAAAAACAAACGACCAACTCCAGCTAATTGCGTACAGCGATGCTGACTGGGCATCAGATCAATGCGACAGACGCAGTATATCTGGGTACTACTTCCGTTTGACAAAAAACGGCCCACCCAATTCATGGAAATCAAAAAGACAACCTACGGTAGCATTATCCACATGCGAAGCCGAGTATGTGGCATTAGTGAAGACCACTCAAAAAGGTATGTCCCTCCTACAACTACTCACAGAAATGGATCTATGCAAAAATTACGGACCAATTAAGATATTCGAATATACCCAGAATGCAACAGCACTTTCCAGGGAGCCTGTGCACCGACAGAGGTGCAAGCATGTAGACATAAAATACCACTTCATCAGGGACACCCTAAACAACAACGACATAAAAATTATCTATTGTTCTACAAATGACATGCTAGCGAACATTTTGACGAAACCCCCAACCCGAGCAAAGTTAGATAGATTCAAAGAACTTCTTTTTGGACTTTAAATACGATGCTCTTATATAATATACGCAATAACATTCTAAGAGCAAGCAGGGGTGTTGGAACTCTTCTTGTGATTGTCTCCCCTTTATTGTAAAAATCCCACAATCCCTTTTTTTGTCCTATAATAAAATTTTCTTCTCTCTATTCTTCCGCACGTATTTATAGTTCCTCCTTTGAATCTTAACCCATTTCCTATTTCAATTCCACCTAAAATTCAACATGGTTGTTAAACCCTCTACAACATATGTTCTTTCACTTTCTGTATTTACTTTTTTTTATAGTTCTCTCCGGAAGTAATTTATATCTAGTTTAATTTTTTTTTTGTTATTTATTTCCTACTTAGGCCATAGTTTAAAATACTGATTTCTCCCTCTGATTCTAATCGATAGGTGCTCGAAATAAAATGGTGTTTTCATTTTCAGCGATAAACTGTAGAAGTGCCTAATTTTTTTTCTTTCCGTTAATTAACAAGTTTATTTAATCGTTGTTGCCGTTTCACAGGTTGTTTACTTTTGTTTTGTGTACCTTAATTAATAAGCGTCCAAATTATAGTTTGCAAAATGTTTTACTTTTACTGTTTATGTTAGTTATCTCCCCTAGATCGAAGTCTTTGTTGCCATAAGCGCTCTTTTTTCTTTTCTTTTTTTTTTGTGTTGTATCTCTGTGGATTGTAAAACAAACCCGAAAATACATAACGATACCACGGAAGAATATGAAATTCCAATTTCGCTTTTATAACGAAGAAGAACCAAACGGTTTTTCGATCATTTAAACTGGTCGATGTAAGGGAGGCAATTCTGCGAATACTGTTTTTTTAAAGTCAACGCCGTTGCTTTTCACTTCCGGGTAAGAAGCAGGTGAATATGGCGGGCGAATTGGAACTTTCTGTCAACACATTGGAAATGATGGTGAATATTTTATGTATTTCACTCACATTGTTCAATAAATAGAGTTTCTGTTTAGTATCTACCTTACAAGATTTTATTTGTAATCGATTCACTCCAAATAAGGTTGTTTTCACGTTGGTTTTTCAAAACAAAACGAAGAAAACTTCGTCGTTTATTTGATTTTTAAAATAACAACCAAGAAAATGTGTTAAAACCACAAGTGTTAGGTGAAAGTACAGAATAATAAAATTATTCATTTTCATACATATGTCAAATTTACGTTGTTTGATTTTATATTTTTAAATAATAATAAAAAACTACTATCATTTTTATCTTTTATTGTGTATATAAGTGAAAGATACTTTCTTTCATGAGAGTAGGCTACTGTCACAGTAACGTATTTAAAACGTGCCAAGAACCCTAACACCAACAATTGTCTATAAATCTTATTGTTTTAGCGAAAGCAGAAAATGTGGATGCATATTAAAATGAAAATAAAACTGTGCTTGCTTGTTAAGGTATGGTCGACAAATCGATTTGTTTTAATATTATCGTTTTAAGCAAAAACAATATTACGTACTTAATTGTCATGTCGAAACTAGTAATAGCTCCAAAATTTAGGAAAATTCATACAGTAGAACAGCTGCTATTGTGGTTTTAGTAGAAAAAAAAAAAGTCTCGTGCAAACAACAAATATTGCAACCATGAACAAGTAATATAAAATATTCGTTTCGGAGTTATGCCCCCTGTGTGTAGATTTTTATTTGGTACCCTAGTAGAATTGACCCGGATCCTCTGGATTTTCTGCCCATTATTGTATGGGCTCGACCAAGCCGAACAAAGAGTACAGTTGCACAGTTTAATCAAGACATTTAAAAATGAAAATATCGAAAAAAAAAAAAAAAGTTATATTGTACGTGTCTGATATGGAATGAAGTTTCTCGAAAAAAAAATTCACTTAATTTGATCAAGTAGTTTTATTTTTACAGCGAAAAAACAATTTGTAATGATACCGATCAAAAGATTGTGTCTTTCGATATTGAGGAAGAAAAGCTATGATTTAACCTGGAAAGGAGGGTGTCGCCGCTTTAAACCGAGTTGTCTCCCCATGGCGGGTTCCAAAAATCCAAACATGGCTACCCTGGGCGCTGTCATAAAAACATGTTTTTACGCGTAAAAAAAAAAACCAAAACAAAATAACTACTCGATCAAATTAAGTAAAAAAATTTTTCGGAGAACTTCAGAAGTTCAGTCAGATACGTACAACCTAACTTTTTTTCGATATTGTAGCAGAAACAAGTGGAACTTTTTTCTTCCTCGAATTAATGCCTCTCCCCTGTGCTATTTGGTCACATACGAACCAATCAGGGGTACGGCGCATTGATCCTTCCTATCCCCTAAGGAAATCGGCCAGCATCCGGTTTGAAGAAGAACAACTCATCCTTACTGAGAGAGACACGAAACAGAACGGACCTCCCTTTTCTTCTCTCTCTCCACCTTGGTGTTATCTCTACTGGTATCGATGATTCCACTGGGAATAACTACTGCGACACCACCACGTAGCCGGAGTCCAGCTTTTGACCAGGAACATATCACATTCTCCTTAATAAACCTTTTCTGTGTTACATTTTATGAAGTTGTTGTGTTCATCATCCCAGAAGCTTATATTGAATTATTTATTTTATTAGGTTGTGCGCTAAAAGCATTCAAAAACCTAAAATATTTTAATATTTTATGTCTTGATTAAACTGTACAAGTACGGAACAAAGTAACAGACAAATGTCTAAACAAACCGGAAAAAAATAGAAATACAAGCAATAAAAAATTAGGTACTCTTGCATAATTTGACCTGAATTCTCGTGATTTCCAGTCAAGCCCGGATCGGGTAAGACCGGCAATCATCGGTGTCAGCCGAATGTTGTTCAAATGTTGAAACGCTAATTTGACATTAAAAAGTTGGGTTTTTTTTTAATGTTTTTAGTAATTTTTAAATTTATGATTAGTTATTTTTAATGATTTATTTATTTTTAATTTTTTTTTTTGTACTTAAATTTCTGGGAGTTTGATTAGCCAATGAAAAAGCAATATGTAAATGAAAGCAGACGACATTCAAATTAGAAGAAATCGACTGAACCCCCAAAAAGCTGACAAACAATTATATTTTCAGACTCGTCAAAAAGAAAAAAATGACAGGCAAGGAAATAAATCTGTGCATGCTAGAAAAACAAATGGAAACGCCAATGCAGACAATCTCATATTGTCAGGAAAAGAAATTGTTTTCCTAAAGAATGAGGTGCACCATTCACCAATTGTAAACTTTCTGAGAGAAATTTGTCTTGATTATTTCCTGAGGAAATTCCTGGCAGATAGGAGGCCCAGGGCACACTGTAGAAATTGATGAATCTCTATTCAACCGAAGAAAACATATAACGTAGGGAGAATCCTTAAACTGCTCTGGATCAAAACAGCATAACAAGCAAAAATATGGGACCAGCCGGGAGCTTCTGGGTACATATTTACTTGAATTTATGTGGAGACAAAAATTTGGAAACAATCCTTTTGTCTCTATCATAAATCATATTTCCGAAAGCTACCCAGTTTGGGGGGGGGGGCTTCCTTCCATTTCCTCTCACCGCGCTCTTTGCTGTCAATGGCCGATAAACAGTCGACCGAAGTAAAAGATTCCTAAGGAAATATCCTCATCTCAAGAAAGTTCTTCCGCCGACAATTAACCGTTAAAAAAAACAAAAAAAAAACGTGTTTCTATTTCTGTGTAATCCCCTCCACCTAAATAAAAACAACCTGACTGAACAAAGTCTTGAAAGTGAAATAAAAAACAAGAAAAAAAAATATGGTTAAAGAACAGCAAAAATATTGTACTTACACCTAACATTTATACGGATAAACAACCTTTTCTTAAAGATAACAATATTTACGTAATTTGCTGTTGATAAATATTTTGCAAAAAAAAAAAAAATAAATAAATACTAAAATAAATTAAATAAACATATTTGCTTTTTTTCAAGGTAGATTTTTTTGTTATTTTTTGATAATTTGCATTTGTATTTTTTTTTTCGGTTTGTTTTGCTTTTTTCTTTAGTCTGCATCTGTTACGCCGCTCGGCTGACACCGATGATTGTCACAAGAATTCGGTTCAAATTATGCAAGAGTACCAAAAATAACAAAGACTATTAAATTTTTACATTAAGTCCACCCCACAATTTTCTTTAAAATGATGTTTTAAACTAAACTGAATAAGAAAATCTCGTTTAAATTTTGCAGAGACAAGTAGTTATCGAGATATAAAGACTTAATAGTCTTTATATCTCTGCAAAATTTAAATGAGATTTTCTTATTCAGTTTAGTTTTTATGCACTGTAATTCACTGGCCTCCATGTTTGTACGCGTACGTGATAAACAAATCTGCTCCTTTACAACCGACACTGCACCCTTGTGGAAACAAATCCACTTTTTTGCGACTGGCATTCTCCCCACCCTCCAATTTTTTATATAGCATTTGTGGGTGGGTATGCTGACAACTAATATCACAGTTAAATTTGAATTAAATATTTTTTTCACTATGGAGTGCTTATTCCAAAAGTTGTTTTTCACGTGGGAAAGTTGAGTGTGTTTATTCCGAAAACTGTTCTTAACATGGGGAAGTTGGCAGCATCTATACCAATAAACGTTCTTAACATGGGGAGGTTAAGGGTGTCTATTCAAAAATAACATGAGGGTGTTTATTTTGATAGCCGTTTTTAACATAAGGAGGTTGGGGTTGTCTATTCCGATAAACGTTCTTAACATAGGGAGGTTGGCGGTGTCTATTCTGATGGCCGTTTTTAATATAGGGAGGGTGAGTGTATCTAGCCATTCTTAACATGGGGAGTTTGAAAGAAAAGAAAACTACCTGTAACCAAACCATCCTGTAAGTAAACTTTTCAATTTATTGTATTTTAATTTTCACCCTCTGGCAAAGTTTTAAGCTATGTGAGAATAAAATTCTCACACTAAATATTATTAATAACTATTATATTATTTATAACTATTATATTATTTATAACAATTACGTTATTTATAACTATTATGTTATTTATAAATATTACATTATTTATAACTATTATATTATTTATAACTATTATATTATTTATAACTATTACATTATTTATAACTATTACATTATTTATAACTATTGTTATTTATAACTATTATATTATTTATAACTATTATATTATTTATAACTATTATATTATTTATAACTATTACATTATTTATAACTATTACATTATTTATAACTATTATATTATTTATAATTATTATATTATTTATAACTATTATATTATTTATAACTATTACATTATTTATAACTATTACATTATTTATAACTATTACATTATTTATAACTATTATATTATTTATAACTATTATATTAATTATAACACACACACATGCATCGGGTTTGAACTCCATTTGATATATCTTTTAACTCGTATATTTTTGCATTATTATCAACTCTCATACTAGCAATACAACACATTTTTTTCTTTAGATTGAATAAACTCAAATCAAGCATTATTGAAAAGAGCATAAAAAACAAAGAAATAATATTTTTAGTTTTTTAAAACCAGCCCATTAGAACTAAACTTATGACCATTCAAGGTATCCAAAAATGTTTGGCTCACTGGACATTTTGCCTTAAGTCAGTCCTATTCAAATGCATATAAGCTTGTGACCGAAAATGGTTGGAAATTTGTACAATTAAGAGACTAACCCATCTTTAAAAAAAGATCTTTTTAAGATATTATGATGAAATTTTGAACATATTATCATAATACCAAGAAGATTCAGTTGGCGTTATTTACGACCATCTTACTTCGTAACTTACAAACTAATTAACATACTAATTAGCATTTTTTGGTTTCATTTTAACAGCTTTAAGTAGAAACATCATAAAAACAGCTAGGAAAAATGTTAAGTAAGGCTTTATCATCATAGAAAGTATTATTCTGATGGACATTATCATTTGCCATTATAGCATCATGAAAAATCCAAGATGGCGACTATGACACAATTCAAAAAATTATAAACAAAATATGGCTTGTAGCTTATCAAATTAAAGGAAATTTTGTACAGATTACAATTATAATGTTTTCAAATACATTAAACTAATTAGCATAATTAAGTTTCATTTTAACGGATTTAAGTAGAAGCATCATAAAAAAACATTAAAAAATGGGAGATAAGACTTTATCATCATGTGAAATGTTATTCTGACGGACTTTATCATTTGTCATCATTACACCATGAAAAATCCAAGATGGCAACCAGGAAATTCAAGATGGCCACCACAACACGATTCAAAGAAATTATTAACAAAATATGGCTTGTAGCATAGCAAATGGAAGGAAATTTTGTACAGTTTACACTTATAATGTTTTCAACTAATTAGCTAATTAAGATAATTGAATTTTATTTTTAACGGCTTCAAGTTATCGTGACAATTATCGGGTGAGTTTCTACCACTATTTTGTATAATTTTTTATTTTTAAGTCATTGTGAAAACTTCAAGAGACGTCGTGGCCATTTTTTTCTTGTTCTCATGTAACGCTTTACACCAATTTGCGAGTTGAAAGGGTGATGTGGGACTGAACACTTTATTACTTAAATACCTTTTACAAAACTTTGAAAGGGAATTCTCATTTGTGGCAAATCAAATGATTCGTCACTTGATTGAGGACAGAAAAGAGAATTTAAAAAATAGTATACAAATTAAAAACTATGCCTAATAATTTGAGATTTGAATTGTTGACTGGGTTGGGAGAGTAGGGTAGGCAGAAGAGGAAAATACTTGGGAAAGATTTATTTCAGTGAAATGGACAAACACCTTGCTGAAACGTATCTGAGGTACAAATATTTGTATTTAGTGATTCTGTACAAAAATGTATATTATTTATTGCTTTTCCTTCTTTAATTGTTATCTGTCTTTTAGTTCCAGAAGACAGAATCGAACTTGAATCATTTTACTCGGAAATTGGATTTTGAATTGAAAAATGCTGGTTGCTTGGTAAGATCAAATAATGTTATTTAATCTTGCAAACATATCATCTCGATCTTTATGAAATTAGTTGATGCAAATTATGGAAAAAACATTTTGATGGAGAGATGAAAAAAGAACAAACCAAAATTATGTTCATCAACGTTTTGCCTTTATTTCAAGATTTCCTTGGGATGATTGATTTAAAGAAATAAAATACCACTATAATATATTCTTTTTTATTTTTTGTTATATTTATTTTCTTTTGATAAATTGATTTCATTTGCAAATTTATAAACTGAAACATTTACTAAGACATTCTTCTTGCACAATTATATATTAGTAGGTACCGGCAGCCACAATTTGACAAACAATTATGACTAAATTCAATCCTTTTATATAAAAGTACACATCAATACAAGAAAAAAACAAAACAAAAACAAAATCTTTAGTTTTCAAGTTATGACCATTTTAATCACAAACATAGCACGAACATATTTAAATTACAATTTGACAACTTTGAAAGCAATTGACAAAAATAGTAACCAGCTTTCATCATTTCTAGTATAAGAAAATAATAGGAAGTAAAAGTACAATTATATCTAATTCAATTTTGACCTTCATTTTTGAGGTGTGAAAAGTGAACATTGCATCATTTATAAAAGATACATTGATAGACAATTTTAAAATATCATCAAATAAAACTGAATTAAATGAATGCAAATATGCACATGCAATATAATTCTATACATAATGATTATTATGCCTTTTTTTTTTCAATTCGTATTTCTTTGTGATTCTATTAAATTCTTTGCTGGGAACTGACCACATTTGTCTATTTGAGGTGGTTATCTCAAAGCCCCAGTCAAACACATACAGAAAAGAAACTTTTTCTTCTTCTGATCGAGCCCATCTAAAGGCTTTTACTCTTACCTTCCACTTATCTAAAAATTTCACCTGCCCTTCTTCACTGCTTGTTGCACAAATCACTTGATCTAAATAAAAGTCATCATCATAATATATTGCCACAAATTGTCCTTGTTTGTTGAAGCTGTAATTTCCAAATTGTGCTTGATAAACTAAAGTGCTTTCTTCATCTGTTTCACGGCTTCCTGATTCATTGTCTGGCAGTGTTTCATTGTCATTTATTAGGTCTGTGTCATTCAAAAATGCTTTTAAGTGGTTTGCCAGCGACTCCAAGGGTCAGTCAAGTTTAAATGTTCAGATTTATTGCCAAAAACTATTTTCTGAAACCTAATTTCATCTTTCAGGACCTCAAGTTTACTATTCCTGCTTCCTAGCACATGTAGCATCTGCGTGACATTCTTCTCACTGAAACATGGCCTGCTATGTCTCTTCACCCTCTCAATGATGAGATTTTTTTTCTCTTGGCTAGTTTCTTTACATTTTTCTCTTTTTCTTTTCTCCAGTTGTTGCTTTTTTTTTTCTTCTGTAATGCCTGGTGTTTCATTCTAATTTCTTTAGATTTGGATCAACACAATCCAAGCAACTTGTTCCTTTTCAGATTTATTATCAAGCCAAATTGATGTCTTGTTTTTCTTCAGCATATTGATGGTATTATTGAAAGGTAAAGATGCATGCCTCTCTTGAAAATGCTAAAATCCAAGTCGCTAAAGCATTCTTCTCCTGTCGTATTAATTGGCTGTGCTACATTTGCTGATGTTTCTTTTCATATTTAATGTAAATCCCACCTGGCATGAAGTCTGTCAGCTGATGTTGAAGAACATCTTTGTATGCTGAACAAAGTTTATGCAGTAAACTTTGAACCATAATCTTCTTTTTTGAATCCATTTCATAGAGGACAGAAAAGACAGGACTGTTTAAATCGTTGCCAAACAATGGTAGAAAGTTGACATCTGTCAATTCTTCAGTATCTTGTTCCCATCTTCCAAGCGCAGCATTCATTTCCACAACATAATAAAAGAAGTTCAAGTACTTTGGCTGTCTGCTGAGTAGGATCCAGTAAGTTTGTGGTATGACAGTCTAAGTGCAACCATGGCACAGTCAATTGACTCACTCTTAGCATCATGAAGTACACTTTCTTGTTTCAAATTCAATGATACCATGAAATCTTGCAAAAACCTTTACAATATCATTTCGATGATAGTGAAGTAGCAACCTGAAAAGAGTTGTTAAATCTATTCCCTCTAAAACTTTTTATTGTAGAATTTTGTGACTGAAAGTGACAGTAGGCTTCTCAGAAGGCTCTGCATCCATTTTTTTTTCATCCCCCTCTTGGTCCCAATACTTCACAAGCAGTTCTGATGAAGCGAGTTGCTGCATTTTCTGAACTTAAAGAAAACTTTTGAATTTGTCCAGACCATCTCTACCAATTTTCTCATTCAGATGTTGTTCCCATTTTCTCGAGACTTTATCAGATTCAAAACTGAGGCCAAGAAGAAAGTGAGCATTACAATGCAAAAACTCTATATTTTCATCAGTGCCAAGTGTATTCATCTTTTGTAAGTTAGTCTTTGTCAAATGACTTTATGACACTTATTCTGTCACTCATAAGGCTAGTCAGATTCTGTAACATTGACAGCATCCACTTCTTTATTTGTGTACAGATCAGCCAACTCTTGGAGCAAATTAAAGGCAACATCAACTATAGTATCTGAATCTTCATGAATACAGAAGTGAATCCACATGAAAGCAACTGACCACTATCTGTTGATTTATTTGGTGATTTATAGTTGTTTCATCAGAATGCAAGTCTATGTTGCTTGACTATAGAAAATGCTTCAGCTATTTGTTGTTGGTATGCCCTTTGTCAGCATACCTAAGAAATGATCTCTCTGATGGTCTTTTGGATTTATAGCTGTGTGACATATCTGTCTTGCTACAATGTCAATTACCTTTCCACAATTCTTGCCAGATACTTCTGTTTGCCTTATCAGTTCAATAAGGCACTTGATGACATCTTTGGTATATTGGTTGCTATTATGTTCCTTCATAGCAACATTCTCCTCCCAGTCCTGATTAAGAAAATCAACTTTCATCTGTTCGATTTTCAACTTCTTTTTTTCTTCTTTGCTGTTCTTGTGTATTCTTGAATTTGAAAGGAGGGTTTGTGTTTTTTTTTTCAGTTGCAGCATCAACTTCAAAATTTGTTTTTACAATATTATTTGATTAGCTGCTCTTTTTATCTTTTCGTTCTTATTCAGTTTTTTACCAATCTTTTCAAACACTTGTGAAAATGCTGAGTATCTAATTTTTGAAAGCTCCTGAATTCTCTGCTGCAGAGTAGACAAGATACTTTCAAGTTTAATTTTATTTTCCTCATATAGCTGTTGTAATGACAAGTCTTTATTTTTTCTCAGTTCTTCATCTTTCTGCTTCAAATGCTCATGAAACGACTATCTTTTCTGTGAGTTTCTCATTGTCTGGACTCTATCTTCTTCTTTCAATTTTTTTTCATATTTTTCACTTCTCCCCTTAATTTTTTTATCTGAATGATTTTTGACCCTGAGAACAATGGTGCATTTTCTAGGTTGCTTTCATCATCATTAGCCAGATTTTGTTGAATAATCAGTTGACACCAGTAATCTGCTTTCAGGAAGTCTTCATAATTTTGATTACAATGCCGAGATTTACAGAGTTTTCTAGATGTTGTCTGAATTTTAGTTACTTGTTTCCCAAATGACTGCTTATCAATGGAACATCCAGATAGATACTCTGCAGCCTAACATATCCTGGATGATGGAAGTACCTCTTCTGTAAGGAAACTAAGTCCAGAATGACGCTATTTGTAAGTGTAATTACTTTTGGTCGTCTTGACAAACCTGGACTAATCATTTCATCTCTTGTAGTATCAGCACATGACAAATGCTCTCCAACAAATTTCAAGTTTTCACATAATTATGTCTGGAATTTGTCAGTTATTTAAATAGACATCAGTATGAGTTTTCTCAGTTAAGTGCCTTATTCTCAACTGATGGATGCTGATAAAATTAGATGCAAATTTGACATCATCCCAGGTTTTTTTTTTCATCTTTTAGATAGAAAAGTTGTGGAAGTTTAGAAGTTTATTGTTTATGTCGACTTTCGCAAGTGATAGGCTTCTGCCTTTTCCAATGAAATTAAAAATATCCTTTAATTTCTTGAAATTACAACTTTCTGAAATAAAAAATATCCCCAATGAAAATTTCAAATGTAAATTAAAAAAATTTAATAACAGAATAAAATTTTCCGAATTATATCTAATAGACAAACTGTTTAAAATGAGGATGCTTATGCACTTTTGATACCATGCTATTTTTAAATAGTTTTTTCTGGTTAAATTCAAATTTCATAATATCTTCTTTTTTTTTATTGTTAGGTGGAAGCACAGAATAGTTACAAAACACTCTCCCATGTTCAAAACGGCTTTCAAAATAATGTTATTATTTTAGCACAGTATCATAAAAATTATTTTAGCACAGTATCAAAAAAATTATTTTAGCACAGTATCAAAAAAATTATTTTAGCACAGTATCAAAAGTGCAAAAGTACTAAAATGAGTGAAAATTAACACTTCTTTTACCTTTGTATTGTTTATTAAATTGTTAGGTGAAAGTACAGACTAGTTAAAAAAAAATCTCTCTTCCACATGTTAAAAATGGGTTTCTAAATACTGATGTTTACTATATAAGTACTATTGTTTTTTTTATTGTTCTAACGTTTATTTTTTGTATTGTTTATCAAATTCTTAGATAAAAGTAGAGACTATTAATAAAAAAACCTTCTCCTCCACATGTTAAGAATGGCTTTCTAAATACTAATGTTCGTTACAGAAATAATATTTTTTGGTCCCCTGATTTATCAGAGAGGGACCTATATTTTTAGTGGCGTCCGTGCTTCCGTTATTCCAGATAATTTCCAGATAACCATCCATTAGTTTTTCCTGAAATTTTGCCACAAATTGTATGTCATTAAATAGATGTGCACAGTAAAAAAATTTTTTTTTGCAAAAATTCCTGTTGCGTCTCCAGGGGCTCAAAAGAGGTAAAAAGATGCCCCACAATGACCAAAAATAACACATTTTGCGCCATGACTTTTGATCCATCCATTACATTTTTTTAAAACTTGGCCAAAATGTGGAGCCCATTGTTCTTAATATAAATCCAATATGGATGACCCTGGCAAAATTCTGGTTCATGTCCCCGGGAATTTTTAGTGCTAAAAACGCTCCTTTTTGTGGCTCTTTTTTTTTCATATTTCTCTACAAAAACTTGATATGTCTGACTATACAGTTGTTTTTCATGGTGGTCAACTCAAATGTACATCTGTTAAGGCCTGAAACTGCCCCATTATCCATTTACACTTTGATTTGGCGTCCCCATGGGCTCAAAAGAGGTAAAAAAATGACACTTTTTACCCTATAACTTTTGCCCCATCCATTAGATTTTTCTGAAATTTGGTGAAAATGTGAAGGCAACGTTGGCCCTTCACACCTCACATTCATCATTTCTTCACTGTTTTTGTGGCATCATCTCACATGCAGCACAAGAGGGGGACCATGTATGTGCAGCTTGTTTTTTTTGCTCTAACATTTATTTTTTGGAATATTTATTAAATTGTTAGGTGAAAGTACAGATTATTAAAATTAAAAAGCAACTCCTCTCCACGTGTTAAGAATGGCTTCTAAATAATAACGTTCGCTACACAAGTACTATTTTTTTGTATTGTTCTAACATTTTTTATACGGTTTATTAAATTGTTAAATGAAAGTATAGATTATTAAAAAAAAACACCCTCTCCTCCCAATGTTAATTGTTTTATTTTGTATTTACATAAAACTCACTTATTTAGTTGGGTTTGAATTCTGTTTCCATTCTAACACAACTGTCAAGCCAGCTGGTTGACAGTTTTTTTCTTGGCCGTTGATTTGAAACATTGTCAGGAATTATTTAAATTTAATTAAATTTTCAACGCTTTTGAATCGTATAATAAATAAGTGGTTTGATTTACAAAATCTTAGGAAACTTTTTTTTCACTTTATAACAACAAAAAAAAATTCAGAACATCACTCATTTAAACAAACATTACAAACGCTGAACACGTGCTAACCATATATTGCACAATATTTCTCAATATTTGAAATATTCTAACATAACTTTTACAGATTAATGTACAGAAACGGTTTCTTATTGAAATTGAAGCATTATAGTTAACTATTTGGCGGAAGACTAAGGCTGAACAACTTTCATCCATTGACTCACTAATCTTCTCTGTATTCATGTTTCACGCAGTTCAAAACACTGGGTATGGATATTTTCTTTTGCTTGGTGCATTTACACGAATAAAGCTAGATACAATTTTTTAGCACCATTTGATAGAAAATTGAATGATCTTTAATTTGATATCACATTTGCCGTGGTTATTATGAATTGAATGAAAAGTAAATTTTGAAAATGAATTACATTTCTTTTTGTATATTTGTGACAATTTTATATGAAAATAAAAATCATTCTTTGCTTAATTTGGTGCTATTTTTAGTTTTTTGATTGGTAGAATGGCACAAACGTGTGAGAGTTGTAAATAAAGATTTAAACAAGATTTTCTTGACAGCGTAAACAATACAAGCTAGCATTCCGTATCACAATTTTATTACTTAGTTGTTACGAAAATAAATCAAATTTTATCCAACAAATACAAAACAAACACAAGTAAGATTTACTGCTTTATGCAACATTTTTTTTTTTTATCCAAATGTGAATTCAAACAAATGAGATACATGCTGGTAAACATAACTGAAATTTGGTCATTTTTATGAATTCCACATTGATTGAAAGTTTTGTGTACATTCAATTAGTCATTGACAAGATGCAATCTTATGCTTCCAAGATCAGCATGAAGATAAACGCCAATAAGATGGTTACTGACAGCAGGTCTTATTCCAAATGATAAAATACAAGTTGTCTCAACATGGAAACATTTGAAGAGGTTGATCAGTTCAAATATCTTGGCTCCATCATCAACACAACAGGTTAAAGGGAGGAAGACATCCATAACTGTATCAGCAATGTCCACACTACCTTTTGTCACCTTAGATCTTAGCTCTGGTCTTGAAAAGAAATAAGTCAGGATCTACCAGACCCTCATACACCCTATTCTCCTTTATGTCTGTGAGAGTTGGCCTATGCGGGCAAGTGACCTACGCCACATCCTCTATGTATGCTAGCAGCAGTTTATTCGCAACAGTACAATTCATGCTCTCTGCAAGGTGACTTCATCTGTAAGAATGAATGCCACAACCACGACCACATAGTAATCTGTAATGTTGCATAATGAGGGATGCATTAAATGTGTATATGTGCAAGATATGAAGTCTCTTTAACATATGTAGAAAACGTATAAATGTTGCATAATATGTATATATTTAAATGAGTTCCAATAACGTACATGTAAGATAGTGTGTGTGTGTGTATGTACATATGTATAAAAATGTTAAATAAATATGTAGAAACGACAGCATCTGTTCATCTTCTATACATTCAATTAAACAGTCACAAAACATAATTACAACATGGCTGTTCTGTAACAGACTATTCAACTGGACAGTTCATGTAACGAGACAAACATTTTGAAGACAGTTCTTTAACAATGTATTTATAAACATCTTTGTGTGTATTATGTGCCAGACAAAAAAAAAAACCTACCTTGCTTTTACTGTTCCTTTTTTCTGGTAGTTAGTACTTGAAACTGGCTTGAAATGCTGAAAGAAGATATCTCCTTCCGAAGGAACACCATGATACTCTAAGTCATCTTGAGTGAACCTGTCAGTCCTGAACTGAAATTGACTGATTATCTGGTTGTTTGCTCAATTGGCTTGTGTTTTACATATATACATATATATATCAAAAACTATTTTTGTTCTATTTTATGTAAACACTTGTGTAAAAAGGTCAGTTCTTTCTTTATTGTTAAACGTATTTAAATTCCAAAGTACTCGGCGATCCTTAACCTCTTTTCGTGTTATAACATCCAATTTTTGTTATTGTAAATATTTTAAACTGGTTTTAAAATATCTGACTTATCAGTAAACTTACACTCGGTTATTGTTTTTTATAATTTATTTTGTAACATTCTTTTTGCTCACAAAATATTTTATATTTCAATTACAGTGTACATTAATTTGATCGTTCATTGATACCTACAGCTTGACACTTGAAATTTAACCTATCGCCCTAAAAGAATATCAAACCTAACCGCTTTTCATCTGCAGGACCGTAATATGTAACAGTAGTATGTATATGGTGATAAGTAGTAAGATTATAAATTAGAATAGGTCGATTTTCCACTTTTTATTTAAATCAACTTAAGTATGAGAAAGTTATATTGGTCTAATAAATGCTCATACTAAAAATGAGATTTTTTCTTAAACGTTTATTTTAGGAAATGACATCGAATGAAAACTCTCTGTTTTTTTATATTTTTTTAAAACATTTAACCAATAAATTGGTGAACAAAATATCAATTTCTATATTTAAATGAAAAAAATTGTCATTTTGTTTCATTTAAATAAAATATAACAAATAATTAAAATTGAAAATCTCCGACACTCCTCCATTGCAATCGACTGCTTCAACATTCTATTTTTTATGTCATTAATTAAACTGGAATGCTGATAACATTTGAAAAGATGGAAAGAGCAGATATACTTCATAAATGAGACAAAAAAAAATGTAAAATAATCCTAGGTTAAAATTAGGACATCATTTGATTTAGAACCAACAATTTGAATTGGAACATCAAAAAATCCATGGAAGACATTTGAAAATGAAAGCGAAATATAAAAATATGTTTCTATTAATTGTTAGAGTTGATTGTTGAATTCTCTACAATTGTATGAATCATAAAAAAAGTATTGTGTGTACGATTAACATATTGTATTAAATAACTTTATGTAAGATCGCTTTAAAGCAAATGAACAAGTATATGCCTATGTTTTGTTTCAAACCAATATACTGATTGAGAAGCTTCTGATGTTAATTTGCTAGCCATTTCACCACCTTGAGAATGGGAGGGCAAATCTGGCAACTTCAATTTAGTTCTCTTCATCAGTACCTTCAAACATTCACCTTCAGAAAATGCTTCTGTAAATTTCAGAAAGTGCACTTTATGAAAGGTTAATTAACTCAGACCAATGATTGGCTTGAAAGTTGATTAATGTTATTTTTTTTTTCATTGTAGCTGGTTTAAAATGATTCAATAAATCAACATAACCAATTTGATAAATTTTATATGCATAAATCTTTACTTAAAGGAAAAACCATTAACAATACACATGAAAAAATTAAAAACCATTTTTATTAAATTAGCAATACACATGAAAAAGTATTATTAAAAAAATTGAAAACTATTTTTATTAAATTAGCAATACACATGAAAAAATTGAAATGGCATACATCGAAAGAGATTGATGAGTTAAGAAAAAATCTTTTTAAATTTTTAAAATCCGATTAAAAATAAGGAAATTATGACTATTTTTGTGTCTTGATCGTTTGGATATTTTTCATTCTTTAAGACCATATGCATTTTGTCACATTTTTTACTCTACTTTTTCAGTAAAAATTCTATATCTTTGTTAAAACACAAAATTAAGCAATGAAATTTGCCATATAAGTGAATTTTTGTGCAAGGAATCAGAATATGCTACTGAAAATCTCAAGAATTTAATAGTTTCAAAATAATCTACAGTAAATGCACATATGCTGCAATTCCTTAAAAATGGCATGGATCCATTAAAAAAACGAAGCTAGAGAACTCAAGTTCAATTGTAATGCATTTTATGTACAAGAAACTGAAATCTAAATCTAGGATTGTTTAAAAATGAATATATTACAATATTTCTTTGGTATTAACACTGTCTGTTACCCCCCCCCAACCATCCCTCCAAAATATGATTCTATCTTTTTAGGCAATTACAGGTAAACATCCTAAAAAACTTAAATGACAGATAAAAAAATTATTTTAGAATTAGATGTAAAATGATTCATTTTGGGCCATTTTAGCATTTTAGGGCAGTGAACCATTTTTTCTGTGGAAGATAAATCCTGTGTGTTTTTTTTTTCTTTCTTTTAAAGACGATTATATGTAGTTTTAAGGAGGTCCTTGTACAATTATGGGGATGCTTGGCAGGATGGGGAGGCTTGCCACTGACTTTAGGTTGGGGCTAAGGGAAATTATGTGTGGACATCCTGAAGACTTGCCAGAAATAAAACAAATACATAAAATAAAATATACATCAAATGCGCTTGAAAACCAAATCACAACGTAATATTAGGAAAATAAACAAATATTTTACTTGTTTGAAGTAAAATATTTATTTTCCTAATATTACGTTCTGATTTGGCTTTCAAACGCATTTGATGCATATTTTATTTTATTCAAATTAAAACAACGTTTCTATATGAACTCTTATTTAAAACAAAAACAATTTTGGAATTTAGAATGGAGGTTAGTTTCACATAAATTTAATGTAAAATAATTCCCCATGTCAAAGCCATTCTAGCATTTTAGGACAGTTAATTTTTATGGGAAATAAATCATGTGCATTTTTAAGGAAGTATCGTTTTTGTTATTTTAGACGCTTATATGTAGCGTACAGAGGAAATTTGCTTGGTGGGGAGCTTGCCACTTGGACTTAGCATTATTGTTAGGGCTAAAGATTGTAGGAGGAGGCTTGCCGTTATTTTCATGGCAAGTGCTCGGCTGAGCTCCATTGTATGGTCCCCCCTCGCCAAACTTTCACAAGAAACACCCGTCTAGCAGAAAACACTATCATTAATTTCCTTCACTCTTTATCTGTGTCTAAACCTAAACGTAGATTCCATGAGCAAAGCTTCTTTCTTAGAACTGCATGCCTATGGAATTGTCTTCCGTTTTTCTGCTTTCCAGCTGATTACAATATGGTTACTTCAAATCTAACGTAAACAAGTTTTTGATGAGCCGTTCCATATAAGTTAACAAATTTACCGAATCTCCATTACTAACGGTTACTATATTGTCTAATTTCTACTGTACACTCTTTAACCCTTATCCTCGAGTGACCTCTTGGCCTTGATAAGTGGTAAAAAAAAAAGGAGGAGGAGGCTTGCCGCTCATACCTAGTGTTAAAGGTAGGATTAAGGGAGTTTTTTTAAGAGGGCATTTGGACACTCATTTATGATTAGTGGTTCATAATTATTGGTTTTTGAAAATGTTATGGCTTAGAAATAAGAAAATAGTTGCACACTATTTGAAGACACTTGTTTTGAATACAAATTTGAATATTTTGAAAACTTTAGGTGTCAGGAAAATGATAAAATCATTTTTATGTCCTTTTGTTGGTGTTGTAAGTCCAATATTTCACTAAAAATAGCTTCATCAAGATAGTTAGTCAGTTCATAGTTTTTTTTGTTTTTTTTTCTTCATTTTGTTGTTATAGAGGAAGAAAGTCCTGGAGAAGAAATTTAAATGTAAGTGTCTTCACTTCACTTGTTTTATTTTACTGACACCTAAAGTTTTCAAAATATTCAAATTTCTATTCAAAATAAGTGTCTTCAAATAGTGTGCAACTATTTTCTTATTTCATATTCCTGCTCGAAACTGGAGCGAATGCACACGTCAAAAATGTACAGCTCGTACTTTTAAATTTCTTCTCCAGAACTTTCTTCCTCTATAACAACAAAATGAAGAAGAAAACCCCAAAAAACTATGAACTGACTAACTATCCTGATGAAGCTATTTTTAGTGAAATATTGGACTTACAACACCAACACAAGGACATAAAAATGATTTTATCATTTTCCTGATGCCTAAAGTTTTCAAAATATTCAAATTTCTATTGCTTAGATTTTGAACATCAAATTAATTTTAAATATGCAAACTTAGGTAAATGAGGGGGTGTGAAACTTTACAAGAATTATGACAAACAGACAAAAATAAAGTTTATTTTAAACAAGTGATGTTAATAACAGAAAATGTGACATTTTGGAAAAGTATTAAGTATTTTTTGCCCACCTATTTAAATGTAAAAAAAAAATTTGCTAAAACTGAAAAATCATTCATAAGTTTTGAATGAATTTGATTTTGATTTTCAATTACATTTCATGTCTTTTTTTTCTATCAAGTGACACATTATTTCATTTTTAAACTTTCCAGTTTTTTTTGTTTTTTTTACATGGAGTTCACCACTTATCAAGGCCCAAGGGCCACTCAAGGATAAGGGTTATTGTGTGTACAGTAATCAATGGGATAGTGTAGTAATAGTATTGGAGAATTGATAAAGTGTCATTACTTAAGGGGCGGTTCATCAGGAATTTGTTTGTGTTGGACTTGAAGACATCCAGGTTGAAGTTGGGAGGGAAACAGGCAAGCGGAACAGAGTTCCACAGGCGTGCAATTCTAAGAAAAAAACTTTCTTTATAGAATCTACGTTTTGATTTAGACGCAGATAAGGAGTGGGAAAAATTATTGATGGTGGTTTCAACTAGTCGGGTGTTTTTTGAAAAAGATTGGCGAGGGAGGACCAGAGAATGGAGCTCAGACGAGCACTTGCCACGGAAATAACGATAGAACAAAGATAGGCTCGCTACGTCTCTTCTGTAGGAAAGAGGTTGCAGGGAAGAGAAAAGGGCATCCCCCACTAAGCCACAAAGTCTATTTTGTACTCTGTCAAGGCAGGATAGGCTGTTTTTAGCAGCTCCTATCCAGATGTGGCAGCAGTACTCCATCTTAGGACGTACTTGGCTTAGGGAATTGCATCAGAAGTGAGATATCTTCTGGAGCAGTAGAAGGATCCCAGCATTTTCCCAGCGACCTTGGCCACAGACTTGATGTATGTGTTCCATTTAAGATCAGGAGTAAAGGTCAAAACATGGGGCCTCCCCTAGACAAGAGCCATCCATTTCAATTGATGCCAGATGGGGATCAGAGCGTTTATGATGTAGAGATAGGAGCTTGGTCTTAGATGCATTAAAGGTAACCAGCCACCTCTTCCCCCACTGTACCACGCGCTCAAGATCAGAGGAGAGAGAATCAGAGAGAACATCATCATTTACGGATTTTGATGTGTTGCCATAGATAGTCGTGTCATCAGCATAGATGTCAACAAATGATTTTAATATGTGTTTTGAGAGATCATTGATGTAGATCAGGAAGAGAGTTGGGCCCAGTATGGACCCCTGAGGGACTCCAGCATTAATACTGTGGGCCTCTGATTTCTGCCCATCAACCACTACTCTAATGAGCCTATCAGAGAGAAATGATTTAATGATCGAGAAAACATTTCCAGTTATACCGTAGCTGGAAATCTTGTGTAGTAGGCCTTTATGCCAAACCTTATCGAAGGCCTTCGATATGTCAAGAGCAATTGCCCTAGAAATGAAGCCTTTGTCGAGAGATTCGCTAATCCTAGATCTGCTGTAGATCTAGCAGAACGGAAACCATATTGCATGTCGCTAAGGTTATTTCTGCTGAGGTGGTTGACTACTTCTCTATTTATTGTGGATTCCAGCAATTTACTCAATACACACAGGAGACTTATTGGTCTGTACTGAGAGGGAGATGACTTATCACCTGAATTCTTAAATATAGGGCATACTGATGAGGTTTTCCAGGTTGTTGGGAAGCACTTCTTAACGCAACGCTTAAGCAGTTTGGTAAGTATGGGAGAAAGTTCTGGTTGTAATTTTTTTAACACTATAATTGGAATACCGTCGGGACCAGTTGCTTTACTGGAGTCAAGCTTCTTGATTAGCTTGGCGACCTCACGCACAGATATTTGTATGTTGAATAGCATATTGTCTGTTATAGGAGGGAATGCGGGGAGTTGATGGCCTTCGTCGCACAGGGTAGAATTTGCCGCAAAGTTCTTAGCAAATAGTTTGGTCTTGTCGGATGCTGTCGAGATGACCTCTGGTCCATTGATAATGGTTGGGATAGAACGCACGTTTCTGTTCAGGATCCTATTTGCTATTTGCCAGAACTGGTTGGAACCAAGCCGCTGCTCAACTACTTTGGATTTAACGGATTGAGCATATAGTTCTCTTGCATTTTTTATTACTCTTTTACAGTGGTTGCTGGCGGTCCTGAAAGCAGCTTTAGTTTCATTGCATCTATTACGTTGGTAACTATGGAAAAAGTGATTTCTGTGTGCGATGGCAGCAGCACATTCAAGGGAGAACCGTGGCTGGCTGTTAGGTTTTTGTTGGAATTTTTTGGATGGTATGAATCGGTCTATGCTTACAAGTAACCATTCGGTCAGGTCTGATACTATAGAGGACACATCCTTTTTAAGCATGGAATGGAGAGGTAGATCAGATATGAATGTACGGAAGCTATCCCAGTCCGCCATAGAGTATCGGTGTACAGTACGGTGGAGAGGTACGTCTGTAGATTTATTATATTTCATTTTTATCTTAACTGATACAACGCAGTGGTCGGAGGATCCCAGAGGAGATAGAACGGAACATGAGCATAGCTCAGGGGAAGTGGATAGGAAAAGGTCTAGAAGGCTTGCGTACTGTCTGGTAGTATCAGGCACACGGGTGGGCTCGCAAACAATCTGAGTGCGGTCATAGGCAATGGAAAAATCATCACAGAACCTCCCCTCATCATCAATCTTATTTGAGTGGGTCAGCCATTCCACATTATGGACATTGAAGTCACCGCAAATGTGAATGTTGGCTGAGGGATGAGCAGACAGGATGTGGTCAATTTTCTCTGATATACTCTTAAAGACAGTAACTCCGCTGTTGTGGGCGCGATAGAGGGCAAATATAAATGCGGTGGTGTAAGCAAGTGCAACCCGGAAGCACATATAAGGTAGATTAGGGTCTTCTCTGGAGATATCCCTGCCACACGGTAAGCCATCTTTAATGAAGGCACATATTCCATGCCCGTGGCGATCTTGTGGGTCAGATTTAGATGTTAAGTTAGAGTATCCTTTAATTATGAACTCATCTAGGGAGGTGGTCGGCCCTATTCCAGTTTCGCTTAGAAAGAATATGTCAGGTTTTGTCTCCTGTAATTGGGTTTCAACCTCTGGAAGTTTAGAACGTAGACCTCTGATGTTGGAGGAGGAGACATGGTAGTAGGGGTCTACGTTGGAGGATGGGGTTCTAGGTTTATTCGTGTTTTCTCTTTTGAGATATTTCATGTTGAGGATTTTGGGATTTGTGGAACAGGTCAGCATACTTGATTAGAGCAGAACAGAGAGGGAAAGTAAGAGAAGAAAGATGGGAAATTTTTTTTTTTTTTTTGTAGCACATGATAAGGTAAAGCCGTAACAATTACCCACTAGTATGGCATCGAGAGGCCCCACCTGAGACTACTGCATGGTCCAGAATCCATTCACCAAATGGCAATACAGCAACCCCAGTACTTTGCACCTGCTGATAGGACAGCCTCCCTAATGGTTATTGACTATCAAGCGGTTAACGTCAGCCCAGATGAAAACGTTTACCTCCAGCACCCTTACTAGTGACATGGCCGCAAGGATAGACATAGACAGAAAATTTCCGACATCTCAGACTACTGTTCACGAAGTACTACCGACCTAGGAAGCAGCTTTTTCTTTACCCTTTGTCAGAAACATCACTCATTAGAAATGAGGACTGAGGGACAAAAAAAGGAGAAGCAAGAGTTACTGGAGCTGCATTATCTACTCTCCATTTAAAAAAAAAAAAAAAAATGATAAGAGGGACTTATTTATATCTACACTTAGTATAAGTCCTTCGCCCATTCCCAGTTTTGAATAGAATTTGAAGATAGTCTCCCCTCCCATATTAATCCGTAAAAGATTTTTTTGCTTAAGTAATCTTAAGATGTTTCAATTTTTAGTAAGACTGCAATAAGAGAACAAAGCTAAATAAATAAATATATATATATATATATATATATATATATATATATATATATATATATATATATATATATATATATATACACACACATATATATATATATACACACAAATATAGGGAAAATTAATACAAAATACATTTCAACAGTTATGGATAAAGAGTTTAACTTAGCTCTGAAGGCACCGACCCTTTCTTCTGAGGTCATCTCGAAAACTGACTAGTAGCTAGCAGACCTGGATTGTTTAAAACGATTTTCTATTTCTTAATCTCACTAGAAATTGAGCACTCTTACAATATTTAATATTGATTTTTTTTTTATATAATCTGGTAGATTAGTGTCCATCTGATAATAACTGCTGAAAAAAATTGTAAAAAAGATAGACAAAAAAAATATTGGAGAAGGAGAGTACTGCTCGTACACGTGAACTGAAAAAATCATTTCACATTTTCGGTTGTTCAAAACAAAGCACTGTTTAATTCACTGTTAAAAACTAATGCAATGTGCATGCAAGTGATAGATTTAGAAAGTTTTTTTTTTCTTTTCACCATATAAATATTTTTTAAAAATTTGATCAGAAATATTGAGAAATTGCAAGTTGGATTGCTTTAATAATTATATATTCTGATAACCGAATAACTTTAAACTAATTATATTCTGATAATAAAATAGTTCCAACTAAACATGTAAGAACATTTCATATTCATATTTTCAATTATTGTTTTAAAAAAACGTGCTGGAATAAAAATCAACAAAAAAAAAACGCCTGTTTACAGCCATGCTATTACTGCTGAAGTTGCTACTATTACTAATGCTACATCGAAAGTCAATAAAAACTTTTCTTTTTTTTTCCGGGTATCATCATATTAAATTGCTAGCTACCACAATAGAAAACAACATACAATTATACTTTTAATGGATGACAACTGTAATAAGATTGTTTTATTTACTTACTGGAGAAATTTTTTTTTCATAATTTTCAATACTTGTCATGTTGAACCTTTTTTTTTTCTTTAACACAATAAAAAACCAGTGCTCAAAAGTATTTCAGACACCCCAAACTATTAAAAGTGACATCTCCTCTAGTTAGTTTTCAAATTTCATAGCAAAATTCTTAATACAAACATGGTACAAGCATTTAAAAATCAGGGGGAATCTTTATAAAAACTTACTGAAAACACTGTTTTATGATATTCACATTTTATCACTTTATTTGCTTAAAACCCTTAAAATATATAATGTACATTATAATTTATGAATTCATTTGAAGGTATATTCATTTTCAAACAAAACAGTGGTGCTTAAAGTGCTTTGGTTTTTAAAATATGACTATTTTAGCAGAACCTCTTTGAAATCTGTGATTATCCCAAGCATTTTATCGTCCATGTGTATTGCTAATTAAAAAGAAATTTAGCTTAGGCAAAACAATACAAAAATGTAACAAGTGAACTGAAGCTGAAACAATTTAAGATGTAATGGTGGAATCAACTATGTAGTTTCATTTTTATTGATCTAATTCATATGTGTGTATGCATAACTATGTATATGTTTATACAATATTTTACATGTAAGGTGTTCTTACTTGCATCAAGTGGTGTGTCTGTGATGCTATATTTTGGAACATCTTTCATGGGTTAGGTATATTTTCAACTTTCAGACGAACATTGTAGGTTCACAAAAATTGGAAATTAATTAATTTGTTTTAGATACATAATGTATTAATATCCGGTGGGGAGGTATTCAGTATTATTTACAGTTTTTTTTATTATTAATATTTAGCCTTAATTATTTATCTTTGTATTATTAACTAGTCTTATTTGTTTATTTTTATTTATTTTATTTATTTTTTGTAATTCTGTTTTTTCATTTTATCTTAATTTTCTGTGGTTCTCTTAAGATTGTTGGCCTTTTTTATTTTTATATTTTTACTATTAATGTCAGATGTGTTATTACACTATATTATTTATAGTTTTTAATTAAAATTAAATCTTATTTGTATTATTAGCTAGTCTTTATTTGTTTATTTTATTTTATGGAACCTATTATCCCATTTTATTTCAAATCAGTTAACTGCATATAATTCAATTATGAATGCAATGAAACCGTGAAGTTTAATAGAAATATCTTGTGGATAAGCACTTCCTGTCTATAAGCACATTTGTTTGATGATCAAAGTTAATCATCTTGTTTGATTTATAAGCCCAATGTTCCAATTAAGAATCAATTTTTCCTCTAAAAATACCTGTTGTATATTCAAACAGAAGTTTCTGGACATGGGTTAATTCGTTTATTTCCTTGGTAGTAAAACAAACATCCAGAGGACAGCCAACTGAAGTAAATGCTACTTGGGGTAAATAATTATAACCAGTACCACATACTTTATGTAGATGACCAGTAAAAATTGTTTGACATTTTATAGTTCCATCTGTAGAACAACTAGTTGTAATTTTCTCTGTATTTTTTCACAAGTGGTACAAGTCCAGCCTCACAAGTATTTGTATTGTTGTCTACTAGAATAAGTATAGATAAGCTGTTGTATTCTTTCAAAACACCAGCAACTTACTCTGCAAAAACATTGACAGTTGCACTCGTTTCATTTTCTTTCAGTCTCCATACCTAGGGCTACCACTTCATCTCTATATGCGATCCATAGATATGTGATTGGTCCATTAAAATTCTCTTTTATATCCCAAACACTGAGTAAAGAAATTGAGCGCATAATTTTCCTCTCCTCACTCGGCCATTTTAATATTTTTATTTTTGGTCTCTTGGTACTGCCGGATTAAAGGACAAGAATTCATCTTGTCTATGAAGTATCCAGCTTTGTGATGCTGCTTAGGATACATCACTGCAAGAAGGTGCACCATTTTTTGTAAAAGCTAGTGTGGGTGCAAATACTTTGTGATGTTGAATATTTTTTACTTTTAGGGAAAAAGTATCCTCATGCTAGGTAGTCCTCACAAACGCCTGTACAGAGACACCTTAAACACTCAAGGATAGTGTCTAATAGGCATTCAAGTTCTCTTCCTCTGTTTTTTATTCTTCCAGATCAACCGGTGGAAAAGGGGAGCAGCTTCTAACCCTTGACCGAGTTCCAAAATCAGTTTATCAGTTTAATATCATGATCCTTCCATGCAAGAGGCTTATCAATTATAAAACAGATAAGAACAGATACTATATTTTGATTTTTTGCACCAGTATGAGAGATAATCCTATGAGTTTTGTGTTTTATCTCCCTTGAAGATAAATGGTGTTCTGGTCCTTTTAATTTTTAAAGAAAATATTTTCGCTCCATTTGTCTCAAACATTTCTTAATTCAATGCAAATTAAATGTTTTGCAATGTTTCATGTTTTTGCTGGGCATTTTCTTTCATTTCTTGCCATTGCTCTATTTTATATTTAACAAAGATATCTTTTCATATCAACATTAGATTTGAGAAAGCCAATTATAATTAAAAGTTATAGTCAGCTAACATACTTCCTAACTTCCAGTGTAGCACTGACAGAAGCAATGACAAGGCAAATCAGTTCCTTCACTTTTATTGTTCTTCAGTATTTGTATTGTGAAGCAATTTCTCAAAATATAAGAAAAGGACATTGAATAAAAATTAAATTTATACAGATGTACACAATTAGTCTTTATTTGCACTATTAATAACAAAATTTAAAAAATAATTTTTTTTATTTGAAATTTTATAAGAAATGTTTATGAAATTATAAAAAAAAAGTTGCTTTCTAAATTTTAAAAATAAAAGATTTTTATTTGAATTTATATAATAAATATATATTAATGAAAGTATAAAAATATTCGAAAAACGTTAAAAAAAAAAAAAGAGTACATGCACAGGAGGCATAAGAGAAAAAAGCGAATGGACTGATTTGCCTTGTCACCACTTCTGGTAGCGCTACACCAGAAGTTAGGAGGTCTGTTAGCCGACTATAACATAATGAAATCTTTTTTTATACCAAATAGATTTGCTTTAAATATACAGACTAAGTCCATGTGAAAAATCTTGTAAATGAAAAGCCATAACATTTTAAATCAAACCAATTAAGTAATTAAATCTCTATTTACTTGCTTTCCCACAAGGTTAGACTTAGACAGAAGGTGGGCTTTTCATGTAAGAAGAAAGAGATGATTCTGGATTGCGAAGAAATAAAATTACCTTAATCTAGGAGGAACTATCATTTATTGACCAAGGACAGAACCTTCAGTTTTAAGAATGAAAAGAATAGCTTTAAAAATATAAAAATTTAAAACAGTGCCTATTTAAACATTTTTTAAATATATCTATTTTAATTAAAACAATAGATACAATTAAAGTGTTGTACCACTTGTATATAAACAGGAGCAGAATAATTCCACATAAAAAGCCATGTGAATGAAAAATTACAGCAATTATTAAAAAGCTTCTACTTCCTGTTCTCATAAGTCGTTTTTTTAATACAGGAAACATGGAAACTCTGAATTGTAACAAAAAATTTAAAATGCCCCAGTCTAACAGAATGCAATATTGACCAAGGATAGAACTTTGAATATTAAGAATGAAAAACAGTAATTTAGAAAATTAAAACAAATTGCAACAGTGCTTATTTTAAAACATTTTTTAATAATTAAGTCTTTCTTTCTAATTTGAAAACAAATACATTTAATTAAAATGAACAATTCACATATGACAAATAGGGAATCATCTAATTTCACATATGAATGAAAACTGATATGTTTTTACATAAAAGAAAATTACAAAGTTATTAAGAAAATAATATAAAAAATATATTTTAATTAAAAATAAATACATTTAATTTGTTCTGAATGAAGTTTCTCAGCAATATAAACATGTAAAAGAATGATAATTTATTACAATCGCCAGGAAAATAATTTCTTTGATATTTGACCAAACTTATAATTTGGATTTTAAATTAAATATTTTACTGTATTTCATTTCATATTATTTGATTTATTGAGAATTGTATTAATATAAAAAAAAAATCCTCTTCCATATATGTACTGCATTTATTTGCTTTAATGTTTCAATTTTACCAGCTGACTTTATTCAATAACATTCCTAAATTATTTTGCAGTTTAAATTAATTTAATCAAATAATGACAGATTTTTTGAGAAAAATATTTTCTGTGATGATTCTTTATGGTAATTTGCAACTTTCTAATACTGAAGTTTGTTGCTATTTCAAAATCGATCTACCCTATTGAATATTGAAAAACAAGAATAGGTTTAAGGCTCCCAAAATGTATACTACAATTGCCCACAAGGATCCATCGTGTAACAGATAAAGTACTTGATAAAAATGCAGTTGCAAATGAGTCTCTTCTTCTCGCAGTGTGAATTACTTAGAATTTCTACTTGGTCCTGGCTACTCTCATGAATTAAATAAAAGTTTTATTTAAAATTTCATGCAGATTCTCGAGTTCAACACGATACACCAAAAAAAAAAAAAAGATGAAGGTTACTTTGGCCAAAACATTAAGTCTGAATAATATGGATTAGTGTTTTAGTTTAATTGAAGTTTTTGTCCAAAGTTTACTATCCAATTTTTGACATTTGATTGCTGTATTTTCTCAGTTTTTCAGTATAAATTTAATTCATGAATCAGTAAATGTTGCAAACTTTAAATCTTATTTTTCCTTTTGATGAAAATTTAAGAACTGAAAGGTTTTGTTCTAATTGTTTTTCACTGAATCTACTAAAAATAGTTGCCATTATGAACTAAATTCATATTATATTTAATATTTATTATTTCTTTGAAATATCCTGTTAAATAAAAACAAAAAATTAAAAAAAAAAACATTGAAATTTGTGATGTATTATAATTTCAACTATTCTTCCTATATTTTATGATTTTATTGTAGGATAATCAAAATCCAGTCAAACTGCTTGAACAAATTTCAGATATCAAAAAGGAATACACAATGCTTGTTGCTGAAACAAAGAAAGTTCAAGAAGCACAGAAGGTTAGTCTATATTTTTTAGCTGTCATATACATACATATACATATAACATACCATTTTGTTGTTAAAACTATCATTTCCAATATACTGTTTCTTCCAACAACTAAAATTATCAAATAGTATTGAGATAAGGAAATAGAATTCTCTGTTTTTCCTTATAAAACTAATAAGATCTTGACATGCTAGCTCATCCAATTTTGATTACTAAACTGCTTTAAACCTTCTTGTCTATCCTTAATACTTGGAATGATGCAAATACTTCAAATTTTTTTCTGATGAATAGTCCTTTTCTTTTCCGTGAACGTATATTTTAATAATTTGTAAATATTGATTTATTTTTACTTTGGATTCATTGATTAAATTGCAGATTGTTATCAAAAGATATTGTTTACATTTTATCCAATGCTATGGTCTCTTTACCAACTTTTTTTTGGCTTAACGTGTATGTGTTATATATTTTATTAGCAGTACATACCCAGTGTGTACACAGCTGTAAAATCATTTTAATATTTAATTTTTTACACATTTTTTTAATTTAACGTATGCAACTACTATTATATTCTCCAATTTAAAATTAGTTAAATTTTAATGAAATACCTTATGTATGAAATTGCAAATAATATTGTACAACACTAACAAATGAAAATTGTCTAGCCAGAAACATTTGAATTGTCAGTTTTTGGGCTTGACTTTCAAAATCCTGCAAGATAACTGTATGTGATAGATGTACCAGTCATCAATTCTTAAATAGTTTTAATGTTTACTGAAGTCAATCTATGCGAAAAAAATGTTTCTTTTTATTTCAATACTTCTGTAAAACTTTAAAGATAATTTTTGTATGAAATATAATTTTCTGAATTCAATGTGTGTTTTTGCTTTGACTTTTTGCTTGTTTATTTTTGCTACTTTTAGATAATGTCTCTAAAACAAAGGAAAAATACTCAATTTGATTTTTGAGTTGATCTTTACATAATGTGTTTTGTATTCAACAGGAAATGATGGATTATTTTCATGATCAACTTGCAAATCTTTTGAAAGTAACAAAACATTTAGAATCACAGACAAATTACAAGGTAAATTTGCTACTTCCCCCTTAACATATATTTTAATTTTTTCTCTATGCTTTTACATGGGGCATCGAGAATTTCATTTTATAATTATTTTATTATCAACAATATTATTTGCTAATAAAAAATCTAACTAAATTAACTAATTAAAAATCTAATTAAATTTAACTAGTAATGGGCCCAACTCTCTTCCTGATCTACATCAATGATCTCTGAAAACACATACTTAAATCATTCGTTGACATCTATGCTGATGACACGACCATCTATGGCAACACATCAAAGGCCGTAAATGACACTTTATCAAATCTCTATTACTAGCGATTACTATGATATTATCCCATTGATTACTGTACACATAATAACCTTTATCCCCGAGTGGCCTCTGCTTCCGTCATTTTAATTACTGTAACAATTTTTATATGAGCTTCTCTAATTTTCATGTATATCAATTAAATGTTGATATATTAATTAAATGTATATCAATTAAATGTTGAATGATAACATCTTTTTCCTATTTTACCATTACATAATATTATCTTCCTTTTACAAGACTTAAAACCAATTTTAACTCATTGTCTTTATGCTTTGAAAACATTACCTATTTTTATATCTATTTCCGATTTGTGTCCAGTTATGGGGCCTGGCAGCATGCTGGGTGGCCAATTATGGGATCTGCTGATACTCAGTGTGATTCTACAAATTGGCATTTTTGGGGATTGTGATAAACTTATCCAAGCATAAAACTTTTTTTAACTTGATATTTAGTCTAATTTATCCAGTTAGAAATGGCATATTGTTCAAATGGTTAATACCTTATTTTTAAACAATTCCTTGTGTGGTGGGTGCATTTTTAAATGTGTGTAATAGAAATATCCATTTTATTGAAGATTTACTGCTTATATTTATTGTATTTGTTAATAATTTCAATTTTGACTTTTATTTATTTTTATTTTGACTACTTTACAAATTTAATGTTTTATTTTGACTTTTTATTTTATTTTTATTGAAAAGTTGATAAATATTTTTTTGAAAATGCAATAAAATTTAATATATTTCTTTTTGTGGCAAAGGTTTCTGAAACTTCTGATGAGTTAAAAGCTTTGGAAGATTTGAGTGAAACTATCAGAAATGCTTCAAACGCTCCTACTAAGGACGATGACATATTAGCATCTCAAAAGATTGCCCCAGATCAATCGACAAATACAGCATTGCCAGCAGAAGTGTCAGAAAAAGTCAGCAGTTTAATAGGTTTGGCAGTTCATCTATTTCTTTAATTTATATGTAATTGTGTCATTTTATATGAGTTTATCCTATTACAATATTGATTTGTAACAAATCAATATTAGTTTGTTGGCATTGTATTTGATTAACAATGCACATGAAAAAATTGAAATGGCTTAAAATATTTCAATAATGGCATACAAAGAAAGAGCTTAATAAGCTAAGAAAGAATCTTTTTAAATTTTTTCAATCCAATTAAAATTAAGGAAGTTATGACTATTTTTATGCCTAACACATTTGGATATTTTTCCCTTTTTAAGACCATATGCATTTTGTCACATTTTTGCACTACTTTTTCAGTAAAAATGCTATATCTTTGTTAAAACACAATATTAAGCAATGAAATTTGCTGTATATTTTTGTCATTTTGTGCAAGGAATCAGAATATACTACTGAAAATCTCAAGAAATAAATGATTTGCAAATAATCTGCAGTAACTGCACATAAATATTCTGTAATTCCTTAAAAATAGCATGTATCCATGAAAAGAAATAAAGTTAGAGAACTCAAGTTGAATTGTAATGAATTTTATGTACAAGAAACTGAAATATGAATCTAGGACCATTTAAAAATGAATATATTGCAATATTTCTTTGTAGACTACCTAGGGCTACCTAGCCTTGCCCGGGGCCATAAAAGTAAACAAAAAAGTGTTTATTTGTAAATTAAAGAATTGAATAAGATGATAAATATTTTTAAGAAGGGTTACCACCTCTTATGATACTAAGGGAAAGTAATTATAGATCATATTTAGACGTTCCCCCTGTGCTTTGCAACTGTGTTCCAAAATTGATAATGATCGGTCAATTAGTTCTGTTGTGAATTTTATTCAAACAAATATAAAACATTTAATGCTGAAATTTTATTGTGGCTTTATTTAAGATCACATTCAATTGTATGCCAACAGATTGTGCTGAAATGATAATGTTATTATTTGGGAGGAAGGCTTTGTTAACTATTCTGTACTTACATATGTTATGGGGACTTATGCAGAAGACAGACCGTGATACTTTTTAGATAGAATTTTCAGATTAAATCCAGTTCTTATGGCATGATTGGTTTATTAGAATGTTAGATGAAAGTACAGATTAGTTAGTAAACTCTTTCCCCTTCCCATATGTTTGTATGTGTGTGCATACATTACAGATTATGCAGGGCATAGGCCACAGTCAGGTATACTATGTATAATCTAAAAATAGACTAACAGCTAACATCCAAAAAATGTAACTTACTAAAAAAAAATTATATTTTAAAAAACTCCAACACAATAAAATTGTGTAAGAAAGAAAAAAAGAAAACAAAACAGAAATGAATTGATAATTAAAAAATAAAAGGTTCAGAAGAAGAAATGTTACCACATTGTCAGACGCATGCTCAATGCAACACACGCATGCACGGACTATACTAAGAACCATTAGCGAAGGAAAATATACAGAACTCCTTTTACACACAGTGTGGATCCCGTAGAATAATAAGGAGCAGTAATCTGATAGCTACAAAGCTACTGTTAGTGATTTGTATCATATGCACACACACACACGCACACACATGACTGAAATGACCTATGCATTAAATGAACTTGATGCCTGGCGAAATATGTCTTTTAGTAATGTCATTTTAATTTTAGTAACCGTTTGTTTATAAAGTGAAGAATTGGATTCTGGAATATGAGAATTTTCAGAACTCAGCCAATCAGAACATACAGACTTTAGCGAGGGTAGGAATTGGAAAGATGATGTTAGGTATATATATATATATATGAACCAGTTACGGTTGGTGTAATCACAGAATATGTGAAATGTGTCAAATTCGTCCCGATGACAACTGGTAGCAGTGGTAGGACTAAATATTTAGAGATAAAAATAGGGACTCCTTCCTCTAAAGACGTTGCGATTGTGATGTTGTTGCTTGTAGGATGCAATGTAGTATTTTATTATCATAACTGAATGTGTCTAAAATGGTGTTCGCAAGCTATAATACATAAGATAGTGGCTATTAGCTTAGATGTATTGAATTTGTATGTGGCATCTGTTGTTGCAAATCTATGATACTTTTGTCCAGAGGGGAATTCCTGTGGCTACTTTATTAATATAGAGATTAATACCTTCTATTACCCTTCTCCCCTGCCCATCTGACCACCTTTCCAAAATATGTGATTCGACTTTTGTAGCCAATTATGTGTGAACAACCTGAAAAACTTTAATGAAAAATAAACAAAAATTATTTGTAAAAGGGTTCCTTATTTTGAGCCATTCTAGTGCTTTTTGTTTCTATAGGAAATAAATCCTATGCGTTTATTTTTTTTCTGAAGACTAATGTATGTAATTTAAAGAGGGAGGATGAGAAGGTAGCCACTCTGACTTTGGGTTAATGATTGGGCTCAGGAAAATGATGTGTGAACATTCTGAGGACTTGATAGAAACAAAAAACAAGAACAATTTTAGAATTTAGAGTGGGGGTTTCACATAAATTTAATGTAAAATAATTCACTATTTTGAAACCATTCTAGTGTTTAAGGACAGTTGACAAATTTATTTTTTATTGGAGATAAATCATGTGCATTTTTGTTCACGGATCTGTTTTTTTTTTTGTTTTTTTAGATGCTTATATTTAGCTTACAGAGGAATTTTGTTTAGCAGGAGCTTGCCATTCGTATTTAATGTTATTGCTAGGGAAAGAAGGTTTTAGGAGGAGGCTTGCCACTCATACCTAGGGTTATAGGTAGGATTAAGGTAGTTTTTTTTTTTTTTAAGCAGGCGTTTGACACCAATATTTACGGTTAGTGGTTGGCTTTTGAAAATGTTATGCCTTAGATTTTAAACATCAAATTACTTTTAAATATGTGAACTTGTGTAAATGAGGGTGTGAAACTTTACAGGAATTAAGACAGGCAAAATTAATTTTATTTAAAACAAGTGGCATCATTAATAGAAAATGTGACGTTTGAAGTAATTTTTGCCCATCAAAAAAACTTTTTTCTAAAACCAACAAATCGTTCAGGAATTTTGTAAGGATTTGATTTTTATTTTCAATTACATTTCTTTTTTCTACACATTATTTCATTTTCAAACTTTCAGTTCAAGATTTTTTTTATTACTTTTAAGAAAGTGAGCAGCCCTACAAATATTTAAATACTGATTTTACATATATATTTTTTTTCTTCTGCTAATCTGGTAAATTCGTGTCCATTCGATAATAATATACATACACGTGAACCAAAAAAAAACATATTTCACATTTTCAGTTGTTCAAAGTTCACCTAAATACTAATGCTATTGATAAAAGTGCACACAAGTTACACATATAGAAAGTTTATTTTTTTTGTCTTTTCAACCATATAAATTTCTAAAAATTTTATCAGAAATATGTGAGAAATTGCAAGTTTAACAAAGTTCATAATGCCACACTGGTTGGGATTGCTTTCATTATATATTCTGATAAAAAATAGCTCTAATGAAATGTTATATTCTGATAAAAAATAGCTCTAATGAAATGTTATATTCTATTAACAAAATAGCTCTAATGAAATGTTATATTCTGATAACCAAATAGCTCTAATGAAATGTTATATTCTGATAACAAAATAGCTCTAATGAAATGTTATATTCTGATAACGAAATAGCTCTAATGAAATGTTATATTCTGATAACCAAATAGCTCTAATGAAATGTGATATCCTATTAACAAAAAAGCTCTAATGAAATGTTATATTCTGATGACAAAATAGCTCTACAGAAATGTTATATCCTATTAACAAAATAGCTCTAATGAAATGTTATATTCTGATAACCAAATAGCTCTAATGAAATGTGATATCCTATTAACAAAAAAGCTCTAATGAAATGTTATATTCTGATAACAAAATAGCTCTACAGAAATGTTATATCCTATTAACAAAATAGCTCTAATGAAATGTTACATTCTGATAACCAAATAGGTCTAATGAAATGTTATATTCTGATAACAAAATAGCTCTAATGAAATGTTATATTCTGATAACAAAATAGCTCTAATGAAATGTTATATCCTATTAACAAAATAGGTCTAATGAAATGTTATGTTCTGATAACAAAATAGCTCTAATGAAATGTTATATCCTATTAACAAAATAGCTCTAATGAAATGTTATATTCTGATAACCAAATAGCTCTAATGAAATGTTATATCCTATTAACAAAATAGCTCTAATGAAATGTTATATTCTATTAACAAAATAGCTCTAATGAAATGTTATATTCTAATAACCAAATAGCTCTTATGAAATGTTATATTCTGATAACAAAATAGGTCTAATGAAATGTTATATTCTGATAACAAAATAGATCATATGAAATGTTATATTCTATTAACAAAATAGCTCTAATGAAATGTTATATTCTGATAACCAAATAACAAAATAGGTCTAACTTTACATGTAATAACATTTTTTGTATTTCAATTTTTTTTCATTCACTCTGGAATAGAAGCAAAAAATAATTAAAAAAAAAAAGTATGTTTACAGCTGTATTATCGCTGTTGCTGCAAGACAGTTTTCCATCCAAACTCAAATAGAAACAATTTTTTTCTGGGCATCATTATTTTAAATTGCTAGCTACTACAAGAGAAAATAACATACAATTATACTTTTAATGGATAAAAACAGTAAAAAGATCAATTTACTTAACAGTGGATGTCTAAAGAAATCTTTTTTTAAATTTTCAGTACTCGCCATGTTGAAGTCTTTTTTATTTTTTACCCCCCTCCCCCAAAAAAAAAGTGACCAAAAGTATTTTAGACATCCCAAACTATTAAAAATTATATCTCTTCTGATTAATTTCTAAATTTCATGACAATTTTCTTTATACAAATGCTGTACAAGCATTTATAAACCAGGGGGTGGATCTTTACAAAACCTTATTGAAAATGCTGTTTTATGGTGCTCACATTTTTATTACTTTATTTATTTAAAACTCTAAAAATATATAATGTACATTATTAATTTTACATTAATGTACATTATTTATTATTATTCATTTATTTGAAAGTGTATTAATTTCCGAACAAAACAGTGGTATTTTGAGGACTTAAAATGTTTTAGAACATCCTTGAAATCTGTGATTATCGAAGGTGTTTTATTTGATAAGAATTTGTCTTTCATTACTCACGCAATCTATTTGAAACAAAAACGCAACAAGGAAATCTATCTAACCTTGACTGTTGTACTTTAATCTATGGTAGCACAAGATCATTATACTTCAAAAAATAAGAAACAATGCATAATTGAGGAGTGAAGCTAAAAGTCTTCAGCATGTCACCAGAAGAGTTTTAAACATATACTAGTAGGATCTGTGTCCAGGCACTGCCCAAAGAAAATACAAAAACATTTTAGAGTATCAATTCTGAGAAAAAATCAGGTAAGAATCCGTCTCACAATAAGTAATTAAATTAATTAAAATAGGATTTATCCCTGTTTTTATATGAAAATAAAAAAACATTCATTGCTCTAAAACTCATTTTATAAATAAGTAAATAAAAGCAATTTATCTAAGTTTGGAGCGAGTGCCAAGCTCCCTACCTTATAGTTTTAAAAATGTCCACCTTTCCAACCAGCATTTTAAAATAAATAATATTATGTAAGTATGTATTGCTTTCAAGCAAATAAAATAAATTGCTCTAAATTTTTTGGGATTGAGCTCCCTCATCTATAGATTTAAATTGAGGATAATCACATTCCCAATAATAAAGCCTAATTAAATCCTATTTTAAACACCTGAATTACTTGCGATGAAATTGATTTAACCTTCAAATGGCATAATAAAATATCCACCCTCGTTTCAAAAATTGCATAAGATCCCATTTTCTAAACTACTTATCAATAATGCCAACATTATTATTATTATTACTACTAAATAATGATGATGATAATAACAGTACTAACAAAGCGGGAGAGGGCAGAGCGGTAGCTCTAGATATATCTAAGGCTTTTGACAGGGTATGGCATGAGGGTCTCCTCAGGAAGATTAGATCATACGGTATCACTGGTAGAATACTTAACATAATTAAATCCTTCTTAGATAAGAGAAAAATCTAGGTTGTCCTCGACAGTCGTACATCTAAACAATATGATATAAATGCGGGAGTGCCCCAGGGATCTATCCTTGGACCTCTGCTGTTCCTGATATTCATAAATGACCTCCCCGACAAAATTGCCTCTGAGATGGGTATATATGCTGATGACACCACACTCTATAGCAGGCACGACAGGAAAACAAATGAACATATATCTAAAGTAATGGCAGAAACACTAGAGGATGACCTCCAATTAGCAATACACATGAAAAAATTGAAATAGCATTGAATATTTCAATATTGGTATGCATAGAAAGAGCTTGATGAGCTAAGAAAGAATCTTTTTAAATTTTTGAAATCTGATTAAAATCAAGGAAGTTATGGCTATTTTTGTGCTTCACACGTTTGGATATTTTTCCCTCTTTAAGACCATATGCGTTTTGTCACATTTTTTGCACTAATTTTTCAGTAAAAATGTCATATCTTTGTTAAAACACAAGACTAAGAAATGAAATTTACCATATAAGTGTATTTTTGTACAAGGAATCAGAATATGCAACTGAAAATCTCCCAAAGTTTATGGTTTCCAAATAATTTGCAGTAAATGTGCATAAATATGCAGCAATTCCTTAAAAATGCCATGTATCCATAAACAGAAAAGAAGTTGGAGAACTCAAAGTTGAATTGTAATGTGCTTTATGTACAAAAAACTTAAATCTAAACATAAGACCATTTAAAAATGAATATATTGCAATATTTCTTTGGTATTATTGTAGATTAACACCTTCTGTTTAACCCCACTCAACTCCTTCTGACCACCCCTCCAAAATGTGATTCTACCTTTTTAGGAAATTATGTATAAAATGCCATGAAAAACTTTAATGAAAGATAAACAAATTATTTTAGAATTGAATGTAAAATAAGTTCCTATTACAGGTCATTCTAGCATTTTAGGGCAGTTAACTTTTTTTTCTATGGGAAAATATGCATGCTTTTTTTTTTTTTAAGATGATTATGTGTAGTTTTAAGAGGGTTTCTATGCAATGAGAATATGAGGAGGGTTGCCATTCGGTCTTTGAATTAATTGTAGGGCTAAGGAAAATTATGTGCGAACATACTGAAAACTTGACAGAGACAAAGCTAACAAAAACAATATTAGAGGGGGAGCGGTTAGTTTCACAAAAATTTAATGTAAAATAATTCATCATTTCCTGGCCATTCTAGCATTTTAGGACAGTTAACCAATTTATTTTTATGTGTATTTTTCTTTAAGGAAGGGGCTATTTTTTGTTTGTTTGTTTTAGATGCTTGTATGTGGCTTACAGAGGTATTTTGTTGGGGGGGGCTTGCCACTCGAACTTAGTGTTATTGTTAGGGTTAAAGAGTGTTTTAGGAGGAGACTTGCCACACATAATTTGTATTAGAGGTAAAGTTAAGAGAGCTTTTTTTCAAAGAGAGCGTTCAAAAATTTGTTGATTTCTATTTTCGAGGTTGAAGGTGTTAATTCCATAGGCCGTTTATACTACGCTGGAGCAGGTTGTAAAATATCTTTCGCTTAATAAGTAGAAAAAAAAATAACAAAATAGAAAGCTTCCTAATTGTAGTTTGATGTGTTTTCTAACTGCTTTTAAAATTTCAAGAATATTGATATAGATTTTGAGGGTTTGTATTACTATACACATAGATTCGAAAAAGTTGTCAAAAAAAACAAATATATAACAAATAAATGTTATCAAAAGCAAGTTACTTTTCTACCTAACTGGATAATTTTTTAGTGTTTTTATTTAATGTAACATGTTTATTCAGCTTGAAAACAGTGTTTACTAATGTTTTGGAAAATTTAAAATGGCGCCCGCCGCCCGACTCTCTTGAAACGGTGAGTTTGGGGGAAAGAGTTAAAAATAAAAAAGTAGACAAAATACTGCTAGAAACTCGCTCAATATGTTACCGTGACATAGGCTGACATATATTCGGTGAGTTTTTAACAGTATTTTGTATAGTTTTTTTTTTTTTTTTAACTCCTTTTCTCAAACTTACCGTGTCAAAGAGAGTCGGGCCGGGCGCTATTTTTAATTTTCCAATACATCGGTAAACACTGTATGTATTTCGAGCTGAATAAACATGTTACATTGAATAAAAACACAAAAAATATATCCAGTTAGGTAGAAAAGTAACTTATCTTGCCTTTGATAACATTTATTTGTTATATATTTGTTTTTTGACAACTTTTTCGAATCTATGTATGAACGAGATTTTGATACTTATTTTGATTTAAAAAAAAAACATTTGTGGCTGTTCGCAGTAAAACATTGTTTTAATTCGTTGTTCAAGACTAATTTAAAGAATAAAAGTGCATGCAAGCTTCCTAATTGTAGTTTTTGTTTTTTTAACCATGTTTTTAAATTTGACGAGCAATGTAAGAAATTGCAACAGATTCATAATGCCGAATTGGTTGGGATTGTTATTATACATTCTGAAAACCGAATAGTTCTAAACTAATGTTATTCTGATAACAAAATAGCTCTCATTAAACGTATAAGAACATTTATATTCATATTTTCATATTTTTCTTAATTCGTTCTTGAATAAAAATTAAAGAACGCGTGTTGTTTACACTGTGCTGTGCTATGGCTGATTCTACAGGCTGGAGCTGCTGCTGCTTCTTTAAAATACTAACTTCATTTGACCAAATTCGAGAAATATAAACAATTTTTTTTTCGGGTAGGTCCTTTTAAATTATCAATTACCGCGGTCCTACTCAACATAAAATAATACTTTTAATTGATAAAGATAGTAAAAAGATTGATTTACTTACTACTGGGTGTCCGAATAATTTTTTTTTTCAAAATGTTCAATACTCGTCATATTAAAGTCTTATTTTTAACACGACAAAAAAAGAAATGGTCAAAAATATTTCGGACACTTGACAGTATTAAGATTAACATCTCTTCTAATTGGTTCCCAAATTTCATGACGAAATTCTTCATACAATCACGGTACGGACCTTTAGAAAACAGGGGGGGTCATTACAAAACCTTACCGAAAACGCCATTTTATGACGTTCACATTTTTATCACTTTATTTGCTTAAAACTCTTAAAATATATAATGTACATTCATATTTATTAATTCATTTGAAAGTATATTCATTTCCGAACAAAACAGTAGTAATTTGAAGACTTGAAGTGCTTTGGTTTAAAAAATATGGCTATTTTAGTAGAACTACCTTGAAATCTGTGATTATCCAAAGCGTTTTTTCGTCCGTGTGTATTACTACTCCAATCAGTAGTGGAATGGGGACAAAAATGGATGGTCACGTTCAATGCCGCCAAGACAAAACTGGTTTCATTCAATAATTACAAGAAACCTTCTCTACCACCTATAGCAATGGCCAACGACTCTTTATCTGAGAGTACGTCTCTCAAGCTCCTTGGCCTAACGTTCACAGGAAACATGAGTTGGAACAATTACATCGAGAGCATTGCCAGGGCCGCTGCGAGAAAGGTGGGCTCTCTCTACCATGCTAGAAAACTTCTAACACCCAAAAGTATCCTGTACCTCTACAAGGCCACTATTCGCCCATGTATGGAGTATTGCTGTCATATTTGGGCTGGTGCATCGGCTACTAGTCTCTCGCTCCTTGACAGGGTTCAAAAGAGAGTCGCAAATCTGATAGGCCCTAAACTGGCATCTAATCTTCAGCCTCTGTCCCATTGTCGAAGCGTTGCATCCCTCTGCCTGTTCTACAAGTATTATAATGGTGAATGCTCTGATGAACTGCAAAAGCCGTACCATATAAGTTATTAAATTTACCAAATTTTCATTACTAATGATTACTATATTGACCAATTTCTACTGTACACTCTTTAACCCTTATCCTTGAGTGGCCTCTGGGCCTTGATAATGTGGTGATGCCTTTGTAAAAAAAAAAAAAAAAAAAAAAAGCACTTGTGCCCCCACGACGTAAACACCCTCGACAGACCCGACAAGCTGCAAAATCCCACCCCCACACTGTAGAGATCCCTAGATGTAAAAGATCTTTCTACTCCGGTAGTTTCTTCCCCAGAACTGCTAGACTTTGGAATTCCATTCCAGGTCACTGCTTCCCCAACTGTACTGACATGCTTAAGTTCAAGTGCAACGTGAACCAACATCTCGCTGCCCTAATCCCTACATAGTACCCCAGTAGATGTTTCCCCTGATAGTAGCCCCCTACACCAAAGTGGCAATGTGCCTTGTTTGGGGTGAAAATGTAATTAAAACAAAAAAAAACAATATAAATAACACTAATAAAATCATAAATAACAGTAAATAAGTAATTAAAAATCTTATATTAACTGCTATTTGTATATTCCATAGAACTGGAATGTGGAAGAAAAGTGAACAGTCATTATTTTGATTGAAAATCTATAGTAGCTGACAGAAAAAGAATAAAATGAAAAATGAAACACAAACGGTGTTCGTAGTATTATTATCCCGTTAACAATTGGTCCACAGTGGTAGTAGGAAAGTAAGAGTTGATGTTATGATTCGAGTTAAAATGGCCACAACTTTCTCTATGAAAGTCTTGGTTGGGAGAAACAGCAAAGAAAAAGAGTAAGACCATGAAAATATGTGAAAGAGTCAGACAAGAGGCAAGTAACCATCCACATGTAGATTGTTGCTCTCAATGGAAGCATTTAGATTGATTTCAAAAAGAGTGAGGATGTGAAGATATTTGTGCAACAGAAAAGACTGAACATCAGTAAAGTTTAATTTGAGATTGTTGATCTTACTATAGGAAATAGTAAGGTGTTTTTTGTGTGAATTTATAAAAGGCATAATTAAAAAAATGGAGAAAAAAGTTACTTAGACAAAGCCTGAAAGAGACCTCTTAGTCTCCAAGCAGAATAAAAAAGATAAATGCTTCCAGAGCCCAATAGGGAGAGAAGGGGTTACTAGGCTGGCTGTTGACCAAAAAGTCTGTCCTTGAACTGGTTATGAGACTGACCAGAAATCAGTGCTTTTATTGCGACACTATCACTCTCCAATAAAGGCTAAAGATGACTGACTTGAGGAAATGAAAAAAAAACAGATGCACTCAAAACCAATATCACTCATATTGGTTACGAGCCTGGGTGTCCGGCATTGCCCGGCTGTTAGGAGGTGTGTGTTGAGCAAAAAAAAAAAGTTGTAGTAGGCAGGCAGGTTCGAACCTGTGATGCAAAGGCATCAAAGAAAGTGGAGGTGTATGTAAGGGTGTTGGTTGAGCAAAATAAAAAAAATGAAAATTGTGAGAGCAAAAAAAAAAAAAAAGTAGGGGTAGTAAGCAGGCTCAAACCCGTAACGCGGCAGAAGAAAAAGTGGTGAAAAAAACAAACTGTTTTACCGATGTGCCTATCGTGGTTGTGACATCACAGGTGGTTCAAATAACATCTTTTAAGCGATGTTGTGAACGCAAGAGTTAAATGACTTGCAAAATATGTCAGCAAAAAAATCGACCCTTTCTGTACAAAAGCGTCCAGTTGAGGGTGAAGGAATTAATGTTTTGGACCAATTTTTTAATATTTGTCATCCAATAGGTTGAGCTTCAAAATGATACTGATCTCATGAAAATCCATCACCTCTGTCAAAAGTTTTAGGCAGGCATACAAACATACATACATTCATTTAAACAGACAGGTGAGATTTATATTATAGACTAGCGGGGGTACCCGGCGTTGCCTGGGTGTTTGGAGGTGTGTGTGCTGTTAAATAAAAAAGAAACCGGGGGGGGGGGGTAAAGTTGGTAGGATCCAACCCGAAGACCTGAGGTGAAGTTTGAAAATAAAATCGGCCAGCCAGAATGAGTTACTGAAAGATGTTTGAATTTATTTAAGTAAGAACCAAATTGACAGGTGCGCACATGGAAGTTGTAGAGCAATTATTATTCAGCAAATGAGATCAATGACCAGGTTTGTTTGTTATAAGCGAAGTAAAAAAAGAAAACGCCGTTAAAACTTAAGCGGGGGGGGTAATCAAAACATCGAAAAAAAACACAAAAAAACTAACGTAAGGCAAACGAACGATGTTAAATGTAAAAATCGAAAAAACAAAAAAGAAATGGCTTAGTAAGCCTGTTTCAATATTAAAATTTTAAAAATCTCTGGATACCCGGGTGTTTTTGGGTGTGTGGTCGGGGGGTGGATAAGTGATGTAAAAAAAAAAAACCCAGAAAAACGAACGTTACGTGAAAAATGGCTTAAATAACGCTGGTTCAATATTTAAATTTAAAAAATCAAATAAAAATAAGACATCTCACCCCACGATTCGAACCCAAAACGTTTAGATAACGAACCAACACGCTAACCAACTGAGCTAACGCGACGTACATGAAATTTAGTCAGTTTTTCAACTATTTAAAGTAAATCAGGTCATGACGTCATGACACATGCGTAGACCCAGTCGTCGTCACGAGAGGACCATTTTTGTCGATTCGGGGTCAAAAAATGAACGTTTTTCGCCAATTTTTCAATATTTTTTGAGTGAAGGCTGGAGCTTCAATATGATACCGAGTTTGTGAATTTTCGTTGTGTCTGTCGAAAGTTTTTAGCGGACACACAAACACACATACAAACATACATACATACACACATTTTCACTTTTATATATATAGATTATAGGGGAAAATCTGCTCTACACAATCGTATAAAGATTATTTTTTAGTAAGTAAATGACTGTAATATATTTTGCCTCTTAAATTCAAACAAGAATGGTGCCATTTTTAAGATGCATTCATTCAATCTACATTTCATATCTAAGCATGAAAATTCAAACTTAAGTGTTACATGGACATTACCTCTCGTAGAGACAGTTTGACACATCGAATAGGAGATAGATCTATGCAAGCTTAAGCATGACAGAGCAACAGATTCATATACAAAAGATTTTGAGATATTTAGATGTATGTTTTATTTTATTTGTTTGTGTTTTTTTTTCACAGATTTCCCAAAGTCTCCATCTACAAAACGAAAAAATTTAACAGAATTCCTGCCATTAACAGAGGAGGAGTTTAATCAAGTTTCTAATCTTGTACGAGGTAGAGCCAAGTTGGAAGATGTTAATAAAGTGAGTTTTTCTCTTGTCAAAATGGCAAATCATAATGCAATTATTTTTTTCTTTTGCTCTGCATCTTTATAAACTAATAAAGATGAAAATAATTTACTAAAATATCTCAAAATTGCAAATTGATTAATAGCAACAGTAAAAATCCTATTTAGTTAATAATAATGAAAGTTTCTGTAGAAAATGATGTTTATAAAAGACATGCACCTTGGATTTTGATGTTAAATCTAGTTTAGCTCATGCTATTAAAATATTAACCAGATTATGGAGATGCATTTTTGCCAATTTAAAAATAAAAATTCTGAAATATATCACCTAAAAATATAAGCCTTTCTGCTAAGAACCCTTACAGATTTTTAAATGTTGATGTAGCTATAAAAATGTAATTTTATTTATAACTAAAATATTGTTTATTGGTGAAGAACAGGTGAGAAAAAAAACAATGTTGTATGAAGAATTTTTCTTAACAAAATATTAATTTGAATTTATGTCATTTTAAAATGCTTTTAAAATACTAAACAGACTAGAAATATGATTGATATTAACAGAAAAATGCAATTTTAATGTCACCATCTTTAAAAAAGAAACAAGATCCACTCATGTGCTGAATCCAACAAACTATAGTGAAACCTACTTCTTCACATGGCTCTAAGTGCTGGTCGTCATGAAGATTAAAATGTTATGCAGGATTTCAAGTTTGACCTGATAATGTCTGAAAGATAAGGAAAAATACTCTTTTCTGATACATGTAAACAACAATGCTGAGAAAACAAGATGGAGAGATCAGTCGAAACAAAAGTTATTGGATACTCTACATCAAAATCAGACTTCGGACTACGTTTTGCAAATCAAACAGAAAACTCCTAACAATATTTACTGGCCAGCTCCTAATTATACAAGATACCTTCCACCATACCGATTCTCTTGGATTTCCCAAGCTTGGATTCTCAGAACTCTGCAAAACCCCCGGAAAATATCACCCTTTAACTAACTTAACCCCTTCCCTTGCGTTAGATTGTACAGCGCATACATCTAGTTCCTTAACTATCATTAAGACCTGTGTGATTTTTCTTTCACATCCACCAGGGCGCCCGAGAATCAAAACAGGCTATCTCACATTTATACCTCTCTAAAAATTTAACACGCTATCTTGTTATACTATCATTCCTGTTAGGGACTAATCTACTGATTAAATTGCTATATTATTGGCATCTTTATTTTATTCCCTCTTTTTTTCTTTTTCTTTTGCCTTCCCCTGGAATGAATCAATATAATGGAACCCTTTTTCTATTATAACCATCCGCTCCTGTGTTAGGAGGGCATTCTTTGTCTCTCCAAAATTGTGCACTTTCCAACTCTCTTAAAGCACACAGAGTGGCTCCATCCACAATTGTACCTTATGTGGAGAGCATGGTTTTCTCCCCTAGTTGCAGCTACAACCAGCGATTTTAGCCCATAGCATGCAGAAAACAAATTTTCCTCTAAAGGAGGACTTCCCATTCTGCCTTCCTGCTGATTTACTTGAAATAGGAAAAATCATGACGAAAAAAATACTTTGTCAAACACTCTTGAAAACAATAAAATATTAAACTGTGTACATAAATTCAACATCGTATTACTCCTCTCTAAAATTCTAATTTGTATGCTGACCTACAAATTCTTCTAAATTAATGTTACATGAAAAGTTGTTTTTGCTATTCAGTTGACAAAATATTAATAACTAGCAAAACCCGTGGATATTCCATTGACTGAGAAATATATTTAATCAACAAAGATTTTGATAAAGTTGATATTTTTCTAGGAAGCGCAAAAAATTAGTTTTTTGGGTCAGAAAATCATTAACATTTCTATGAATATGATGTCTATTTATTTTAAATTTAGAACTGACCCAAATCAAATAAATCAATAAGTATTAATAAATATTCAGAAAGTAATATTGTTTTACATAGTTTAATTTACAGCATCTTTTGGCAGACAATGTTCTTTTTTTCCCTATTTCTTTTGAATGTTCTCTTTTTTTACATAATTTTCCCTGACTTCTTCAATAAAGAACCGTTGCATATTGAAATAATAATTCCTTTTGCGCACCATCACAACAATGATCATATATTATTGTTGTAATAGTATTTGAAAATGAGGTTACATCAAAGGGAGCTTCACTCATATTTTTGTCCAGTGTTGCCAGATTGGCCTTTTTAAAGTCAAATCTTGCAAATTTGGCTTTTTTTTTAAGCAATTTGGTCAATTGGTAAAAAAAACTAAATTTTCAAACCAATAAAATATGCCCAAATTTGCCTACATTTAGTTTTGCTGCTTTGGGATAAATTTTACTTAGCTTTTTTTATTGCATGGTTGTCTCTCCTGTGGCCTTGCCAGGTCACTAATATATCTATATTACCACCTATTTCGGCAATTTTATGTTCTAAATCTCAGCAACTATTGATTAGAATTTAACAAATGAAGGCTCGTTGGAAAGGTAATGACCTTAAATGTGTAATGAGTTATATGAAATTTGCCCTTAAGGTTGCATATTAAGGAGATCGTTTATCAACCCGAACCTATTTTTGGCACTTTTATTACAGCCATAAAATGTTTCAATCATAGTCATTAGTTTTGCATATGAATTACAAAATATCTGATATTTCCCCAAAACCTCTGGCCTTGATGGAGGTGAGATTAAAACTTGCTATGGTTTCAAATGATCTGAAATAACAGCAAGAAGAGGCTTGATATTTTTGTCTCATATGTTATCTCCCCTTTTTGGTTTTCATACATAAAGTAAATTTCACAGTGCATAAGGATTATTTGATACTGGAGATATTGATAATCGTACTCTATTTCCAAAAGAGGGGAGATATAACATATGAGAAATATTTGGAATCAAGTTATTTGTTATTTCAGATCATTTGAAACCAAAACAGTAAGTTTTAGTCTCCTTTCCATCAAGGCCAGAAGTTTTGAGGAACTATCAGATATTTTGTAATTCAAATACAAAACTAGGAAAACAAATGACTATGATTGAAACAATAGCTGCTGAGATTTGGAACTTATAAAATTGCCAAAAAAGGTGGTGTATATATATATATATATATATATATATATATATATATATATATACCCGTAGCTAAATTGCATATTGAAATGCTCTTATCTTTTGGTTATATGGGATGAAACTACAAGATTATAATTGGTCAACCAACTTAGTCGGATTTGGACCTTTGAATTCACCCTTGTCCATTCATTCCAAAAATTCTCAATGACTACTCATTTAATTTTTCTGAAAATTTGCATGAAGTTACAACTAGGCAAGGGCGGAAATGTAACATTCTTGGATTTTTATAAAACTTTTGGTTGCGGCCCCAGGGAGGGTAAAAATGGCCAAAAATAGCACTTTTCGGGGCAAAAAATATTTTCCAGCCATTAGATTTTTCTGAAAATTACCCAAAAGAGGCAATTTTTATTTTTGTCCCTTTCCTATTAAAAACCTCGTGTTTAACGCTGTGCTCGCAGAGAGGCAAGTAAATAGGAACATTAGATTTTTGTTTTACAAACAATTTTCAAACATTTTTTGAATTGAAGCATCATTGGATTTCTTCTTTTTTTTTTGTTTTACAAACAATTTTCAAACATTTTTTGAATTGAAGCATCATTGGATTTCTTCTTTTTTTTTTGTTTTACAAACAATTTAACGGAAAGAAGTCACCACAAGAGGAAAATAGAATTTTAATAAAAAATTGAATTAACATAAAACTAAAACAAAATACTTTTAATTATTGTTAAATTATTATTATAACATAAAATTATAACAAAATACTTTTAATTATTGTTAAATTATTATTATAACATAAAACTAAAACAAAATACTTTTAATTATTGTTAAATTATTATTATAACATTAAACTATAACAAAATACTTTTAATTATTGTTGAATTAGGTTGAAAAGTTGCGTCCATTATTGGTTGTTCAATGAAACCCAACAAAACAAAATGGACCCACGTATATAATGCATAAGTATCTTCTATTTTGATACTATAAATGTTTTTACAATTTTATTTTGATAAAATGTTATTTAGTGCTTTTGCATTTAAGGACACGCGCTATTTGTTAAATAGTATTTACAAGTTAAATTCAAGTTTTACAATATCATTTTTATTAAATTGTTAGGTGAAAGTACAGAATAGTTACAAGACACCCTTCCTCCCCATGTTAAGTAATAGGTTTCTAAATATTAACGTTAATATTTCAGCACGAGTCGTTAAGTGCAAAAGTACATGTTATTTTTGTAGCATTCGCTCATGAACACCAATTTCACAAATTTCATTTGTTTTTTAATAATTAATCTTCTATTTCCTCGTTTTTTGTAATTTTTGAATCTGTAAGTATTACCATGACAATTACGTAGCATTTATTTTACGTGAAATTTAATATTTTGTTCGCTCGAATTATATAGAAACACCAATTGCCTGTTTACCACAAAAAGTGTGGCTTCTTTTTTGCATTTGGTCTTTTTTTCTGAAACATTTGGCCTTGAAAAATAACCATAGTCTGGTAACTGTGTATCTCGACTCGTGTCATACATAAGTGTGAAAGCCGCTATAATTTACTCTTTTTAAGTTATCATTTTTATTATTATTACAAACATGATTTAGGTAGAGATAATTTTTTTGGAAGAAATGCCAAAATCTCTAAATAATTTATGTGACTGAAATAGGAATCAAATGTTTTTACAATTTTATTTTGATAAAATAAATGTTATGTGGTGCTTTTGCATTTTAGGACACATGCTATTTGTTAAATAGTATTTACAAGTTGAATTCAAGTTTTACGATATCATTTTTATTAAATTGTTTTCTTAAACATTTATTAAAAATTAAAGTATATTAAAAATAATCATAGTCTGGCATCTGTGTATCTTGGCTTGTGTCATACATAAGTGTCAAACCCGATATAATTTACTCTTTCTAAGTTATCATGTTTATTATTTATTTTATTATTTTATTATCATTATTATTTTTATTATTACAAACATGGTTCAAGTAGAAATAATTTGTTTGCAAGAAATACCAAAATCATTTCACTCTAAAGAATTTATGTGACTGAAATAGAAATTAATATGGCAACCTGGCAAATTATTCTTTTTTTTTTTTTTCATTTAATAATAAAAATTATCAGCATTACTCGGTTTTCTAAAGTTTTCAAATTTATTTCTTTTTCATTTGAACAAAATTTTTATAAATTTGATGTATTCTGGTTAGTTAAATTGTTTAAAAATTTTTGGAGATGAGGATTGGTATTTTGATTGTTTGGACTATTGTTCTCATCTTGGTAGTTGTTCTCTCAATAGAATCTTTTCCAACCTTTAGATTTTGCTGAAAATTACCCAAAAGCAAGACCATATCTGGAAACGTAATATTTTACCCCGGGAAAATTGTGGGGTCTTGAGCTCCTGGGTATTTTAACGGTAAAAAAACACCCCTTTTGGGGCTCATTTTTATTTTCCTCCAAAAATTCATACTTGCACCTAGCTAGGAGTTTTGAATGGTACCGAATGCAAAAGAATGCATCGTTTGTCATAAAATGATGTCATTTGGTTGTTTTTCCCTCATGTTTTACATCAGGCCAGGGGTTTAAATGGGGAAAACAACCGAAATCAGTCGGGGGACCATTTAGTTTTTGGTTTGTTTTATTCTATGGTGAAAATTTTATGACAATTGTTTAAAAAAACCCTAAATTTTCAAACCAAAAAAATATGGCCAAATTTGCTTAGATTTGTATATATAGTGTCTGGGCTGGCAGCTTCAGTTTTGGTGCTTCAGTTGTTTCTCCTGTGGCCTTGCCAGGCCACTAATATATACTAGCAGGCTGTCTGACATTGCTTGGCTGTAAGTTACGCTTAAATATGATATTTTAATTCATGTAGATTATGTATAAGGAACGGTCGATTATTTTTATTGAGTGGCTTCTAACTTTACCTATGAAATGGGAAAAAAATTTTCTTGGTGAATTTTCCAATGTTTAATAATGGTGTTATATGATAAAAGGGCTGTCCTCTTTTCATGTAAGTAAAAAAAAATAGGGAATTAGTTAAATGTAAATATGAAATAGGATAGTCAAGGATTCGAACTTGCGAAGCTCGACTTGGAATTGAGAATTTCAATCATAAGTTAAAATAAATACAGAATGTTACTGAAATAAGGAATTGCAATTGTTTAGCTTACATATCTGTATATGGAAAAGGAATGTAATAATGAAATTTGTTTCTGTGAAAATTAAAATAAGGAGTTTAATCGTCAATTGAAATTGTAAACATATTTTGTAAAGAAGTTATTTGAAAAATAGGTTACTGAACTCGGGGTCATGTCAAGTCTGGCAACGTGACGCATGTCATCCAACGTGCTTTATGAGCACATGTTTAATCATGCGATGACGTGACGAGTTCTCAATATAGGTAGAGTTTTTAAATGCAGTCTTAGAGAAGAGGAGAAGAGTCGGGGAGAAAGAGCCAAGAGAGAGAGGTCAGAAACGGCTGGAAGCGAAAGGTTAGAGAAGAAATAGCCATGTAAAGAAAATTTGAATTCCTCAAGCGAAATCATGGACCAGTCATGAAATAAAGGATGTCATCATCTTTGCGTATCTGCGTCTTCATGTTGTGATTCAACAGGATAGGTATTGTCCATTTATATTATAAGAACTTTGTGAAAATCATCATCTCAAAAATAGGTAAGAAATACATGTATCATTATTTATAGAAACACTCCCGTTTATACAGAACTGTCTCTCTCTTTATATATGCGTCCAATATGCTATCTCTTACAATATGAACATCTTAAGACATATGAACACTCAACACATGAATAAACCTAAGACTGTCTCTATCACTCTAAGACTCTTACAACATGAACAACAACAACAAATATATAAGTCGTCATCTAAATAAGAACAGCGAAACATATACACATATTTGGTACATCTAATAATAACACCCAGTATATAACAATGGTAGTTAAATAAAAAATATTTTTTTATCTTTTTTTTTGATTTTGAATACATATTAGTTTTTTACATATAAATAAATTTAATTAAATTACAGGCGTCCAAAGTTAAGGAACATGGAAAATTAATACAAACTTTAGCAATTTTAATAACGACTTAACAAAATGTTGACTCTGAATATTCAAAAAAATCTATCTAAAATCTATTTAAAAGAAAAACAGCTTATTTGTGACCATTATGATGAAAAAAAGGCCGTAGGGGAGATTGCTTAAATATTGAAAAGGTGCAAAGGCGTTGTTTTTCGGGTTATTGAAAATAGAAAAAAAGGTTGAAAATTGACTGAAAAGAAAAAAATCGGGCTGACCCCAAATAACAACTAAGAGGGAGGATAGAAAAATCACTCGACCATCTCGTTCTGATCGTTTTAAAACTGCGACTTCGATATTCCGGGATTTTACATCCAAAACTGGACAAAAAATCTCCCGGCAAACAATCTCACGAAGATTAAACGAAGTTGGATTATTTTCAAGAAGTCCATGCTCAAAGCCTTTAATTTCTATTAAAAATAAAAAAGCCAGATTGTTAATCACCGAAAAACATTTGTTTTGGGAAGAAAAAAAAAAATGGGAAAAGATTAATTTTAGTGATGAATCTAATTTCAATCTTTTCGAATCACACAAAAGAAACATGTCAGAAGAAAAATGGAGAAAGACTGTCCCCTAAGTGCGTTAAAAGTACAGTAAAATTTGGAGGCGACAGTATAATGCTATGGGGCATGATATCTTCAAAAGGAACTGGCCCCCTTGTGAGGATTCATGGAAAATTTAATGCCCGAATGTACAAAGAATTGATTAGAGAATATGTGGTTCCTAATCTTTCTGATTCTGATATCTTTATGCAAGACCACACACCATGCCATAAAGCAAAAATAGTTTTAGAAGAGGTAAATTTTTTTTTTTTTTTTTACACAGGCATCACCACATTATCAAGGCCAAGAGGCCACTCAAGGATAAGGGTTAAAGAGTGTACAGTAGAAATTGGAAAATATAGTAATCATTAGTAATGAAAATTTGGTAACTTATATGGAACGGCTCATCAAGAACTTATTTACGTTAGACTTGAAGACAACCATATTTTACTCAGCCGGAAAGCAGGAAAACGGAAGACAATTCCACAGGCATGCAGTTCTAAGAAAGAAGCTTTGTTCATGGAATCTACATTTAGGTTTAGGCATATATAAAGAGTGGGGGGGAATTATTGATAGTGTTTTCAGCTAGACGAGTGTTTCTTGTGAAAGTTTGGCGAGTGGGGACCATAGACTGAAGCTCAGTCGAACAGTTTCCATGAAAATAACAATACATCAGAGAGCAGCTCGCAACATCTCTTCTGTGAGATAGAGGTTGCAGGGAAGAGAAAAGGACATCTCCTACGAGGCTACAAAGTCTATTTTGAACTCTATCAAGGCAGGACAAGTTCTTTCTAGCAGCTCCTGCCCAGATGTGGCAACAATATTCCATCCTTAGACGTACCTGGCTCTTATATAGATCGAGAATTGCATCAGCAGTGAGATATCTACTGGATTGATAGAAAGATCCCACCATTTTTCCAGCGGTCCTGGCAACAGATTTGATGTACATGTTCCATTTAAGATCAGGAGTAATTGTCAGGTCCAGAAGCTTGTCAAAACTTGAGGCCTCTTGAAGACGAGAGCCATTCATTTCAATTGATGCCAGATGTGGATCAGAATGTTGATGATGTAAAGAGAGAAGCTTGGTTTTAGATGCATTAAAAGTAACCAGCCACTCCTTTCCCCATTGTACCACATGCTCAAGATCAGAGGAGAGAGAATCTTAGATGTGCTACCATAAATGGTAATGTCATCAGCATAAATGTCTACAAATGATGTAAGGATGTGATTCGGAAGATCATTAATGTAGATCAGGAAAAGAGTTGGGCCCAGAATGGACCCCTGAGGGACACCAGCATTGATACTGTGAGCTTCTGATTTTTGCCCCTCAACTACTACTCTTATGAACCTATCAGAAAGAAATGATTTAATAACTAAGAAGACATTTCCAGCTATACCAAAGCTTAGAGATCTTGTGAAGTAAACCTTTATGCCATACCCTATCAAAGGCTTTTGATATATCAAGAGCAATTGCCCTAGAAAGGTTGCCTCCGTCGAGAGATTTGCTAATCCTATGAGATATAACTGTAAGCACATCTGCTGTAGATCTAGCAGAACGGAAACCATATTGAGTGTCACTAAGAAGATTATTTTTGTTGAGATGGTTGATTACTTCTGTATTTAACATAGATTCTAGCAACTTACTCATGGCGCACAGGAGACTTATTGGCCTGTACTGAGAGGGGGATGAGCGATCACCTGAATTCTTAAATACAGGGCATACTGATGAGATTTTCCAGGGTGATGGGAAGCTATTCTCCTTAAAACAATGTTTAAACAGTTTTGTAAGTATGGGCGCTAGCTCTGGTTGAAGTTTTTTGAGTACTATAATTGGAATACCATCAGGGCCAGTTGCTTTACTGGAATCAAGGTTTTTGATTAGCTTGGCAACATCACGTACAGATATATGTATATCACATAGCATGTTTTCTGATACAGGAGGGAATATTGGGGGTTGGTGGCCTTGGTTGCAAAGGGTAGAATTAGCTGCAAAGTTCTTGGCAAAGAGCTTGGCTTTGTCTGATGCTGACAAGATTACCTCAGGTCCATTGATGATAGTTGGGATAGAGCACACGCTTCTGTTCAGGATTCTGTTTGCTGTTTGCCAAAACTGGTGGGAACCAAACCGCTGCTCAGCTACTTTGGACGACGGATTGAGCATACAACTCTCTTGCGTTCTTTATTACTTTCTTACAATGGTTGCTGGCAGTCCTGAAAGCGCCTTTAGTTTCCATACATCTATTATGTTGGAAGCAGTGGAAAAAGTGATTTCTGTGCGCAATGGCAGCAGCACATTCTGGAGAGAACCATGGCTGGCTGTTAGGTTTTTGCTGGAACTTTTTCGAGGGTATGAAATGGTCTATACCTACAATTAACCATTCCGTCAGGTCTGATACTATATAGGGCACATCCTTTTTAAACATGGAACGCAGAGGTAGATCCGATATAAATGTACAGAACCTATCTCAGTCAGCATTAGTGTATCGATATACTGTACGATGGAGAGGTACGTCTGAGGACTTATTACATTTCATTTTTATCTTAATTGATACAACAGAGTGGTCGGAAGATCCAAGAGGAGACAGAAAAGAAACTGAACATAGTTCAGGGCAAGTTGTGAGAAAAAGGTCTAGTAGACTCGCATACTGGCCGTCATTGTCGGGCACACGGGTGGGTTCGTGAACAATCTGAGTGAGATCATAAGCAATGGAGAAATCATGACAGAACCTCCCCTCATCATCGGTCTTGTTTGAGTGGGTCAACCATTCGAAGTTGTGAACATTGAAGTTTCCACATACGTGAATGTTAGCTGAAGGATAAGCAGATAGGACTTGGTCAATTTTCTCAGATATGCTTTTAAAGATAGTAACTCTGCTGTTGTGGAGGCGATAGAGAGTAAATATAAATGCAGTAGTGTGAGCTAATGCAACCTGGAAGCACATATAGGGTAAGTTAGGATTTTCTCTGGAGATGTCCTTACCACATGGAAAGCCATCTTTCATATAGGCACATATTCCATGCCCATGGCGATCTAGGGGGTCAGATTTAGAAGTTAAGTTAGAGTAACCTTTAATTGCGAACACTTCTAGGGAAATAGCCTGTCCAATGCCAGTTTCACTTAAAAATAAAAGGTCTGGTTTAGTCTCCTGTAATTGGGTTTCAACCTCTGGAAGGTTAGAACGTAGACCCCTGATATTGGAGAAGGAGGCATGGTAGTAGGGGTCTTCGTTGGAAGTTGGAGAACCGGGTTTAATCAGGTATTTTTTATTGAAACTTGTCATGATGGAATTTTGGAATTTGTGGACTAGGTCGTCAGATTTACTTAGAGCAGGACAGAGAGGGGAAACTATGAAAGAAAAAGAAACGAAGAATTTTTTTTTTTTTTGTAGAACATGATAAGATTAAGCCGTAACAATTACCCACTAATATGGCATCGAGAGACCCCATCAGAAGCTACTGCATGGTCCAGAATCCATTCACCAAATGGCAATACAACAGCCCAGTACTTTGCACCTGCTGATAGGACAGCCTCCTTAGTGGTTAATCCAAGGTTCGGGTCCCTGACTATCAGGCGGATAATGTCAGCCCAGATAAAACGTTTACCTCCAGCACCCTTACTAGTGACATGGCTACAAGGATAGACATAGAAACAGAAAATTTCCGCCATCTCTGCCAACTGTTCGCGCAAAATACTGCCAACCTAGAAAACAGCTTTTTCTTCTCTCTTTGTCAGAAAAATCACTCATTAAAAAATGAGGACTGAGGGACAAATAAGGAGAAGCGAGAGTAACGGGAGCTACCGATAACGCATCTACAATGTGTTTTCTACACTCCATTAAAAACAAAAAAAAGACAACCTATTAAGTATCATACTTAATAAAAGTCCAACGGACATGTTTAAGGGAAAGTATGGTGATAGATTCCTCTCTCACGAACTAAAAATGAATACAATTACCTAATCTATTTTTGCAATCAACTTGGTAGATAAATAAACATTTATGGATGAGAAAAAAGCTAGCATTTAATAAAACAGAAATACATAAATTAAATACTGAAGTAAAATGTAGTTATTAATATTTGAATCTAAAAATAAAAAGTATGATTAATATAGAAGTCACTTATCTCGAAAAAACACTTCCATCTCCAAAATACAAACTGTAGAAAAAAATTTAAGTTTTAATAACAATGGCGTTCAAAAGACTTTTTTTTTAAAATTAACCGTTAAAAGAAAAGCGTGATCTTATTCTGGACTTTTGCTAGTCGCGTTTTTAGAAACTTGAGATATAAAAGAAAAGCCGGGGGGGGGGGGGGTCTTCCGAAAGTTAGTTTGTGACGTTATAAGTAATTGCGAGATAAAATGAAAGCAGGTCTAAAGGGGTGGGGACTGAAAGGATAATATAATGGATTGAGTCTATGCAATATTTAAGATCAACTTGATAGATAAATAAACATTTATGGACGAGAAAAAAGCTAGCATTTAATAAAACAGAAATACATAAATTAAATACTGAAATAAAATGTAGTTATTAATATTTGAATCTAAAAATAAAAAGTACGATTAATATAGAAGTCACTTATCTCAGAAAAAACACTTCCGTCTCCAAAATGCAAACTGTAGAAAAGAATTTAAGTTTTAATAACAACGACATTCAAATAGATTCAATATTTATGTTATGGATTGGCCAGCTCAGAGATCCGACCTTAATCCAATTGAAAATGTTTGGAAAATTATTGGTGATAAGATCACATAAAAAAAACAAAAAAATCTTGATTATTTATGGGAATGTATAAGAAAATCCTGGAATAATATTTCCCCTATAACATGTGAACGATTAGTTCTGTCTTGTAGCAAAAGATGCCATTGTGTGATTGAAAACAAGGAGATTTTCACTAAATACTGAAAGGATTCTTTGTTTTTTTCATTAACAATTTTCCCCGTTACTTAACTTTTGGACATCTGTAATTTAATTGAATTTATTTATATGTAAAAAACCAATATATGTATTCAAAATCCAAAATAAAAAAATATTTTTTATTAAACTATCATTATTAAACATTGGAAAATTCACCAAAAATTTTTTTCCCCTTTTTCATAGATAAAATTCGAAGTCATTTAAAAGAAAATGATCAACCGTACCTTAACTTTTGGATGCTGCTGTATAGCAAGATCAAAACTTAAAAAAAATATATATTTATGACTTGGTTGCTGTCAGCTAAAATTGAAAGAAACATATACAACTCTCCACCCTTGTTCCTTAGCCTCTGAGACCTGCCTATATGCATATATATATATATATATATATGCCATATGTATATATATATATGCCTTTGAGACATGCCCATATGTATGTATATATATATATGCCTCTGAGACACGCCCATATGTATATATATATATGCCTTTGAGACATGCCCATATGTATATATATATATATATATATATATACATATATATATATAAAAATTCCCCTGTATCTCTTTTTTAAAAGATGGAATTACCCAATCGTTGAAGACAAGATACATGCAAGCAAGATGCACAGTGTTATAGTTTTATATATTCGTCTTGTTAGGACCTGTTTATCTGTATTAGAAGACAGTAACCATCTTCTGAAAATTGAAACTGTAATTCTCAGTAGAGATGATCCTTAAGAATTCTTAATGACAGCTACTAGATCGTGGCTGATGGAATAAAATCAATCTACCACTTTGGATTAAATAAAGAGTTCTGTGAAAGGTTTTGCATGGATGTGCAAAAGTTTTAACAGAACTCCTTATTTCAACAAAACATATCTTAAAAACGTCACTGATTACGTTGGCCAAAATGTTGTAAAAATAACATCGAACATTAGTCAAAACGATCCAAATTATGCTCATCTCAAATGTTCCAGGATACAAACAGATGCTGGAACATTTGCAAATAATTAAACTTCACTTTATCTTAATTTGTTTTTCTCATGATTTGATTATAAAAGACAAAAAGATTCTTCCAAATTTCAAGAATTGATGATTTCCTAAATTTTTTTTTTCAGTGTTACAAAATTCTCTGGCAACATTTCAAAGAAGAAAAAAATAAGTAAGATGTATTTTTTTTATTGATTTCATTTATTTTTAATCAAGCAAAATATAAGAATGTAACATCATTACATGTGAAGTGTTCTAAATTGTGTTTAAATAATTACATTTAAACAATTCAAATAAAATCTGACTCTAGATACGCATCTAATGTCTGATCATTAGGATTGGTCATAATTTAAAAAAAAAATGGCATACAGCAATATGAAATATAGTCATTCACAGGCAACTATTTTATTGTTGACTGACTCATTGGTGTGGCTAGATGTAGTGAGCATATCAACGTGAAGATGAAAAATCTGATTACCAGGTTAGTTTCAATTTTGTCCAATGTCTTGTTGAGTTAACAAACCCACTATTGGTAGTGGCAGAATTTATATCACCTAAATGAATTTTTGTATTTGTTTATAAACTTATGATATTGGTAGTTAAGAAAGCTCATTTTTTTTTTTCTTTTATAGAAGAGTATTGTATTACATTGAATATTTCCTGCACTAGAGTGTTTCATCCATAGAGTGGCATGTATTTTTATAAAATCTAGGAATCCACAGAAAGCTATTTTGTTGGGTCATGACTATCAGTGTGGCTAAATATAACAAATGTATCAACTCCATTCAAAACACTGATGTCAGATAACTTCTAACTTTAATGATGTTGGATTTTTTAACATCTGAGCTAACAAATTCAATAAGAAACTGAGGACTCTGATTGAGAAGTTAGAATAGACTATTAACTATGAAAACAATCCTAAAATGTAAATCTATGCTTTTGGCCTGATTATTTCCCTTTGGAATGAAACACAAGTGTTTCTGTGTAGCTGTTCATATGTATATTTTTATACTACCACACATATTGAGCACTATTGAAGAAAATATTGAAAATATATAAATAATATATTATTTTATTATATGAGTATGTAGACATGAAACATTAAGTAAATGGGTTTTATCTTAACACAGTTTCATGTTATATCCGATTGTTAGAAATGTATTCATATCCCACACATCTGTATACATTTCAGTGAATGCAGACTCAACTAACCTGAGTTAAATTTTAAGGTTAAATTTCCATCGTAAATTTTTTAAATTTATTTGCCATGATGATCTTGAGAATGTTAACTTTATGATTAAATGTATGGATAACGATTTTGACTTGTGTCGCAAATCCTATTGCAATTAATTTAGCATTATTGATTTTTTCCTTTTAGATAATTGTTATTTTATCAACTTGCATGAAAAGAGATATGTAAAAGATGCTTAAAACCATTTGAATTATGCAAATACCATCAGTAGTTCAAAAGTTATGAGAATTTTAAGTGCCAAAATTTAGGCTTTTCTTTGGACATTTTTCTTTAGAAAAAGTGGGCTAAATTATGGAACTCAACATTTCAAGAAATTCGGTAATTTCGCCACCATTTATTTATTTTTCCAACCTATTCTCATGAAACTTGGCACTCGTATGTAAAATTGTCTGCTCTTTCTGATTATGCAGTCAAATCTGATGTATCTCTTTACCATAAGCCATGAATTCAGATGTTCTTATTTCAACTTTTTTTTAAACTGGCGCATGGTATCATACAGTGGGTGTCTATCCATGAACAAAACTAAGTATTATAGTGGTATTTAAATATAGCTTTATTGAGTATAGGCATTTTCCTGCCTCCCCACCAAAGGACAGCTTAATCCTTGGTGTAGTCATTGAATGCTTAAAGAGCATTCATCGCCGGTATTTACTACTCCACTCAAAGATTAAAAAAAAATAAATTGAGTAGATATGAATTAATTTCAGAAATAAATCGAAGAAAATTTTTCATATAGATTTTGGATTTCTGTAAAAGATGGAAATTCCCATAATCAACCAGAACTTATGAATTTTGGGACCAGTCCAATTTTCAGTTTTGTAAATCCTCGCTATCTAGCCCAAAATATACCCCTATTTTCTGAGATGCAACTATAAATCGTACTCTCCTTGATGTAACTTTCACAGTACCAGGATACCAGGAATCCTGATAAGCAACAACTATATATTCACCAGTTGATGGTAGTTTTTGTCATTTCTATTGTTGTTTTACTGAAAATTCAATTATGTAAACAAAAAAATAAAATGGTAATTTTTTACCTTGTTTCCACCTTAACATTTAAAATGATTACTTCTATAAGTTTTAGGGTATGCTGAAAACGAATATCGCATGTAAATTTTCTGCAAATAAGTTTTCCGGATATTAAACAATGTTATCGCTGGTGGCGATCTTGGTATGCGCAAACGCAACACCGAGAAACTATGCACAAACCCGCATACCAAGATGGCCACCAGCAATAATGTAAGAAATGATATTGCTTAATATCCAGGAAGCTACTCATTTGCGGAAAATTTAAATGCGATATTCGTTTTCAACATACCCAAAAACCTTTAAAGGTAGTCATTTTAAAGAAAAATGTTAAGGTGGAAACAAGTTAAAAATCACAGTGCAGTTCTTTATTGAACCGCCTAATTATTATTATTATTTAGATATCCTCAGTTAAAAAAAAAAACAGGTTTGTTTTACAGATTCGAAAAAATGGTCTTGACAATGAGTTAAAATAAATTCAAGTTTCACAATATATTTTTTATTTAATTGTTAGGTGAAAGTACAGAATAGTTAACAAAACATCCTTCCTTCCCCATGTTAAGAATGGGTTTCTAAATAATTACGTTATTATTTCAGCATGGTAGCATAAGTGCACAAGTACCTTTTATTTTTTACTAGTGGGGGGTACACGGCATTGCCCTGGTGTTTAGAAGTGTGTGTTGAGGGGGGAGGGGCAAAATAAAAGAATAAGCGAAGTAATAAGCCTGTTTAAATATATAAAAAGAAAACGTTACAACTTAAAAAAATTTAAAAAAAAACAAAAAAACGCGAAAAAATGGCATGAATAACCCTGTTTCAATATCGTATTGTTTGGAAATCAAATTTGAAAAACTTGAAAATCTTTTTTAATTGACAAACTCAGAATAAAAAAATGACTAGTCTAGTAAGACGAAAGCAGAAAAACAGTTTTCGATTTTTAAGAGAATACTTTAGTCAGCTCAGCGCATTAGAATTAGAATTTGAATTTCTGTAAAAGATAACATTTTAAAGAAATTTCCGCACAATTAATAATTATCAAATATTTACATATTATACATGAAATTATTGTCTATATGAAAATGGATAATATATGCCAATTTATCTTATCAATTTTGAAATATTCTTTGTAAACTTTGCTCGGTCATAACTTTGCTTCCTGTGGCATAAAAAAAAAAATTAAACACCAGTAGAAATGGACTTCTTTGTTTATATAGCCTGTAAAATTTCAGCCATATCCAATCAAATTTAACCCCGCGCATTGTATCCAAACGTAACATATAAAGTGTAAAGATTGAAAAAACAGTTTCCCTTTTTGTTGTCGTCATTTTTTACTGTCTTTTCATTTTTCACTTGGAGCATAAAAATATTGAACGCAAAAAAGCAAAATAAATTAACATCATTGGAATGCTTATTTTATTCTCTTTTTCCAGCAATGTAATTCTTTTAAAAATTGACCAACAAATAAAAAAATATGACTTGTTGAAACACATTAGGTATGTAATATTGCCGATGTCCACAAAAATACAACATATGCTTGTAATGGTAATTAATTGCATTTATATTTGCCTTCTATCGCCCCCGCCCCCAACAACAGTTGAGTTACTATCTTTAAGAGCATATCTGAGAAAATTGACCTGTCTACTCATCCTTCGGCTTACATCCACATCTGTGGAAACTTCAATGTTCACAATGTGGAATGGTTAAGCCACACAAACAAAACAGATGATGAGAGGAGATTCTGTCATCATTTCTCCATTGCTTATGACCTCGCTCAGATTGTTCACGGACCCACCCATGTGTCCCGTCCCTGACGGTCAGTATGCAAGTCTTCTAGACCTTTTTCTCACAACTTGCCCTAGCTATGTTTATCCTCTGTTCTGTCTCCACTAGAATCTTCCAACTACTTGGTTGTCTCAGTTAAGATAAAAACAAAATGCAATGTCCTCAGACGTACCTGTCCATCATACAGTATATCGATACTCTATAGCTGACTGGGATAGCTTTCATACATTTATGTCAGATCTACCTCTGCATTCCATGTTTAACAAGGATATGTCCTCTATAGTATCAGACCTGATGCAATGGTTAATTGTAGGTATAGACTGCTTTATACCCTCAAAATTTCCAGCAAAAACCTAACACCAAGCTGTGGTTCTCCCAAGAATGTGCTGTTGCCATTGTGCACAAAAATGCCTTTGTCCATTGCTTCCAATGTAATAGATGTACTGAGACTAAAGCCGTTTTTAGGACTGCCAACAATTATTGTAAAAGAGTAATAAAGAACGCAAGAGAGTTGTATGCGCAGTCCTTTAAATCCAAAGTAGCTAACAAATAGCAAACAGGATCCTGAACAAAAGCATGTGCTCTATCCCAACTATTATCAATGGACCTGAGGTAATCTCATCAGCATAAGACAAAGCCAGACTCTTTGCCAAGAACTTTGCAGCTAATTCTACTCTATGCAACCAAGGTCGTCAACCTTCTGTGTCAGAAAACGCGCTATGTGACATAGAAATATCTGTGTGATGTTGCCAACCTTGATTCCAGTAACTAACGGCATCCCAATTATAGTGTTGAAAAAGCTTCAACCAGAACTAGCTTCCATACTTACAAAGCTGTTTAAGTGTTGTATTAAGGAGTATTGCTTCCCAACATCCTGGAAAACCTCATCAGTATGCCCTGGATTTAAGAATTCAGGTGATCAGTCATCTTCCTCTCAGTACAGACCTGTGTGTCATGAGTAAGTTGCTGGAATCAGTATTAAATAGAAATGTAGTCAACCACTTAGCAAAAATAACCTTCTTAGTGACATGCGATATGGTTTCCGTTCTGCTAGATCTGCAGCAAATGTGCTAATGGTTATATCTCATAGGATTAGCGAATCTCTTGATGGAGGCTTCCTTTCTAAGGCAATTGCTCTTGACATATCAAAGGTCTTTGTTACGGTATGGCATAAAGGCCTATTTCACAAGATCTTCAGCTACAGTATAGCTGGGAATGTCTTCTCAGTTATTAAATCATTTCATAAGAGTAGTGGTTGATGAGCAGAAATCAAAAGCCCACAGTAGTCCCTCAGTGGTCCATCCTAGGCCTCACTCTCTTCTCTATCTACATCAATGATCTCCCAAATCACATCCTAAGATCATTCGTGGACATTTATGCTGACGACACTACCATCTATGGTAACACATCAAAGAACGCAAATGACCAAGTTCTCTCTGATTATTTCTCCCCTGATCTTGAACACTTGGTACAATGGGGAAAGAGGTGGCTAGTTACTTTTAATGTATTTAAAATCAGTCTTCTATCTTTACATCATCAACGTTCTGATCCCCATCTGGCATCAATTGAAATGAATAGCTCTCGTCTTGGGGAGGCTCCATGTTTTGGCAAGCTTCTGGGTTTGACCTTTACTCCTGATTTGAAATGGAATACGTACATCAAATCTGTTGCCAAGGTTGCTGGAAAAATGGTGGGATCCTTCTACCACTTCATTAAATATCTCACTACCGATGCAATTCTCTATCTATATAAAAGTCAGGTATGCCTAAGTACTGCTGCCACATCTGGGCAGGAGCTGCTAGAAGCAACTTATTCTGCCTTGACAGAGTTCAAAATAGACTTCGTAGCTTAGTGGGGGATGCCCTTTTCTCTTCCCTGCAACCCTTTTCCAACAGAAGAGACATTCTGGCGATTGCTGTATTGTCTGGTTGACTGCTGTACACTCTTAACCCTTGTCCTTGAGTGGTCTCTGGGCCTTGATGGGTGGTTATGCCTATGTAGGAGGAAAAAAAAATCTACACCATTAATGATTACTACACTACCACCTTACATTTATTAACCCTTATCCTCTAGTGGCTTTCAAGCCTTGATAAGTGGTAAAAAAAATCATTTAGGAACAAAAATGATTCAGAGTTAAAACAATTTTCCTTATGTAATAATACCATAGTATCCTTAATGTATGTACATACATGCGTCACTGTTTGTAGATTATCAATTATTTAATCAGGAGATCCTATTTATTAAAAAGGGAGGATAGGCATAATAGTATATAACTACACTATTATAATGTTCATAGAATGTGATAACCTACTAGCCTCCTTTTTAATAAATGAGATCACCCAATCACCAAAGACGTAATGTAAAAAACAAAATTGTAATAAAAAAAATGTTGTTATTAGGCCATATGTGAAACTAAAATATACCTTCTTCGTCTTCGGCTAGGAATCAAGGGTAGTGTTTGTTCTATCTAGAGACAGTATAATGATATTGTGGGGTTTCCGTCTGCGCTGTGCATCCATACAATGGAAATATATCACAGGCTCCTTAGGATATTAGAGATGTATAATTATAATGCTAAACATGGCAAGTGCTCGGCTGAGCTTCAATCTAGTACCCCCCCCCCATCAAACTTTCACAAGAAACACCTGTCTAGCAGAAAACACTATCAATAATTTCTCCCACTCTTTATCTGTGCCTAAATCTAAACGTAGATTCCATGAGAAAAGCTTCTTTCTTAGAACTTGTTGCAATATTTTGGACCTATTAATGGGGTATGATCCCACACAGTCGGACGATTCTATTTATAAACGATGCTGCTAAGAACTGACGAATCAAATTAATTCACGTTCTGCTACAAACCAATCAGGAACCAGAATTGCTTCATAAATATTAAACCTTTTCTGGAGCAATTTCACATGTTCTTCCCTGGGTTTCGACACGGTAAGAATATTTTGTTCTGTGGAACTGTCTACTACAAACAAGTCACCTACCAGGACTTGTGTGTAACAGCGAACCATCTGAAACTGTTCTGAAACTCAAAATGGCTTACACTTCTAGACATGGCAAGTGCTTGTCTGAGCTCCAATCTATGGTCCCTCCTCGCCAAACTTCCACGAAAAACACTTGTCTAACTGAAACCACTGTCAGTAATTCCCCCACTCTTTTTTGTGCCTAAACCTAAACGTAGATTCCATGAACAAAGTTTCTTTCTTAGAACTTCACGTCTGTGGAATTCTCTTCCATTTGCCTGTTTTCCAGCTGACTACAATTCAAGTCGCACATAAATAAATTCTTGATAAACCGCCCCCTTTACCAAATTCAAAACTAATGATTACTACGATATTACCCATTGACTACTATAAACTCAACAACCCTTATCCTTGAGTAGCCTCTGGGCCTTGATAAGTGGTGATTCCTATGTAAAAAGAAAACAAAAAAACTTATTTTAATTGCATTAGTTCTCTTCCTATGTAAATTAACAATTTGAAATGTTACAAAAAAGACGTGTTCAAAAATGAAATACAATGCAAAAATTTAAAGCAATAAAAATGATGTTTGCATATTTCATTATTTACTTTTTTTTACTTATTAAGATTTAAATAAAATATATATCTATTTATATATCTGCATCTATATACAAATTCCTTTTTTTTTTAATTTGTTTAACTTGATTTTTAAAGATTCTAAGTTGATATTTCCCTGCGGAGTACTATAAGAAAGAAGGTGCTGATTTAAAATTTCCCAATTATGTTTTTATTCCTTTGTGTTTCAAAATATGTTTAGACAATGTATTTAAATTAGTTATTTCTATTTTCAAATGTCATCACATGATATATAACAATAAATTGAAATTTCATTCAATGAATTTTTGTTAAAATTCAATTCTTACTAGTAGTAATTGGCGTTCAAACATATACCAATTATTAATTACTTTTATAAATCTCTATCTCAAAGGATATTGAGCTCTTTGTATTTGCAAGGTCTGCTGTCTTGACTCTGATCTCTTCCAACTCCATGAGGATTATTTTTCATGTTATTGATGTATAAAATGTGTCTAGAAATTACATACAAGCTATAAATTCATAAAAAAAAAGAGTTGTGTCTTGAATGTAAAAAATACTATTAGAATGTTTAGATTCTACTCACTATTATTAACTTAGATATATAGTGATATTTTCTATCTACTGTTTTTGTTTGGGGAAAAAATTGCTAAGTTAACAAAACAGACTAACTTGACTGTCAGTAGTTTATTTGAAAGTATTTATTTTGATACATTTACATTATTATATTTATTTTGACCTGTTCACATTATATTTATTTGGATTTGTTTCTATTATAATTATTTTGACACATTTAAATTATTTTATTTATTTTGAAAACATTATTACATTTATTTTGATACTTTTACGTTATTACATTTATTTTGATACTTTTACGTTATTACATTTATTTTGATACTTTTACGTTATTACATTTATTTTGATACTTTTACATTATTATATTTATTTTGATACTTTTACGTTATTACATTTATTTTGATACTTTTACATTGTTATATTTATTTTGATACTTTTACATTATTACATTTATTTTGATACTTTTACATTATTACATTTATTTTGATACTTTTACATTATTACATTTATTTTGATACTTTTACGTTATTACATTTATTTTGATACTTTTACATTATTACATTTATTTTGATACTTTTACATTATTATATTTATTTTGATACTTTTACGTTATTACATTTATTTTGATACTTTTACATTATTACATTTATTTTGATACTTTTACTTTATTACATTTATTTTGATACTTTTACATTATTATATTTATTTTGATACTTTTACATTATTACATTTATTTTGATACTTTTCCATTATTATATTTATTTTGATACTTTTACATTATTACATTTATTTTGATACTTTTACGTTATTACATTTATTTTGATACTTTTACATTATTACATTTATTTTGATACTTTTCCATTATTATATTTATTTTGATACTTTTACATTATTACATTTATTTTGATACTTTTACATTATTACATTTATTTTGATACTTTTACATTATTATATTTATTTTGATACTTTTACATTATTACATTTATTTTGATACTTTTACATTATTATATTTATTTTGATACTTTTCCATTATTATATTTATTTTGATACTTTTCCATTATTATATTTATTTTGATACTTTTACATTATTACATTTATTTTGATACTTTTACATTATTATATTTATTTTGATACTTTTACTTTATTACATTTATTTTGATACTTTTCCATTATTATATTTATTTTGATACTTTTACATTATTACATTTATTTTGATACTTTTACATTATTATATTTATTTTGATACTTTTACATTATTATATTTATTTTGATACTTTTACATTATTACATTTATTTTGATACTTTTACATTATTACATTTATTTTGATACTTTTACATTATTATATTTATTTTGATACTTTTACATTATTACATTTATTTTGATACTTTTACATTATTACATTTATTTTGATACTTTTACATTATTATATTTATTTTGATACTTTTACGTTATTACATTTATTTTGATACTTTTACGTTATTACATGTATTTTGATACTTTTACATTATTACATTTATTTTGATACTTTTACGTTATTACATTTATTTTGATACTTTTACATTATTACATTTATTTTGATACTTTTACATTATTACATTTATTTTGATACTTTTACATTATTATATTTATTTTGATACTTTTACATTATTACATTTATTTTGATACTTTTACATTATTACATTTATTTTGATACTTTTACATTATTATATTTATTTTGATACTTTTACGTTATTACATTTATTTTGATACTTTTCCATTATTATATTTATTTTGATACTTTTCCATTATTATATTTATTTTGATACTTTTCCATTATTATATTTATTTTGATACTTTTAAATTATTACATTTATTTTGATACTTTTACATTATTATATTTATTTTGATACTTTTACTTTATTACATTTATTTTGATACTTTTCCATTATTATATTTATTTTGATACTTTTACATTATTACATTTATTTTGATACTTTTACATTATTACATTTATTTTGATACTTTTCCATTATTACATTTATTTTGATACTTTTCCATTATTATATTTATTTTGATACTTTTACATTATTACATTTATTTTGATACTTTTACATTATTACATTTATTTTGATACTTTTCCATTATTACATTTATTTTGATACTTTTACATTATTATATTTATTTTGATACTTTTACATTATTATATTTATTTTGATACTTTTACATTATTATATTTATTTTGATACTTTTACATTATTACATTTATTTTGATACTTTTACATTATTACATTTATTTTGATACTTTTACATTATTATATTTATTTTGATACTTTTACATTATTACATTTATTTTGATACTTTTACATTATTATATTTATTTTGATACTTTTACGTTATTACATTTATTTTGATACTTTTACGTTATTACATGTATTTTGATACTTTTACATTATTACATTTATTTTGATACTTTTACATTATCACATTTATTTTGATACTTTTACATTATTACATTTATTTTGATACTTTTACATTATTATATTTATTTTGATACTTTTACATTATTACATTTATTTTGATACTTTTACATTATTACATTTATTTTGATACTTTTACATTATTACATTTATTTTGATACTTTTACATTATTACATTTATTTTGATACTTTTACATTATTACATTTATTTTGATACTTTTACGTTATTACATGTAAAACTAATGTAAAAAAGGTACAAAAACTTTTTAGAACAAATTTCTCATCTTTTAAAGGAAAAACATTAAATAAAACATTTTATTTAAAAAATAAAAATATATGAACAAATATTGAACCTCTGTTTTATTTAATACATCTTTGCAGCCTATTGTCAACATCTAAAGACTAGTTATCCAAGCATTCAAAGAACAGGAAAATCATAGTAACTTTTGGAATTCATTTTAACTCTGTCTTTCACTTTAAATTGACTTACAAGTTCGTTACCAATAATTCCAGTCTAGTGCAACCAGTTCAGACTGTCTGAAGATGGCTTCCTGATTCGAATGCACCTACATTAACACCTTTTTGTTGTTTTAACTCTTTGCACAACTAAATCATGTTCTGCAAAGCCCAAAACAAAAACGATTCCCTTCCCTTTTTTCTTTACCACCCCACGTTCCTACTGGCTTCCTAACTTCAAACACCAACCAAGAATATTATAAACCCTTTCCCTTCACAGACCTAGATCATGTTCTGCAGGGCCGGGAATAAAAACAAAATCCACTACAAGTCTTTACCTTACTCTACAAAATCAGTAAATCGGAACTCATGAATAAATATAAGATTTAAACAACTGAAAGTATAAAACCTTTTTTTTTCTCTCAGAAGGGCATCAGAATAAGCTGACTCAATGAGGCAACCAGTTAGATAAACGTGCTACCTGTAGCACTTTAGAATGTGATCCTGGTGATGGAGCTAACCTAGACCTTCGGCTCTTTAGGTAGACAGGTGGTCGGAGAGGCCCGATCTGACCAATCGGCTAGTCACACCAAGCCCTAGAACTTGCACCCAAAATGCCAACTACCATAACAAAGAACAAAACTCCAAGGTACTTCAATATCTTTGTTCCTCACTAAAAATAGGCAAATCAAGTGCTAGAAGGCAGTGGCAAGAGTCAATCAATTAGAAAGACCAGAACCCAACACTCCATCTGAACATATGTATTTTTTAGGCCATAATGAACATGAAATAGAAAGTGCTTGAGAACTCCTTACTAAATGAGTATATCCTCCACAAGGTTTTCCCCTTACTATGTCCCAATTTTGGACTCCAAGGTTGTAGGGAACAATGATAATATCGGTAGCTTGAGAAATTAATTTTTTTCATAATGTTCCTGTAAAAATTAATTTTTTTTTTAGTTGTTACAACTTACAATATTTTATTTTCAGTAAAAAAGCAATAATAAATTCATGCATTTTGTTTTTTTTTACTACTGAAAACTTATTTTTTGTTTAAACAAAATAATACATTTCTACTAAGATTTAAAAAATAATTTATTATATTTCTAGATCATTATTTGGTAAATCCTGAAAATTTCATTAAAATTGGTTAATTTCCTGATTTTTTGTGAATTTTTAAGTAAAAGGGAAGGGGCCAAAATGTTTATGTTTTGAGCATTGGCATTCATTTTGCACGTACATACCAATTGCAGAGTATTTTCAGTGTTAGTCAGACACATTTTGATTTTGAAATATAAGGGAAGCAACTCAATTAAAATGAATTGTTTACCTTGTTTTTACTATTCAATCTTTTCACTATGAAATAATTTAAATGTTGAAAATATAGATGTATTTTTTTCATTTCTAAAATAAATACACGATATTTGATTGTATTTATTTGTTACTTGTGTAGTAGAGTGAAGCTAGCAAAATGTTTTATTCCGAAAGATCTCACTAATATTTGTTTTTAAAGATGCATTTTATAAACTATGTTTCTGTAAATCATTTCTCATCTGTATATTTCACATATTGTTTCTGGAGTGCTTGTTTCATAAAGGAATTTCAGACTATTTTCTGTTGAAAAAGTTTAGTCTTGAATTATAAATTTGCTTACTTGATAGCTTGCATTCAAGACATGTTTATAAAATTCTGTTTTCACATGAATTTGATAAATTTATTGAGGAAGCATAAAAATAAAGTTTATTTAATTGACCAATGCTTATATTTTTAAAGTTTGTAATAAAACATAAAATTAAAAATATATATAAAAACAAAAGAAAAAAATACTCAATATTTTCTAGCTCCCAAGCAAGTTTTTTCACAAGTTATTAATTACAAGCGAAACATAATTTTTCCAAAGGTTTGTTTATTGTATTGTTGATGTATCGTAGGTTTGTAGCTTTTCATATAAAGTTTTTTTTTTTTTTTTTTTTTTTAATTCACACTAGTGGGGCTACTCGGCGTTGCCTGGGTGTTTGTAGGTGTGTGTATTGGGGATTGGGGGGGTAGATAAAAAAAGAAGGCTCGAAAACAAATATTTAAAAAAAAAACGAACAAAAAAAACAGTGAAAAAAGTTTTGGGAGGGAGGTAGGCTCAAACACGATGGGGGGCGGGGTTACCCGGCGTTGCCTGAATGTTTGTAGATGTGTGTGTTGTGGGGTAGATAAAAAAAGAAAAAAAAGTTTAAAAAAAAACAAACAAAAACAAAAACAAAAAACTCAAACCCGGTGTGGGTGGTACCGGGAGGTGTGTGTGTAGATCAAAAAAGAAACCTCGAATTAAAAAAACAAAAAAAAGTTTTGGGAGGGAGGTAAGCTCAAACCCGAGCCTCGAGGTTAATAGTCTGCCGACATACCGCGAGGCAAGAAAGCCAGGGACTTTTGATCAGTTGAAAGTGAGTGTTTAAAAACGAACGTTGTTTTTCTAGGTCATAGCAGCAATAGCAGCAGCAAACAAATTCAGAGTGCAAATTTTGTCGTCGTTGGATAAAAGTGGGCGAAATAAAATATTTTTATGACCACGTTTCGTAAGTGTAAGATATTATCATTTGTGTGGCATACAAAATGTTATAAGAATGAGCAAGCAAGCCGAGAAGCAGCGGGAAAAAAGCCTTTGGCAGACATACAGAAAAAATGCACACACACATTTTCACTTTTATATATATAGACTAGCGAGGGGTACCCGGTGTTGCCCGGGTGTTTGTAGGTGTGTGTGGTGTTAAATAAAAAAGAAACCGGGTGGGGGGAGTAGGATCGAAGCCGAAGCCCTGAGGCAAAGTTTGAAAATAAAATCGGCCAGCCAGAATGAAGCATTGTTATAAGCAAAGAAGTGAAAGATGTTTGAAAGTCGTCGAGCGTTACGACGATGACGATGTAAGCATTGTTATAAGCGAAGTAAGAAAAGAAAACAACGTTTTAATTTAGCGGGGGTGGGGGCTAATCAAAACATCAAAAAAAAACAAAAAAAAACTAACGTAAGGCAAACGAACGATGAAAACTGAAAAACAAACACGTGAAAAATGGCTTAAATAAGCCTGTTTCGATATTAAAATTTAAAAAATCGGTGGGTACCCGGGTGTTTTGGGGTGTCGCTAAGAAGAAGCGAAGTAAAAAAAAAAAAGGAAAACGAACGTTACGTGAAAAATGGCTTAAATAATACAGGGTTCAATATTTAAATTTAAAAAATCGAAAAAAAAAAAACGTCTCACACCACGATTCGAACCCAAAACATTTAGATAATGAACCAAGGCCTTAACTACCTGAGCTAAAGCAACATATATGAAATTCGTTTGGTTTTTCAACTATTTAAAGTAAATCAGGTCATGACGTCATCTGACGCATGCGTTGTTGACCCCCCCCCCCCTGTCGAAAATTGTCAATTTCGGGGTGAAAAAGTTAACGTTTTTCTCTCTCTCTCTCTCTCTCTCTCTGTTTGCGTCTCTCTCTCTCTCTCTCTCTCTCTCTCTCTCTCTCTCTTCCTTACTCTAAAGAGTGTTACTAAAAAAGAAAATGGCGTCTGGCTGGTTTTTTTTGTAAAAACTTCGATTGTTAATATTTTTTGTAAGCGTATTTTTTATTTTTACTTCACATTTTTGGCTTGTTATTTTTCGTTTAACTATCATATTTAACTATTTTTAACGTGCTAATAACTTTGGTAATGTTGTCATAGCGTAGAAGTTCATAGTTTAGCTTGTGTGAGGGTTAAAAAAATTTTTACCGATAAAGTTTTTAAATTCAGACTGCCATTACAGCTTGCTGACGTCAAGATTACGTGACATGACTCAGCGGGTTTTAAATACAAGTTGACCCAAAATAAACGGCCCCGTGTACACTTTATGTAGAAGAGTTGGTGCCCGTATTTTTTGGGGCAGTTATAAATCGATTTAAAAATATGTAATGTTTAACATTAAAATGTCACTTTTTTTGCCCCCCCCCCCTGCAGAAAATCGATCAGTTGACGCACTTCTGATGGTCAATTTGGGCCAACTTTTCGATATTTGTCGTCCGGAGGGTGGGGCTTTCATATGAGACAAGTTTGTGAATTTTTGTTCCGTCGGTCAAAAGTTTTTAGCAGACACAAACATACATACATTTTCGCTTTTATATATATAGACTAACGAGGGGTACCCGGCGTTGCCCGGGTGTTTGTTGGGGTGTGTGGTGTTAAATAAAAAAGAAGCCGGGGGGGGGGTAGGATTGAAGCCGAAGCCCTGAGGCGAAGTTTGAAAATAAAATCGGCCAGCCAGAAGTGAAACATGTTTGAAAGTCGTCGAGCGTTACGACGATGATGATGTAAGCATTGTTATAAGCGAAGTAAGAAAAGAAAACAAGGGGGGGGGGAACACAAAAAAAATAATGTAAGGCAAACGAACGATTAAAACAGAAACATGAACGAACGTTACGTGAAAAATGGCTTAAATAATACAGGGTTTAATATTTAAATTAAAAAAATCGAAAAAAAACCAAAAACATCTCACACCACGATTCGACTTAAAAACGTTTAGATAACGAACCAAGGCCTTAACTACCTGAGCTAAAGCGACGTCTTTAAAGTTTGTTTGGTTTATCAACTATTTAAAGTAAATAAGGTCACAACATCATGACGTCATCTGAAGCATACGTTGTTGACCCTCTCCCCTGTCGAAAATTGTCGATTTCGGGGTGAAAAAGTTAACATTTTTCTCGTTTTCTGTCTAGACATGTCTCTCTCTCTCTCTCTCTCTGTTTGCGTCTCTCTCTCTCTCACTCTCTCTCTCTCTCACTTCGTCTGCCTTACTCTAAACACTGGAAAATGGCGTCTGGCTGTTTTTATTTTAAAAAAAACTTCGATCGTTAATATTTTTTGTAAGCATATTTTTTTTTTTACTTCACATGTTTGCCTTGGCTGTATTTTTCGTTTAACTATCGTATCTACCTATTTTGAATGTGGTAATAACTTTGGTAACGTTGCCATAGCGTAGAAGATCATAGTTTAGCTTTAAGTAATTTTTTTTACTGATAACAACATTTTTAAATTGTAAATTAAGACCGCCGTTAGAGCTTGCTGACGTCAAGATCACGTGACATGACTCAGCGGGTTTTAAATACAAGTTGACCCAAAATAAATGGCCACGTGTATACTTTATGTAGAAGAGTTGGCGGCCGTATTTTTTGGGGCAGTTATAAATCAATTAAAAAATATGTAATGTTTAACATTAAAATGTCACTTTTTGGGGGACCCCCCCCCTGCAGAAAATCGATCAATTGACGCACTTCTGATGGTCACTTTGGGCCAATGTTTTGATATTTGTCGTCCGGAAGGTGGAGCTTTCATATGAGACCAAGTTTGTGAATTTTTGTTGTGTCTGTCAAAAGTTTTTAGCAGACGCACAAACATACACACATACATTTTCGCTTTTATATATATAGACTAGCGAGGGGTACCCAGCGTTGCCCGGGTGTTTTTCGGGGTATGTGAATAAAACCCGAAAATGTGAAAAACAAACGAAGCCTTCACGACGCGCAGTTGGAAAATAGTAAAGTGTTTAAAAAAAACAAGTGCGCGTTTTTGATTGACGTGACGACGATAGGTATTCAGCAGTTATGATTTTGTGTGGGACAGTTTTGAATAAATCAGTTTGTTTGTTTTTAAAAACCCGCTCCCTGTTTATTAGGAGGAGCGAAATGAAAGCTACAGTCTGATATGACGAAGTCAACATTGAACAAACGTTACTTAGCTCTCTTGAGACAACTGGCTTTCGGCCTGTGATTAGAGTCGAGTTTCGCTTTTTTTTTATACTGAAAAACGAATGTAACACGTGCCGATGCGGGAAATGTCGAATAATTAATGTTTGAAAGTCAATAAAATTAAATAGGCAGGCGAGCTCCGTGGATAACTCTGAGATATTACAATTTATAGATGATATAAAAAGTTTTAAGAAGTTGTGAACCGAGCAAGCGCTTCTCTGAAAGAAGCCTTTTGTGGACATCGAGGAAAAGCGTACATACATACATACATACATACATACATTTTCGCTTTTATATATATATAGATGTAACTATACCTACTGCAAACAATTCATTGTAGATGACGCCCTCCTTCCACACACATAGCCTTACTTTTGCCCACAAGTATATTAACGCATCTGTGAATAGATCAGACAAATACTTGAGCTTGGTGTCAGTCACATACATAAGAAATCCTTGTAAGATGTGAAAACTGCAATTCGCCCCCCCCCCCTTTCTTTGCCAGTTGAGAAGAAATCCTGCTACAATTAATATAAAAGCTGGATTATCTTCATAAGTTATCTTCATAAGTTTCCAATTATTAAAATAAGTTAGAATTCTCAGATTTAACTATTTTACTAGTATGACTTAATTGAACTCTTCAAAATAAGTAATTGAGTTTTCAAACACCTTTTCTGGAAATTGACCAAAAAAATTTCAAACTGAAACTACTGCATAATTATGTATTTTTTAAATTTTGTAAAGTAATATATTTTTGGAACAAATTATTTCAACTTCAAAATAGCAAATCTATGTAAATCATTTTAAGAGTAAACTGAATGAATTCAGAAAAAAAATGATAGAAGATGAATTTATAAGATATTTTTGGTTTATTTGATAAAATATTTAACATTTGATCAATAAAATGTGCTTATAAATTTATTATTGTATTTTGTAAGATTGTTGATTTTATATGTGTGATTTTTTTATTTGAAAACTGTTTTAATGTGAAAAGAAATATCTCAAGAGGTATAATCTCTGCATTGCACTTCCTGCATGTGTGTTTCTTATTGTTTGTATATATACATTTTTTTTTTTGCAATAGACAAAGCCACCACTTCCACATAAATGACAAAAAAATTACCATGCAGTGCATAAAATTTGTAAGAGAAATTTGCATGAGCATCCAGGTGAATTGATAAAAAGAAGAGTTGAGAATGAAAATAGAACTGTATGACTGTATAACTAAGAGTATGGTCTATTTTTGGAAAATTGTCTCGGATATTAGGGGGTGTTTCTTACAATTTTAGCAATTAATCATTGAAAAATAAAATAGCATGAAGTACTAAAAAACTTTTAAAAATCCTGTTAAAAAAATGCAAAGTTAAATCAATTCAAATTTCTTTTAGTGTTTTCAAAAGCAAGTCAGCCATTTTAATTTGTTAATAGTTGATGAGAAAGGAGTGAATTACTTAGTAACCAGTGAACATTTGAAAGCAATCTGGAAACCTTTAAACTGTCAAATTAGAAAACTATCTCTGGCCTTAGCAAATTCTTATGTAGTGAATGTTTTCTATTTACATCCAATTATTTGATAAAGAGATGTTAGTTATAATTTTATAACAATTGAATTCAATTATTTAATGAGCAGCTGATAACATAATTGAATTTTATTTCAAAAATTCTATTTAAAAAATATATTTAAAAAACAAATGAAAAAAGAATACGTTATTTATCTAGAAAGTTAAACAAGTGTCATTCTGATGCCTAAAAGAATTTTTTTTATTGAAAATCTCATTTTCTAGTTATTTTACCATTTTCTTTTCTATTTTAAAACTGTCAAGATTGATATGAAATTCTTTATTTGCAGAGGTTTTCTCTCAATAAAAGAAATGCATGCAATGGGTTTACAAATTTCGGGAGCAACAGGAAAAGCTAAACTAAACGTAAGTCAGTTTGAGTATTAATCAATAAAAATGATTTTTTTTCTAAATATGAAAAGGCATCACTTGAGCCGCTCTATATTTCTTACCTTTAATCTGCTGTTTATTGTTGCACTCTTTCTATCTGTCTTATTTTGCTTCTGGCTAAAAGATGTTATTATGCTTCCTCTGGTTTGCAGCACTGGTGTATTAGATATATGAATTAGATATATGATATGTATTAGATATATGATATCTTTTAGATACATGAATTAGATATATGATATGTATTTGTTGTGGAGACGTCCACTAATTAACATAGATGGGTGAGTGAGATATATAAAGGTATCAATCACCAATACCGGCAAAGTTCTGCAACGACCGCCAAATAGGCAAGACACCTATGTTGCCTCCAGTAAGACATGCAACACGCCACCTGCCGGAATATCTCCAACTGAAGTATATCTGAAGACATGTAAATATGTATATAACTTTTCTGCCTAATATATTATTGTTATACCTTTACTTTTTGTGTTCTTGTTAATTATTTGTGCAGACACAACAGTGGCGACGGGAATTCGAAAAAAGACTTACGCAGGATAAAATCCACTATTAAACACAACAGTGGCCTCAAGAATTCAAAAAAAGACTTACGTGGGATAATCCACTACTAAACTCAACAGTGATGTACGAAAAATACTTACTCAAGAAAGATTGAAAAAAAAAAAACGTACTCGAAGAAAAAAAAAAAATCTACTGTTGAACACAACAGTAACATCGAGGACTTTGAAAAAGATTTACTTGAGAATTCACTGTTAGACACAGCAACAGTATTCGAAAAATAATTTACGCGGAAAGTTATCACTGTTGGAAGAAAATAAAAAAACAAACGAAAGTAACTACAAAATTCTCGAACAAAGATTTACTCAAGAATTCACTGTTAGACACAGCAACAGTATTCGAAAAATAATTTATGCGGAAAGTTATCACTGTCGAACAAAAAAACAAAACAAAAACAAAATAAAAACAAACGAAAGTAACTACAAAATATTCGAACACTGGATACTTGAAAGCAAAATACCAATAACCATTTAAAAGTGACTACGAAAGTCAAAGAAAAAAAAAAGGTGTTTTTCGCTAGTATACCGTGAACTAATTTATGCAAATTGTCTTGAAGGAGAAAAGGGATTTTTTTTTTCAGCTGTACCAAGAAAGGATTTTTTTTTAAAAAGAATTCTTGTACATAATCATAACTTAACGGATTAAGAGAAAAAATAAAATACATTTTTTTTTATCCCTCAATAGCAAAAGGGAAAAAGAAAGGTTCAACACAAAAAATAATATATCGATAGAATTCGGTTGAAAAAAAGTGAACCTAAAAACGGTTGTTCGTAGTTATTGTAAAAAGTGAATTAGTAAAATAGACTGATTTTACTAATCTTTGAAAAAAAAAAAAAAACAAGATGGAGGAATTTGCTAAAATAATGACACAGTTCATGTAGAATCAGCAGATCCTACAAAAAGAACAGTAAACGCTATACACAGAAAGAGACGAAAGACAAAATGAACGACTCATAAAATGCCTAGAAAGGCAGGAAGAAAGGTTCACGCAGATGCAACTTGAACAGAAAGAACTGTTAGAAAGATTAACAGTTAATTCCATACAAGAAAGTAATACAACCTTCTCCAACACAACAATTGTTAACAGCATAGATGTGTTCACATACGTACCGGAAGAGGATAAAACTTTTGATGCATACTTCAAGAGGTATGAAGATATTTTCGAAACAGATTGCGAAAACTGGCCAAATGGAAAGAAAGTAAGTTTATTACTTCGAAAGCGTGGTACCAGTGAACATTGAAAATTTGTTGATTTCATATTGCTAAGGAGAACGAATCTGTTAGATTTCGCTGAGACCATAAAGCTTCTTAAGGAGTTATTCGGACCGAACATGTCTCTTTTCCACAAGAGATGGTCATGTATGAATCTTAAGAAAACTGATGAGCAGGACTACCTGACATACGCGTCAGTAGTAAACAAAAACTGCAACAACTTCAAATTATCGGAACTCACGGTGGACGATTTCAAATGCTTAATCTTTGCACAGGGTCTAGTATTCACAAAAATTCAGAGATCCGAAGACACGTTCTCTCAAAATTAGAGACAGAACAAGGCCTGACATTGCAGAAATTAGCAGAAGATTGCCAAAGGGCAGTATCACTAAAAAAAGATTCCAGAGATATAGAAGAAGCACGAGTGGTATACATTAGGAAGATTAAAAAACCAAAAAAATACGCAAATTATAAATACTCAAATTATAATGACTACAGAAAACGAAATTATGATAATAGTCAATATAATAACGACAGAAACGAAATTGCGATAATAACCAAAGGAATTATAAAAAGACAGTATCAGATAATAATTGCAGAAGATGTGATGAAAAACATTTGGAAAAGGATTGTCCTTACAAAAATACCAGGTGCTACAATTGTGATAAAGTTGGACATAAGAGTGTTTGCTGCAGAACAAAAAATAGAGTACACCAAATGAGAACAAACGAGAAAGGGAAAAATAATTTACGAAAATATGTATCAGTAAATATTTTCGACAAACAAGTGAAATTTCAGCTTGACTCTTGATCGGATTTGTTGTTAATAAACGTCAACACTTGGAAAAAGCTGGGTAAACCGACTTTTCAAAAGTCAAGTAAAGGTGCATGAACAGTGACAAATAAAATTCGAAGGAGAGGTCATCCTGCCCATCAATTTAAATGACACGACAAAGAAATTGAAAATCTTCATAATAAAAGAAAGCGAGAACTTATTGGGAATTGACTGGATTGAAAAATTCAATCTTTGGGATAAACCAATTAACGCTTTTTGTAGAAAAATAACCGGTTGCACCCCAACATCAGAAAATATTAAAAACGATCTAAAAAAGAAATTCCCAGAAATATTTACTACTGGACTGGGAAGATGCAATAAATTTAAGGCTTCGTTCGAGCTAAAAAGGATGCAACACTGGTGTTTAAGAAAAAACGGAACGTACCATTCACCGGTTTAGACAAAATAAATAACGAGCTAAATGGATTGAAAAAACAGACATCTTATTGAAAATCGAAACTATCGTCTGGGCAGCCCCTATGGTGTACGTAAAAAAAAAGTTGGAACAAATTAGAGTCTGTACAGACTTTTCTACGGGTCTAAACGATGAATTAAAAGACCACCACTATCCTTTACCAAGCCCTGAGGAGATATTTGCCAGACTAAATGGTGGCAAAATTTTTTCAAAAATAGATTTGTCTGACGCCTATTTACAAATCCGATGGAAGAAGAATGCTCGAAGATATTATGCATTAACATGCACAAAGGGTTGTTCAAATACAACTGTCTACTCTTTAGGATCAAAGTCGCGCCGGCGATTTTCCAACAAGCAATGGATACAATGCTGAACGGAATAGATTGTGCTTGTGCATACTTGGATGACATAATCATCAGGAGCATGTCCATAAGTGAACACCAAGAGCATCTAAAAGAAGTATTCACAAGAATAAACGAATACAGATTCAAGGTGAAAGAAAACAAATGCGAATTTTGTTTAGACAAAATCAAAGGGCAAATAATAAATAAAGACGGTCAACGCTCAGATTCGGAAAGATCGATAGCAATTAAAAACATGCCAGCACCACATAACGTGACGACTCTACAAAGTTTCTTAGGTCTCGCAAACTACTACCAAGTATTTATCAAAGGAATGCATGACCTAAGAGCTCTGTTTAACGAGTTATTAAAGATAACACCATGGATATGGACAAAAGAATATCAAGACACATTTGAGAAAATTAAAAAGACGCTGACGTCCGATCTATTTTAACGTATTACGACCCAAAATTAGAAATAAGTGGTGCAAGTGATGCAAGCTCATACGGTATAGGAGCGTGTATACAGCATATCCTGCCAGATGGATTGAAGAAACCTATAGCTCACGCCTCAAGGACACTACTTTCGGCAGAAAAGGCTTACTCTCAAATAGAAAAAGAGGGGTTAAGCATTATTTTTGAGGTGACGAAATTCCACCGTTACCTGTACGCGAGAAACTTTATACTGGAAACAGATCACAAGCCCCTAGTGACAATTTTTGGTTCAAAAAAGGGCTTGCCAGTATATACAGCAAATCGCCTACTCCGTTGGGGTACGCTCTTGCTAAATTATGACTTTCAAATAAAACATCTGGGTTCGAAAAAAATAGGTCATGCGGATGGCCTGTCAAGGCTTATACCGAAAATGGAGGAAACCCTTGAAGAGTCAGTAATTGCAGCTATACGTTCCAATTATGAGGGAAAAAACATGGTGGCGAATATAATAAAAGAATTACCAGTCATGTTAATTGAAAATATAAAAAAGGAGGCTGAAAATGACGATGTCATCACAGACATAAAGAAAAAAATAAGGGAAAATGATGAAAAAACGCAAAGCATATTTTCCGTATGCAATGATGTTTGATTATGTAGTGAAAGAGTTGTTATCCCGAAAACCTTGCAGAAAAAGATCTTACGTGATTTTCATACAGGACACTCGGGTATAAATAGGATGAAGGCACTTATGCGGAGTTACGTTTACTGGCATAACATGGATGTGGATATTGCACTAACAGTAAACAAGTGTAAAGGTTGTGCGTTAACCGCAAAAGCACCACCGATAGTCCATAAACCTTGGAAAAAATCTGACCATCCATGGTCACACATTCATATAGACTTTGCTGGGCCGACCGAAGGACAATACTACCTAATCGTAGTAGATAGTTTTTCCAGATGGCCTGAAGTAAAGCGTTTCAAGAACTTGACGACAAATAAAACAATAAGTTTTCTGCATGAAATATTTGCACATTTTGGTGTGCTAGACATTATAGTTACAGATAAGGGAACACAATTTACATCAAGTGATTTCAATGACTTTTGTGACACTTTTCAGGTAAAACATATAACTCCACCACCGTTCCACCCTGGATCAAATGGATTAGCGGAAAGGTTTGTAGATACTTAGAAAATCATTAGGGACCCCGACAGATAAAGCATTACAACAATTCCTGTAAATATACAGGATAACTAAGAACCCAAATACACCGTCGAAATTATCGCCAGCAGAATTAATGCTTGTTAGAAAAATAAAATCACCATTTGATAAATTAATACCAAAGCAAGCAATCGTCCATCAAACTATGCGCACGTCACATAAAAGGTTTAAACCTGGTGATCGTGTATATTTTAAATGTATGAAAAATAATATTTCATATTGGGAGCTTGGTACGGAAGATAAACGTATCGGCAACTTGGTCTACATGATAAAAGGTGCAAAAGGGATACACAAAAGACATCAAAATCAATTGAGAAAACGTCAGATAAAAGACAACGAACATGACAAACCTTATGAAAAGGAAGATCCAATTGATATACTATACGAAGCGTTTGATATCGAACCACCACAAACCATGCCCGAACCGAGAAGATCGGGAAGGAAAAGAAAGTTTACAGAACCAATTATAATGAACCCTAAGAGAAAAAGATATTGAAATCTACACAACTTCAAATCTTGGGAGGGGGGGGGGTTGTGGAGACGTCCACTCATTAACATAGATGGGTGAGTGAGATATATAAAGGTATCAATCATCAATACTGAGGGAGCTCTGCAACGACCGCCAAATAGCCAAGACGCCTATGTTGCGACATGCAACACGCCACCTGCCGGAATATCTCCAACTGAAGTATATCTGAAGACATGTAAATATGTATATAAGTTTTCTGCCTAATATATTATTGTTATACCTTTACTTTCTGTGTTCTTGTTAATTATTTGTGCAGACACAATAATATTAGATACATGAATTAAATATATATGTATTAGAAACATGAATTAAATATATATGTATTAGAAACATGAATTAGATAGATGATATGTATAAGATACATTAATTAAATACATGTGTTTTAGATACATGAATTAGATATATATGTATTAGACACATGCATTAGATATATGATATTTATTACATACATGCATTGGATATATGATATGTATTAGATATATGATATGTATTAGATATATGATATGTATTAGATGTGTGAATTATATATATGATATGTATTAGATATATGAATTAGATATATGATATGTATTAGATATATGAATTAGATATATGATATGTATTAGATATATGAATTAGATATATGATATGTATAAGATATATGAATTAGATATATGATATGTATTAGATATGTGAATAAGATATATGATATGTATTAGTTGTGTGAATTAGATGTGATATGTATTAGATATGTGAATTAGATATATGATATGTATTAGATCTGTGAATAAGATATATAGTATGTATTAGATATGTGAATAAGATATATGATATGTATTAGTTGTGTGAATTAGATGTATGATATGTATTAGATATGTGAATTAGATATATGATATGTATTAGTTGTGTGAATTAGATATATGATATGTATTAGATGTGTGAATTAGATGTATGATATGTATTAGATATGTGAATTAGATATATGATATGTATTAGTTGTGTGAATTAGATATATGATATGTATTAGATATGTGAATTAGATATATGATATGTATTAGATATGTGAATTAGATATATGATATGTATTAGATATGTGAATAAGATATATGATATGTATTAGATATGTGAATTAGATGTATGATATGTATTAGTTGTGTGAATTAGATATATGATATGTATTAGTTGTGTGAATTAGATGTATGATATGTATTAGTTGTGTGAATTAGATATATGATATGTATTAGATATGTGAATTAGATATATGATATGTATTAGATATGTGAATTAGATATATGATATGTATTAGTTGTGTGAATTAGATATATGATATGTATTAGTTGTGTGAATTAGATATATGATATGTATTAGATATGTGAATTAGATATATGATATGTATTAGTTGTGTGAATTAGATATATGATATGTATTAGATATGTGAATTAGATATATGATATGTATTAGTTGTGTGAATTAGATATATGATATGTATTAGATATGTGAAATAGATGTATGATATGTATTAGATATGTGAATTAGATATATGATATGTATTAGTTGTGTGAATTAGATATATGATATGTATTAGATATGTGAATTAGATATATGATATGTATTAGATATGTGATATGTATTAGATATGTGAATTAGATATATGATATGTATTAGTTGTGTGAATTAGATATATGATATGTATTAGTTGTGTGAATTAGATATATGATATGTATTAGATATGTGAATTAGATATATGATATGTATTAGATGTGTGAATTAGATATATGATATGTATTAGTTGTGTGAATTAGATATATGATATGTATTAGATATGTGGTATGTATTAGATATGTGAATTAGATATATGATATGTATTAGTTGTGTGAATTAGATATATGATATGTATTAGTTGTGTGAATTAGATATATATGTATTAGATGTGTGAATTAGATATATGATATGTATTAGATATGTGAATTAGATATATGATATGTATTAAATGTGTGAATTAGATATATGATATGTATTAGTTGTGTGAATTAGATATATGATATGTATTAGATATGTGAATTAGATATATGATATGTATTAGATATGTGAATGAGATATATGATATGTATTAGATGTGTGAAATAGATATATGATATGTATTAGATATGTGAATTAGATATATGATATGTATTAGATGTGTGAATTAGATATATGATATGTATTAGTTGTGTGAATTAGATATATGATATGTATTAGATATGTGAATTAGATATATGATGTGTATTAGATATGTGATATGTATTAGATATGTGAATTAGAAATATGATATGTATTAGATGTGTGAATTAGATATATGATATGTATTAGTTGTGTGAATTAGATATATGATATGTATTAGATATGTGAATTAGATATATGATATGTATTGGATGTGTGAATTAGATATATGATATGTATTAGTTGTGTGAATTAGATATATGATATGTACTAGTTGTGTGAATTAGATATATGATATGTATTAGATATGTGAATTAGATATATGATATGTATTAGATGTGTGAATTAGATATATGATATGTATTAGTTGTGTTAATTAGATATATGATATGTATTAGATATGTGAATTAGATATATGATATGTATTAGATATGTGAATGAGATATATGATATGTATTAGATGTGTGAATTAGATATATGATATGTATTAGATATGTGAATTAGATATATGATATGTATAAGTTGTGTGAATTAGATATATGATATGTATTAGTTGTGTGAATTAGATATATGATATGTATTAGATATGTGAATTAGATATATGATATGTATTAGTTGTGTTAATTAGATATATGATATGTATTAGATATGTGAATTAGATATATGATATGTATTAGTTGTGTGAATTAGATATATGATATGTATTAGTTGTGTGAATTAGATATATGATATGTATTAGATATGTGAATTAGATATATGATATGTATTAGATATGTGAATTAGATATATGATATGTATTAGTTGTGTGAATTAGATATATGATATGTATTAGTTGTGTGAATTAGATACATGTTATATGTATTAGATATGTGAATTAGATATATGATATGTATTAGTTGTGTGAATTAGATATATGATATGTATTAGATATGTGAATTAGATATATGATATGTATTAGATACATGAATTAGATATATGATATGTTTTAGATACATGAGAATTCTAAGGTGTTTGGTTGGGAAATCTGTACAAAGCACTAGGTATTGGGACTAGAATTTTGGATGCTTCAAGTTTGGTGAGGAATCTGCACACCGGACTCATCAATCCTAAATTGATATTAATAGTTAGAGAAAGTTTCAACAATTGGGCCTATTGTTCCGCATTTATAAATTGTTTGGACAATGTAATGAAACTATTTTTTCTTTTCAAAGAGACCATAGAGTATATAATGTATAACTGTATCATTTCTAGCTGAGCACTGTGTGGAGACAGGCTTATTTCGTACTTCTGAGCTGGAGCTATCCATTTTGCACGTGATTTCTATAATGTGCATTGGGATAGTATAAAATCACAAAATTGGGAGAGGAGCAATAGGTCTATCAGAGTTAGACCAATACCTTGAATAAGGATATTGTGATATTGCAGGATGGCACACACTATACTGCTGTTCTCCAATAATCCCTGAGGATGTGCTTTGCCATGTAAGTAATCAGAATTACATACCGAGAACGATTGAGTGGTTTGTTATTACTGTTAACACAATCCACAATGAATATGCAGTATTTATCTAATGCCTAATTGTAGTTTCTTTGCATTTAATGATTGCATATTGATGCTCTTCATCAGTGCATTACGTGCAAGATAGTGTTTGTTTTGAGAGATATATGCAATGTTAATTGGAACTTTTATAATGGCAAATTTGAGTAAGAATTCCCCACCCCCAGTGGTATTAGTATGACATAATAAACCCAATTTTATCATAGACGTGTCAGCAACTTTTATCACCTTTGCAAATGCGATTTTGATATTTTCTCTCTATTCTCTTTAAATAAGAAAATCAAATTTTTATATGTAACTAGCATGGGTGCCCGGCGTTGCCCGGGTGTTTGGAGGTGTATGCTGAGCAAAAAAAAGGGGGTAATTTTTTAAACTTTGACCCCTATTATGACCCCTGAAAGTTATTGTTTTGGGCTCAAATCAAGTTATTAAGTTAGATCCATGTCCACGGAAGCTATATCTAAAATTTCAAGTGTGTAGACCCAAAATTGTCGGAGAAGTTTGGTAGAGTTCTCAAAGCTCAAATCGTTGAACTTTGACCCCTTAATCGCCAAACTTCTGGCTAAAAACCAATCACATAGATTTTTCCAAATCTCAGTACCCTGTATATCAAATTTCGAGTCTGTAGACTAAAAATTGACAGAGCTATTTCGTAGGGAAATGTACACAGACACACACACACACACACACTTTCACTTTTATAGATATATAGATTTAAAATTTGAGTCTGACAGAATGACAAAATTATATTGCAAACCGATATATTAAACAAACGAACTTCAAAGAGACAAATGAACACATAAGTAAAAACAATTTGTATTAGAAAACATTTATTATTCCACGTCTTTTTTTACAGACCTGACGACTGAGGTTTGCTCTTAATAAAAATTGTTTTTTATAGTCTTAATTTTGACTTCCTTTTTCATAAAAAAATCAAGAAAGAAAAGAAATTTAATTTTATTTTTTCATTAATTTCTTTCTGTGCAAAGCAATTCTTTCAAACTTACTCGGTTTCCATAATGTTTTTATTTTATTCCCCTCCCCCTTCATTCATTTTCCTCCGCATTCTGGCAAGTATTAAAATAAACCATTTATAATATTTATTTATGGATTTATTTACTTATCATTTCTTTTGTATCGGTAAATGAATTCCATTTAAAAAAAAACTGTAAAAGTCACGTTAAAGGTGATTAAGTTGGAAAGTAAGTAAAAATTTACCCTTTTTACTTTTATACGATTTCTGATCACTTTGAAAAAGGTGTGTGTGTGTTTTAAAAATGTTTTTTAACTGCTATAACCTCATTATATATATATATATATATATATATATATATATATATATATATATATAACAACGTGAGTATTCATATCGTGGGTTTGTATTACTGTACACATAGATTCGAAAAAATAGTCAAAAACAAATATATAAATGTTATCAAAGGCAAGATAAGTTACTTTTCTACCTAACTGGATATATTTTTTGTGTTTTTATTCAATGTAATATATTTATTCAGCTCGAAAAACATACAGTGTTTACCGATGTGTTGGAAAATTCAAGATGGCGTCTCACACCCTCTTTAACACTGTAAGTTTGGGAAAAGGTGTTATAAATAAAAAACTATACAAAATACTATTAAAAACCCGCCGAATATATGTCAACCTATGTCACGGTAACATATATTGAGCGAGTTTTTAACAGTATTTTAACAGGGCACATCGTAAAAACTGACCCATTAATTTTCCTGAAGTAAAAACTATATAGTTTTTAAACTTTTTAAACTGTACATTATAAAAAGAAAACTGTTCGAGTGATTTTTTTTTTTTTTTACATGGGTGTCACCACTTATCAAGGCCCAGAGGCCACTCAAGGATAAGGGTTAATAGGTATACATTAGTCATTGTGATTTTAGCATAGTAAACAGTGGGAATTTTGTAACTTGGATTACTTGAAAAAGAAAACTGTTCGAATGATTGAAAATGAAAACAAAATAACAATGTAAATATATTGATAAGAAAAAAACAAAAACAAACGAAGTTTCCGTTTCAGGAACCCGAGTTTAATTTTATGTCGTAATCATTCAACTCGTTAGCGGTTTTATTCAGCGATTAGGGATAACCATACGACATATTTAAATACCAAAGCGATTTTTTTTTAATTTTTTTTTTTTTATTAAAACTAAACCTGTTTAGTTTTAATGAACCAATTTTTTTAAAGCCAACACTTTAGTTATTTTGAGAGCGTGCAACTGCACCCGAAAGGTTGATTAGGAAACTCCAAATCCTTTTATGACTCGAAAAAAAAAAAGGGCTTTTTATCGGCTTAAATGATAAACTAATGTTAAATATTAGTATTTAATATAATGAGATATCAATCTACACAATTTGCCATCGATTCTGAAATAAAATGAAATCCTGACATTGTGATCATTTTTGCAGGTGTTATGTGCCAAATATTGAAATAAGAATGTTTAAATTCAATTATTGTAATTTAAGTCTTTAATTTTAAAGTCGATTTTATTTATAAAATATCTTTTTAGAAATCAATCTCAAAAACAATCTGAACAATAAATCTCTTTTGTTATGGCTAAGTATTTGTCAAGGGTAGAAATTATAATAGACAAGTATTCATCCATGATGACATTTTACCGATTTCCTGGTTTACAGGTATTCTTGCTAAATTTCTTCGAAAGAATTGACGTAAACAATACTTCAACTAAATACGTATATTTCATGCAATAATGACTTTTGTTTCTTCTGACTTTTCCTAAACTAAACATAAAACATCGGTTAGGGTTAGTTTAACATTCTGTAAAAGTACCTTCCGTTTTTTTTTTGTTTTTTTTTTTGTACTATTTCAGAGAAGGTAAAAAAACGATAAAAACTGGATATATTTTTTGTGTTTTTATTCAATTTAACATGTTTATTCAGCTCGAAAAGAATACAGTGTTTACCGATGTGTTGGAAAATTTAAGATGGCGTCTCACACATTCTTTAACACCGTAAGTTTGGGAAAAGGTGTTATAAATAAAAAACTATACAAAATACTATTAAAAACCCGCCGAATATATGTCAACCTATGTCACGGTAACATATATTGAGCGAGTTTTTAACAGTATTTTAACCGGTTTTTTATTTATTACACCTTTTTCCAAACTTACCGTGTTAAAGAGAGAATCGGCCGCCATCTTGAATTTTCCAATACATCGGTAAACACTGTATGCTTTTCGAGCTGAATAAACATGTTAAATTGAATAAAAACACGAAAAATATATCCAGTTTGGTAAAAAAGTAATTTAGCTTGCCTTTGATAACATTTATTTGTTATATATTTGTATTTTGGCAACTTATTCGAATCTATGTGTACAGTAATACAAACCCGAAATGAATTTAAGACCACGAGTGAAATGAGAAAATGAAGAAAATCACATTTACTGTGTGTGTTTACTGTTTATGTAAGTAAGCGAGTTTGGTTGCCATAACAACGTGACGGTAGTGAACGTGTGTGTGTGCGTGTGTGCGTGTTTCGTGTAGTTTAGTTCTGTATAATAGTTTCGTATTTTTTTAATTTGTAAATAACAAGTTATTAAAAAATTAAACCCTTCCAAGATGGACAATAAATAAAGCCATAATATTTTATGGTAAAGGTAAGAGTGTAGAAACGATTGTTTTTTAGGAGATGTGATTATTGGATTAACCAATCAGAAATCGTCTGTGGCACACACATATAGGTCGAGGTAATTAGTTAAAGAGATTTAATATAATGTGATATATAGATAGATAGATTAAATGTTAAATAGATTTTGTAAATAGTACAGTTGAAATGATTAGAATATTTCCAATATGTAAGAAGGTCGAGGTAATTAGTTAAAGAGATTTAATATAATGTGATATGCAAATGAGCATAAGTCATTCGATATGGGGGTGGTTTGTAGAATAGTATATAAAGAAATTAGGCAAAGATTCTTATGTCTCCTATAACAGAAACATCCTAAAATGGGTTCTAATGTTTCTCTACCAGGAGAGATCTACCCTCTTACCTCCTTTATATTTCGTTGATGATGGAGAGCTGTACACACAGACAGAAACACACAAACTCTATTACTTTATAAAAATATAGATGGAAAAGTGGCTGTATTGTCTGCTATTTTGAAAACTATTTTTAATAAAGAAAAGGGTGATTCAACAATAATTCAAACTTGCAAGATTTATGTTAAAATGCTTACAAATTACTAATCGCTTAAAAATGTTTTTGTTTTTTTTATTTAAATACTTCATCAATTTAAATAATATTTGGAATATGATATTTTCATTTCAAAGGTACCTATGTAATACCTATGTGAATTTTTCTTTTTTTTTTTTTTTTTTTTAATATAAGGAAAATTCTGAACAAGAATTCACATTTGTAATTCCTAAGAATTGAATAAAACTTATTTCACTAAACTATTTTAATTTGAGTTAATGATTTGAGATTAATTGTAACTCAACTCTTTTTTACTTTCAGATCTTGCGGTCTTTGAAATTGCTCACTTTAAATAGTCAAGGCTCAGCTCGGATTGAATGAAACTATTCTGAAGTAGTTCAATTAAATAAAAACAATCTGAGTTTTTAGTCAACAAGAAGACTTTTTCGAACACGAGGATTAAATTTTGTTTTGTTTTCTTCTTTCACAAAGAATTAATTATTTTCATGACAAATTGAACTGTTGTTTAATACAAATAATTTTATTCCACTTTTTTCATCTTTCATACATCTGCTAAAACTAATATAATTTTCTCTCAACTGCCAAAAAAGATTTTAACCAATTTTTTATGTAATAAAATCATACACACTATTTTATTACATGTCACCACTTGTGATGAATGTAACTATTGTAAAACTATAAAACTCAATTCTCTTTTAATGTATATCCTTGCCCTCCCCGTCATTGTTATTTATTTAAAAATAAAATCGTTTTCAGTTTAGTGTTTACATATAAAATAATCATGCAAAGTATGTATGAATGCATTTTTCTTGATACAAAGTTTCAAATAAGTGAATAAACTTTTAATTATTCGGTGGCTATTTTTATTGAAATTCCAACATTTTTCAGCTGCATCTTTTTAAATGTCCATGTTCACAATTTCAAACTGAATGTTTTATTTGATTCACCAGTTAGAAGTGTTGCATTTATGTTATTACTGCTTGCGTATTACCTGCATCTTTCAGAAGACTCTCACTGAGAATTGATTATTAATCAACGCTTTTAGCCATTAGACTATGAATCCATATAATTTTAATGAGTTTTGAAAGATTATTACAATTATTTTTAAATTCCAAAACAAAAGAAATAAAAGTGCATCATGATTTAAAAATCTTTTTTCTCACATTCAAAATGTAATTACAAATTGAACAAAACAGTAAAATTGTACATTTTTGTCTATGAAAAATTTAAAAAATAACCAAATTTGTTCCATTTACCAATAATAGTTACTGACAGAAGTGTAGGTTGCCTTCAAAACTTTTAAATGAAATGTCTCTAAACATGAAATATAATTTGAAAGGTGTTATCTGCATAGCAATCAACGCCGTTTTCTTGTCTTCTCCAAACAATTTTGTATTTGAACATTATGTATGATTAGTAATGGGGGGGGGGGGGTGTAATATTAATTTCTTGTCTTTCACACAACATTGTAATGCATTTTCTCACAAATTGTATTCATAGCAGTATGCAGAAATATTTTTATTTATTTGCCTCTCCAAGAGGCTAAAGGTCAGCTTTTAATGTCAAATAAAGCTTCCCAAAAAAGGGCACTTTGGATTAAAATAAAAAATGCCACAGTTTAGAACGATTTTTTCACTGACCAATGACAGAAAAGAATAAGTGCATCATCAGAACAAATACATTTTGTTGCTCCAAATGAATAAATCACTTGATTTTTATTTCTTCTCTCCATGTTTCTCTTTTCATAAAAATCTTTTGTTGCTTCAAATGAATAAATCACTTGATTTTTATTTCTTCTCTCCATGTTTCTCTTTTCATAAAAATCTTTTGTTGCTTCAAATGAATAAATCACTTGATTTTTATTTCTTCTCTCCATGTTTCTCTTTTCTTCTTTGTTACTATGGAATTAGTATTTACGATGAATGGCCAAACCATGTTCTTATTGGTCATGGCTGAAGTGTAGATGGGCATCTGTTTCTGTTGACAGAAACAGTGTAACTGATCACTTCTGATTTCATCATTATTGTGGCACACAATTGTTCCATCATTTATAGAAAATATTTCCGTTAAGATAACACAAATGATGATAATTTCTAGAATAAGAATTAAAGTGACAAATATTTTAAAAGAATAATTTTTTATTAAATATGTTCCAATGTTTGCCAGAATTTGTTAATCTAAAATTTTTCTAGAAAAACACAATTTCTTTGTATTGAAACAGAACATTGATGTGTGTTATCAAAGAAGTTTGAAAATAGTTGCCTTTTTTATTATTATGAGAATTTCATGCAAGAAAACAAATGCAACATATTGATTGGTGGACTTTGAGATGAGATTTAAAAAATAAACTGAAGATTGTGCCAATAAAAAGGAAATAATAGAATAACATAAAAACGATTTATTAAAAATTATGTTTTGTATTTAGATAATCAAGACGTATCATAAATCAGCTTTTTGGAGTAAACAACATTTTGAACACTGCTTGATGTTTCAAAGTTTTAATGGACACTGTTTTTGTAACCGAAACCATAACTTTTAATATTTATTGCAAAATATATTTCTATGCAATTGCACATATTTAATGTTTGAAGCGGATGTCAATTTTTCTGGATGGATTTCTTCAATTCAGCAAAAATTTCTTTATACAATTCTGTATATTTTATTCTTTCATTAAAACTTTGCCAATTATTGCTTTTATATTGTTTTCATTCGTATTGCCTTTCTTTGCAATAGCATAGGTTTTAATAAAATCCACTCCCAAAAAATGAACATGAAAGAGAATAAAAACCACAAATCATTTCAGAACATTAATAGAAAGGGAAATATTAAAACAAATGCTATTTACCATGTTATACTAATAACACATTCATCTAGAACTAACACGCACATGTATGACATGCTCAAATTTGAATAAGTTTTATCCATTTCACATCTATGACAACATTCTATCAATACTCTCTTCAACCAATACATAAAACATTTCCATTAAAAAAAATGTTCAGTTAAAATAACTGAAACACAAAAAATACTTATAATTCTTAATTGAAGAAGAGATCGATCCTGAAATATTGGTTAGTGGTAAGAGAAAAAAAAACTCAATCAACATCGATATTTGGTACTGCTGAATTAACAGTGTGACAATCAAACTATTTTGCATAACGTATATTCGATTTTTTTCTTTTTTGTATAACAAAAGAAGTTTGATTTGCCACCTTTTGTTTTCTAAATCCATTTCATTTATGTTTTACAACTATGTGTGAGAATGATTAAATATATGATTGTAAACATTTGTGGAAGTGTTTTTTCAACAATAATGAATCTCACCTTGTTTCTGCACTCACTAATGATGATCGCAATAAGTTGGTGATAACATCAAGCAGAAAACATAACAGTCTTATTCAATTCATCTCTTATTTTAGATACTCCTCCTCTTTGCCTAATGTGATTTTCTATTAAACATGGAAATTTGTTTTCATATCTCTAATTAGATTCTATTGTATCAGTCATTTTAGATCACATCTAGAAAATGGCATTTAAAAATTTCATCAACCCTATTTCAGTTATATGGAAAGACATGTAGAAAATAGAGTATCAATAAAAATAACATTTTCTGCCAATGCCACAATATATATTACAGAAATCTACAGACGAACACGGAAAAACTTGGAAGTTCTCATGGAAAAAGCCAACACATGTATCAAAAACGGGAAACGGTTGAGTTGATGCAGAACAAATTTATTTGCATGAAAGCATTGTTAGATGAAAAGTCAGCAAGAAAAGCAATAACTAAATATTGTTCTAACTTTATGACTCGTCTCAAAACAGAACTCATATTTTATTATATTTATAGACGTTTTCATTTTATAGACGTTTTGATTATTTTATTATTTTTATAGACGTTTTGATTATTTTATTATTTTTATAGACGTTTTGATTATTTTATTATATTTATAGACGTTTTGATTTCTGAAACATCAGTGCATCCAATTTTTTGTCCGGAATTAAATTCTCTGAAATGTAATAGCAAATGTGAATATTTTCCGGGAGTTAATATTTACTTATGCCTGGTAAGGACAACCAGTATCATAACTTGAATTACAATCACAAAAATTGGATTTCACAAAGTTATTCTTAAAAATGTTTCGCTAATGTGGCCCGATGAGGAATTTTCACCCCGTGGTAACTATTGGATTTTAAATGTGCTCTTTGATTGAGCGCAAAATTTAGTTAGTAAATTTTCTTTGCTCTTAATACATGAATGTTTTAATGAATATTAAAATTAATTCATTGCTTTAATTTATTGAATTTTTGCACATCGCATGAGTTTGAATATATTTTTGTGTTACATGATATAAAATTATTTCTATACGTCATACTATTAATTATTTCTTTACCTGCTTGTCTGTATGCTATTTTATTTTTTGCTATCGTTCTAAAGATCGCCTGTTGATCGTAGTTATTTTTTGTGTGAAATAAGAGTTATATCCATTTTAGACATGAAATCGTTCATGTTCCTTTTTAAGTTCATATTAATTTCGTATAGCCAATTTTCTCTCAGGATTCCTTTAAATTACCTGTTGTCAAATTTGATGTCGACTGGTCAATCCTGCTATTTCAAGTAGCCTTCCTGTGTCAGTTATAGTTCAACATGGTTTCTAAGAAATTACTCAACAAAATAGAAGTGAAAAAGCTGTGGAATTCTGGCACTTTGGAGTGGTTGGAGAATTCATCCTCGATTTGTGTAGAATCGAGTATGACTGATTTTTATAAATGGTTGGATGAACTAAACGATTTATTCGATCAACTGATTTTAAAATCTCCAGTGGGGGAAAGATTGAGGTTGTGCCAGGATTCAGCACAATTTGTTTCCAAAATCAGGGAGAAATTGATGAAAATTTTTAATGGCAGAAAAAATCTTGTGGACTCCTGCACACCCATATCACCTTTTCCAGTTAGACTGGATCTTGAATGTCTGAACTTTAGTGGTGCCTTATCGGCAGATAAATTCAAATTTTGAACATTTTTAAGAAGGTTCGAGTTCTGTTCCTCAAATTTAGGGAAAGCAGATAAATTACTTTTCCTAAAACCCAAATTATTAGACAAGGCTTTCAAACTAATTTCTGGGTTTGATTCTACTGATGTAAACTACGACGAGGCTTTGGCCTGTTTAAAGGATAAATTTTTAAATCCTTCATTAATCAAAAATCAAGTTTTTAAAGAAATTATTCCTTGTGGTAAATGCATTCATTCCCTAATGGAATTAAAAACATATCTTGAATGTGTCAAGTAAGACTTGACTGAATGGTACAAGTCCCTCGGAATGGATTTTTTTCTCACAGAATGTGACATCTGTAGATATTTTTGCTCACATTTTGGTTAGCAAATTCTCCAATGTAGTCCGCAGAGAAATCATGAATCGGACTAACAAATGTTTTCTGAATCTTGGCTATCTTGTCTCACAGTTTTAACATTTTAGACTTTAATGGCGGCCCCTGTGGAAATTTCTAGGCAGGAACATTACCTGCCAAAATCTTCTTCCTTCTCTTCTTCCCTTGAAGAGAAACCCAAGATGGCGGATCGTTCTAATGCCAAATTCCTTAATGCAAAGAAGGATCCAAATATGTCCAAAGCGTTTAATAGCAATGGCAGAATTAATAGAAATTGCAAGTTATGTAAATCTACTGATCACTATCGTAATTTTAAAACCTTTGAAGCTAAGTCAGAAACGGCCAGAGAGTTTAACCTGTGTAATAGGTGTTTGGATGAACACGTACAGACCAAAAGAGTTAAAGGGTTTCCTTACCCTTGCAACAATTGTGGTCTGAAAAAATATTTTTCAATTATGTGTCCAAAAGCATTTGTGGTACAGACGACATTATCAGGATCTGAGAGTTGCATTTTCAAGTCCTTACAATTTCTATGAAAGTAAAAATCAACTGAGTTAGTTCTACTGCCAGGTAGCCAGAGGTCCTTTTTTTGCAAGCTATTTTATCTCAATTGAGTACTAGAGTTAAACAATGTTCTTCAGATGTTACACTTCAATTTCTTGTTCTCTGTCAGTGGAGGAGAAATCCTTTACGACTGAGACAATTTTTATTTTTGTTCCTTTTCTCCACATTAAAAAACGACCCTGGTTTCTAACTCTGTCCCGTGGGGAGGCATTGTAAATAGGAAAAACCCCAGGAAGTTAACGTGCCTGTAAATACTCTCATTGGGACTGGTTCCTTAAATCTTTTGGAATTCGATGTGTCCCTTAAAGTGGGGTATGAAAAACCCTTTCTTTTCTCTGTCTTATTTTCAAATGATTTAAAGTTAAAATTCAAGGTAAATAATTTCGATGAAATTACTACTAATCTAACCAATAAAGGTTTCCATCTTTTTCCTGGTTATAAACAATTAAACCACTGTGATATTAATGGCTGATCCAGCGGATTAAGAATTTCCATGTGGTTGAATGCCTTGGTGGTTGTGCTTGGAAAATTTCCAAATATATCATACCCTTTGGGGAAGGACATAGATTTTTGTGCAAAAATTCTGTGAGGAGGGAGTCATCTTCCTTTGACAAGGTCGTGAATTCTCTACCTACTTGTTAGTCTTATTTAATTGACAGTATTTTTAATCCCGTTTGACGTACGAGGACACACTTTAACAATGTTTCCCTGAATCTTCGGTTGAATAAAGAAAGAAAACTTTTTCTCCTTTGATTCTTTATGGATCGATGAGAGTAGTAAGTTATCTTCTCACAATGAAGAAATGAAAAAAACTTTGAGAAGTCCATCGTACTGAAAGACAACAAGTATATAGATCTACTCTGGGATTATGATAAAACTGTCACAAGTCGATTCAAATTTTGTTATCTCTCTAAAAGTTTTGGAGAAAGTAATTCCTTAGGAAAAAAGGATTCTACAACGATTACTTTCATTATCTAAAATTATTCAATCATTTTCGATCCCTCCAGAAGATTATAATAATTATATTTGGATACCCCACGATCCTGTCTTCAATTGCTCATTGAAAAAAACGGAGAGGCACCTCTATTAACGATGCTGCTTATTCAGGGACCAATTTGACGACCCAACTCTTGGATTTTTTGTTGGATTTCCCAAAAAATGATTACATTCTACTGGGTGATATTCGCAAGGCCTTTTTGCAGATCTTCCTGAAGTCTGAGGAAGAAGAGAATAGGTTTTTTTGTTTTTCTGAAGGTAAACAACGAGTTGCGTGCCTTCAAATATAAACACAATAATCTTCAAATATAAACACAATAATCTTCAAATATAAACACAATAATCTTCAGGTTTAATGTAACCCCTTCATATTGAGCTTCGTTCTTAAATTCCATGCTGACCTTTATGTGGGTGATTTGGCTTCTCACATTATATCTAATCACTTTTACACAGACAATCTGGTCTATACCAATTCCGATTAAAATGTACTTCTTAACGTTTATAGGACTGTGCGATCCAGGTTGGAAGGAGCAGGTTTCAAACTTCAGACCTGCGATTCAAATAGTTCACAGTTGCAAAGCAAAATTGTGGAAGGCAACTCAATCTCTTCTCCTTTTCCAGCTCAGGAAAAGGTGCTGGGTTACTTATATTCTCCACTTAAAGATTCCTTCAAACTTAATCCTGTCGCAGTGGACCATCGGACCAATACCAAGCATATGTGATCCTTTAACAAGTTTCCAGCATATACAATCCTTTATAGTTATTGCTCCCTGTAACAATACAGGAAGGATTATTATCAGTCAGTTGTGAAAGAACGGGTTGTCATGGGATCAATGAATTCCCAATAATTTTCTTAACTTACGGCAAGTACATGCCAAGGAGTTGAACAGTTTACCTGAATTTGGGTTCCCTAAACGTATATTATCAGAGAACTCGCCTATAGAGTACCTTTGCTTCTGTGACGCCTTGAAACAGGCATATGGGTTTATGTTGGAATATTTTGGAACACTAATGGGGTATGATCCCACACAGTCGGACGATTCTATTTATAAACGATGCTGCTAAGAACTGACGAATCGAATTAATTCACGTTCTGCTACCAACCAATCAGAAACCAGAATTGCTTCATAAATATTAAACCTTTTCTGGAGCAATTTCACATGTTCTTTCCCGGGTTTCAACACGGTAAGAATATTTTGTTCTGTGGAACTATCTACTACAAACAAGTCACCTACCAGGACTTGTGTGTAACAGCGAACCATCTGAAGCTCAAAATGGCTTACACTTCTACAGGTTATGCGCCCAGCGTGCGTCTTTATTTCGATGGATCCAAATCAAAGTTCGAATTGTGGCAATTTAAATTTCTGGGATATCTACGAATCCAAAAGCTACACAAAGTACTAGAAACACAACCTGAAAACAGAAACGACCCCGACTTCATTGAAAAGAACGCAACTGTCTTTGCGGAATTAATACAGTGTTTAGATGACTGAAGTCTATCACTGGTAATGAGAGAAACCCTGGACGACGGCTGCAAAGCATTAAACATATTGAGAGAGCATTATTTATCGAAAGGAAAACCCAAAATTATTTCTTTATACACTGAACTGACCTCTCTAAAACGAATGGAAGCCGAAACTGTTACTGATTATATTATAAGAGCCGAGACAACTGCAAATTCTTTAAAAATGTCTGGTGACAGTCTGTTAATTTCCATGGTCCTTAAGGGATTACTGAGTTATTTCAAGCCATTTACCACCGTGATAACCCAGAAAGAAATACCCATGCCAGGAATAAAAAACGCAACTTTGCCATAAGCAGGTTTTTTCCTAAGAAAAGTACAAAAATTATGTTATAATTGTGGACGACCTAATCACAAGAGTTTCCAATGTAGATACAGGACTCAAAATGGCGACTACATTAAAAATGTAGAGAGCTCTGTTAGCGAACATACATTTTTATTTTCGTGTACATTTGATGCGTCAACAAGCAATAATAATTTTCTTGTCAATTGTGGGGCCACGGCACATGTAATTACAAAGGAATCTGATTTTATCAATTTTGATCCCAACTTTAAGCAACAAAATCATTTTGTAGAACTGGCTGACGGGAGTCGAGTCAATGATATCGTTTTGAAAAGAGGCAATGCGAAAATCTCGCTAAAGAACAATAAGGGTGAACTGTGTTTCAGTATTCAGAAGAGCGCTCTTCTGGTCCCAAAATTTAAACAAAATTTAAGCAAAATATATTTTCTATGCAGGCTGCCATGGGACAATGTGCAGATATAAACTTTGGCCCCAATAAATTGGGGCTGGTGGGCCCGGATGGAAGACTGTATTATTTGAATAGTGTAGTCCCATCAAAAACCGCCTGCCATGATCTACAGACATGGCATAAAATTCTTGGACACTGCAAATTCCTGATATCAAAAAAGTTGCCGACTGTAGTTGATGGAATGCGAATACAAACATCAAAAACCTTCAACTGCGACGTCTGTACGCAAGGGAAAATGACAAACTATCAAAACAAGATACCAGACAAAAAGGCCAAAAAAATCCTATCAATGGTGCGTTGGGACTTGAACGGTCCCGTAGAACCGATGGCCAGAGAACATTATTGATATGTGTTGAATTTCGTAGATGACCATTCAGGTTTAATAATGGTTTACTTTTTAAAGAACAAATCTGATACCCTGCTAGCAACTAAGAAATATCTAGCCGACATGGCCCCCTACGGTGAAATCAAGTGTATTCGCTCTGACAATGGTACGGAATTCACCTATAAAGACTTTGAACTTTTATTAATTAACCATCGTATCAGGCATGAAACATCAGCTCCTAGATTGCCACACCAAAACGGGACTGCTGAACGTGCGTGGCGGACACTTTTTGAAATGGCAAGATGCCTACTCATTGAATCAAAACTCCCTAAAAACCTCTGGGCGTATGCACTTATGGCGGCAGCCTATATACGCAACAGGTGTTTTAACAAAACACTATCTAAAACTCCATATGAATCTTTCTGTGGTAAAAAAAAAAAAAAAAAAAAAATTTAAGCAGAATGCATATATTTTAGTTCAACTTGCTTCACATATATAGAGAAAAAGAGTAAATTGAATATTAAAGCTGACAGAGGTATATTTCTTGGATACGATAAAAACAGTCCAGCCAATTTAATATTTTTTCCCGAAAAAAATAAAAATAAAAAGAATCTGGTGTGTAAAATTCACAGACACGTTTAATTGTAAAGACGAAAACCCGTCATATGAAGAGGATGGAATTATATTACCTCAAATAATTAGAACAAACGAAAAGAATAAAAATGACGGAGACGAGTGTCGATGATTTTTTTTTTTTTTTTTTTTTTTTTTTATTACATTTTCACCCCAAACAAGGCAAATTGCCACTTTGGTGTAGGGGGCTACTATCAGGGGCAACAACTACTGGGGTACTATGTAGGGATTTGGGCAGCAAGGTGTCGGTTCACGTTACACTTGAACTTCTGCACGTCAGTACTGTTGGGGAAGCAGGGACCTGGAATGGAATTCCAGAGTCTTGCGGTTCTGGGGAAGAAACTATTGGAGTAAAAAGATCTTTTACATCTAGGGACCTCTACAGTGTGGGGGTGGGATCTAGTAGCCTGTCGGGTTTGTCGAGGGTGCTCGCGTCGTGGGGGCACAAGTGATTGCAGTTCATCAGAGCATTCACCACTAAAATACTTGTAGAACAGGCAGAGGGATGCAACATTTCGTCGATGGGACAGAGGCTGAAGCTTAGATGCCAGTTCAGGGCCTATCAGATTTGCGACTCTCTTTTGAACCTTGTCAAGGAGCGAGAGACTAGTAGCAGATGCACCAGCCCAGATGTGGCAGCAATACTCCATACATGGGCGAATGGTGGCCTTATAGAGGTACAGGATACTTTCGGGTGTTAGTAGTTTTCTAGCACGGTAGAGAGAGCCCACCTTTCTTGCAGCGGCCCTGGCAATGCCTTCAATGTAATTGTTCCAACTCATGTTTCCTGTGAACGTTAGGCCAAGGAGTTTGAAAGATGGACTCTCAGATAAAGAGTCGTTGGCCATTGCTATTGGTGGTAGAGAGGGTTTCTTGTAATTATTGAATGAAACTAGTTTAGTCTTGGCAGCATTGAACGCGACCAACCACTTTTGTCCCCATTCCACTACAGATTGGAGGTCTTCCTCTAGTGTTTCTGCCATTTCTTTAGAAATGTGTTCATTCGTCTTCCTGTCGTGTCTGCCATAGAGTGTAGTGTCATCAGCATATATACCCATCTCAGAGGCAATGTTGTCGGGGAGGTCATTTATGAATATCAGGAACAATAGAGGTCCAAGGATAGAACCCTGGGGCACTCCCGCATTTATATCATATTGTTTAGATGTGCGACCGTCGAGGACTACCTGGATTTTTCTCTTATCTAAGAAGGATTTAATTATGTTAAGTATTCTACCAGTGATACCGTATGATCTGATTTTACTGAGGAGACCCTCATGCCATACCCTGTCAAAAGCCTTAGATATATCTAGAGCTACCGCTCTGCCTTCCCCCGCTTTGTCCAGTGATTGGTATATACGTTCAGAGATCACGGTGAGGATGTCTGCTGTGGAACGGGCTTGTCTAAATCCATATTGTTTGTCAGTCAGAAGTTTAGCATCTGTAAGATGATGGATTAGAGCGTGGTTAATTATGGTCTCAAATACGATGATGATGATGATGATGATGATAAAGTCGAGAGATATCCCAAAAAGAAATAGAAGACGACCCGATTTTTTTGTGGTCGACAATATAAAAGATTATCAAATCAACTATTGCTATTCAGTGGAAAATGCGCCAAAAAGCTTCAACGTAGCAATTGATTCAGAACATTGTGAAGAATGGAAAATTGCCATGAAAAAAGAAATAGATGCCTTAACCAAAAATGATGCCTATACGGTAGTGCCTCTCCCAAGAGATAAACATGTTATTTCATCCAGATGGGTCTTTACAAAAAAGAGTACAGCATCAGGCGTCGAACAGTACAAAGCAAGATTTGTTGCTAAGGGGTGCTCTCAGATTTACGGTAAAGAATACTTTTCTACGTTTTCGCCGACCACAAACCTAACGACAATCAGAGTTTTACTGCAAGTCGCATCACAATATGACCTAAACATCCATCAAATGGACGTAAAAAATGCTTATTTAAATGCCCCAATAGACTGTGAAATTTATATTACCCCTCCAGAGGGATATATAATGAAAAATAAAAATAGCGTGTGGCGACTTAACAAGTCATCATATGGTCTAAAGCAGAGTGCTCAGTGTTGGAACACAGTATTCCATGATTATATTACTAAACAACAATTTAGACAATGCGCTGTAGACCCCTGTTTATATACCCAACACAAAGACGATAAACTACTGATTTTGGTTTTGTGGGCTGATGATATTTTAATCGCACATCAAATTGTGACATAATGTTAACTGATGTTAAAAACAAATTAAGTAAAAGATTCAAAATGACCGATCTTGGCAAAATATCCTGGTTTCTGGGGATAGAATTTACTCAAAGCAAAGGACTTGTTACGATGACTCAATTGAGGTACATCGACAAAATACTATTAAAATTTGGAATGGGAGAGGGCAAGAAACGCTCTACACCGGTCGAAAATGATATTAATAAAAAGTATACACACGGTCTGAAATAATGAATGACACACAATATCGCGAAATTATGGGTAGTCTTATATATTTGATGACTGCAACCAGGCCCGACATATGCTATACAATAACGAAACTGTCACAGAGATTATCACGACTGACAATGAAGGACTTAAACAGAGCTAAACAAGTCCTACGTTGTTTGAAAGGAACTAAGGAGCAGAAGTTAGTATTTAGAGGGTCAGGAGGTCCCCTAAAATTGGAAGGTTTTTCGGATTCAGACTGGGCAAGCGACGAGGATCGCAAGAGTGTATCTGGATATTGTTTCAGACTCTCAGAAAATGGGCCTATTATTTCATGGAAATCTAAAAAGCAACAAATTGTATCTCTCTCTACGTGTGAAGCAGAATTTATCGCGATCATACACACGACCCAGGAAGCACTCTACCTTAAAAATATCCTGAAAACTATTTTAGAGCCAGAATTGATTACAAGCCCCGTGGTAATTCATTGTGATAATCAAGCCAGTATAGTCTTAGCACAGAGCACGGGTGATCAATCAAAGATCTAGGCATATGGATATAAAATGCCATTTCGTAGAAAACGAGAGATCTAGGCATATGGATATAAAATGCCATTTCGTAGAAAACGAGATAAAGCTACAACGTTTTTCTCAAAACTTGTTGGTGAATTCGACTGAATAAGTTTTTTTTTTCACTGCCCTGTATGTATATAGATTTCTATATATTAAAAATACAGACCAGCGAAGTTCCACTTATGAGAAGGCTATTACTTTTTTGCATAAATATCAGCGGAAAACCCTAGGGATAATGCTCAGTATATAGATTTCTATATATAAAAAATAAAAAGAAAAGAAAAATAGTCCTGGACAAGACGTTAAACTGTATCCATTTTATTTTGTATTAACACTTTAACCTACTAATACTTTTGCTTAGAAAAAAAAAAAAAAAAAAAAATCTTTGTAATTTTCCTTAGTGACGTTTGAACACAATTAAAAATGGCGTCTTTTTAAATGCTAAAATTCTAAGATCCAAATGATTTCTAATTTTTGGTATGTCTAAGAAAATATAAAAATATATATTTATTTTTGAGCAGAACAAACACAAGGGACTTCCCCATTATAAAAAATAGGGAGGATGTTGGAATATTTTGGAACACTAATGGGGTATTTATTTAAATGCTGCCCACATCAGCATTATTTGGCACAAGGCCTGGAAAGTGGGAACCCCGCAGGCTCCCCTAAAGGAGGGGCAATCCTGCAATTTTAAAAATTGCCTGAGTAACCCCGTCGGCATTCCCCGGTCGAGGCGCCTCAGGCAGCAAGCAATAAACTTGCCCCACCGGAAAGCCCGGTGGCAAGGCCTGGGAGGGTGGACCTCCTAGGTATTACCCAGGCGGTGTACCTCAGTCCAACAGGTGCTGGGCCGGTTCCCGGCCCCTCACCTGTTGGGCTGAGTGTCAAGTGACGAATCCTTGACTTGTACTACCCTGTCTCCATGCAGCCGAGGCCGCTAGGAGACCATCCCCATCAGAAAGGAATTCTAATGGGGTATGATCCCACACAGTCGGACGATTCTATTTATAAATGATGCTGCTAAGAACTGACGAATCAAATTAATTCACGTTCTGCTACCAACCAATCAGAAACCAGAATTGCTTCATAAATATTAAACCTTTTCTGGAGCAATTTCACATGTTCTTTCCCGGGTTTCGACACGGTAAGTATATTTTGTTCTGTGGAACTGTCTACTACAAACAAGTCACTTACCAGGACTTGTGTGGAACAGCGAACCATCTGAAGCTCAAAATGGCTTACACTTCTACAGTTTACTTTGTATGCAAAGCAGGGAAACCTATGTTCTTTATTATTTGCTAAGGCCAAAATGGCTCCTATTAAGGGAAAATTACTCTCCACTCTGGAACTTATGGCCATATATTTGGCCCTCAAGGTTGTTCCTCAAATTTTGGAAGCCTTGGCTCCCATTAATGTCCTTGCTTTTTATCTTGTGTCGGATTTGCAAGTGGCACTTTCATAGATCTTGAATGGCAAGGGATCAACGAAAAACATATTTGAAGAAAACAGAATATCCGATCTCCTCAAGTTTAAAGAAGAAATAAACCTTTAATCTGAAGGTCAAATACGTGCCTTCTCCAGGGAATCTAGCGGACCTGTTGACTCGAGGAATTACTGTCGTCAATTATTTCAATTCTGGATACATAGACCTGACTGGTTACATAATGAAGAAATAATATGGCCAGTATCACCGTTACCTTGTCTCAATAATACTAACAGGAAAATTGTATCCTGTATGTTCTCTAATAAAGTTAATTCAGGGGAGAACCCCTTTCCTTTAAATATAACAAGATTTTCTACTCTTTCCAAGGCTATTAACGTCTTTGAGAAAGTCATAAAATTTGGTAATATGTGACGTCACTGTAAATCTGATACATTTCTTAGAGCCAAATTATTGCTCATAAAAAAATGCAATCCGAAGCCTTCCCTGTTGAAATGAGTGATTTGATACAACCTTCGAATAAAGAAGTGCTCCCGAGGGTGTCTGCCTTTCCCCTTTTGACGTTAAATTCCCTATCCAATTGGGAAAATAAATATTATTTGACCAAGTTGATCATCAATGGTTTGCTGTCATATGGGAATCAGTACGACCTTAAGCACATTGAGGTTGACCGGATTCTGGATCCCTCAGGGGAGACAAGCGGTTAAAAAAGTTTTACGCAGTTGTGTTACATGCAGGAAAATTAATGTGTTGCCCTGCAAGGCCCCCTCAGGATCTCAGTTACCCTCTCATCGAGTAAACTTCATCCATCCATTCAAGCTAGTGGAAGTTCCAATAGCATTATTTGATGAAATACTGTATAGTTGATCAAATTGTATTGTTGATAAATAAAAAATATTGTTAATAAATTAATCTAAATTTGTGAAACAAAAATCGTTTATTAAACTTCGTATGAAATAATTGTTTTTTATACTTGAAAAGCATAAAATATAGAATACAACTTAGGTATTAGTAAAATGAATGGTTGAATCCCTGAAAATAACTTAAATATTTATCAAAATGTAAAAAATCAACCAATTGTAATGAAATTATCAGTAAAAAACCATTGATTGAGAATGTATTATTTTGTGTAAACAAACTAAAGTTGTATCATGGGTTACTAAAAAAAAAAAAGAATTGTTTTTTCATGGAAATAAGAATTTACGAAAACTGGGCAATGAAAATTTGGACAACAAAAAAAAAGGACAATGGAAAATTAGGCACCATAGGAAAATTAGGGAATTATTGAATAAATATCAATTGAAAATAGATTTAAGAATTGTTTTGTGGGGGTATCATTTTAAGTAAGGTGAAGTCCCTTTAGATTTAAAAATAAAAATTTTAAATATTGAGTTAATTTCAAAGCACAATAAATGAATTTTTCTAAGTTTAGTGAGCATTCTAAAAACACTTTATCAATTTTATTCATGAAAAATGGTAAATGGCAAGTTTTAAAGGTTAAACAGATTATGATATTAATGTTTTAGAATTAAACTCAATTTAGTATGATGTTATAATAGAGAAAAAAGATGACTTTTCGTCTTCAGCCATACAAGAAAAAAATGACAACATCCTGTAAGATTCCATTTTGTGAAAATCGCACTTTTTGTAACATATTTATGTTTTTCAAACCTGTTTTTCTTCACATTAAATACGTTGTATCAAGTTGAAATGGTTCTTAATTTTATATTTAAATATATATTAGTGGGACCTTCAGTTTCCATAGTTCAGAAAGGTCCATATCTCCATCTTTCTAAGGGTGGTCTGAGTATGCCAAATGTGAAGATTCGTCAACACATGCTTCTTCCTAGCAAATGTTCCTTTGCTCGTGAGTATCAGAGCAGATTAAAACTCCTTCTAAACCTCTGGCATCCTGCTGTTGTTCCTTGTTTGGAGTTTGTTTATATAGAAAGTGTCATATAGCACTTCCATTGGACACTCTTGGTTTCTGGCTGTTCTATATATCGGGGTCTCAGTTGGTTAATATGTTTTTTGTGGAAAAAAAAGTCTGCCCTTTTATGATGTAAACCATTCTCCCAATTCTTCTTGAGATTATGCCTTCTTCCCCAAAACTCTTCCCTGCCCGATAATTTTTGAAGAAAACTTTATCCCCGTCATTGTAAGTCTTGTATCTTACATTATCCTTGATACTTTTTTTACTTTTTCTCTTGGAATTAACCGGTTGAACACCGAACGTACCTTCCTGGCAAATATAATTTCAGCTGGGGATAATTTAGCATTTGTATTTGGTGTTATCCTATATATTGCTAAGAATTTTTGAATGTTTTTGTCTTCCGTGTCGATGTTATTATTCTTTTTTAAAGCTCGTTTAAAAGTATCAACAAATCTTTCTGCTTGTCTGTTTGATCGAGGGTGAAAAGTTGGTGTTTTAATGTGTGCAATGGCCAGTGCCTCACAGAAGTGTTTAAATTCTTGACTTGTGAACATAGTGCCATTATCACTAACAATTGTTTTTGGAACTCCGAACTAACTAAATCCCTTGTCCAGCATTTTTATTGTGTTTTCTGCTGTAGGGTGTTTGTATTTTAAAATTTCTGGCATTCTGACATACTATCTACGATTACTAGGTAATAATATCCCTTCAGAGGTCCTGCGTGATCGATATGGATGCGTGTCTAGGGTACATCTGTTTTAGGCCAAGGTTGCGTCCGTATGGGGGGAGATCTCGCAGCTAGTTTGCAACCTTTACATAATTTCACCATTTTCTCAATGTCCGGATCCATTCCAGGCCAGTATGTGAATCCTCTCATTAGGGCCTTCATTCTAGAGATTCCAGGATGTACCAATGTGGAATTCTTTTAGGATTTTCTTTTGTAATACTTGCGGTATTACCACTCTGTCTGCATAGATGAGAGTTTCATCACACATAGAAAATGGAAACACAATCCTTTTCTATTCTTTTCGTCTTGTCCCACTTGTTTTCTATCTTGTTGATATATTTATCTGTTTTCGCTGCTTTCTTTATTTCCTCAAGTGTAACAGAAAGTTCCCTAACAGTATTTAATAATATATCTGTTAGTTAATTTTCTTCTTTTAATGCTGCTATAACAGTTTCTTCAAATTCAGTTTTACTGGAATCAATCTCGACAAACCATCTGCATGTGCTATATGCTAGGTGTTTCATTTTGAAATTGTAATTGAGCAAAATAATACTCAATCTCTGTAATCTATTTGCTGTATGAGTAGGAATCCCTTTTTTTTTAACCAAAAATCGATAGTAATGGTTTATGGTCCATTTCTAAGACTAAAGATCTTCCATGAATGAATCTATGAAACTTTCTCACGGCATACACAATCGCCATGCCCTCTTTTTCGATCTGACTGTACTTTCTTTCAGCGGGTAATAAAACCCCCGAGGCGTGAGAAATGGTTTAGTAGATCCATCTTCCGTTCTGTGTAGAAGCACCGCTTCTAAACCGTATTCGGTCGCATCTGTTGCTACAATTAAATCCTTTTGGATAGTTTACAGACTCGAAATTTGATATACAGGGTACTGAGTTTTGGGAAAATCTTTGTAATCCGTGTTCAGCCAGAAATTTGGGAGTTTAAGGGGTCAAAGTTCAACGATTTTACCTTTGGGAACTCTACCAAACTCCTCCGACAATTTTGGGTCTAAACACTTGAAATGGTAGGCATAGATTCCTTGGACATGGATCTCAATTAATAACTTGATTTGACCCAAAACAATAAATGTTAAGGGGTCATCATAGGGGTCAAAGTTTAAAAAATTGACCGCTTTTTTATGCTCAACATACACATCCAAACACCCGGGCAACGCCGGGCTGAAATGCTAACCTATACTCCTATAAATTCGTTCTTCTTTTGTGTGTATTGATGTTCATGTTAAACCCCCTCTTTTGTACTTATTTGAAAAGAAAATACAATTTTTTTATATAAAGATCTAGCTAATTTGCATATTCTTTTAAATATTCATTTTAATTAATTTCCTATTAGTTTTTTCAGTTTTCTAATGGGATAATCATCTTTATTAAACTATTGGGTGTAATTATATTCATGCAAGTATTCTACATGATTTATACTTGCATAATATTTGCGTAAAAACTTTATAATAAACACAAAATTGTTTCCATATATATTTATGTATACGTATATATTTTTGTTTAACAAATTTGCTTACCAAACTCCTCCTTTTTGGTCTACAGATATGAAACTGCATATATCAAGTATTTGAATCCATGAAAACCTTTATATTTGGGTTTTAGCCCGGAAAAATCGGTGCAAAAGTGTGAAAATTAAAAAAAAATGAAATTTGCTAGGTGAAGGTCGAACGCCGGCACAACAAATGCATGAGGTTGTAGGTATTGGTTCTGCTTTAATTTTTAGCCTTGCAATAAACATGTTTTCATAGCCCAGTCATTGACGGCAGAGGCAAAAATAAATCGTGAGCTGAACGTTTTGGTTTTGATTCTCGGTAGTGGCGCATGAATCTTTTTTTTTTATTACTTTTTAAATCATTACTATATATTGCATCCAATCTATCTATCTATCTATCTATCTATATATATATATATATATATATATATATAATATATATATATATATATATATATATATATATATAAAAGTGAAAATGTCTGTCTGTCTTTTCTCTATGGTAGTTAAGGAAGACTATTATAGAGAAAGGCATGACTTTACATATTCACAATTTTTAATATATACATATGCACATAATCTAATGAACAGTACATAAGGCCCCAAGCAAAACCGGGCAGAACTGCTAGTATATCTATAAAAGTGAACGTGCCTATCTGTGTGTCTGTGTGGGTGTGTACATTTCCCTACACAATAACTCTGTCAATTTAAAGTCTACAGACTCGAAATTTGATATACAGGGTACTGAGATTTAGGAAAATATTCGTGATCGATTTTTGGCCAGAAATTTGGCTATTAAGGGGTCAAAGTTCAATGATTTGACCTTTGAGAACTCTACCAAACTCCTCCGCCAATTTTGGGTCTAAACACTTGAAATTTTAGATATAGGTTCCTTGGACATGGATTCAACTTAATAACTTGATTTGAGCCCAAAACAATAAATGTTCAAGATTCATAATAGGGGTCAAAGTTTTTTAAAAAATTGACCTTTGAGATCTCTTCCAAATTACTCAGGCAATTTCTGATCTAAACATTTGAAATTTGACATCAAGGTTAATCACAGATAGGGCAAGCTTTTTAATGGGTTTGGATCGAAAATTATTAGTTACCAATATATAAATGTATGTATATGTGTTTGCATGCCTAAAACTTTCGAAGGAAGCAACGAATTTTGTCAAGATCAGTAGCGTTTTGAAGTTCGACCTTTCAGATGACAAATATTGAAAAATTGGCTAAAAAGATTAATATCTTCACCTTCAACTGGGCACTTTTCTACAGAGGAAGTCGCTTTTTTTGCCGATATTTTTGAAATTCATTCTCTCCTTTCAATTGCCAATCATTAATTTTAACTTAAGCCACTTCCGCTTTGGCGGTGGTCGTAACACCAAAGACGCCAGGTTTTTTCCCCGTTCTTTTCCTCATTCATGGTACGGGTTCGATCCTGCTTTCCTTCTACCACTTTTTTTTTTTGCTCAACATACACATCCAAACACCCGGGCAACGCCAGGCTGAAAAGCTAGTATATCTATAAAAGTGAATGTGTCTGTGTATCTGTGAGTCTGTGTGTCTACATTTCCCTACACAATAACTCTGTCAATTTTCAGTCTACAGACTCGAAATTTGATAGACAGCGTACTGAGATTTGGGAAAATCTTTGTAATCCCTTTTCGGCCAGAAATTTAGCTGTTAAGGGGTCAAAGTTCAACGATTTGAACTTTGAGAACTCTACCAAACTCCTCCGCCTATTTTGGGTCTAAACACTTGAAATTTTAGATATAGGTTCCTTAGACAGGGATCTAATCAATAATGTGCTTCGAGCCCCAAACAATAAATGTTAAGCGGTTATAATAGGGCTCAAAGTTAAAAAAAAATGTACCGCTTTTTTTTTGCCCAACATACACATCCAAACACCCGGGCAACACCGGGCTGAAATGCTAGTAGTAAAGAAATAGCAAATAATTTTGGGTTTGAGATTAATAATGAATTAATAGTAAATAAGTTTGGAGTTGAGAAAATAGTAAAGAAATAGTAAATAATTTTGGGTTTGAGATTAATAATGAATTAATTGTAAATAAGTTTGGAGTTGAGAAAATAGTAAAGAAATAGCAAATAATTTTGGGTTTGAGATTAATAATGAATTAATTGTAAATAAGTTTGGAATTGAGAAAATAGTAAAGAAATAGCAAATAATTTTGGGTTTGAGATTAATAATGAATTAATTGTAAATAAGTTTGGAGTTGAGAAAATAGTAAAGAAATAGCAAATAATTTTGGGTTTGAGATTAATAATGAATTAATTGTAAATAAGTTTGGAGTTGAGAAAATAGTAAAGAAATAGCAAATAATTTTGGGTTTGAGATTAATAATGAATTAATTGTAAATAAGTTTGGAGTTTAGAAAATAGTAAAGAAATAGCAAATAATTTTGGGTTTGAGATTAATAATGAATTAATTGTAAATAAGTTTGGAATTGAGAAAATAGTAAAGAAATAGCAAATAATTTTGGGTTTGAGATTAATAATGAATTAATTGTAAATAAGTTTGGAATTGAGAAAATAGTAAAGAAATAGCAAATAATTTTGGGTTTTATATTTTTAGTTATTATTAATAAATAACTTTGGAGTTAAAAACAATAATAAATAAGTAGCAAATAGTTTTTGGTTTGAGATTAATAGTGCATTAATAGTCAATAAGTTTGGATTTAAGAATAATAGTAAATTAGTAGCAAATAATTTTGGGTTTCAAATTAATTAATTTATCTATTATATCTATTAAAGTAATATTGTCTGTGGGCGTACATTACTCTAACAAACTATTCTGTCAGTTTTTATCTACAGACTAGAAATTTGACAAAAGGGTTATTGAGATTTGAGAAAATCTTTTTCATCGATTTTTCGCCATAAGTTTGGCTGTCAAGGGATCAAAGTTCAACGATTTGGGCTTTGAAAACTTTATGAAAATCTTCCGCAAAGTTTTGGTCTAAACACTAGAAAATTTAAATGTAGTTTATCTGTACATGAGTACAAACTTATATATATATATATATATATATATATATATATATATATATATATATATATTATATATATATATATATATATATATATATATATATATATATAGTACTTTATAAGATATATATGGCGATTAAGCTACACTGAATATTCGGCGTTTCATCCACTCTGGGATTCGTCAGGCTTATGCTTATATATATATATATATATATATATATATATATATATATATATATATATATATATATATATATATATATATATATATATATAAATATATATATATATTAATAAGTTAATAACTTAATATGCATATATATATATATATATAGTTATATATATAGTTATATATATATATATATATATATATATATATTTGTTGCTGATATATGTATATATAGTTATATATATATATATATATATTTGTTGCTGATATATATATATATATTGATATATATCGGAAAAAATTGTGCCTACTCTCTGATGACAAAAACGATTCTTTAAATTGCTTTTTTTTTTGCTCGTTTTTATTGAAAATTTAATTCATCCTTTATTTTAATGGTGAAATGATAATTATTTATTTATTTTAAACTAACAGTAAAACTAAAATTATAGATCATCTCCAACAAGTATATTTTCATATTTGCGAGATATATAAACACATTACTAATGTTTTTACGGTAATCCGACCCCCGTCCACAAAACCCCCATAAATATAGATTTAGAAATTTAAAAAGAATCGTAATCCCAATTGTATCGGAATCGGGAATTTAGAACAGAATCACTAATTGTATCGGAATCAGAAAAATATTGGAATCAATCCATCACTAGTATATACGCATATACCATAATGCCTCGAAATACGAATGGAATAAGATACGATTTTTTTTTTAATACGACGATACATTGTATGCATATTTTCGACCTAAAATACAATGACTTTTTTTGAGATATGATTTCCAAAAAAAAAAAAACAACAACAACAAAAAAAAAACGCGCACCGTCAAAAATGTTTTTAAATGGAGTAAAAAAATACAGAAAGAAAAGCCGTCCCCTAATACACAATGCGATGTTTTGGCCTTTTCCTCCTAGCTCACCTTCGTCAGCCGCTTATCCCTGGTCCATGATGAGTTAACTACAATTATTATTCTTTATTTTTTAATTTCTCCACTCTGTTATATTAAGACTTTAATATTAAGCATTTATTAAGTTCATTCAATTCAGTTGTGTAAAATCTTGCATCGTTTTAGTTATCATATTGTGTGTGGGTGCACACGCGCGTTAGCATTGCTTTCCCCCTCCCTTCTCCTTGCATGCATCCCTTACGGTAGTACTCGCCTAGGTGACTACTTCTACTACAACTTCATTATTTTATTGTTTTTATTAACATTTATTACTCTATACCAATTTCCGTGTCATTATTATTGTATTTATATTTCTTTAGTCATTGTTCTATGTAGTTTGAGCATAATTTGAGTTTATTTTAGGTAAATTTCTTACCCTTAAAACGGATTAATTTTGTTTCTTTTAATTAAGATGGGCATAACAATTTTAAGATACGATTTTTCGAGATACGTTGGCTGTCATGGCACGAATTAAATCCATATCTCAAGGTATACATATACCGCATAATATAGATATTAGTGAACTCATCATTTATCCACTGAAGAAAAAAATAGAGCAGTGATCACTTAAGGATTGAACTCTGAAATTTCCAGACCGTCTAGTTTGCAAAATATTGTTCACTGACAAATAAATAACCCAAACTAGTAATTGACTCACCCAGTGAATTTGTATAAGGACGCTCTTTATTCCGTTGCGCCCCAGGCGCTAGTTTGACGCTCAACACGTTACTTCAACAGTTTTATCTCATCGCGAAGCACCATGGCCCTTGATAATTTAAAGCAATTAAACCACGCCAAACGAAAGACGGTGATCCGTTATCGGCCAAGTCATAAACTCCGACTAAAAATTCGAAAATATTCTAAGCCTAAAAAATATAGATTTCTTTGTGTTTCCTTGCCTGGTATAACAAAGCGAATCTCCAGGGCTAGTTGTATTCGGAAGTTATCACTCCACATTTTCCAGAAATCTCATGCATACATCCGTGATATCTTGACAGATTGTAAAAAGATCGCATTACTCTCTAATAGGACCGCCATTACTGTTAAAGACATCCGACTAGCACAGCGCATACGTGGGATTAAACCAGATTCCGCAACATCAAAACTTCTCTTCGATTTTAGTTCGTTTCAAGCAAAGAACGAGAAAACTCTGCGTCTTTTGTGAAATCAGAAATTGTATTAGACTTCCTCTAGTACGATCTTTTTACGGACTCTGCAAAAATTTTTCATATCTCCCCATAAGCATGAAGTTTTTATCTTCATGGATAAATTCGTTTTCCCTTTCAAGTGATATCTTCCTAAATTTCACTTTCCTGCATTGAGGTGCGTGATTTATCTAGTGAACATCGTCATGCACGATGGACTTGACTGTCAAATTCTAATTTGTCATTTACGCACAATACTTCGTGGAAAAAATATCACTACTGCCCTCCCTCCCCTTCCGTTACAAGTAAAACAGCAACTTGTATGTAATCTGTCCTGCGTTTCAACATTAAATTTTAAATGCAGTTACCGTAAACGAAACCTGCGTTTCAATTCTTAATTGCACTATTAAGTATAAATCCTTCAACTTTGCCTTCGGAATAAAATAACTTCATCTCAAAAGTTGTTTCTTTGCATCTTAGACTTACATCATTTGGAGGTCATTCTATTTTGATAGCATTTTCATTCGTTTCATCCTCGGTATCTCTTGGCACCGCTTGTATTTCTACTTCGAATTTGAACAAAACCTAATTCGAAGAATCAGTGTTCAGCTAATCAACTTAATTAAAATTTGAGATTTGAACATGTATAGAGATAATTTTCTAAATTCTCGCAGAGCATAGACATGAAATTTCAAATAAAATGGCTGACCTGAAGACCCTTGTCTCTGGAGTCCTTCCCCCCCCGACCATTTTTATGAAATTATGTTCCTATCCACTTATGTAAAATTCAGTTTTGGTTAATTTGTAATTCTTTATTTAATGCCAAATATCTAAATTGTCAACTTTCTACATAATAGTATCCCCATGATGATGCTGAAATCCCCACCCTCTCCATACTGTCACAAATTGTAACATTTATAGCAGTGAAATACCTTTCATAAAATGTTGATTATGAAAATAACTTGCAGATCAACGGAAGTTCACTAACAAATGTAACCACCAGTATGACCATTTTAGATGGATTCTTTGTACAATTCTGCAGCATTCTCTTGTAATCTCTTTAACTGTCTACTTCAAATATTTGGCTGGAAGACATTCGTTAAAGTAGAACTCCAGCCATAACCAAGCGCATTTGCACTTTGTAAAACCATTTTCAATTAAGTTGCGACTCTATTTTGAAAGAATGTACATTGTTTTAGAAATTTGTAATAGTCTAGTTCGACCAAAATAAATTTCATTGAACGACTAAACAAAAACTTGTAATTGTTAGTTTTTCAATTTGTTCGAAGGTACTTAACCTCAAATCGCATTAAAGTAAAATTTATAAAGTCTCATTCCGTTCTAAATTAGAAATCCCCCCTCCGTTTCTCGCAATAAGTTTTCACTGAACTGATTTAAAACTAAATTTTCATCTGTAAAGTAATTCTAGCTTAATATAAATCGTTAGCATGATTTAATAAAAGTGTTAATCTAACTTCCTGACAGACTTTCTGGTGAAAGATTTGTTTAAATGTTGCCAAATAGTCAATTATAGGCCGGATTAAAATAATTCGATCATTTAAACTATTTTCGTTTAAACTTATTCAGTATGAATATTTTAAATTCTGAATGGAAACTTTTTCTTGGACAATTCCAATAAGTATCTTCAAAATAATCATGGTAAACTTTTTGAAGTATTTTTCCTAAAGGAAATGGCGATAAATTTGCAGGATTCTATTGACGATCGGAACAAATAATTTGCTTCATGATTCTATTGAAAGTAGGAACATAAATTTAGATGAAATACATTTTGATCGCTGATCATTAAAAAACGTAAATAAAATGCAAAGTTTTTCGCTGCCGGGAAAAGGTGTATGAGATTATGGAATAAGTTTTATATATATATTTTTAAATTATATTTGGCAGATTAGGAAGGTTTTCTTCGCATACTACAGAATATAATACATCCTGTATTAATTGTATCTAATACTTTTTCACAAATTTGTTTAATCTAGAATTTCAGGAACATGTTACTATCTTTGTGATTTACTTCTACACCCTTCCATTCTTTCTAGATATGGATCTTCAAAATACTGTAATTCCTATATTCTTGTATTGTACTTTTTTTTTTTTTTTTTTTTTTTTTTTTTTTTTTACTTGAAATCTGTTCAATTCATAAATTTTGACAATGTATAAACCTTGATTAATGGCTTACCACCCAGTATTCAGTGACTGTTGGCTTCTTACTCATTTTAAGGTGTCATACTGCAACTGCATTCAATTTTACTTTAAATTGCCGTTCCTCAGCTGCGGTTTGTACCACGCCATTTTTCAGTTTTTTGTCAATTCATTCATTGTTTGAGAAATCTGCCAGAAATGTCCAATATGTGTACATATTTTCTACAAGAATTACTGACTTTAATTAGATGCCTCAAAATAAGATTATAGATTGCTTCAAAATAACTCCAACTCAAATGGAGTAGGAGTCATTAAATCATTCTTTAGATTTGTCTGCAATCAGACTTGTAGTCTAGGTAAACGTTATTCACAAGTCTGTTTATGAATTGCACTTATATTTCTGGCTACAACTCTCACCTATGTTCCTACTGGTACCTCGGTTACTTATAAACCGCTCATCTTCAGGCGATATTATTAAGCTCTTTTCAGTCTTCCCATACTTTCTAATAACCCGATTATTTACAAGTTCAACTTTGTGTCTCATCTTTTTACCATTGCCGTATTTTGCGTTTCTCTTAAAAAGCCACTTTCACTTTGCCATAGGGACGCCCTCCTCCCGCAACACCAGTTTTTTAAAGTGTTTTTAAAACCAAACTCCAGATGTATTATTGAAAAAACAAAAAGGTGACTTATATTACCAAATGGGACAGTTATAATTCGCTAATACAATCGCTTTGGAACTTTACGTTCGTTGACCTGATCCGGAAACCTGTTCTTGTAATTGTTCTACTCGCTTGCCTTCGTTGAAGTTCTCAACCATTTACTCACGCCATGATTGTTCTTAGTAGTTCGTTCATCTTTTAAAGGTTCTACTTTTGCAACAGGACATGAATAAATGCTTTACTTGTAATGAAGTCAGTTTGTATTTTCAAACTTCAAAAGAGGAAATATTTTCGAACAATTTCCTGTCAATTTTTTTATATATTTTATACTAATATTCTGACTTATTCATGTTCGTTTTATTGCAATCGAAACATTTGTTTCGATTGCAATAAAACGAACGTGAATAAATCAGACTATTAGTATAAAATATATTCTGCAGCTTTTTATGTTTGCAATTAATGAATGCATCTTTTAAAATATCAAAGCAATAATCGATAGAAATTTAAGTTTCTATCGATTATTACAGCAGTTACGCATTGAACGTCGGCCGATGAAATGACCGGTCGACCACTTCTCGCATCTACATAAGAAAATCGCGCAGACAAGTTTCTGCAGGTTTCTTTTAATAAAACGTTCAACTGTTGACCTCCCTGTCTTTTAAAGTTAATATTAACTATGAACAAAGCCTTCAAGCCGAAATGATTTTATCATTGGCCAATATAAATTGTGACTTTTTCCTGTGATTTTATTACCGGTCACGGAATTCAACTTTGGTAATGCAACTGTCGCGAAAGTAAATCGGACTTCGAAATAACTCCTACAACTCTTGTATTTATTTTGGTAATAATATGCAGTTTACGGACAGTGTCTAAATAATGGTATCATTTAGAGACCCATTCTTAACAAGGGGAGTTGAAAGCGTTTTGTAGCCATTCTGTACTTTCATAAACAAAATATACTGTAAAAGTTAAATTAAAAAAAAAAAAAAAAAAAAAAAAAAATTGGGAAACTTCTGTAATCCATTTTCGGCCAGTAATTTGGTTGTTAAAGGAGGCAAAGTTCAAGATTTGAACTTTGAGAACTCTACCAAACTCCTCCGCCAATTTTGGGTCTAAACAATTGGAATTTTAGATATAGGTTCCTTGGAAATGAAACTAACAAACTTTTTTGTCTAAACATTTGAAATTTGACATAAAGGGTATTCAAAGATATGGCCAGCTTTTTAATCAGTTTTGGTCGAAAATTTGAGCTACCAATATATAAATCTATGCATGTTTGCATGTCTGCTTAAAACTTTCGACAGAGGCGACGGATTTTCACAAGATAAGTATAGTTTTGAAGCTTGACTCTTCAGACGACAAATACCGAAAAATTGGCTAAAAACATTCATTTCTTCACCCTCAACTGGGCATTATTTTTACAGGGAGGGATCGCTTGTTTTCACCAATATTTTCGAAAATCGTCCCCTGTTTTCGATTGTCTAGCCTTAATTTAAACCTATGTAACTTCCGTTTTGGCGGTGGTCGTAACAGCAAAGCCGTCACTTTTTTTTTCACGTTCTTTTCCTCCTACTGTTTTTCTTTTTTTTTTTTTTTGCTTAACACACACCTTCAAACACCCGGGCAACACCGGGCTGTAATGCATAAACCTTATAAACTTATACGCACACATATTAAGAGTTCAGACTATTACAGTTTTTTCATACTTTTGATTCTATTCTGTAAATTCATAATGTAGTTTGATATGCATTGATTTGCATATCAATGGATTAGCATCCCTTAATACTTTCTAAAAAGACCGAAGTGGGGGTGAAAGAAGTGTGTGGCACGAAAGATGCAAGACATGCTAAAAAGTCGTGAGCATTTTAAAAATTATTTTTCCTAATTTCAAAGTTAATTTCAGTAAAAATGTAAAGTTGCGAGGCGAGATTCGGATTCTTAAAAATGGCCGCGTCAAGTTATGGAGAAGAGTAAATTACAGTTTGATTAATGAAGAGTCGTTCCTTTTAAACAAGGAAATAAAAATACGATTTGGTTGAATTTTATGAAGAGTAGTGGGTGTTAGATGTGTCTGAAAGTCCTGCACTTGGATTTGTACGATCTTTAAATATCACGGGAGGCTGCAGTTTGGTATGTATTTATTTGCATATCGATAAATTAGTGGCCCTAAAAAGTGAGAAGTGGTTGGTACGAAAGATACAAGGCTACAAGATGTGCGAAAAAGTCGTACGCATGTTGACAGTTATTTTTATTAATTTTTTCCTAATTAGACCACACATACTAAAACTATTTTTTATATTACATAATATATACAGTATAAAACTTCTCTAAATATATACTTTATTATTCAATAATAAATCCATATTTAAGTATTATCTACATATGTGTACGTTTCCGCCTTACGGAATTCTTAATGCATGGCTACCTATTTTAACCTCAGTACAAGAGTCACGTTTAAGTCTTGATCCGAACGTTCTAACGAATGAGGCCAACTCAAACGTTCACACGACGTAATCATAAGCAAATCATACTTATGCACACAACTATTATTAGTCGCCGTAACCGTGTTCAACAGAAGAAATCTGCATTGTTTCATAGTGAAAATAACTCAAAATGAGAACATTAGTTCGAATAATCCAAATACGGAACTTGCACGCACATACACACATCTCGCTATGATTTCCCTTTCTTTCTATTACATTTAATATTTAGTGTCCGTTTTGTTTATCTACCATAGTTGTAAAATCTACGAATTCTTTTCATGGAGTTGTGCTCTGTTTATTTAATTGATTTTATTAAACTACCTTTGAGATTTGTCTATAATTTGAGAAAGATATTTTCCATAAAAAATGACCTGACTCCATAGTCCTGCATTCTCTTAAATACTCCGTGAACATAGACCTGTCTTTTTGCTCAGTGCTTTTACTCATTACTTGAATTTCATTTACGTTTGCTGCCGCAAATTCCAGTTTGCTAAATGTATGAATTATTTGTAGAAAAATGGCGCAACCTTAATCCTAAATGATAATCGTTTTAACCAGTACAAACCCTTACGGGCATTTATGCAAAGCAGCTTGGAGCACTTTTTGTGTACGGAAATTTGCAGATAAGCATCACTTAAATCAACATTAGAATGTTTTCCTCTGAGTTTAACGAATATCTCTTCTGGACTCTGCAGACCATAAAGGTTCAGTCCTGGACATGCACATGTCCATTTATTTGACGTAGACTGTAAGCGAAGCCCACTCGCTGTATTCCACTTCCAATAATATTCCTATTTTTGTGTATATTTCGTTCATTGGCAATCTGATCCAACGGGACATTTCTTGTTGAATATTCAGTTTAAATTCAACTTGGAACTCATTTTATATCATCTCAGTTTTACACAAGAAAAAACTAATGAAAGATCTTCTTTAAATTCTCTTTTTAATCTTTCTACTTCGTAATTTAAATGTCAATATTTCGAAACGGTTAATTTTAGTGCTAAAAATATCTAAGACTAAGGTGGTCGAAAAAGATTGAAATTCAATGAATTTTGCTGAATTTGTGTCCAATGACTATGAATGAAATTTAATAAAACAATTGAAACATTTAACTTGTGAAATGAAGCAATGGCTACATTATGCTCCTTAAAAACCTTTTAAAATAATTGAAATTGAAGAAATATTCATTAAGTAGGAATGAAAGCTACCGTTAAACAAAATATCTAAAATATTTAAATTTTTACGATAGGCGCCCATCTCTTTTATTTCCTTAGCATCAAATTAAATAAAATATAATCCACTTTATGACTAAATATGCCTACTAGATGTGTTCGAAAATGACAAAATCAATAACTAGTTTAAAAGTGATCCTGTAAATATATCAAATTACCTTCAATTATATGAGAAAAATACCATCGATGAACAGAATAATTTTGAACGACATTTTTGTCTTGATAACAAAAATATAATTATAGTAAACCTTATGTCGGCAATCCTTATTCTAATTTTGACCCAAATCAATTATATGATTTTAATTCCAATAATGTCTAAAATTTAAGGCTTAAACTTAAGTATTCTTAAGAAGAAATTAAAATTCAGAGAATTTTGCTTAACTATTGTCTGATGACTATGGATAACATTCGGTGATAATCCTTCATTTTTTTAATGGGAAGTTATGCTCATATTTACGAAGTCGTTTGGAGTCCATTTGGAAAATATTTATAAATTAAGGACTAATTACTATTAAAGCTTTAAAAAATGTTAAAGCTTTATAAAAATTGGAAGTGTCTACATTTTCACTGTGATGTTCCTGTTCCGGGCGTCACCAAATGATCCGACAATCATCAATGTCTAGAATCGCAGCGCGCGAGTCTAACGTATTTTTAGAATTTTAGCATGGTAACCAATCAAATGAACCTTCTGTTTTTATGCGTAGGCGTGCACGCGAAGGCAGATGCCATGTGAGAAATATGAAAGGAATTTTTTTTTTTTTTTTTTACATGGGGGTCACCACTTATCAAGGCCCGAAGGCCACTCAGGGATAAGGGTATTGCGTGTACAGTAATCAATGAGATAGTATTGTAGTAATCATTGGTATTGGGGGTTTTGATAGAGTGTCTTACTTAAGGGGGCGGTTTGTCAGGAGTTTGTTTATGTTGGACTTGAAGACGTCCAAGTTGTAGTCAGGTGGGAAACAGACAAGCGGCAGAGAGTTCCTCTGGCGTGCAGTTCTAAGAAAGAAGCTTTGCTCATGGAATCTACGTTTGGATTTAGGCACAGATAAAGAGTGGGGAAAATTATTGACAGTAGTTTCAGCCAGACGGGTGTTTCTCATGAAAGATTGGCGAGGGGGGGGGAGAGGTATTGGAGCTCAGACGAGCACCTGCCAGGAATTAAAAATCAATCTTAAATCAACCTTCGACAGTGAACGATTGTATTAGTCGACCGCTGAAACAACGGCAAACGGAAATAAAACTGAGAATTTGCACGTTCTATAAAAAACAACTCATGTATGAGAGAAGAGAAGCGATTTTTCTTATTGTCCCAACGAGACGGGAATTTCATAAGACTCGAAATCGGAAATAGTATCTCTGAAAGATATGAGCGGATCATGTGTTGTCGTAGTGTGCCTGTCTCCACACGATGGTAAAATGCAACATCAGCTTATCCATTTAAGACTTATTAGTCAAGCATTATGAATTTGATATACTCAAGAAAAGTACAAAACCATACTATTCGAGCGTCGTGAATTCGACATATTCAAAGAGGGTACCATACTGGTACGAATGTCAGAAGCGAACATTGTACAATCAGGGAAAAGGTTGGTAAAGAAATTATCTTTCTTCCTGGCTTAATCGGGATATTTTTATTATTATCATTAAAGAACTTGGACTGCTCTTTTCTAGTGAGATTGTAATTTGAACTATGAATCACCTTATAAATGGTGCGTATCAGCCCATGTGCACCTGGACATTGCGTCCTATAATTAAGGATTCTCATTTTTCCTTATTTTCTTTTATTTCTTTTTTCTCTTAGTTACTCGGTTGATTTTTATAAAAATACACCAAAAAAAAAGAATATATTTTGTGTCTGGATTCGTGTTATCCATTCCTCCACTATTGATAAGCATGCTACTAACCTGCCAGTCACTACAAGAAATATAATTGTCATCATCCTATACACAACTCGATATCATGTAGAGATTTACCCCCATAGGTTTTCGTTTGATAGGATAGAACTGGGTGGCGCATTTTCGCTCGTAGACTTTTTTACCCGCGCCAGTGCAGATTTCTGTGCGAAGATGTAATATCACGAACAGCTTCCAAACTTTATGTCTCCTTTTGCATAAATAACCTTAATAAATAAAAAAATAAATAAAAAAATATAGTTATGCTTTGCAGCAGTGTTCCAACATATATAAAAATCTGTTAATTAGTTTAGAAGTACATGCAGATATATAAACATTTATAAATATATATGTATATTTTGGCAGCAAGTCATTATTTAAGCACGTCTGATTGAACACGACTGAGTTATTCTTTTTTCCGATCTTTCTGGATATCTTTTCCATTTGCCGAGTGGTCTTTTTAATTTCAGCAGGCTGTATATAAAATGGCGCCCAAAAGTTGTTGCTCAACCATATTTTCTCGAGCGTTTTTTATCGGTGCGTCCGATTATCATCAAAAGCGATTGTTGTTTTTTCCTTTTTCTTTTCCTTTGAGACCTGGTGTGCCTATATATATGTATGTATGTGCGTATATATATATATATATGTATGTATGTATGTATGTATGAAATCCACAGATGCAAAACGTAAAACAAACCAGTCAGCGGTTGAAAAGGTATTTGCACGGTTCTTGCTAAACCGATTGGAAAAGTATGTATGTCCTAATATCCTTCCGGAATCCCAATCTGGTTTTAGAGGTGGGCGATGAACTGTGGATATGGTGTTTTCTGCTAGACAGCTCTTGGAAAAATGTATTGAACAGCGTATGCCTCTTTGCCAGGTGTTTGTGAACCAAGGCGTTTGACACACTCAACCGTGAGGCTCTCTGGAAAGTGCTGGAAAAATTTGGCTGTACACCTGCTTTTACAGACAAGTTCAAGCAACTTCATCATAGTATGAAAGGTCGCGTCTACTTCAATGGTCAGCTTTCGGAAGAATTCCCCATTGATAATGGTGTGAAGCAGGGTGATACAGCTGCACCAATATTGTTTTCGCTCTATTTGACTGCTGTGCTCTGGTATGGTTTCCACGATTGTGATATGGGTGTTTATATTAGATTCCGAACGACTGGAAAGGTGTTCAACCTCAGAAGATTCCAAGCCAAAACACTTGTTAGTGATGGACTTGTTAGGGAACTGTTGTATGCTGATGATGCTGACCTGGTAACACACTCCCCAGTAGATATGCAACTAGTGATGGATCTCTTTACAAATGCTTGTACCTGCTTCGGACTGACAGTTAGCATTAAGAAAACTAAAGTCATGTACACTCCCGCTTCCAATGATCTGTATGTGGAACCTGATATCTTCGTCTGTGGAAAGCGCCTTGAAGTCGTAAAAATTTTTGTCTACCTTGGGAGTGCCTTATCAAATGATGGCACTCTTAATGCGGAAATAAGACAGAGAATCAGCAAGGCATCTAATGCTTTTGGAAGGCTACAAGATAGAGTCTGGTCTGACGGTGATCTGACTCTGACAACTAAAATTTCAGTATATCAAGCATGTGTAGTACCATCCCTACTCTACGCATCTGAAACTTGGACCTTGTACCGGACACATATAGAATTGCTCGAGAGGTTCCATCAGCACTGCCTTAGACACATTCTTGGTTTAAAGTGGTATAGCTTTGTCCCTGATACATATGTCTTAAAAAAGGCCAAAACAACCAGTATTGCTACCATTGTTATTAAGAACCAGTTGCGTTGAGCGGGTCATCTAATCCGGTTTGAAGACTATCGTCTCCCAAAACAATTGTTCTATGGTGAGCTCTTTCTTGGAAAAAGACCCCAGCACAAGCCCAAAAAACGTTTTCGTGATAGCATCAAGGAGAGTCTGGTGAGCTTTCATATTCCTGTTGACAGTTGGGAGTCCCTAGCGTATGATCGCAAGCAATGGAGGACACTGATATACAGGGGTGCAGAACACTATGAAGCAGCCAAAATAGACCGAGAGAAGCTTAAGAGAGCATGTAGGAAATGCCAAACCTTGCCGCCCAACCATGGAGATCTCTGGATCTGTAAGGTGTGTGATCGGGCTCTGTTGTCGAAGGCAGGTTTTGTTAATCACATGAAAGCTCACGATAATACAGATTCCGCTGCTGTTAGTCTCATACAAATCAATGAGCGTTTTCAGTGTCATGTCTGCTTGAGGGTGTGCAAGTCGCTGGCAGGGCTAAAAAGTCATATTCGGGCACATGGACCTTTAGTGACTGAGGGAGTGGCTCTCGTCTGACAAGACGTTGCAATCATCATCATCATGTATGTATGTGCGTATATATATGTATGTATGTGTGCATATATATGTGTGTATGTGTGCATATATATGTGTGTATGTGTGTATATATATATTGTGTGTATATATATATATATATGTGTGTGTATATGTATGTATATATATATATATATATATATATATATATATATATATATATATATATAATGTGGTCGGTTGGTTTGTTGGTTTTGTTTTACGGCATATCAACCTATTTCAGGTTATTTAATGCCGAATCTTATTTTGAGGAACGATCTTTAATGGAGTATATATATTTTTTTAAGTCAGATTATATTTAACCCATAGTTGGGACTCTAGCAGGTACTACCACTCCGGGTCAGAGTGGCCCTGGGAGCAATGGCAATTAAAGGGTGGCTCCACACTCATCAAGGCCCGCAAGGTAGTGCCTAGTGCCTGACCATCGGATAAACTTTTAGGTCATATCAGGACCTATATATATATATATATATATATATATATATATATATATATATATATATATATATATATATATATATGTGTGTATATATATATGTGTATGCGTATATATGTATGTATGTGTATAATAATGTATGTGTGCATATATATACATAAATATGTATGTATGTGTATATATATGTTTGTGTGTGTGTGTATATATATATATATATATATATATATATATATATATATATATATATATATGTCTGTATATAATTCTGTGACTGAGATAATTCAATGTTTTTCCATGTAATAAAAAAGGCAGTTCCTCAACTGAGGTATAAAAAGATGTACATGTGATGAAGTAGAAAATCCTGCGACTGAATTATTTTAATGTTTTTATGTATTGAAATAATCAAGAAAAGTCCTTCGACTGAATTAATTGAATGTTCTAAAGGGGACAAGTAAGAGTTCTTGGTTAGAAATAACCAGTCTTTTTATGAAGAATTAAAAGTCCACCGCCTACTTAGCAGAGAGATAGAAAAGGGGGAAAAAATGAAAAGTCCATTAGGGTTGCAAGTCCGTGTCCTCGTGGAGGAATTAAATGTCGTGGCACGCGCGTGTTTAACGTCCAAACGCGGACAGGTCGATGTTGATGTTTACGTCATGGTGTTCAAAGGTCGACTCAGTGTGGGCGGAAAATTCCCTTTTTAAACTTGTCCGACCGGCTCCAGGGCGGCATTCAGAAAAAAACATTTTTTTTTAATTTGTTTTTCTCTGTAATCCGATTGGATGAAAAAAAATAACATTCTTATGACGTAAGATGCTCTAAATGACGTCCGCACGAACATCTGAAATTTCGTTTAAGAACCACCGAATTTGCGTGGGTGGGCAAAGAGAATGAACGCGCAGCTGAAACGATGTTTATACATCCACGTGCGCAACTGGGTTTACTGTTGAGGCAGCGCGTCATTATTTTGTTTTGGAGTAGATTCGACGCGCGTGGGTTGGGGCTACAACAACTTTGATAGTTTGTTCTTGGCCTTTTGGTCAAGATCAAAGTGTTGGTAAATGTTGCCAGTCAAGAGTAAGACTTCAAAGTCTCATCTGTTACATAGTCAAAAAGACCCTGTACCCTCCCCCTCCCAATTTCTTGTAGGGCCTTGTGCCTAATTTTGTTGAATTTAATTTTTTGTACGTTTTTTATGTTCAATTTTTTCTTTCTCAATAAAATATATAAACAAGATCAAAGTGTAGTAACTGTTCTCTCAGTTACTAAACTTTCCGCCACCGGGCTTTCGGGCTAGGTTAAGGTGTTTTCATACTAACCTTGGTTAGCAAGGACCGACCCCCTCCTTTGGGGAGTCAGGACCTAAAGGACCGACTCCACATTTGTGGGAGCTTGGACCCGGAAACCGATCCCCTTTTTTGGGAGACTGGAATCTCGGGACCAACACCACTAGCTGGTAGTTGAGACCTGCTTTTGTTGTTTTTTTTTTTGCATGCGTTTCTTCTTCGTTCCGGTCTCTTCCCTCTAGAGACAGGGGATGGTCTAATTTCTCCACACTTAATTGCCTGAGCAGCACTCTGACCTGCCAGGCCCAAACTTTGTCTATCTTCGCTGCTCTCCCAGTGGATCGAGCAGACAGCGTTCTCTTTCTCGCTTCCGTTGGGGTAAGTTAGTGGGTAGGGTGACGTGGGGTAGGGCGGGTGCTTCGTTTCTGCTCCCCTCTGTGGGCAGGGATGCCTATCCCCTCTCTCTCTTAATTGCGACGCGGCACTCTGACCCGCTAGCACCCACTGCGTCTTTCTTCTCTGCTCTCCCCCCTCACGGGGGGATCTGAGCTGCTAACCCGACATCCCCGTGAGGGGAAGTCAAAAACTCTAATTTCTTCAAAGTCCGCTCCTCCACCTCCTCCCCCTCCATTCCCCTGGGTTTTCTTTTCCCCCACTACACTTTGGTCCGCGCCAGCGGCCAGTGCAACCGCCACGATGCCAGGCAGGAGGGGTACGTCACCCCAAATGCGCAGCATCTCAACTGCTAACGACTCCCTATGTGAGGGAGCTGATGCATCTCCCGGCGAGACGGCGCCAGGAAACAAGGTAGGGCCCCGGCGCGCGGCGACCTTGGAAGAAAGCGGGAGGGTAGGGCCACAGCCCGCGGCGACCCCCCGAAAAGCACCTGCAACCGCTCCCCACGAGGGCAACCCAGTGGAAAAAGCTGCCGTTAAGTCACTAGCTGGGGAAAGTGCAGAACCCAGCCAACCAGCTGCACCCCAGGACAGCAGAACCAAGGGAGGAAGACCGGGGAACCCATCCCCCGCTCCCCCAAAGGGCGACTCCCCAACAGAAAAGGAGGAAATCAGCACCGCGGACCAAACCGAGGCGCTGGATGAAGATGTAATAGCCTCCATCTGCTCACTATTCGGCGGGGAAGACAGTGATTGGCCCCCCAACACTCCCCAAGAGGACCAAATACGGAAAAGGGGTGACTCTCCGGCCAGTGGTAACAAAAGCAAGTTGGAAGGAGAGACACCCTTGACAGTACCCACCAAGGCTCCAGCTGGGAACACGGCACCAGAAGGGGAGACACCTCCATCCCCCAAGGGGACAGCCACCCAGCAAAGGAAGAAAATAAGAAAGGGGAGCGGCCCGGAGAGCAAACCAAGCCAGGATGAAACAACGCCAAAGACACAATGGCCTACTTTGCCTGGTAACGGCCCCGTTCCGAAACCAAAAATGCCCATGACAATGGAGAGCCCCACAACACCAGCTACGCCCCCCAACCCGAGTCCAGCTGACACCCACCAGGATGGAGGACCGGCATGGGGCCCCAAAGAGCAGCAAGGCAAGTTGACGCCCGAAGACTACAGAGCACTCTTCGACTCCACTTACAAGGAGTATACCCAGGGGAACAACATCCAACCCCTCCCGGGTCAAGTGGAAGTTCTGGAGAAAAGAGTGCTCTCGCTGATAACTTCAGACACCAAGACAAGGGGTCTGATGGGCGTCAACAAGGACACCATGATGAACGTGTTGCTGGAGCAGAACATTCCGGCCAACTACATCTGTAGAAGGAGTTACGCACAGTGGGATGTTCTGCTCCCCACCTCCGAAGACGCAGTCAGGCTGTCCAGGACCTGCCATCAGAGAAGGAACATAAAGCTCCAACCCATCTATATGAATAAGAGGAGAGCAAATGTTTCTGCTCTAAACGTCCCCTGCTATATGGAGGCCAAACAACTGGGGGCTATCCTAAGCCAGTATGGAGACGTAGAGGAAGTCACCCCGGTCCGCGGATTAGGAAACATCATGACCGGGGACTACAAAGTACAGATGGTCCTGGACAAGGCTGGATTCTACGCCATCCCAGCCACACTCAAGTTCGGAGAGTGGACACTCTCCCTTATAGTGGAAGGGAGGAGGCCTCATTGCTGGCTGTGCACACAACAAGGGCATATGGCGAAGGACTGTCCAAAGAGGAATGGAGGGAAGAAGCCCACAAAAGCGGCGGGAACAAGCGTGACAACAAATCAAGCCGCTGCTCCCGCGCCGGCCGCAAATCCTCCAGAGGCACCGACAGGCTGGGTGACGGTCGTAAAGAAAGGCAAGATCAACAAACAGCCATCCTTGCAGACAGTCACCCAAGACCAAGAACAACCGAAGAGCGAGACGGAGAAAATGGACACACAGACACCCTCCTCCTCAAACAAGAGGAAACTACCAGAATCTGAGGAGGAGGCCGCGTCAGAGGCAGAGGAAGAGACAACAACAGTCTCTATGGCCCTGAGCGCAACAGAGATCAGGAGGGCCAGGAGGAGGAAAAGCCGCAAGACACGCGCAAACCCTCCTACCCCCACTGAGACTGAGAAGGACTCCCTCGCAACAACAACACAGGATGAGCCCCCTGTGATCCCAACACCCCAGCAACCCGAACAACCTTCCCCCTCTCCTATAAAGGCCCCAAGAAACTCTTCCCGCCCCTCATCCCGTGACAGGAGCCAAAAAGAAAAAAACGAGCAGACTACCCCCTCCCCAAGCGCTCAGCCTCCCCATCAACCAAAAGAGGTCCCCTCCCCCACTCCCAAAGTCTGCACTGAACAGACCAAAAAGCTCCCCTTCCTGCCAGGAAGCAGGATTTGTGAAACAGACCCTCTCCAACCGGCTCCGGACCTTAAAGGACAACAGAAGGTCCGGTACAATAAACTTAAAAACTTTGAAAAAGTCGGTGGAGACCTAGTAACAGACCCCACTAAATTCAAGGACGCTCCCTTGTTGACCACTTTCGTTAGGGTCGACAAGGACGCTAGGACTGGAGGAATGTGGGCAATGATTAAGGCAGCGAAGAATGCGATCCCAGGCCAGCAGCTGGTGGATAGGGACCATCCTTCACTGACCAACATTTTCTTTAAATGTGAGGGTAGAATCCCCATGTATGTACACCCATCGCTATACAGGGCACTCAAACTAACCTTCCCCCTGGACGTGAGGGGCGTGGCCAAGGATGGATCACCTTCATCGGATTTACTTACCGGCAGCCTTGGCCAGGCCTGCCATGTCCTCACTGCCCAGGATTTCAGACCCGTCTGTGACAGTGCTTGAGGTAAGTGATCATGTCTTTGAACTTGGCTACATTGAATGTGAGGGGCATCAGGTGTCGAAGCAAGGCCTCGCGCGTTGTGAGAGACTTGGTGTCCCTCAAGGTAGATATTGCCGCTATCCAGGAGACCCACTTTGTTTGTGACGGGGATTGTCAGGTGCTGGTAAACGATTACGATGTCTATTCAGCATATGGCAATACCTATAGTCGTGGAATCTCCTTGCTAGTGAGTCGCACCCTGTCAGCGTCGGTGAATGTTGTTCACGCAGGCGAGGACGGGCGGGCGCTTGTTGTTGATGTTGCTGTTAATTGTAGTGTTTTTCGGATTGTTGCTGTTTATGCTCCCAATGCTGCTGTAGAGAGGGCAACCTTTTTTCGACGGTTGGAGGGCTTCTTAGTGGATCCGGAACGGTTAGTTTTAATGGGGGATTGGAATGCAATCCTTGATCCCAAAATAGATAAGGTCGGGGGGACTAGCGGGTCGGCGTGGTGTGACAGCAGTCTGTCTGACCTGATGGCCTCGTGCGATCTCGTCGACAGATTTCGTCTGGATCATCCGGGGCGGGAGATGTGGACGTGGCATCCTGTAGTGCCTTCCCATCCAAGCACTTACTTGGATCGGATGTTAGTTAGAAGAGGCGATGTAGACTTCCTATCTTGCCCCACGTTCCACTTGCTAGGACACTCGGACCATAAACTTGTTATGGCCCGTTTGAGCTTAAGTGCTAGGCCTAAACTGGCCGGATACTGGAAGTTCAACAGCACCTTGTTGGAGCTGGAGGACTACCGGTTGAAGGTCACTGAGCTAATTCAGCGGGCTTTAGTGGGGGCGGTTACAGGGAGTAAGTGGTGGGTTAGTCTCAAGGCCAAAATTAGGCGCTTCTCTGTCCAGTATAGCCAACGCCTTGCAATAGATAAGGCTAAGGCAAAGAAGCGTTTAGAGGATAAGCTGACCCGGGCGGTGGAGGGGGGGGACCCCTAGAGTTAGCACTAGCTAAACAAGATCTCAACCGCTTGGCTAGCGAGCGGTATGAAGGTCAAGTAGTTAGGGCTAGGTTAAACAAAGTTTCTAACGAGGCTGTGAATGTTGACGCTGTTGAGCGTAAGACTGCTTTAAGGCGCGGTTCGGATGGGTACATTCGTAAAGTACATAACCTGGAAGGACACCCCTTAGTATCGACTCGGGAGATCTGCGAGGGGTTTCGGGAGCATCTATCGGTGCGCTTCACCCAACTACCCGGACTCAGGGTTGATGAGTTTGGCAGCTATTTGGCTGACTCGCCCCGCCTCACGGCGGCTCGGGCGGCTAGCTGTGATGGTCTTATTACTGAACATGAGGTCATTACTGCGTTGAAGCAGGTCGGCTATAACAAATCCCCGGGGCTTGATGGTTTACCCTACGAGTTTTACTTGAGGCTGTCGCCCATGTTGGTCCCTATTCTGAAGGATATGTTCAACCATTGGTTTGCCCAGGGTTCCATCCCTGGACAGGTGACCAAGGGTGTGATCACATTGCTGAGGAAAGGTCAACGGCATGGTGGGAGGGAAAACTTTGATGATTTTAGGCCCTTGACTCTGCTAAACACAGAGTTAAAGATTTTGGCAAAGATTCTTGCGAATCGCTTGCAGGTTGTCATCACTGACTTGATTGAACCGGACCAGACTTATGCTGTGAAGGGGAGATCGATTCAAGACAATTTGCATTTGATACGCTCGATCATAGAGGGGACAGAAGACGACGCCGAAGCCGCGCTGATCAGTTTGGATCAGTCCAAGGCATTCGATAGGGTCGACCATCGGTTCCTAGGATCTGTGCTAGAGGCCGCCGGATTTAATCCGGACTTCCGCAAGTGGATCTTTGTTCTGTATGACAGGCCGACGGTAGCGGTGCAGATCAACGGCAAGCTGTCGGAGTCATTCGCTGTCTCTCGGTCGGTGCGACAGGGTTGTCCGCTGTCGCCTCTGTTGTATGTCCTGGCGTTGGAACCCCTCCTTCGCAAGTTAAGGGACGAGGCGGCTACACCAGTCCTGCGCGGAATAGCTCTCCCTGGAGGCACACGAGCCAGGGTTTCCGCGTTCGCCGATGACGTCACCGTGTTCGTGTCTTGCCTCACGGACGTTCAAGCGGTGGTCGAGGCGCTCGCTTGATACGAAGAAGTAACAGGGGCCATCTTCAACCGTAGCAAGTCTGTTGGCCTGCGGTTGGGGGCCTGGACCGGGGTAAACTCGCTTCCAGGTATTTTCAGCTGGACCGATGGACTGGTCCGCATTCTCGGTGTCTGGTTTGGACCGGGACTTCAGCTGGAAAAGAATTGGTCGGAAGTACAGTCTAAGGTCAAATCGTCAGTAAAGACTTGGATTGGAAGGAAATTGTCCTTGAAGGGTCGGGCGGAGGCGTGTGCTACATACGTCTTTCCGCTCATCCTTTACCGTTTGTCTGTACTTCCTCTCCCTGCAGAACGACTAACCCGCTTACAAGGGCGCCTCGATTCACTTTTGTGGAACGAGGGTAAGCATTATGTCTGCAGAGAGGTCTGTGTTCAAAGTCCGAGCGAGGGAGGCCTGGGTCAGCCCAGTCTCTTGTGTCATAGAAACGCTGAGAGATTGGCTTTCCTGAGTCGTTCGCTTGAAGGAGACGCTCCTTGGGTCCCTGTGGTTGAGAACTCGTTTCCCAATCTCAAACCCAACCCTTCGGTAGAAGGTCGTCGTAGACCGAAGGGGGAGTCCAAGTTCTTCTCCGAATGCCGAACCGCTCTTAGAGCTTTGCCGAGGACCAATGTCCTTGATCAGCCAAGGAAGAAACTGTATCGGGATTTAGTGGAGGGGACCGCGAAGGATCCACTTTGTAGGCGGATGGGATGGTCGATGGAGGTTGTCCGTTCTCAATGGTGTTGGGCGCCGGGACGGGAGGTTCTGAATAACTCGGAATTCTCCCTGACTTGGCGACTGGTCCGAAATGCGCTGCCCCTCTTCGACGTACTTTTCCGGTATAAAGAACATACCAGTCGCTTCTGTCCGTGTAGTGACGAACGCGAGCCCGAAACAATCGAGCACGCGTTTTTTAGTTGCAGCCGGATACAGCCCCTATTAAAGTACGTCGAGGGGGTAACAGCTCGCATCGATGCCGAGTGTCTGCTCGATCTCGACGTAGGAACTTTTGTGTACAACATGGAGCCGCCGTTCCCCAGGGAGGAAAGTTTGGTTTTCCTGGCGATCCTAGCAGTAGCGCGCATGACCATTTGGATCGCGCGCCTCAAGTTGGTCCACGAAGGGACATCTGTTCCTGATCGGGATCTGATCGTTTACTTTAAACATTTGCTTAAAGTAAAGATCAGATGCGATTAGAAGAGGTTGCCTAGAGTGGAATTTGACAAGAGGTGGGTGCACAGCACTAGTTTGTGCATCCGTCGAGGAGCCAAGTTTCAATACGTGTTCCCTCCTTAGGCATGGCATGGGCGGTGCTGGGTCCTACGGAACCCATCCCGCCTAGGTTAGCATTATAAGTTCAGTAAAGTAACTCTTGACTGGTGGTACAAATGAGATCCTGTTCCTGATTTTATTTTTTGGTATTAGAGAACCTCTGAGTCTGCCCAACCCCCCTGCTCCTCATCTTTATTTTCTGATGCCCCCGGTCATCCCCCTACTCAGAGGTCACCTTCCTACCCCCTCCATCCGTTGTTTTATTTTCTCCCACCTCCATTAAGGCGACTTCCCCAAACCCCATTAGGGATGCTCTGCTTGTTTTCGGTTCCCCGGAAAACAGTGGGGGATCTAGCCACATAGAATAGTACAGGGGGGTCTTACTAACAACACATTAGTAGTTTTTTCTTTATTTTTGAAATGAACACTTTCATTAGTTTTTTCCCACTCCACGAACATTTTATGCCAATTAATTCAAGAACTCTTTCTAATGAAATCGAACTTTATTTTCTCACACATACACACACACAAAAAAAAAAAAAAAAAAAAAAAATGCACACACAACATACAGAAATGAATATACAAATTGTACATAGTTAAATTTTACATTGAACGCTGGGGTTATTAGTTAGATTAGGATCCACAGAGTGATTGAGGTATTTTGGTAAATGTTGCCAGTCAAGAGTAAGACTTCAAAGTCTCATCTGTTACATAGTCAAAAAGACCCTGTACCCTCCCCCTCCCAATTTCTTGTAGGGCCTTGTGCCTAATTTTGTTGAATTGAATTTTTTGTACGTTTTTTTTTTTATGTTCAATTTTTTCTTTCTCAATAAAATATATAAACAAGATCAAAGTGTAGTATCTGTTCTCTCAGTTACTAAACTTTCCGCCACCGGGCTTTCGGGCTAGGTTAAGGTGTTTTCATACTAACCTTGGTTAGCAAGGACCGACCCCCTCCTTTGGGGAGTCAGGACCTAAAGGACCGACTCCACATTTGTGGGAGCTTGGACCCGGAAATCGATCCCCTTTTTTGGGAGACTGGAATCTCGGGACCAGCACCACTAGCTGGTAGTTGAGACCTGCTTTTGTTGTTGTTTTTTTTTTTTTTTTTTTTTTTGCATGCGTTTTTTCTTCGTTCCGGTCTCTTCCCTCTAGAGACAGGGGATGGTCTAATTTCTCCACACTTAATTGCCTGAGCAGCACTCTGACCTGCCAGGCCCAAACTTTGTCTATCTTCGCTGCTCTCCCAGTGGATCGAGCAGACAGCGTTCTCTTTCTCGCTTCCGTTGGGGTAAGTTAGTGGGTAGGGTGACGTGGGGTAGGGCGGGTGCTTCGTTTCTGCTCCCCTCTGTGGGCAGGGATGCCTATCCCCTCTCTCTCTTAATTGCGATGCGGCACTCTGACCCGCTAGCACCCACTGCGTCTTTCTTCTCTGCTCTCCCCCCTCACGGGGGGATCTGAGCTGCTAACCCGACATCCCCGTGAGGGGAAGTCAAAAACTCTAATTTCTTCAAAGTCCGCTCCTCTCCTCCCCCTCCTCCCCCTCCATTCCCCTGGGTTTTCTTTTCCCCCACTACACTTTGGTCCGCGCCAGCGGCCAGTGCAACCGCCACGATGCCAGGCAGGAGGGGTACGTCACCCCAAATGCGCAGCATCTCAACTGCGAACGACTCCCTATGTGAGGGAGCTGATGCATCTCCCGGCGAGACGGCGCCAGGAAACAAGGTAGGGCCCCGGCGCGCGGCGACCTTGGAAGAAAGCGGGAGGGTAGGGCCGCAGCCCGCGGCGACCCCCCGAAAAGCACCTGCAACCGCTCCCCACGAGGGCAACCCAGCGGAAAAAGCTGCCGTTAAGTCACTATCTGGGGAAAGTGCAGAACCCAGCCAACCAGCTGCACCCCAGGACGGCAGAACCAAGGGAGGAAGACCGGGGAACCCATCCCCCGCTCCCCCAAAGGGCGAATCCCCAACAGAAAAGGAGGAAAACAGCACCGCGGACCAAACCGAGGTGCTGGATGAAGATGTAATAGCCTCCATCTGCTCACTATTCGGCGGGGAAGACAGTGATTGGCCCCCCAACACTCCCCAAGAGGACCAAATACGGAAAAGGGGTGGCTCTCCGGCCAGTGGTAACAAAAGCAAGCTGGAAGGAGAGACACCCTTGACAGTACCCACCAAGGCTCCAGCTGGGAACACGGCACCAGAAGGGGAGACACCTCCATCCCCCAAGGGGACAGCCACCCAGCAAAGGAAGAAAATAAGAAAGGGGAGCGGCCCGGAGAGCAAACCAAGCCAGGACGAAACAACGCCAAAGACACAATGGCCTACTTTGCCTGGTAACGGCCCCGTTCCGAAACCAAAAATGCCCATAACAATGGAGAGCCCCAACACACCAGCTACGCCCCCCAACCCGAGTCCAGCTGACATCCACCAGGATGGAGGACCGGCATGGGGCCCCAAAGAGCAGCAAGGCAAGTTGACGCCCGAAGACTACAGAGCACTCTTCGACTCCACTTACAAGGAGTATACCCAGGGGAACAACATCCAACCCCTCCCGGGTCAAGTGGAAGTTCTGGAGAAAAGAGTGCTCTCGCTGATAACTTCAGACACCAAGACAAGGGGTCTGACGGGCGTCAACAAGGACACCATGATGAACGTGTTGCTGGAGCAGAACATTCCGGCCAACTACATCTGTAGAAGGAGTTACGCACAGTGGGATGTTCTGCTCCCCACCTCCGAAGACGCAGTCAGGCTGTCCAGGACCTGCCATCAGAGAAGGAACATAAAGCTCCAACCCATCTATATGAACAAGAGGAGAGCAAATGTTTCTGCTCTAAACGTCCCCTGCTATATGGAGGCCAAACAACTGGGGGCTATCCTAAGCCAGTATGGAGACGTAGAGGAAGTCACCCCGGTCCGCGGATTAAGAAACATCATGACCGGGGACTACAAAGTACAGATGGTCCTGGACAAGGCTGGATTCTACGCCATCCCAGCCACACTCAAGTTCGGAGAGTGGACACTCTCCCTTATAGTGGAAGGGAGGAGGCCTCATTGCTGGCTGTGCACACAACAAGGGCATATGGCGAAGGACTGTCCAAAGAGGAATGGAGGGAAGAAGCCCACAAAAGCGGCGGGAACAAGCGTGACAACAAATCAAGCCGCTGCTCCCGCGCCGGCCGCAAATCCTCCAGAGGCACCGACAGGCTGGGTGACGGTCGTAAAGAAAGGCAAGATCAACAAACAGCCATCCTTGCAGACAGTCACCCAAGACCAAGAACAACCGAAGAGCGAGACGGAGAAAATGGACACACAGACACCCTCCTCCTCAAACAAGAGGAAACTACCAGAATCTGAGGAGGAGGCCGCGTCAGAGGCAGAGGAAGAGACAACAACAGTCTCTATGGCCCTGAGCGCAACAGAGATCAGGAGGGCCAGGAGGAGGAAAAGCTGCAAGACACGCGCAAACCCTCCTACCTCCACTGAGACTGAGAAGGACTCCCTCGCAACAACAACACAGGATGAGCCCCCTGTGATCCCAACACCCCAGCAACCCGAACAACCTTCCCCCTCTCCTATAAAGGCCCTAAGAAACTCTTCCCGCCCCTCATCCCATGACAGGAGCCAAAAAGAAGAAAACGAGCAGGCTACCCCCTCCCCAAGCGCTCAGCCTCCCCATCAACCAAAAGAGGTCCCCTCCCCCACTCCCAAAGTCCGCACTGAACAGACCAAAAAGCTCCCCTTCCTGCCAGGAAGCAGGATTTGTGAAACAGACCCTCTCCAACCGGCTCCGGACCTTAAAGGACAACAGAAGGTCCGGTACAATAAACTTAAAAACTTTGAAAAAGTCGGTGGAGACCTAGTAACAGACCCCACTAAATTCAAGGACGCTCCATTGTTGACCACTTTCGTTAGGGTCAACAAGGACGGTAGGACTGGAGGAATGTGGGCAATGATTAAGGCAGCGAAGAATGCGATCCCAGGCCAGCAGCTGGTGGATAGGGACCATCCTTCACTGACCAACATTTTCTTTAAATGTGAGGGTAGAATCCCCATGTATGTACACCCATCGCTATACAGGGCACTCAAACTAACCTTCCCCCTGGACGTGGGGGACGTGGCCAAGGATGGATCACCTTCATCGGATTTACTTACCGGCAGCCTTGGCCAGGCCTGCCATGTCCTCACTGCCCAGGATTTCAGACCCGTCTGTGACAGTGCTTGAGGTAAGTGATCATGTCTTTGAACTTGGCTACATTGAATGTGAGGGGCATCAGGTGTCGAAGCAAGGCCTCGCGCGTTGTGAGAGACTTGGTGTCCCTCAAGGTAGATATTGCCGCTATCCAGGAGACCCACTTTGTTTGTGACGGGGATTGTCAGGTGCTGGTAAACGATTACGATGTCTACTCAGCATATGGCAATACCTATAGTCGTGGAATCTCCTTGCTAGTGAGTCGCACCCTGTCAGCGTCGGTGAATGTTGTTCACGCAGGCGAGGACGGGCGGGCGCTTGTTGTTGATGTTGCTGTTAATTGTAGTGTTTTTCGGATTGTTGCTGTTTATGCTCCCAATGCTGCTGTAGAGAGGGCAACCTTTTTTCGACGGTTGGAGGGCTTCTTAGTGGATCCGGAACGGTTAGTTTTAATGGGGGATTGGAATGCAATCCTTGATCCCAAAATAGATAAGGTCGGGGGGACTAGCGGGTCGGCGTGGTGTGACAGCAGTCTGTCTGACCTGATGGCCTCGTGCGATCTCGTCGACAGATTTCGTCTGGATCATCCGGGGCGGGAGATGTGGACGTGGCATCCTGTAGTGCCTTCCCATCCAAGCACTTACTTGGATCGGATGTTAGTTAGAAGAGGTGATGTAGACTTCCTATCTTGCCCCACGTTCCACTTGCTAGGACACTCGGACCATAAACTTGTTATGGCCCGTTTGAGCTTAAGTGCTAGGCCTAAACTGGCCGGATACTGGAAGTTCAACAGCACCTTGTTGGAGCTGGAGGACTACCGGTTGAAGGTCACTGAGCTAATTCAGCGGGCTTTAGTGGGGGCGGTTACAGGGAGTAAGTGGTGGGTTAGTCTCAAGGCCAAAATTAGGCGCTTCTCTGTTCAGTATAGCCAACGCCTCACAATAGATAAGGCTAAGGCAAAGAAGCGTTTAGAGGATAAGCTGACCCGGGCGGTGGAGGGGGGGACCCCCTAGAGTTAGCACTAGCTAAACAAGATCTCAACCGCTTGGCTAGCGAGCGGTATGAAGGTCAAGTAGTTAGGGCTAGGTTAAACAAAGTTTCTAACGAGGCTGTGAATGTTGACGCTGTTGAGCGTAAGGCTGCTTAAAGGCGCGGTTCGGATGGGTACATTCGTAAAGTACATAACCTGGAAGGACACCCCTTAGTATCGACTCGGGAGATCTGCGAGGGGTTTCGGGAGCATCTATCGGTGCGCTTCACCCAACTACCCGGACTCAGGGTTGATGAGTTTGGCAGCTATTTGGCTGACTCGCCCCGCCTCACGGCGGCTCGGGCGGCTAGCTGTGATGGTCTTATTACTGAACATGAGGTCATTACTGCGTTGAAGCAGGTCGGCTATAACAAATCCCCGGGGCTTGATGGTTTACCCTACGAGTTTTACTTGAGGCTGTCGCCCATGTTGGTCCCTATTCTGAAGGATATGTTCAACCATTGGTTTGCCCAGGGTTCCATCCCTGGACAGGTGACCAAGGGTGTGATCACATTGCTGAGGAAAGGTCAACGGCATGGTGGGAGGGAAAACTTTGATGATTTTAGGCCCTTGACTCTGCTAAACACAGAGTTAAAGATTTTGGCAAAGATTCTTGCGAATCGCTTGCAGGTTGTCATCACTGACTTGATCGAACCGGACCAGACTTATGCTGTGAAGGGGAGATCGATTCAAGACAATTTGCATTTGATACGCTCGATCATAGAGGGGACAGAAGACGACGCCGAAGCCGCGCTGATCAGTTTGGATCAGTCCAAGGCATTCGATAGGGTCGACCATCGGTTCCTAGGATCTGTGCTAGAGGCCGCCGGATTTAATCCGGACTTCCGCAAGTGGATCTTTGTTCTGTATGACAGGCCGACGGTAGCGGTGCAGATCAACGGCAAGCTGTCGGAGTCATTCGCTGTCTCTCGGTCGGTGCGACAGGGTTGTCCGCTGTCGCCTCTGTTGTATGTCCTGGCGTTGGAACCCCTCCTTCGCAAGTTAAGGGACGAGGCGGCTACACCAGTCCTGCGCGGAATAGCTCTCCCTGGAGGCACACGAGCCAGGGTTTCCGCGTTCGCCGATGACGTCACCGTGTTCGTGTCTTGCCTCACGGACGTTCAAGCGGTGGTCGAGGCGCTCGCTTGATACGAAGAAGTAACGGGCCATCTTCAACCGTAGCAAGTCTGTTGGCCTGCGGTTGGGGGCCTGGACCGGGGTAAACTCGCTTCCAGGTATTTTCAGCTGGACCGATGGACTGGTCCGCATTCTCGGTGTCTGGTTTGGACCGGGACTTCAGCTGGAAAAGAATTGGTCGGAAGTACAGTCTAAGGTCAAATCGTCAGTAAAGACTTGGATTGGAAGGAAATTGTCCTTGAAGGGTCGGGCGGAGGCGTGTGCTACATACGTCTTTCCGCTCATCCTTTACCGTTTGTCTGTACTTCCTCTCCCTGCAGAACGACTAACCCGCTTACAAGGGCGCCTCGATTCACTTTTGTGGAACGAGGGTAAGCATTATGTCTGCAGAGAGGTCTGTGTTCAAAGTCCGAGCGAGGGAGGCCTGGGTCAGCCCAGTCTCTTGTGTCATAGAAACGCTGAGAGATTGGCTTTCCTGAGTCGTTCGCTTGAAGGAGACGCTCCTTGGGTCCCTGTGGTTGAGAACTCGTTTCCCAATCTCAAACCCAACCCTTCGGTAGAAGGTCGTCGTAGACCGAAGGGGGAGTCCAAGTTCTTCTCCGAATGCCGAACCGCTCTTAGAGCTTTGCCGAGGACCAATGTCCTTGATCAGCCAAGGAAGAAACTGTATCGGGATTTAGTGGAGGGGACCGCGAAGGATCCACTTTGTAGGCGGATGGGATGGTCGATGGAGGTTGTCCGTTCTCAATGGTGTTGGGCGCCGGGACGGGAGGTTCTGAATAACTCGGAATTCTCCCTGACTTGGCGACTGGTCCGAAATGCGCTGCCCCTCTTCGACGTACTTTTCCGGTATAAAGAACATACCAGTCGCTTCTGTCCGTGTAGTGACGAACGCGAGCCCGAAACAATCGAGCACGCGTTTTTTAGTTGCAGCCGGATACAGCCCCTATTAAAGTACGTCGAGGGGGTAACAGCTCGCATCGATGCCGAGTGTCTGCTCGATCTCGACGTAGGAACTTTTGTGTACAACATGGAGCCGCCGTTCCCCAGGGAGGAAAGTTTGGTTTTCCTGGCGATCCTAGCAGTAGCGCGCATGACCATTTGGATCGCGCGCCTCAAGTTGGTCCACGAAGGGACATCTGTTCCTGATCGGGATCTGATCGTTTACTTTAAACATTTGCTTAAAGTAAAGATCAGATGCGATTAGAAGAGGTTGCCTAGAGTGGAATTTGACAAGAGGTGGGTGCACAGCACTAGTTTGTGCATCCGTCGAGGAGCCAAGTTTCAATACGTGTTCCCTCCTTAGGCATGGCATGGGCGGTGCTGGGTCCTACGGAACCCATCCCGCCTAGGTTAGCATTATAAGTTCAGTAAAGTAACTCTTGACTGGTGGTACAAATGAGATCCTGTTCCTGATTTTATTTTTTGGTATTAGAGAACCTCTGAGTCTGCCCAACCCCCCTGCTCCTCATCTTTATTTTCTGATGCCCCCGGTCATCCCCCTACTCAGAGGTCACCTTCCTACCCCCTCCATCCGTTGTTTTATTTTCTCCCACCTCCATTAAGGCGACTTCCCCAAACCCCATTAGGGATGCTCTGCTTGTTTTCGGTTCCCCGGAAAACAGTGGGGGATCTAGCCACATAGAATAGTACAGGGGGGTCTTACTAACAACACATTAGTAGTTTTTTCTTTATTTTTGAAATGAACACTTTCATTAGTTTTTTCCCACTCCACGAACATTTTATGCCAATTAATTCAAGAACTCTTTCTAATGAAATCGAACTTTATTTTCTCACACATACACACACACAAAAAAAAAAAAAAAAAAAAAAAATGCACACACAACATACAGAAATGAATATACAAATTGTACATAGTTAAATTTTACATTGAACGCTGGGGTTATTAGTTAGATTAGGATCCACAGAGTGATTGAGGTATTTTGGTAAATGTTGCCAGTCAAGAGTAAGACTTCAAAGTCTCATCTGTTACATAGTCAAAAAGACCCTGTACCCTCCCCCTCCCAATTTCTTGTAGGGCCTTGTGCCTAATTTTGTTGAATTGAATTTTTTGTACGTTTTTTTTTTATGTTCAATTTTTTCTTTCTCAATAAAATATATAAACAAGATCAAAGTGTAGTATCTGTTCTCTCAGTTACTAAACTTTCCGCCACCGGGCTTTCGGGCTAGGTTAAGGTGTTTTCATACTAACTTTCGTTAGCAAGGACCGACCCCCTCCTTTGGGGAGTCAGGACCTAAAGGACCGACTCCACATTTGTGGGAGCTTGGACCCGGAAATCGATCCCCTTTTTTGGGAGACTGGAATCTCGGGACCAGCACCACTAGCTGGTAGTTGAGACCTGCTTTTGTTGTTGTTTTTTTTTTTTTTTTTTTTTTTTTGCATGCGTTTTTTCTTCGTTCCGGTCTCTTCCCTCTAGAGACAGGGGATGGTCTAATTTCTCCACACTTAATTGCCTGAGCAGCACTCTGACCTGCCAGGCCCAAACTTTGTCTATCTTCGCTGCTCTCCCAGTGGATCGAGCAGACAGCGTTCTCTTTCTCGCTTCCGTTGGGGTAAGTTAGTGGGTAGGGTGACGTGGGGTAGGGCGGGTGCTTCGTTTCTGCTCCCCTCTGTGGGCAGGGATGCCTATCCCCTCTCTCTCTTAATTGCGACGCGGCACTCTGACCCGCTAGCACCCACTGCGTCTTTCTTCTCTGCTCTCCCCCCTCACGGGGGGATCTGAGCTGCTAACCCGACATCCCCGTGAGGGGAAGTCAAAAACTCTAATTTCTTCAAAGTCCGCTCCTCTCCTCCCCCTCCTCCCCCTCCATTCCCCTGGGTTTTCTTTTCCCCCACTACACTTTGGTCCGCGCCAGCGGCCAGTGCAACCGCCACGATGCCAGGCAGGAGGGGTACGTCACCCCAAATGCGCAGCATCTCAACTGCGAACGACTCCCTATGTGAGGGAGCTGATGCATCTCCCGGCGAGACGGCGCCAGGAAACAAGGTAGGGCCCCGGCGCGCGGCGACCTTGGAAGAAAGCGGGAGGGTAGGGCCGCAGCCCGCGGCGACCCCCCGAAAAGCACCTGCAACCGCTCCCCACGAGGGCAACCCAGCGGAAAAAGCTGCCGTTAAGTCACTATCTGGGGAAAGTGCAGAACCCAGCCAACCAGCTGCACCCCAGGACGGCAGAACCAAGGGAGGAAGACCGGGGAACCCATCCCCCGCTCCCCCAAAGGGCGAATCCCCAACAGAAAAGGAGGAAAACAGCACCGCGGACCAAACCGAGGTGCTGGATGAAGATGTAATAGCCTCCATCTGCTCACTATTCGGCGGGGAAGACAGTGATTGGCCCCCCAACACTCCCCAAGAGGACCAAATACGGAAAAGGGGTGGCTCTCCGGCCAGTGGTAACAAAAGCAAGCTGGAAGGAGAGACACCCTTGACAGTACCCACCAAGGCTCCAGCTGGGAACACGGCACCAGAAGGGGAGACACCTCCATCCCCCAAGGGGACAGCCACCCAGCAAAGGAAGAAAATAAGAAAGGGGAGCGGCCCGGAGAGCAAACCAAGCCAGGACGAAACAACGCCAAAGACACAATGGCCTACTTTGCCTGGTAACGGCCCCGTTCCGAAACCAAAAATGCCCATAACAATGGAGAGCCCCAACACACCAGCTACGCCCCCCAACCCGAGTCCAGCTGACATCCACCAGGATGGAGGACCGGCATGGGGCCCCAAAGAGCAGCAAGGCAAGTTGACGCCCGAAGACTACAGAGCACTCTTCGACTCCACTTACAAGGAGTATACCCAGGGGAACAACATCCAACCCCTCCCGGGTCAAGTGGAAGTTCTGGAGAAAAGAGTGCTCTCGCTGATAACTTCAGACACCAAGACAAGGGGTCTGACGGGCGTCAACAAGGACACCATGATGAACGTGTTGCTGGAGCAGAACATTCCGGCCAACTACATCTGTAGAAGGAGTTACGCACAGTGGGATGTTCTGCTCCCCACCTCCGAAGACGCAGTCAGGCTGTCCAGGACCTGCCATCAGAGAAGGAACATAAAGCTCCAACCCATCTATATGAACAAGAGGAGAGCAAATGTTTCTGCTCTAAACGTCCCCTGCTATATGGAGGCCAAACAACTGGGGGCTATCCTAAGCCAGTATGGAGACGTAGAGGAAGTCACCCCGGTCCGCGGATTAAGAAACATCATGACCGGGGACTACAAAGTACAGATGGTCCTGGACAAGGCTGGATTCTACGCCATCCCAGCCACACTCAAGTTCGGAGAGTGGACACTCTCCCTTATAGTGGAAGGGAGGAGGCCTCATTGCTGGCTGTGCACACAACAAGGGCATATGGCGAAGGACTGTCCAAAGAGGAATGGAGGGAAGAAGCCCACAAAAGCGGCGGGAACAAGCGTGACAACAAATCAAGCCGCTGCTCCCGCGCCGGCCGCAAATCCTCCAGAGGCACCGACAGGCTGGGTGACGGTCGTAAAGAAAGGCAAGATCAACAAACAGCCATCCTTGCAGACAGTCACCCAAGACCAAGAACAACCTAAGAGCGAGACGGAGAAAATGGACACACAGACACCCTCCTCCTCAAACAAGAGGAAACTACCAGAATCTGAGGAGGAGGCCGCGTCAGAGGCAGAGGAAGAGACAACAACAGTCTCTATGGCCCTGAGCGCAACAGAGATCAGGAGGGCCAGGAGGAGGAAAAGCTGCAAGACACGCGCAAACCCTCCTACCTCCACTGAGACTGAGAAGGACTCCCTCGCAACAACAACACAGGATGAGCCCCCTGTGATCCCAACACCCCAGCAACCCGAACAACCTTCCCCCTCTCCTATAAAGGCCCTAAGAAACTCTTCCCGCCCCTCATCCCATGACAGGAGCCAAAAAGAAGAAAACGAGCAGGCTACCCCCTCCCCAAGCGCTCAGCCTCCCCATCAACCAAAAGAGGTCCCCTCCCCCACTCCCAAAGTCCGCACTGAACAGACCAAAAAGCTCCCCTTCCTGCCAGGAAGCAGGATTTGTGAAACAGACCCTCTCCAACCGGCTCCGGACCTTAAAGGACAACAGAAGGTCCGGTACAATAAACTTAAAAACTTTGAAAAAGTCGGTGGAGACCTAGTAACAGACCCCACTAAATTCAAGGACGCTCCATTGTTGACCACTTTCGTTAGGGTCAACAAGGACGGTAGGACTGGAGGAATGTGGGCAATGATTAAGGCAGCGAAGAATGCGATCCCAGGCCAGCAGCTGGTGGATAGGGACCATCCTTCACTGACCAACATTTTCTTTAAATGTGAGGGTAGAATCCCCATGTATGTACACCCATCGCTATACAGGGCACTCAAACTAACCTTCCCCCTGGACGTGGGGGACGTGGCCAAGGATGGATCACCTTCATCGGATTTACTTACCGGCAGCCTTGGCCAGGCCTGCCATGTCCTCACTGCCCAGGATTTCAGACCCGTCTGTGACAGTGCTTGAGGTAAGTGATCATGTCTTTGAACTTGGCTACATTGAATGTGAGGGGCATCAGGTGTCGAAGCAAGGCCTCGCGCGTTGTGAGAGACTTGGTGTCCCTCAAGGTAGATATTGCCGCTATCCAGGAGACCCACTTTGTTTGTGACGGGGATTGTCAGGTGCTGGTAAACGATTACGATGTCTACTCAGCATATGGCAATACCTATAGTCGTGGAATCTCCTTGCTAGTGAGTCGCACCCTGTCAGCGTCGGTGAATGTTGTTCACGCAGGTGAGGACGGGCGGGCGCTTGTTGTTGATGTTGCTGTTAATTGTAGTGTTTTTCGGATTGTTGCTGTTTATGCTCCCAATGCTGCTGTAGAGAGGGCAACCTTTTTTCGACGGTTGGAGGGCTTCTTAGTGGATCCGGAACGGTTAGTTTTAATGGGGGATTGGAATGCAATCCTTGATCCCAAAATAGATAAGGTCGGGGGGACTAGCGGGTCGGCGTGGTGTGACAGCAGTCTGTCTGACCTGATGGCCTCGTGCGATCTCGTCGACAGATTTCGTCTGGATCATCCGGGGCGGGAGATGTGGACGTGGCATCCTGTAGTGCCTTCCCATCCAAGCACTTACTTGGATCGGATGTTAGTTAGAAGAGGTGATGTAGACTTCCTATCTTGCCCCACGTTCCACTTGCTAGGACACTCGGACCATAAACTTGTTATGGCCCGTTTGAGCTTAAGTGCTAGGCCTAAACTGGCCGGATACTGGAAGTTCAACAGCACCTTGTTGGAGCTGGAGGACTACCGGTTGAAGGTCACTGAGCTAATTCAGCGGGCTTTAGTGGGGGCGGTTACAGGGAGTAAGTGGTGGGTTAGTCTCAAGGCCAAAATTAGGCGCTTCTCTGTTCAGTATAGCCAACGCCTCACAATAGATAAGGCTAAGGCAAAGAAGCGTTTAGAGGATAAGCTGACCCGGGCGGTGGAGGGGGGGACCCCCTAGAGTTAGCACTAGCTAAACAAGATCTCAACCGCTTGGCTAGCGAGCGGTATGAAGGTCAAGTAGTTAGGGCTAGGTTAAACAAAGTTTCTAACGAGGCTGTGAATGTTGACGCTGTTGAGCGTAAGGCTGCTTAAAGGCGCGGTTCGGATGGGTACATTCATAAAGTACATAACCTGGAAGGACACCCCTTAGTATCGACTCGGGAGATCTGCGAGGGGTTTCGGGAGCATCTATCGGTGCGCTTCACCCAACTACCCGGACTCAGGGTTGATGAGTTTGGCAGCTATTTGGCTGACTCGCCCCGCCTCACGGCGGCTCGGGCGGCTAGCTGTGATGGTCTTATTACTGAACATGAGGTCATTACTGCGTTGAAGCAGGTCGGCTATAACAAATCCCCGGGGCTTGATGGTTTACCCTACGAGTTTTACTTGAGGCTGTCGCCCATGTTGGTCCCTATTCTGAAGGATATGTTCAACCATTGGTTTGCCCAGGGTTCCATCCCTGGACAGGTGACCAAGGGTGTGATCACATTGCTGAGGAAAGGTCAACGGCATGGTGGGAGGGAAAACTTTGATGATTTTAGGCCCTTGACTCTGCTAAACACAGAGTTAAAGATTTTGGCAAAGATTCTTGCGAATCGCTTGCAGGTTGTCATGACTGACTTGATCGAACCGGACCAGACTTATGCTGTGAAGGGGAGATCGATTCAAGACAATTTGCACTTGATACGCTCGATCATAGAGGGGACAGAAGATGACGCTGAAGCCGCGCTGATCAGTTTGGATCAGTCCAAGGCATTCGATAGGGACGACCATCGGTTCCTAGGATCTGTGCTAGAGGCCGCCGGATTTAATCCGGACTTCCGCAAGTGGATCTTTGTTCTGTATGACAGGCCGACGGTAGCGGTGCAGATCAACGGTAAGCTGTCGGAGTCATTCGCTGTCCCTCGGTCGGTGCGACAGGGTTGTCCGCTGTCGCCTCTGTTGTATGTCCTGGCGTTGGAACCCCTCCTTCGCAAGTTAAGGGACGAGGCGGCTACACCAGTTCTGCGCGGAATAGCTCTCCCTGGAGGCACACGAGCCAGGGTTTCCGCGTTCGCCGATGACGTCACCGTGTTCGTGTCTTGCCTCACGGACGTTCAAGCGGTGGTCGAGGCGCTCGCTCGATACGAAGAAGTAACAGGGGCCATCTTCAACCGTAGCAAGTCTGTTGGCCTGCGGTTGGGGGCCTGGACCGGGGTAAACTCGCTTCCAGGTATTTTCAGCTGGACCGATGGACCGGTCCGCATTCTCGGTGTCTGGTTTGGACCGGGACTTCAGCTGGAAAAGAATTGGTCGGAAGTACAGTCTAAGGTCAAATCGTCAGTAAAGACTTGGATTGGAAGGAAATTGTTCTTGAAGGGTCGGGCGGAGGCGTGTGCTACATACGTCTTTCCGCTCATCCTTTACCGTTTGTCTGTACTTCCTCTCCCTGCAGAACGACTAACCCGCTTACAAGGGCGCCTCGATTCACTTTTGTGGAACGAGGGTAAGCATTATGTCTGCAGAGAGGTCTGTGTTCAAAATCCGAGCGAGGGAGGCCTGGGTCAGCCCAGTCTCTTGTGTCATAGAAACGCTGAGAGATTGGCTTTCCTGGGTCGTTCGCTTGAAGGAGACGCTCCTTGGGTCCCTGTGGTTGAGAACTAGTTTCCCAATCTCAAACCCAACCCTTCGGTAGAAGGTCGTCGTAGACCGAAGGGGGAGTCCAAGTTCTTCTCAGAATGCCGAACCGCTCTTAGAGCTTTGCCGGGGACCAATGTCCTCGATCAGCCAAGGAAGAAACTGTATCGGGATTTAGTGGAGGGGACCGCGAAGGATCCACTTTGTAGGCGGATGGGATGGTCGATGGAGGTTGTCCGTTCTCAATGGCGTTGGGCGCCGGGACGGGAGGTTCTGAATAACTCGGAATTCTCCCTGACTTGGCGACTGGTCCGAAATGCGCTGCCCCTCTTCGACGTACTTTTCCGGTATAAAGAACATACCAGCCGCTTCTGTCCGTGCTGTGACGAACGCGAGCCCGAAACAATCGAGCACGCGTTTTTTAGTTGCAGCCGGATACAGCCCCTATTAAAGTACGTCGAGGGGGTAACAGCTCGCATCGATGCCGAGTGTCTGCTCGATCTCGACGTAGGAACTTTTGTGTACAACATGGAGCCGCCGTTCCCCAGGGAGGAAAGTTTGGTTTTCCTGGCGATCCTAGTAGTAGCGCGCATGACCATTTGGATCACGCGCCTCAAGTTGGTCCACGAAGGGACATCTGTTCCTGATCGGGATCTGATCGTTTACTTTAAACACTTGCTTAAAGTAAAGATCAGATGCGATTGGAGGAGGTTGCCTAGAGTGGAATTTGACAAGAGGTGGGTGCACAGCACTAGTTTGTGCATCCGTCGAGGAGCCAAGTTTCAATATGTGTTCCCTCCTTAGGCATGGCATGGGCGGTGCTGGGTCCTACGGAACCCATCCCGCCTAGGTTAGCATTATAAGAACAGTAAAGTAACTCTTGAATGGTGGTACAAATGAGATCGTTTTCCTGATTTTATTTTTTGGTATTAGAGAACCTCTGAGTCTGCCCAACCCCCCTGCTCCTCTTCTTTATTTTCTGATGCCCCCGGTCATCCCCCTACTCAGAGGTCACCTTCCTACCCCCTCCATCCGTTGTTTTATTTTCTCCCACCTCCATTAAGGCGACTTCCCCAAACCCCATTAGGGATGCTCTGCTTGTTTTCGGTTCCCCGGAAAACAGTGGGGGATCTAGCCACATAGAATAGTACAGGGGGGTCTTACTAACAACACATTAGTAGTTTTTTCCTTATTTTTTTTTTTTTTTTGAAATGAACATTTTCATTAGTTTTTTCCCACTCCACGAACATTTTATGCCAATTAATTCAAGAACTCTTTCTAATGAAATCGAACTTTATTTTCTCACACATACACACACACAAAAAAAAAAAAAAAAAAAAAAAAAAAATTGCACACACAACATACAGAAATGAATATACAAATTGTACATAGTTAAATTTTACATTGAACGCTGGGGTTATTAGTTAGATTAGGATCCACAGAGTGATTGAGGTATTTTGGTAAATGTTGCCAGTCAAGAGTAAGACTTCAAAGTCTCATCTGTTACATAGTCAAAAAGACCCTGTACCCCCCTCCCAATTTCTTGTAGGGCCTTGTGCCTAATTTTGTTGAATTTAATTTTTTGTACGTTTTTTATGTTCAATTTTTTCTTTCTCAATAAAATATATAAACAAGATCAAAGTGTAGTATCTGTTCTTCAGATGCTGCACTTCATTTTCTTGTTCTCTTTCGGTGGAGGAGAAATCTTTCACGACTGAGACAATTTTTATTTTTGTACCTTTTCTCCACGTTAAAAAACGACCCTGGTGTCTAACTCTGTCCCGTGGGGAGGCATAGTAAATAGGTACAACAATATCACGAATTGAAGATAAAATATCAATAAATAATATATTCAAATTCAAAACAAAAAAAAGTAGTGTTTTCTTTTAGAAATTTACCTGTAAAGTCCGAAGTTTAAAACCTTTTTTTTAACCACATTGTTTGTTTTTCTTGTTTTTCTTTTTTTTCCTGTTTTTCTTGTTTTTCTTTTTTTTTTTTTTTAAATGAAACATTGGTCCTTGCTCCTTTAATTGAAAAAAAAAAAATTAGGGCTTAATTAATTCATTACATTTTTCGAGTAGTTATAAGCTTGGAAAGACAGGTGGTTTAATTAATACACACCTCCCATTTTGAAATGTTTATTAAAAAGTAAATAATTAATTTACACACCAAAGTGTTATATATCATAAATTGAAGATAAAAGATCAATAAATAATATATTCAAATTTAAAACAAAAAACAGTGTGTTTTAGAAATTTACCTGTAAAGTCCGAAGTTTAAAACCTTTTCTTTTAAAAAAAACACGTTATTTTTTTTTGTTTTTTTAATGAAACCTTGGTCCTTGCTCCTAAAATTGAAAATAAAAATTATAGCTTGAATTACATTTTTCGAGTAGCTATAAGCTTGGAAAGACGTAGTGGAATTATTCAATGTTTTCACGATTTCTGACACACCTAGGGTATGCGTATATATATACATGTGTATGCGTATATTTATATGTATGTGTATATATATGTGTCTATGTATATATATATGTATATGTGTATATATACGCATGTATATGTATATATATGTATGTGTATGCATATATATAGACATATATATGCATGTATATGTATATATATGTATGTGTATGCATATATATATACATATATATATATATGTGTGTGTATATATATGTGTATATATATGTATGTGCATGTATGTGTATATATATGTATATATATGAATATATATGTATATGTATGTGTATGTATTTGTATGTATATATATAGATGTGTATGTATATATATAGATGTATGTGTATGTATATATGTATGTGTATGTATATATGCAAATATGTATGTGTATGTATATATATGAATATATATGCATATATGTATATATATGTGTATATATATGTATGCGTATGTATATATGTATGTGTATATATATGTACGTGTATGAATATATATATGTATGTATATGTATGTGTATATATATTTATATATTAATGTATGTATATATATGTATGTGTATATATACATGTACGTGTATATATATACATATATGTATGTGTATATATATTTGTATGTGTATATATATATGTGTATATATACATGTATATATATATGTATGTGTATATATATGTATGTGTATATATGTATGTGTGTATATATATGTATGTGTATATATATGTATGTGTATATATGCATGTGTGTATAAATGTATGTATATACATGTATGTGTGTATATATGTATGTATATGTATGTGTGTATATATATGTGTATATATATGTATGTATATATATATGTGTGAATATATATGTATATATATGTATGTGTATATATATGTATATGTATGTGTATATATGTATGTGTATACATACATGGATGTGCATATATATGTATGTATATATATGTATGTATATATATGTATGTATATCTATATATGTACGTGTATATATATGTATATGTTTGTGTATATATGCATGTGTATAAATATATGTATGTATATATGTATATATATACGTATATGTATATATGTATATATATATATGTATGTATATATGTATGTATATACGTATGTTTATATATATATGTATGTGTATATATATATATATATGGACATATGTATATGTATGTGTGTATATATGTATGTATGTGCATATATATGTATGTGTATGTATATGTGTATATATGTGTGTATATAGATGTATGTGTATATATATGTATGTGTATTTATATGTGTATATATGTGTATATATATGTATGTGTATATATAATGTATGTATGTATGTATATATATGTATGTGTATATATAATGTATGTATGTATGTATATATATGTATGTATATATATGTATGTGTATATATATGTATATGTATGTGTATATATGTATGTGTATAGATATATGGATGTGTATATATACGTATGTGTATGCATATATATACATATATATATGAATGTCTGTATATATATGTGCATGCATGTGTATATATATGTATGTGCATGCATGTGTATATATATGTATATGTATGTGTATATATATGTATATGTATGTATTTGTATGTATATATAAATGTGTACGTATATATATATATCGATGTATATATGCATGTCATTGTATATATGTATGTGTATGTATATATGTATGTGTATGTATATATATGTATATATGTATATATATGTGTATATATATGTATGCGTATGTATATATCTATGTGTATATATATGTATGTGTATGAATATATATATGTATGTATATATATGTTTGTGTATATATATGTATGTGTATATATATGTATGTGTGTATATGTATATGTATGTATGTGTATATATGTATGTGTATACATATATGTATGTGTATATATATTTATATATTTATGCATGTGTATATATACATGTACGTGTATATATACATATATATATATTTATATATATGTATGTGTATATATATGTATGTGTATATATGTGTGTGTATATATGTATGTATATATATATATATGTATGTGTATATATATGTGTATATATATGTATGTGTATATATATGTATGTGTATACATATGTATGTGTATATATATGTATATGTATGTGTATATATGTATGTGTATAATACATGGATGTGTATATATATGTATCTGTATATATATGCATATATATGTATGTGTATATATATATCTATGTGTGTATATATATATATGTATGTGCATATGTATATGTATGTGCATATATATACGTATATATGTCTATATATATGTATGTGTATATATAACTTTATGTGTATATATATCTGTATGTGTATATATATGCATGTGTATATATATGTATGTGCATATATATGTGTCTGTATATATATTTATGTGTATATATATGTATGTGTATATATGTATGTGTATATATGTGTGTATATATGTGTGTGCATATATATATATGTATATATATGTGTATATGTATGTATGTGTATATATATGTATGCATAGATATTTACGTGTATATATATATCTAAGTACATATATGTATGTTATGTATATATATATATATATATATATATATATATATATATATATATATATATATATACTAGCCATTGGTGCCCGGCGTTGCCCAGGTGTTTTGAAGTGTATGTTGAGAAAAAAAAGGTCAATCTTTTTTAACTTTGACCCCTATTATGTCCTCTTAACATCTATTGTTTAGGAATCAAGTAAAGTTAATAAGTTTGATCCATGATCAAGGAATCTATATATAAAATATCACGTGTTTAGACCCTAAATTGTAGGAGGAGTTTGGTAGAGTTCTCAAAGGTCAAATTGTTAAATATTGACCACTTAATCGCCAAATTTCTGTCGAAAACCTATCACATCGATTTTCCCAAATCTCCGTACCCTGTATATCAAATTTCCAATCTGTAGGCTTAAAATTGACAGAGTTTTAGCGTAGGGAAATGCACACAGACGCACAGACACACACAGACACTATCACTTATATATATATATATATATATATATATATATATATATATATATATATAAACATAAACATCATATATATAAGGATAATAGTACGCCATATATATAACAAAAGACCATTATTTACTGAAGTGAAAGGAAAACCCGCGGGAACTTTACCCAAAAATAAATCTATATTTTTTGTGTGTATTGATAGTCTTATCAACACCCCTTTTTTCTATTTATTTAAAAAGAAAATACAACTTTGTTATTTATGAGTCGTGGAATTGCATTTAACTACAAAAGATCTAGCTAATGTGCATATTTTTTATCGTTTTTAATTAATTCCCTATTTGTTTTTTTTTCGGTTCTCTTATACGATGATCATCTTTATTTAACTATTACGTGTAATTATATTCATACAGATATTCTATATGATTTATATTTGCGTAATATTTGCGTAGAAATGAAGAAAATCAAATTTACTGTGTGTTTATCGTGTTTCCATAACAACATGACGTAGCCAAGGACGGTAGTGGACGTGAGTTTGTGTGCGTGTGTGCGCGTGTTTTCGTGCTGTGTTTATATTATGCATATTGTTTCGTATCTTATCAACTTTTTCGAATCTATGTGTACAGTAATACAAACCCGTTTTTCTAGCTGAATAAATATGTTACATTGAATAAAAACACGAAAAATATATCCAGTTTGGTAGAAAAGTAACTTATCTTGCCTCTAATAACATCTATTTGTTATATATTTGTTTTTTGACAACTTTTTAGAATCTATGTGTACAGTAATACAAACCCGAAATGAAAATACCACGAGTGAACGCGCGTTTTTTTTTAGTTTAGTTTCATATATATATATATATATATATATATATATATATATATATAAGTATTTTTAAATTTTATCTTTCTAGCTTTAAAAAAATGTTTTAAAATTTTATCAGCCGGCATAATTTATTTTTAAATATTGAAAGATTTCAGGAAAATTAATTTTTGCTAGATTTTCAAAACATTGTTTTCGTGTTGTGTGTACGTGTCTGAGGCTAGCACCAGAATGGCGGCTGTGATGTCGTAGGTTTGATTGTTAGATTGTGTAAGTTTCGTATTTTTTTAATTTGTAAATAACAAGTTATGAAAAAATTAAACCCTTCCAAGATGGACAATAAATAAAGCCATAATATTTTATGGTAAAGGTAAGAGCGTAGGAACCATAGTTTGTTAGGAGATGTGATTATTGGATTAACCAATCAGAAATCGTCTGTGGCACACACATCTCTGTTTATATATATATATATATATATATATATATATATATATACAATAAATTCCACAGCCAAACAACGTCGCAGGCCACAAGAGCCATGACAGTCAGCGAACCGGATGTCCAAGACTCGAGTTTCCCCATTTCTATCTACCGACGCTGTAAACAATACATATCGATCCGCTATAACGGAACACTTTATTAAATACCGGGGTGCAACGAACTTCAGCAATGACTCTTTCTCCGTATTGAGTCGAGCTCACTCCGTATATCATCAAAAAGTCTTGGCGACTGTTCACGTTCGCTTTAGGAAGCCTTCCCTTTGTAAGCAAAAGGACTGCTTGTTGGGTTTGAACGTGATCAGCCTCTAAAATACATCCCCATAAGATTGCTGTTGCCCCCTGCTCTTTTAAAAATTTTATCATTAAGGAAAACAAATTACTAAAAAAATTAAATCCTTCGATTCCAATTTTGATGAGTGAGGGCAAAACATATCAATTAACTCGTTTGGATTTTTTCGCCTCTATTTCCCTACTTTTATTTTTATTAGTCGCTATACATTTTCCGTTTCTCCTCGGATTTTTTTTTTTAAATATAAAATGAATTCCGAAGGAATACGTCTTCCCTGTTTGTACCCCTAAGAAAATCATGATATATATATATATATATATATATATATATATATATATATATATATGTGTATATATATGGGTGTATGTGTGTATATATGTGTATGCACATGTATATGTATGTGTATATATATCTATATAGATGTATGTATATATATGTATGTGCATGTATGTCTATATAGAGAGATGTGTATGTATACATATAGAGAGAGATGTGTATGTATACATATATATATATATATGTGTATATGTATGTGTACGTATATATGTATGTGTATGTATATATATGTATGTGTATATATATGTATGTGTATACAAATGTATGTGTATATATATGTATGTGTATATATATGTATGTGTATATATATGTATGTGTATATATATTATGTGTATATATATGGATGTATATATATATATGCATGTGTATATATATGTATGTATATATATATATGTATGTGTATACATATATGTGTGTATATATATGTATGTATGTATATATGTATGTATGTGTATATATGTGTGTACGTGTATATATATATTTATCTGTGTATATATATGTATGTGCATATATATGTATGTGTGCATATATATGTGTATATATACATGTATGCGTATATATATGTATGTGTATATACACGAATGTGTATATATATTTATATATATGTATGTGTATATATATTTATATACATATGTATGTGTGTATATATTTATATATATATGTATGTGTATATATATGTATGTGTATATATATGTATGCGTGTATATATGTATGTGTATATATGTATATGTATGTATATATATGTGTATATATGTATGTGTATATATATGTGTGTATATATATGTGCGCATATATATATGTGTGTATATATGTATGTGTATATGTATATATGTATGTGTGTATATATATGTATGTGTGTATATCTATGTATATATATATGGATGTGTGTATATATACGTGTATGTGTAGATATATGTATGTGTATATATATATGGATGTGTATATATATATTTATGTGTATATATATGTATGTATATATATATTTATATATCTATGTGTATATATATATTTATGTGTGTATATATATGTGTATATATATGGATGTGTATATAAATATATGTATATGTGTATATATATGGATGTGTATATAAATATATGTATATGTATATATATATGTATGTGTGTATATATATATGTATGTATATATGTATGTGTATATATATATGTATATATATGTATGTATATATAAATAAATGTTTAGAGGTACAGAATTTGTATATAGTTTTAAATAAAATACTAGGTGGAAGTTTCTCGAGAGCTCTTTCGGCTATCATCTCGTCAGGAGTAAATCGATAGCAATCTAAATAATATTGTAACGAAAATAAATAGTTCTATTAGGGAACTTATTTAATGTGCCAACGTACGGGGACATTAATTAAATTTATTTACGTTTAAAAACGATTAAAAATATTGGCACAACGAGGGAGAAAAAAAAAAGCGGGAGAAAAAATTCAAAGTTCCCCAAAGAGAAACAATCCGTTTGATGTTTCCTTTTGCCGGCACAAAGAAGGTTGACGCACCGCGATAGAGACGGCCTCCAAAATCTTTAAATGGTTTTTGGAGTCTACTCTATGTAGCACCTCGAACCAATCTATTTTATATCTATCGGCAAAGCACGGGTTGTCAACCAAATGCTGGCCAATAGCAGAGTCCAAGGCAGCAGAAGGAGGGAGACCACCAAACCCCATCCTCCCTTGTTTGATCTTCGATGGAACATGCTGGTTTATACGAGTCAAAAGGTGGAAGGATGTTCGCCCAACATAACCAGCATCGCACTGCCATCTAAACTGATATACAATATTACTATTTTGGATGTAAGGCAAACTATCCTTACGGAAAGACGGAAAAGCAGGTCTCGTAGTATATACCAAACGCAAGGTCACCGAATTGAAGCATTCGTAAATACTTCTTCGAATCTGTTTGGAAATTCTATTACTCCCCTCCTCAATCCACGGTAATTTCAAATAAACCGGGCATTTCAAGGGTCCAAACTTTTTAGGGGATTTAAAATCCGCAACCTTTTTGAAAATACAGTCATCAATAAGGTCAACAGGATAACCATTATTGATGAATATTTCCCTGATCTTATCGAGTTCAACATCTAATCTGTTAGGGGAACAAATCATGAGGGCTCTATGTACCAAAGTATTAATTAAGCCGACCTTACGTGATTTAGGTACAAAAGACAACCAGTTCACATATAGGCCAGTAAATGTCGGCTTTCTATAAATTGTAGATAAAGATTTTGGAGGCCGTCTCTATCGCGGTGCGTCAACCTTCTTTGTGCCGGCAAAAAGAAACATCAAACGCATTGTTTCTCTTTGGGGAACTTTGAATTTTTTCTCCCGCTTTTTTTTTCTCCCTCGTTGTGCCAATATTTTTAATCGTTTTTAAGCGTAAATAAATTTAATTAATGTCCCCGTACGTTGGCACATTTAATAAGTTCCCTAATAGAACTCTTTATTTTCGTTACAATATTATTTAGATTGCTATCGATTTACTCCTGACGAGATGATAGCCGAAAGAGCTCTCGAGAAACTTCCGCCTAGTATTTTATTTAAAACTATATGTATGTATATATATATGTATATATATGTATGTATATATATGTATATATAAATATGTATGTGTATATATATGTATGTGTGCATATATATGTGTATATATACATGTATGCGTATATATATGTATGTGTATATACACGAATGTGTATATATATTTATATATATGTATGTGTATATATATTTATATACATATGTATGTGTGTATATATTTATATATATATGTATGTGTATATATATGTATGTGTATATATATGTATGTGTATATATATGTATGCGTGTATATATGTATGTGTATATATGTATATGTATGTATATATATGTGTATATATGTATGTGTATATATATGTGTGTATATATATGTGCGCATATATATATGTGTGTATATATGTATGTGTATATGTATATATGTATGTGTGTATATATATGTATGTGTGTATATCTATTTATATATATATGGATGTGTGTATATATACGTGTATGTGTAGATATATGTATGTGTATATATATATGGATGTGTATATATATATTTATGTGTATATATATGTATGTATATATATATTTATATATCTATGTGTATATATATATTTATGTGTGTATATATATGTGTATATATATGGATGTGTATATAAATATATGTATATGTGTATATATATGGATGTGTATATAAATATATGTATATGTATATATATATGTATGTGTGTATATATATATGTATGTATATATGTATGTGTATATATATATGTATATATATGTATGTATATATAAATAAATGTTTAGAGGTACAGAATTTGTATATAGTTTTAAATAAAATACTAGGTGGAAGTTTCTCGAGAGCTCTTTCGGCTATCATCTCGTCAGGAGTAAATCGATAGCAATCTAAATAATATTGTAACGAAAATAAAGAGTTCTATTAGGGAACTTATTTAATGTGCCAACGTACGGGGACATTAATTAAATTTATTTACGTTTAAAAACGATTAAAAATATTGGCACAACGAGGGAGAAAAAAAAAAGCGGGAGAAAAAATTCAAAGTTCCCCAAAGAGAAACAATGCGTTTGATGTTTCCTTTTGCCGGCACAAAGAAGGTTGACGCACCGCTATAGAGACGGCCTCCAAAATCTTTAAATGGTTTTTGGAGTCTACTCTATGTAGCACCTCGAACCAATCTATTTTATATCTATCGGCAAAGCACGGGTTGTCAACCAAATGCTGGCCAATAGCAGAGTCCAAGGCAGCAGAAGGAGGGAGACCACCAAACCCCATCCTCCCTTGTTTGATCTTCGATGGAACATGCTGGTTTATACGAGTCAAAAGGTGGAAGGATGTTCGCCCAACATAACCAGCATCGCACTGCCATCTAAACTGATATACAATATTACTATTTTGGATGTAAGGCAAACTATCCTTACGGAAAGACGGAAAAGCAGGTCTCGTAGTATATACCAAACGCAAGGTCACCGAATTGAAGCATTCGTAAATACTTCTTCGAATCTGTTTGGAAATTCTATTACTCCCCTCCCCAATCCACGGTAATTTCAAATAAACCGGGCATTTCAAGGGTCCAAACTTTTTAGGGGATTTAAAATCCGCAACCTTTTTGAAAATACAGTCATCAATAAGGTCAACAGGATAACCATTATTGATGAATATTTCCCTGATCTTATCGAGTTCAACATCTAATCTGTTAGGGGAACAAATCATGAGGGCTCTATGTACCAAAGTATTAATTTAGCCGACCTTACGTGATTTAGGTACAAAAGACAACCAGTTCACATATAGGCCAGTAAATGTCGGCTTTCTATAAATTGTAGATAAAGATTTTGGAGGCCGTCTCTATCGCGGTGCGTCAACCTTCTTTGTGCCGGCAAAAAGAAACATCAAACGCATTGTTTCTCTTTGGGGAACTTTGAATTTTTTCTCCCGCTTTTATTTTCTCCCTCGTTGTGCCAATATTTTTAATCGTTTTTAAACGTAAATAAATTTAATTAATGTCCCCGTACGTTGATACATTTAATAAGTTCCCTAATAGAACTCTGTATTTTCGTTACAATATTATTTAGATTGCTATCGATTTACTCCTGACGAGATGATAGCCGAAAGAGCTCTCGAGAAACTTCCGCCTAGTATTTTATTTAAAACTATATGTATGTATATATATATGTATATATATGTATGTATATATATGTATATATAAATATGTATGTGTATATATATGTATGTATATTTGTATGTGTATATATATGTATATATATGTGTGTATATATATTTGTATATATGTATATATATGCCTATATATATGTGTGTGTATATATATGTATATATATATGTATGTGTATATATATGTATGTGTATATATATGTATATATATGTATGTATATATATGTATATATATGTACGTGTGTATATATATATGTGCATGTGTATATATACTTATGTGTATATATGTGTATGTGTATATATATGTATATATATGTGTGTGTATATATACATATATATGTTTGTGTATATATAGTATATATATGTAGGTATATGTATATGTATATATATATGCATATATATGTATGTGTATATATATGTATATATATATCTATGTATATATATATGTATATATATGCGTATGTGTATATATATATGTATATATATGTATGTAAATATATATGTATATATATGTATATATATGTATGTATATATATATGTAGGTGTATATATATGTATATATTTATGTGTATCTATATATATTTATGTGTGTGTATATATGTGTATATATATGTATGTGTATATAAATATATGTATATATATGTATATATATGTATGTGTGTATATATATGTATGTATATATGTATATATATGTATGTGTATATATATGTATATATATGTATGTGTATATATATGTATATATATGTATGTATATATATGTATATATATATGTTTATATATATGTATATATATGTATGTGTATATATGTATATATATGTGTGTATATATATGTATTGGTATATATATGTATATATATGTCTATATATATGTATGTGTATATATATGTATATATATGTATGTGTATATATATGTCTATATATATGTATGTGTATATATATGTATATATATGTATGTGTATATATATGTCTATATATATGTATGTGTATATATATGTATATATATGTATGTGTATATATATATGTATATATATGTATGTGTATATATATGTATATATATGTATGTGTATATATATGCATATATATGTGTATATATATGGTTATATATATGTATGTGTATATATATGTATATATATGTATGTGTATATATATGTATATATATATGTGTATATATATGGTTATATATATGTATGTGTATATATATGTATATATATGTATGTATATATATGTGTATATATATATGTATATATGTATATATGTGTACATATATTTATTTGTATATATGTGTATGTGTATATACATGTATATATATGTGTGTGTATATGCATGTATATGTTTGTGTATATATATGTATATATATGTAGGTATATATATGTATATGTATATATATGTATATATATATATGTATGTGTATATATATGTATGTATATACGTATGTGTGTATATATGTATGTATATATGTATGTGTATATATATGTATATATATATGCATATATATGTATGTATATATATGTATGTGCATATGTATATGTATATATATGTGTGTATATATATGTATGCGTATATATATGCATATATGTGTATGTGTATATATATGTATATATATGTATGTATGTAAATGTGTATGTATATATATATATATCTGTATGTTTGTATATATACGTATATATATGTATGTGTATATATATATATATATATGAAAATATATATGTGTATGTGTATATATATGTATATATATGTTTATGTGTATATACAGTGATGATCATATTTATTGGCACGGTAAAATAAAAGTTAAATTTTTTCTAATAAATTCTAAAAAGGGTATTAAATTAAAGAAAATAACAAAGTATATTATGTATTTTTAACTGGCATTTCCGATGCAGCAATCGGATTTTAGAAAAAATAAATAACAAAGGAACAACAAACATTATTGCAAAAAACCCTTGTTCAAAATTATTGGCACGATTTATTTAATAATCAATTGTATAGCCTTTGGCCTTGATTACCTTCACCAGTCGCTTTTCATAGTTTACAACCAAGTTGTTGCACTCTTCAGTAGTAATTTTAGCCCACTCTTCCTGACAATAATCCTCCAATTGAATAAGATTCTTAGGCTTCCTTTGCATTACCCTCAATTTTAATGTTCTCCATAAATTTTCAATTGGATTAAGGTCTGGGCTTTGTGATGGCTACTCCAAAACATTAATATGATTGTCCTCAAGCCATTTCTTAGTCAGTTTAGCCGAATGCTTTGGGTCATTATCTTGCATGAACCACCAACGACGACCAAGTGAGAGCTCTTTAGCAGAGTCTTTCAGGTTTTCATCCAATATTTTAACATAATCTTCCTTTTTTATGCTACCTGTGACCTTAACAAGTCGCCCTGGTCCAGAGGCAGCAAAGGATCCCCAAAACATCAAACTGCCTCCACCGTGCTTCACTGTGGGTATGGTGTTCTTAGGCAGGAAAGCTTCGCCAGATTTTCTGTAAATATAAGACACTTTATTATGGCCAAATAACTCTATTTTCGTTTCGTCAGTCCATAGAACACGTTTCCAGATGCAACATCTTTATCAATATGACGTTTTGCAAAGGCTAGCCTTGCTTTCAGGTGCATAGGCTTCAATAAGGGAGTCTTTCTCGGACGACATGCTTTTAAACCAGCTCTCTTCAAAACTCTACCAACTGTATGTCGAGATACATTCACTCCAGAGGTGCTCTGTTCATCAACAATCTCCCCAACAGAGATCCTTGGGTTTTGTTTTACTTGTCGAACAATTTTCCGTTCATCTCTTGGGGAAAGAATCCTTTTTCTCCCTCTACCCTCTAAACTCATAACGTGGCCTTGCGATTTGAACTTGTTTATTATGGCTCTAACAGTGGATTTGGGAAGGTTTAGCTTCTTTGAAATCTTATCATAGCCCTCCCCATTGGTATGGCATGCTACAACAAGCTTCCTGACGTCTTCGCTGTGTTCCTTAGTTTTAACCATGGCGATTGAAAATTATAATTTAGTCACTTATAATATGTTAATTTTATTTTTTTATTTCGGACTATTAGTCTCATCTTTATTAGTTGTTGTTTGTTTGTTTTTATTGGTTCACAACGTTTCGGCCAACTTCCTCTGGCCTTCGTCAGATGGTAACCGCGACGGATAGGAACGTCGAATCTCCTAACTGCATTCTCAGCCATCACTGCCATCCGTAGTTGTCGTCGTCTCACCACATTTTTGACCAATTACCTCTGGCCCGCTTTGGGTGGGATTGAAACCGCTATCTTCAGACAATGTTCATCTGGAATCGTAGAGATTCAACGTCTCTATCAACTGCGCCACGGGCCCCGAAGGGCGATCAAGGTTGGATTCTTTGATCTTATAAATCCACATTTATTCATTATCTGATCTTCCATAGTCGGGTCCGTACCGATTGGTATATATATATTTTATTCCTTAATTGGAATATTTTATTTTGAGATGAGCATTTTTTTTTATGTTAATTTTATTTTTTTATTTCGGACTATTAGTCTCATCTTTATTAGTTGTTGTTTGTTTGTTTTTATTGGTTCACAACGTTTCGGCCAACTTCCTCTGGCCTTCGTCAGGTGGTAACCGCGACGGATAGGAACTTCGAATCTCCTAACTGCATTCTCAGCCATCACTGCCATCCGTAGTTGTCGTCGTCTCACCACATTTTTGACCAATTACCTCTGGCACGCTTTGGGTGGGATTGAAACCGCTATCTTCAGACAATGTTCATCTGAATTCAAAGCGTGCCAGAGGTAATTGGTCAAAAATGTGGTGAGACGACGACAACTACGGATGGCAGTGATGGCTGAGAATGCAGTTAGGAGATTCGAAGTTCCTATCCGTCGCGGTTACCACCTGACGAAGGCCAGAGGAAGTTGGCCGAAACGTTGTGAACCAATAAAAACAAACCAACAACAACTAATAAAGATGAGACTAATAGTCCGAAATAAAAAAATAAAATTAACATAAAAAAAAAATGCTTATCTCAAAATAAAATATTCCAATTAAGGAATAAAATATATATTCACTTATAATAGTTTAAATAAATCGCTATCTAAAAATTATCTGAAAAAAATTATTCACTGAATTAGCGTTAAACAAGCATAATATGGCTGTAAAAAAGTTCAGAAAGCACGTAAACCAGAAATTGATTGATATTATACTGATACTAAAAGAAAAACAAAGCCGTGCCAATAATTTTGAACAAGGGTTTTTTGCAATTATGTTTGTTGTTCCTTTGTTATTTATTTTTTCTAAAATCCGATTGCTGCATCGGAAAGGCCAGTTAAAAATACATAATATACTTTGTTATTTTCTTTAATTTAATCCCTTTTTCAGAATTTATTAGACAAAATTTAACTTTTATTTTACCGTGCCAATAAATATGATCATCACTGTATATATGTATATATATGTGTATGTGTATATATATATGTATGTGTATCTTTATGTATCTATATGCATGTGTATATTTATGTATACATATATATGCATGTGCATATATATGTATATATGTGTGTATATATGTATATATATGTATATATATATGAATATATGTATGTGTATATTTATGTATATGTATGTGTATATATGTATATATATATGTATGTGTATATATTTGTATATATATATGTATGAGTATATATATGTATATATATGTATGAGTATATATATATATGTATGTGTATATATATGTATATATATGTATGTGTATATATATTCATATATATATGTATGTGTATATATATGTATATATATATGTATGTGTATATATATGTGTATATATGTATGTATGTGTGTATATATATGGTTGTGTATATATGTATGTGTGTATATGTATATGGTGTGTATATCTACGTATGTGTATATCTATATGTATGTGTATAGCTATATGTATGTGGGTATATGTATGTATATAGGTATATATATATATGTATGTATATATATGTATATATATGCGTATATTTATGTACGTTTATATATACGCATATAAAACGGACATTCAATCTCTCTACCTCTCTATCTATCTATCTGGCGTGAAGACTTACTTTCTATATATATATATATATATATATATATATATATATCTTCTTAAAATCTAATGAGCCAGACAACCCCCTCTGTAAAGGATGTGGCGTGACCGACACTTGGCTGAGGGAAGTGGGAGAGAGGTTGGATTTGAATATCGCCGTAACGAGCGGAAATACGTGGTCATACGAGGTCAGAGGAGAGTTGGAACTGCACGCGAATTAGCTACTTTAGCAGATGAACATGCCCTGACACATAAGACGTTCAAAGGAAAGCACAGCTACGCGGGAATACCAACCATGCGAGGAAAAGGCCACTATACACCGATCGAGAGTGTACCAGCAAGAAACCATCCTCTGATAAAAGGCAGAAAAAGGCAGGAGATAACTTGCTTCCATTGTGGAAAGATCGGCCATATAGCCAGGAATTGTAGAAATCAATTCAGTCGGGAAGAAAAATATCAAACCACACCCCAGGGGATAGTGTCGTGAAAAGAAATAGAGGACGGCTATAAACCATTCATAGCTATGGGACTAGTGTCACAGAAGAACGATAGTGGGAACACCTCGAAAGTTAAAATAATGAGAGACACAGGAGCATCACAGTCCCTGAAAAGTCACGAAAATCCCAATCCATCAAATAAACCTCGAGTTGAAATGGATCTCGAAAACGATAAAAATAGGGGTAGTCGAAACTCTACCGATCGAGGACGTGGATATGCTTTTAGGAAACGACTTAGCTGGATCCAGAGTAATGGCTACGGGTATACCAGAACAGAGGGAGGTCAGAAAATGGGCGCCAAAAGCGAACCCAAATCAGAAAAAGGCGGGAGTGGTGACACGCGCACAAACTCGAACACGTAGCAGAGAGGAGGAGGTGGAGGAGGAAAAACATAGGCAGCCAGAGGAGATGGCGCGAGAATCAGGAGAAAATTGCGGGAAGATCAAGAAAAGGCGCGAAATACCGACAAAAAAGGAAGATGGCGAACACAACATCTTACGTGATCAAACCACTACGGAAGATCTTATCGAAAAACAGAAGATGGATCCAAGCCTTAAGAAATATTTCGATTTGGCCGAAGGGAATATTGAAAAAGATAATAGCACCTCGGAATATCATATCTGCAATGGGATCCTGATGAGAAGATGGAGACCGAAGAATACCCCTGATATCGAAGACTGGGAAAATAGAGATCAGGTAGTAATACGTCAGGACTACCGGGTGCTTATCTTAAAAACAGCACATGAGATGCCGTTAGTGGGATATTTGGAGATAAATAAATCTTACGACAAAATAACTAGACACTTTTACTGGCCAGGGATAAAAAGAGATGTAGTAAAGTTTTGCAGCACATGCCATACGTGTCAGATAGCGGGAAAGGCAAATGCAAACATACCTACAGCTCCACTGCAACCCATACCTATCACCGGCAAACCATTCAGCAAAGTGATCATAGACTGCGTAGTACCCCTACCCCGAACAAAGCAGGGAAACAAATATATATTTACAATTATGTGTGCAACATCCAGATTCCCAGAAGCTATACCATTAAGAAACATATCATCTAAGAAAATAGTTGGAGCTCTGGTGAACTTTTTTACAAAATTCGGTTTGCCACAAGAAATACAATCAGATCAAGGATCAAACTTCACTTCCAAGATCTTTCAACAGGCCATTGAACAGCTGGGCATCGAAGCGATTCGAGCGAGCGCATATCACCCTGAATCCCAGGGGCGCTCGAGCGATTCCACTCCACATTGAAAAGCATGCTTCGAGCATACTGCACGGAGAGTCAAAAAGAATGGGATGAAGGACTACCTTTCGTTATGTTTGCAGCGAGAGAAGCTACCCAAGAGTCACTCGGATATTACTCATTCGAGCTGATATACGGACACTCAGTCAGGGGACCATTAAAACTAATAAAAGAAAAATGGCTGGTGGACACTTCAAGACAACCGAATTTGTCGGAATACGTACTGAAGATGAGAAAACGGATAAGGGAAGCAAACGACTTGGCTAGGGAACATTTGGCGCACACCCAAACCAAAATGAAATTAAGATATGACAAAAAGATGATCCAACGGGAATTTGAAGTGGGGGACGAAGTACTTCTTCTATTACCAATGAATACCCATCCACCCAAATCCAAGTTCCAAGGACCTTATAAGGTTATAAGGAAGGTCAGTGACCTAAACTATATCATCGGAACACCGGATAGAAGAAGGAAAACTCGAAAATGCCACATAAATATGCTGAAGTCATATTATAGCAGAAATGAAGAAATGGCAAAAATAGCCGCATGTGAACCGGAGTTGAGTGAGAGCGAAACATGTGATAGTCATGATTATTATGACGTGCTCCAAGAAAAATCACCTAAACTGCAGAATTCTGCAATCTTGGAAAAGCTGGGGGAGAAATTGGATCACTTGGGCACAACAGAACGGGATGGATGACTGTATAGATCGAATAGGAAATGCCAAGTATCTAACGAAATGTGACTTACTTAAAGGATATTAGGCGGTACCTCTATCCGAGGCGGCCAAAGCAATATCAGCCTTTGTTACGCCGGAAGGCAGTTTCCACTATCGCGTCATACCCTTTGGACTTAAAAACTCCCAGGCAACATTCGTCCGAATGATGGATAAATGTTTGAGAGGCGTAAAGGGCGTGGATACCTATATAGACGACATCGTGATCTATAGTTATACATGGGAGGCCCATATGGACACAATAAGAGAAGTCTTTCACAGGTTAAAGCAAGCCAATCTAACGATTAACCTAGCGAAAAGTGAATTTGGAAAAGCCACAGTGCAATATTTAGGACATACACTGGGATATGGAAACATATCATCCCAGGAGGCTAAGATTAGCAAAATCATGAATTACCCCGAACCGAAGAATGTAAAGGATATCAGGAGATTCTTAGGCATAGCAGGGTATTACAGAAGGTTCTGCCCGAACTTCTCCGATCTTGCCAACCCATTAACCGAATTACTTAAGAAAAGAACAAAATTCTTGTGGACAGACGAATGCAGAGAAGCCTTCTCTAACATAAAGAGGAAACTAAGTACTGGACCAGTGCTGCAAGCACCGAATTTCAACAAACCCTTTTCTCTAGCTACTGACGCTAGCGATAATGGCTTAGGATCAGTGCTTTTACAAGAGGATGACGATGGAGAATTACATCCGGTCAGTTATCACTCCAGAAAATGTAATATTCACCAGCAGAAATATTCAACGATCGAGAAAGAAGCATTAGCTCTAATCGACAGTTTGAAGCACTTTGAAATCTATCTAACATCGTCAGCGGACTCTACAATCGTATATACGGACCATGATCCATTGCAATTTCTGCATCGCATGAAAAACAATAACAGAAGATTGTTGTCGTGGTGTCTCTTAGCCCAAGAATTTAATTTGAAAATACGGCACATCGAAGGCCGAAAGAACATAGTCGTACTATATCCGAAAACATCATTTAAGAAAAAAATAAGTTTTCGGCCTTTTAAGGGGGGTGATGTGACGTCAGAGCAAAACGAACATTTAATCTCTCTACCTCTCTATCTATCTATCTGGCGTTATGACTTATTTTCTATATATATATCTCTCTCTTCTTAAAATCTAATGAGCCAGACAACCCCCTCTCTCTGTAAATGATGTGGCGTGGCAGACACTTGGCTGAGGGAAGTGGGACAGAGGTTGGGTGTGAATATTGCCGTAACGAGTGGAAATACGTGGTCATAGCAACCAGACAGCGAACATTTGTCGCGGGAAAAGCGGACCACGAGGGGATTTGAAAACAGGAAACAAAGAGTTGGCGAAAAGAAGCGATACAGCCCGGTGTACAAACATTATCTCCGAGAATCGAACCTCATCGAAGATTGAGATTTGAATCAATTGAATTGCGGATTATTAGTCAAATACAATCGTATTGTCGATTGAACTCAACATTTAATCTGGTTGAGATTTGAATTAATTAAATTGCGGATTATCATTCAACTACAATCGTATTGTCGATTGAACTGATATATTCTTCTTTGGAACTAAGATTTGAGGAAGAGATAGATTTGCGCCATCTCAACTTTTTTCTTGGATATTGTGTTTGCGAACTTATGATCCGTGTTTACCTTAACGGACAAAACAACTAAGTATGGCCTATCTCATGCCAATATCTTTTCTTATCCACAAACTTTTATACATATTGTACTGTAATTGCATGTCGCATACATCTGGCAAACATCCCCCAAAATACGTCTATCTCACTCATTCTTTTTATCGGAACTTTTTCTTCTTCTTCTTTATTGTATATAAAAGTTTTCCTTGAATTTTATACTTTGAGTGTTTGTTTCGTCATTCATTGCTCTGTTGTTCCATTCCCCTTAATGATATGTTTCGCTGGTTGATCCGACATCCGACGATTAACCGAAGATAATTATGAGATATTGGATATAAAATAAAATAAATTTTTGTGTCTCGATCTGATTGCCAATCAATTCGGTCATCCATTAACCGGGTCGTGACAATACGTATGTGTATATCTATATGTATGTGTATAGCTATATGTATGTGTGTATAATTATGTATATAGGTATATATATGTATGTATATATATGTATATATATGCGTATATTTATGTATGTTTATATATACGTATATATATACGTATGTATATATATGCATGTGTGTATATATATGTATCTGTATATATATGTATATATATGTATTTGTATGCATATATATTTGTATGTGTGTATATATATATGTAAATATATGTATGTGTGTATTTGTATGTATATAAATATATATATATATTTATAATAATATTTTTACTATAATAATTATTAAATACTTACAGACACTAGTTTTTCATCCTTTCGGGAATCTTTAGTGCAAGGTGTCACGATTAATACCAGTCGAACGATTCGAACCCCGCATCACGAGACATCTCTGGCTCGGTGTAGCGAAGACCTAATCTATTCGGCTACCATTAACCGCGTGAAATAACGTCGAATTTAAACATTTAAATTTTAAATGTTCATCTATGTTAGTCAGAGAGTGATCTAATCGTTATACGATGATCTATGCATAAGAGCTAAGTTGACCGACTTTTAATTCAACTGAAAGTGCTCAACGATAAGAAACGAATTTCTTAAAGGGGCTGTCATAATTATTTTTTTACTATAATAATTAAATACCTACAGACACTAGTGTTTCATCCTTTATATATATATATATATATATATATATATATATATATATATATATATATATATATATATATATAGGCGAATAGTAATGCGCCGATCTCCCAAAATGGCAGCCTCAACTTGACGTACAGATGCCTCATCAATGGCAGAAGAGGGGCGACCTGGTCTGGTTGCTGTTTCCACAGACTTCCGGCCATGTTTTACTTCGCGATGCCAGCATTTTACAAGGTCATATGATGGGGCATTAGCACCATAAGTTTCTTTCATATTACCAAAAGTCTCCTGTGATGTGTATCTTTCCAAATACAAAAACCGGATTACTGCCCGACATTCTACAGGCTCCATTTCACACGTGACTCAATTCAAATACCTGTAAAACAGAAACCACAATTAGTTCAGAGATGTACTTTTCCACATAACCCGTAGCCATATAAATCATTGCACATGCAAAATTTCAGTTAAATCTGAGAACTGGAAAGTGGTCAGGGGCATTACTTATTGCACGCCCCTCGTATTAATATTGGTTATGACGGTGGGTGAAGGAGGGTTATTTTTCATTTCGATTTTCTTTTTTATAGTTTATTTATTTAGTTTCTTGTTAGTTATTAAATATTGTTAATATATTTAAATAAGACACAGTTAAAATGGGACTGTAGTTTTTTTTTGTAAGTATGGCTTCTAGTTATTTTAGTCGCCGTGTGCAGTTGTTAATATATATAATTTGTGTGTGTATGTTTGTATTTCAGCGATTTACATCATTTTTTTAATCAAGTCTCAACTTTAAAAATAATACAGATTTTATAATTGTTTGCAGCTATTTTAAGGAAGTCTTTAATTTAATTAATAAAATGAACCATGATCGTTTTTATATTTATAAACAGAAGAAAATTTTATTGTGTCTGTTAAAAATAATTACAAGTTCCACTAGAAACTAAACAAAATCATAAGGGAAGATGAAAGATAAGCGATGGGAAGAGGGGGAAAGGGGCGAGTAGACCAGGACGATGGTGAAGAAAAAAGACAGGAGGATAGCGAGATTGAGAAGATTAAAAAGAAATATTTTACCAATATTTTTTAATTGGGCATTTACTCTTTTTTGTGGACTGTTATCTTATCTTCATAGTTGTTGGTTCGGCCAACTCATCCTCCGACCTTATTCAGGTGATTATAAAAAAGATCCGATGTCAAATAATGCGGAACAAACCATCAATTCCACATGCAAATTCTTATCATATGAGATTCCATGTTTATTTCTCAAAAAGATTAAGCATATAGATAGGAAAAAGGAGCAAATCGTATTTTTACATGAAAATAAAAATTTTCTTTATTAAAATAAGAATTTCAGTATTTTATCAATCATTTACATTCACACGACATTCACACAACATTCAAACAACATTCACACAACATTCACACAACATTCATACAACATTCACACAACATTCACACAACATTCAAACAACATTCGTACAACATTCACACAACATTCACACAAATTCAAACAACATTCACACAACATTCAAACAACATTCATACAACATTCACACAACATTCAAACAACATTCACACAACATTCACACAACATTCAAACAACATTCACACAACAACTCAAAATACGCAACAAACTTCGACACATAGCGAATCCAGTTCGTTTTGGTTTTTACTTCTTTTTGATGTCAATATATTTATTTAGTCTTTTCTTCAGTTGCCTATATATTCGAATTCATTTGGTCATTTCTCATCGAAAGAGAGGGAAGAAATAATGGGGAGTTGAATGGGGAAAATCAATCCAATTGCTTCTCAAAAGGCTACCGAATGTACTGCGGAGATTAAACGAATCGATTTATCTGTTTTGCTCATTGGACATTGATGACCTCTTATCGTATTTTTCAACTCGACCGTTTGCAGAAAGCAATCATTATGAGATAAGTATTTCGGCTTTCCATCAAGCTTAGTGAATATATAACAATACGGATTAGATAAAAAATATAGTTATTGATATCTTTATGTGATATTGATATATATATATATATATATATATATATATATATATATATATATATAGTGCCGGCAAAAAGAAAGTCCGCACTTTTTCAAAAACTGCAAATTTCAGCAAAATTTAATGTAACTGTTTAAACAACCTACACCAAATTTAATTCATCTTTTATTTCTGTATTATTTTACCTGTTCATATTTGGCTTTTAATTGAAATATTCCAGTGTTTACGTCTATTTAAAAAAAATAACTTCAAATTGAGGAGGCAAAGAAAAGTCCGCAAACAACAAATTCGCTTAAAACCAGCTTAAATTATCGCCCCTAAATCAGTTTAAAATATCCACCAACAGGCAAAAAAGCATCTCTAATCGTAATTGTTGTTGTTCCAGGTTTTACAACGTAATATTTAGTCCATATGCCACGACTTTCTCTTAGTGATCATCAAGAGCTCATTAATCTCCACTTTTCTGATTTATTCAATCGAGAAATCGGCCGCAGATTAAAATGTGATGAAAAAACAGTACGAAAGACTGTGCAAAAACACCGGTAGTGTCCATGATGCCTCTAAATCTGGTCGTACTAGAGTTACTTGTAACAGGGAAGACAATGCTATAAAGATCTGCAGCCTAAAAAGAGATTTGAAACGGCTCCTCAAATCCAACAACACTGTAATCTTGTTAAAAAATGCTCTCTTTCTACTGTCAAGAACAGATTAAAGGAATTTTATTGGCGAGAATATGTTGCAAGACGCAAGCCAATGATTTCTGTAAAGAACAGAAAGCGCCGTCTGGACGTCGTCAGATGCAATGACGATCACGACTCTTCATATTGGTCAAAAGTGCTTTTTCACTAGGCTTAGCAGTTATGGTAGGCAGTACGTCCGTCGGAGGAAAGACGAATAATTTAATCCTAGGTGCTCAGTTTCAACGCTGCAAGGTGGTGGAGGTTCAGTTATGGTGTGGGGCATTATTAGTACCAATGGCCCAGGGCCTATTGTTCGCTTGCAAGGTCGAATTAATTCGACCAAGTACATTAATATGTTGACTCAGCATTTTCCACCTACTTTGGCTGGAATTTGGATGATAATCTCATCTTCATGCAGGATAATGCTCCCATTCACACAGCTGGAAATGTCAAGTGGTTCCTGGAAGAGCATGATATTCCGTGTTTGGATTGGCCTGCACAATATCCAGACCTCAATCCTATCGAAAACGTATGGCATTACGTCAAGCAACAGCTTCGCAATGATAAAATTTCAAATTTGGAAGAACTTTGGACCAAAATTAAAGAAAAGTGGGATGCCCTTTCCCTGGAGTATTGCTGCAGTCTAATTCAAGGAATTCCCAAAAGATTGCAGGCTGTCAAATTGCAGAAGGGCTATGCTACTAAATATTTAGCAGTTCATTGTGTTCCTGTTGTAATTGTGTTGCATTGATGTCCTAAAATTACATTTAAATAACAATTTGCCATTGTGTGAATATTTTTTCCTCCTCAATATAATTTTAAATAGAAGAATAAAAGGCCAATCAAATGAAGTATAGTTTGTTTAAACAGTTACATTCAATTTAGCTTAAATTTGCAGTTTTTGAAAAAATGACAAGTGCGAACTTTCTTTTTGCTGCCTGTTTATATACATATATATATATATATATATATATATATATATATATATATATATATGCTTGGTTATATCTTTTTGGAAAAAAATTCCAGCAGAGTGCTCTATTATAAAGAAAGATTCCAAAAATAAGAGCGTGTTATTTTATTTCAGAAAGTTTAAATGATAGAGGGGGGCCGTTTTAGGTACTCATATCAATCTCACTATTTTTTGATACCAGAATGAGAAATCCTCAGCCCGAGAGGACCACTGTGAGTGAACATTTAAATATACCAGCTATGATGTTATCCTTTATTGATCTGCACTTATGACATTCAGCGTGTTGGATATCCCCTTGCAATTGGCGATTTTCCATATAAAGAACAGCCAGAAAAGTCAGAAACTATAAAAGACACCCATAAAGCTGCTATATTCCTTTTCAGCATTGCATCGGACAGATAATGGATACGTGTTATTTTATGTCATATTCAATTATTTGGGGATCACCAGGAACAAAATTTGTAAGGGGAGGTCGGTATTTAGTGTGATCTTTTTCCATTAACTTTTTATATAAAGATTGAACACAATTACACTTATTTGTCTTGTGATAGGATCAAAGTCTAATGTCTGTTCTATTGACTGAGGAGAAGAGGAAAGGTAGATTACGAGGCAGAGAGAAAGGGAAGATGTAGGAGAAGAGTGGAAAAGGAGATTGGGATGATGAAGGAAAAAGAAAGGAGGATAGAGATGTAGAGCGAGATAAAAAAATATGTTACCAATATTTTTAAATTGCGCATTCTTTTTGCAGGCTGTTATTTGCATCTTGATAGTTGTTATTGCACCACGTTTTGGCCAATGCATCCTCTGGCCTTCTTCCGCGGACTAATTGCGACGGGATAGGAATGCTGAGTCTTGTAACTTACCCCCAGTCATTACTGCCTGCCATAGTTGTAGTCTCACTACGTTTTCGCCAACTAATCCTCTGGCCTGCTTTAAGTAGGATTGAAACCGCTATCTTCACACAAACGTGGTGAAAAAACAACTACGAATATGAGAATCACAGAAACCTCAGAAAGAATAAATAAAAAAATTATGAAGCCTCGTCAAAAGATACCAAAAATTAAAAATAACATTTTTAAAGTCTATTTTGTTTTTGTTGTTGTTCATGCACCCTCTCAATGGTGAAATATACTACACCACAATGTATTTCACACACGGTTAACTTATTTGTGTATGTATACTCACGGCGATCGTTTTGTGTGTGAATGAAAATAACTGAGAGGTAAACAGTGTGGGTGGGTGTTTATGTGTGTATGTGTGTATGGATGTGTGTCTTACAAGCATTTGCATTTGCCAAATACCTTTTAATGATAAACCAAATCTTTCATAATTGATAGAAACATAATTGTTCTGTATGGATTTTCAATTAGTAAAAATAATTCTTTCTGTTTAATTTTGGTTTTTACATAAACATAAACATCTAACATATCGTCCCAAACATCTAGTAGTTCTGTCTTGCCGCTGTGTACTTGACTATTTCTTTAACAACTGACTTTATATGGCGACTAGCGAGGGGTACCCGGGGTTGCCCGGGTGTTTGTAGGTGTGTGTGGTGTTAAATAAAAAAGAAACCGGGGGGGGGGGTAAAAGTTGGTTGGATCGAACCCGAAGCCCTGAGGCGAAGTTTGAAAATAAAATCGACCAGCCAGAATGAGTTACTGAAAGATGTTTGAATTTATTTAAGTACGAACCAGATTGACAGGTGCGCGCCCGGAAGTTGTCGAGCGTATCGACGACGACGACGACGACGTAGGTTTCTTTGTTATAAGCGAAGTAAAAAAAGAAAACAACGTTAACACTTAAGCGAGAAAAAAACACAAAAAACTAACGTAAGGCAAACGAACGATGAAAACAGAAAACGGACACGTGAAAAATGGCTTAAATAAGCCTGTTTCGATATTAAAATTTAAAAAATCTGTGGGTACTCGGGTATTTTTGGGTGTGCGGTCGGGGATGGATAAGCGAAGTAAAAAAAAAACAAAAAAAAAAAAACAGAAAAACGAACGTTACGTGAAAAATGGCTTAAATAACACTGGTTCAATATTTAAATTTAAAAAAATCGAAAAAAAAAGACATCGAATACCACGATTCGAACCCAAAACGTTTAGATAATGGACCAACGCTCTAACCAACTGAGCTAACGCAACGCACATGAAATATAGTGAGTTCTTCAACTATTTAAAGTAAATCAGGTCATGACATCATCTGACGCATGCGTAGAACCGGTCGAGAGGGCCGTTTTTGTTGACCCCCCCCAGTCGAGAATTATCGATTTCGGGGTGGAAAATGAACGTTTTTTGCCAAATTTTCGATATTTTTTGAGCGAAGGATGGGGCTTCAATATGATACCGAGTATGTGAATTTTTGTTGTGCCTGTCGAAAGTTTTTAGCAGACACACAAACATACATACATACATACATTTTCGCTTTTATATTTATAGATGATGATGATGACGATGATGATGGCTATCCCGTCTGAAACTTGATGGTGCTGAAAAGAAAACTGTAGTTGTTGTTGATTTTAATAAATTAACGCACACATTTGATCACGGCAGTTTGTGCTTTTATTTAATTAGTGTTAATTTTTTCGTAGTGGCGTGTAAAAATAGACCACAGTTTGCTTTAAATTCACATTTCAACACGGCATTTGATCCGTTGCATTCAACGTACTCTCAGTCGCGTTTTGGGTGACAAAATCTTCAATAACTTTATTGATGTCGTCATTACTAACGTGATTGCTACTTTTTCACCATTCACGCGCTTGACGGTTTGAACTAGAGAGACAACAATTTCTTTAAGGTTCTTCATAATTTGTCTAAAACCTCTATTCGACAGTATACAAAAATATTATTTTCTGAATGTTACTTGAAATCTGCAAACTCGCTATGCAACATGTGTGCGTGATGTTGTCAAGCTAATCAAAAACCTTGATTCCAGTAAAACAATTGGCCCTGACGGCATTCCACTTATAGTTCTACAAAAGGTTCAAACAGGACTAGAACCCATGCTTACAAAGCTGTTTAAACGTTGTCTTAAGGAGAAATGCTTCCCAACACCTTGGAAAACCCCATCAGTCTGCCCTGTATTTAAAAATTCAGATGATCAGTTATGTCCTTCTCGTTTTGCTAGATCTACAGCTGATGCGCACACATGATTAATTAATCTCTCGAACAGGAATTTTTGGTGCAAATGCTTTTGATAGGGTATGGCATAAAGGTTTACTTTAGAAGATCTCTAGCTATGGAATAGCTGGAAATGTCCTCTCAATTATTACATCTTTTCTCTCTGATAGATTTATAAGAGTCATGGTTGAAACTCATAGTATCAACGCTGGCGTCCCTCATGGTTTCATCAAAGGCTCAACACTTTTCTTGATTTCCCAAATTACATTCGTAGATCATTCGTAAACATTTATGTAAACAACACTAACATCTATGGCAACACTTCAAAGGCTGGCAATGACCAAGGCCTCTCTGGTTTTCTTTCTTCTGATCTTGAGCACGTGGTGCAATGAGGGAAAAAGGGTCTGGTATTTTAATGCATCTAAAACCAATCTTCTTTCTGTCATCAACGGTCTGACCCCTATCTGGCCCTAATTGAAACGATTGCGAAAGCACCATGTTTTGTTAAGCTTCTTGGCCAAACCTTCATTCCGGATCTGAAATGGAGCACATACATCATATCCGTTGTCAAGATCACCGGAAAAACGGTTGAACCATTCTACCGCTCCAGTAGATATCTCACTGCTGATGGAATCCGCTACCTGTATAAGAGGCAAGTACGTTCAATGATGGAGTACTATTCCCTCATCTGTGCAGGAGATGCTCGCAGCATCCTATCCTGCCTTGACAGAGTTCAAAACTGGCTTAGAATCTTTTCTCTTCCTTGCAACTTTTTTTCCCACAGAAGAGGCGTTGTTATCCAGTATTTGCTCTATCGTTATTTTCATGGCAAATGCTCGTCTGAGCTCTAATCTATGGTCCCCTCTTGACAGACTTTCACAAGAAACACTTAATAAGCTACAATCACTACCAACAATTCAATTTCCCCCACTCTATCTGTGCCTAAATCTAAACGCAGATTCTATGAACAAAAATTATTTCCTAGAACTGCTCTCCCGTGGAACACTGTTTCGCCGGTCTTCTTTCCGACCGACTATGCCATAGCCTGCAAATCCAATTTAAATAAGTTATTATCAACCGTCCCCTTTGATAATCAAATTCTACCCAACTTAATCAATAATGATTAGTATACTACAATATTACATTCATTAATCCTTATTCTTGAGTGGCTTTATGACCTTGATAAATGGTGGTTCCTTTGTAAAAAAAAAATGAACTATATTCATACACACAAATTGATAGGTTTTATTAAAAAATAAGATGAAAGCAAAAACAAATCACCTACAAGAAAGGAGCACACTATGGCTCTAATAATAATTCGCTAAATGTCCGTCCCCCACTCCGTTACTGATTGACGTAAAAATCGATGAATAAAAATCTATAAAATATTCGATCCAAATGTATCATTGAAGGGAAATTATTTGGATGAAAATGGATCCTTAGGTTGGGAGGTGTTAAAAATTCAGTAGCGGGTGAATTATTACTTTATTAAACATATTTGATTACAATAGAAAAATGTGAGCATGAAAAGTAATACTGTTAAGCTTAAACATGAAAAAGTTGTTAAAACTGGAAAAGAAAAGGACAAAGTATTCTAGTAAAAAATATAATAAATTTATTTTATTGCAGCAATAAGAATGGATTATATAATGTTGTTAATTGAATTAAAAAAATCTTAATGCTGTATTATTTTAAGTTATAAATTTATCTTTACTAGAATATCTTGTCCTTTTTTCCAGTTTTAACTAGTCCTTTACTTTTCCATGTATAAGCTTAACCATATTACTTTTCATGCTCGCATTTTACTATTGTAATCCATGATTTTTCCAGGCTTCGAGTAAATTCATTTGTTCTTTGTTTAATTTCAGTCTTATTTTTTTGCCCCCATAAACATAATATACACATATGTAATAACAATATATGGCACTCGTATGCTTTCAATAAAATCCCTCCCATTATCTCATTTTCACTCTTTCATTCTCTGTTTCTTCTCTTTTCGCGCGAGCAGTGTATTGGTAGCAACAGTAGTCGCTGAAGCGACGTGGTTGCTATGGAAACCGTCATAAAAATGTCGCTAACCTCCTTACATATTTTTTACGATTTTAAACACCAATAAATTCATCATAACTTTTTTTTACTGAACGAAAATTGAAAAAAAAATTTCACAATATATCTGAGAAGGTGATCTATAAACTATAATAATTGTTTGAAATTTGGTCGAAAAATGAAGCTTTAAAGTAGTTCTAAATGACTAAAACTGCCACTTAACAATATATTCAAACACTACTGTGTTTGAATGATATTCATGTTTTCAGGAATAGTCGGGGCCAAGTTGTGTTTCGTTTTGATCGACAGTTTTTTCAGATGCTGATTGTCTATTTTCTCAAATCACAATTCTTTTGCCTTATTTTTCCGCAATTTGTTGAAACACATTTTTTTTTATTTAGTTCGCCCTTTAAACCGAAATTGATTTAAAATGTAGATATTTAAATTATAATTCAGAAACTCACGTTAAAATGAATTGTGGTATATCATTACATAGGTTTGCCCAATGCTATCCCTAACTAAATTTTGGGCTGGTAGATCTTTCAAAATAAAAATAATATCAACTAATAATCCGAGGTTAATAAAAACTTTCAGTACATGAAATTAGTATAGAAAGGCTTTTATCTTATATATCAAGTAAATTAATAATGTTCCCTACTTCTCTGACCAGTATAGTTTCGTAAACAACAGCTTCATGTAGAATTCGGCTTTGTATGCGCTTCAGTCGCTTATCGGGACGTGTTTTGAAAAAGATGTTAGTTTTGTTTGAATTCACCGATTTAAAAAATAATCCGCCTAGTACTAACCACTCCCATGTAACAGTTATAGGACATGACTTTTTTTTATCCAAACCACCGTCAGATGAATACTGTAGCTGTCTAGTGTATAGAAGGCTAGGATATATATATATATATATATATATATATATATATATATATATATATATGCCCTAATTCGCCACAAGAAAAAATAATGAAACGAATTGAATGAAGGAAACATGAACTCAAATGCTGGAATAAAATAAACATGTCGTTTATTTTCTGTTGAGAAATGAAAGTCTTGGGTGTACACGTGTTCATTTGGCCGTTGACGACAACGCGCGTGGAAGGAAAGGGGAATGCAATAGAGAAACGTGAAGTGGCAAACCGGCCTGTAGAAAGAAAGGGCTAAGCTCAGTAGAGCGTCGCGCACACGTCTGTTTTGATGGACCAAAACGAAAGGGAGATAGAGTGAGAAAGTCAATCCAGGTCATGGAGAGAGAAAGCGTATAAAGTGTACGTGCGCTTATCTCACATTACAGTAGCAGGGAAAGTGACGTTAGAGCGCAGTCGGTTCGTCGACTCAACAGGTCGAATGTCGAATGCTGATCCGGACGAAAAAGGGAAGTTGACAGATTTTGTTGACTTTTATACTGGGGTCAGTGTTCTGACTGCGCATGTCTGACTTTCACTTTAAAGGAAGTGTGTGTGTGTGCACGTTAGCGTGTGTGTATGTGCATGAATGTGAGTGTGTGTATGAGGATGTGTATATGCGTGCGTGTATGTGTGCGTATGTGCGTGCGTACGTGTGGGTGTGTATATGTGAAGAAAAGCATGTTCGAACAAAACTCCCTCTCCTGGGGAGAAATATATATATATATATATATATATATATATATATATATACAAGAGGAACGTATTTCGTTTATGTTTTTTATGTGTGTATATATATATATATATATATTTAATAAGTTATATATTGCTTGAAATGTTTTGGCCAATGAACTTTTTGACCAGTTTTTGTTGTTTGTGGTGTGTTGTTTTTTGTAATCTGTTTGTCCGTTTCTGATTGTGTATGTTCTTGTATGGAGTAGGGGAAACGTGTAATTGTTCATCTATGAATGCTGGTTTAAGTCTGTCTATTGCTATAGTGTCTTTTTTTTTCTCTTTTTAATATCGTAAAATACTTTTTACTCCTGTCGAGAACTAAATAATGTCCGGAATAATTTGAACATAGTGGGTTTTTTACTGCGTCGTTCCTGATAAAAACGTATTTACATGTGTAAATATCGCTTGGAATGAAAATGTTCGTGTCTGTCTTTTTGATTGGAGTAAATTTTAATTGTGACATTTTGTGTTTTAAGTCCGTCACAAAAGTTGTCGTTGGGGAAATGTCTGTATTGTTTTCGCAGAATTTTCCTGGTAAAATCAGTGTTGATCCGAATCTAATTCTGCAGGTGTGCTCTGCAAATCTTCCTTCATATTGTTGCGAATTGCTAGGAGAATGAGTGGCAAGTTGTCTGACCAGTCCGATTTGTTTTCGATCATAGCCGAAGATGCTTTTAATTGTCTATGCAATCGTTCCACCATACCGCTTGCGCAAGGATGATAGGCAGTCGTCTTAATGTGCTTTGTTCCCAACAAATGTTTGAATTCAGTGAAAAGAGTTGATTGGAACTGTGAGCACCTGTCCGTTGTGATTACGGAAGGCACTCCGAAAATTGATATCCAATCTTGTAAAATCGCTCTGGCTATTGTTGCGGCTGATGTGTCTTTCACTGGTATTGCTGTCGGCCATCTGCTGAATCTATCGACTATAGTAAGGATGTGGATATGTCCTTTTGAAGTGTGTAAGGATCCAACCAAATCGATATGAACATGAGTAAACCTAGCATCTGGTACACTGAAAGTTCCTGAAGGTGAAGTGTGAACTTTGTTTTTTTGGCAAGGAATACACGTTTTGGTACCACTACGGATGTCCGTATTCATATTTGGCCAAACAAAATGTTCCGCTAATAATTTCACGGTGGCACGTTTTCCTGGGTGGGACAAATTGTGGAAGTGCTGGAAAACTTGTCGTCTGAGGTTGGGTGAAATATAAGGGCGTGGGTGTTTTTGTGAAACATCGCAATAGAAAGTTGTTGTTCCGAATGGTATCGGCATTTCTTTCAGCTTCAGTGAAGTTTTGTCCATCATAGCTGGGAGTGTGGTATCGGTTAATTGCTCTTGTGCTATTAATTCCATACTTAGTGGAGTGGAATTTACAGAAGCAATTGTTGCGCGAGATAAGGCGTCAGCTACAACGTTTTCTTGTCCTTTTACGTACCGTATATCGGTAGAATATTGGGCTATAAAGTCCAGGTGTCGAATTTCTCGTAGACCATATTTGTCGACATGTGTGTGTAGAGCAAATGTTAGAGGTTTATGATCCGTATAAATGGAAAATTTTCTGCCCTCGAGGAAATGTTTAAAGTGCTTAATTGCAAGATAAATTGCAAGTAACTCTCTCGAGAAAGTGCTATATTGAGTCTGCGCTTTGTTTAACTTGGCAGAGAAGAATGAAATAGGGGTCATTTTGTTGTCAGAAATTTGGTGAATGACAGCGCCTACTGCTATTTTCGATGCATCCGTCGTAAGCGTAAGTTCCGTTGTATCGCTATCTTGGATATAAGTAAGTTTGGTGAAGTTTGTCAAAGCAGTTTTCGATTGTTCGAAGGCCTGTAGTGCAGGTCCTTCCAAAACTAACTGTTGGTTTTTGGTTCGTTTTTTTTTTAACAAGTCCGTTAAAGGTGCGAGTAACGTGGAACAGTTAGGCAAAAATCGTCGGTAATAGTTAATTATGCCTACAAAACGGCGTACTTGTCTGACAGATGTCGGTAGAGGGAAATTCGAAATAGCACTTACTTTTTCAGGCAAAGGGGAGATTCCATCCTTGTCAATTAAATGAACGAGAAATTGAACTTCCTGGTGGCCAAAAACACATTTATCGGTGTTTAGCTTAAGACCGAAATGTGACAGTCTTTCAAAAGTTTGTTCCAGGTGTAGCCGGTGTTCTTCGAGGTTTCTGCTGGCGATTAAAACGTCGTCCACATAAGCGAATATGAACGGCAGACCTCTGAAAACTTCGTCAATCAAACGCTGGAAAGTTTGACAGGCGTTTCTCAGCCCGAAAGACATCCTTAGGAACTCGTAAAGGCCAAATGGTGTGGCCAGTGCGGTTTTATGAATGTCTTCTTCCGCGACTGGAATTTGAAAATATGCCTTAACGAGGTCCAGTTCGGAGAAAATTGTGGCGCCTTGGAGTCCATTGGCGAAGTCATAGATATGGGGAATAGGATATCTATCTGGAACAGTTTTCGCGTTTAAGGGTCTAAAATCTCCGCACGGGCGCCATGTGGTGTTGTCAGCTTTCTGTACCATGTGGAGTGGTGATGACCAAGCACTTTTCGAGGGCCGTATTATTCCCATGTGGAGTAGGTTTTGAAACTCGGATTTTGCCAATTTGTATTTATCCGGTTTCAAGCGTCTGGGGGTTGAATAGACGGGTGGCCCTGTTGTCTTAATATAGTGCTTAGCGCTGTGTTTGATGGGGTCCGTGTTTTTAAACGGCTGGGAAAGTTGAGGAAATTTTTGGAGTAACCGGCGGACGTGTAAATTTTCGGGTAAGGCAGTGCTGATTCCGGTGGTTAAAAATTTCAAGGTAGTTCCTCTCACTGAAATCTTCGTTTCGTTGTCTGTCAATGTGTGATGAGTCATGTCGACAGACAGGTTGAAATGGGTTAAAACGTCCGTCCCCAAAATAGGAGTGGTCACGCTGGCTATGGTGAAATTCCATAAAAAAATTCCTCCGCATTCTAAGGTTTAAATTTAAAGTTTTTTCGCCAAAAGTGGGTATTTTTGTACCGTTGGCGGCTTGTAAGTTGAAAAATTGGGTCCCTGTTGGGTGGCCATGCGGTGCCGGTATGATTTCCGCTCCGGTGTCTATTACAAAGTTATACTAGGACGTGTCCTACCACGTGCCCTATATTTACCTCGGCCTGACAGAATTCGATTTTCGCTAGATTTATGGTTAGCCTGGCTGACCACAGCCTTTGGAATACTTTCCTTATTGTTTCGACATGCTCTGCCCACGTGTCGTTATAGATCACTATGTCGTCTATGTAGGCATCTACATTTGCTATCCCAGCGAGACTCGCATTCATTAATCTTACAAACGTGGCCTGCGAGTTCCTCATGCCAAAGGGCATCACTCGGTATTGATATGTTCCCTCAAGGGTAACAAATGCCGATATTTGTTTGGCTCGTTCTGTTAGGGGTACCACCCAATACCCCTTCAAGAGATCGCATTTGGTGATATATTTTGCTCACCCTATTTTATCTATACAGTCGTCCATTCTGGGAATAGGATATGAGTCGGCCTTGGTGAGCGCGTTTACTTTTCGATAGTCAGTGCAAAATCGCACTGTCCCATCGGGCTGGTCTACTAGAACTGGTAGTTTTCTCGGAATCAGGCGATATTGGTGTTGTCTAATTGGTTTATCCTCTTTTAGTTCTACATCGTGCACTGCTGCATTCGTGCACCTGGGCACATCTGAGAATAAGTCTCTGTACTCTGAGAGTATTGTTTTTAAACTCTGTCCTTCCTTCGAAGGTAGGTGGGAAAATTTGGCATCTAAATTTTCCAAGACCGCTGAGTTGTTTAACTTCCTAGGTGGGTCCTTGGCCACACCGGCTTCCCCCTCAGCGCTGGTCAGTTCCAGTTCTCCCTGGATACGTGGTGCTATTAGCACTGCTTTCTTTTCCGTCATGCTAAAATACTTTCGCATCATATTAACATGACATACTTGCGTCTTCTTTTTACATTCTTGGGTATCTATTAGGTAGTTAAGGGAGCTAATCTTTTTGGCTACTGTATAGGGTCCCTGGTATCTGGCCTTAAATGGCTGACCGTTTAGGGGTAACAGTAGTAGGACTTCCTCCTCATCTTTGAATTCTCTTTCTATCATTTTCTTGTCATATGCGGCTTTCATGGTTTTCTGACTATTCTCTAGGTGATCTCTGGCCAACTCTCGCGCTTCTGACAGGGTTTTTCGCATTTTAGCCACATATTCCGACATATTGTTCGGCATGGGCTCATCGTTTACCCATCGTTCTTTTATTAGTTTTAGTGGCCTCCGTACTGGGTGGCCAAAAACTAGCTCGAATGGGCTGAACCCTAGTGATTCCTGTACTGCTTCACGCGCCGCAAACAACACAAAGGAAATACCTCTGTCCCACTCGTCATCATGTTCCACACAATATGCTTTTAGCATAGTTTTGAGTGTGGCGTGAAAGCGTCCAGCGCTCCCTGGGACTGCGGGTGATATGTGCTGGATCTGACGTGCGTGACTCCCAATTGTGCCGCCGTCTGCCTGAAGATCTTTGACATGAAATTAGACCCTTGGTCGGTCTGGATTGGTTTTGGTAATCCAGCCTTTGTAAAGAAAGTTATCAGAGTGTCTACTATCTTTTTCGCCGATATATTCCGCAATGGGATCGCTTCAGGGAATCTGGTGGACGCACACATTATAGTCATTATATATTTATGGCCGGCTTTAGTTTTAGGCAACGGCCCCACACAATCGACAATCACTCGACAGAAAGGTTCCTCCACTGCTGGTATTGGTTGGAGTGGCGCCAGAGGAATCTTCTGGTTGGGTTTTCCTGTCAATTGGCATATCTTGCATGTTCGACAGAACATTTTCACGCCCCCCATGATTCCTGGCCAATAGAAGTGTCTCGTGAGCTTTTCGTGCGTCGTAGTGACACCCAGGTGACCCGCCAATGATATCTCGTGTGCAACTTTTAGCACTCCCTCCCGGTACGCTTTCGGCACCATCACTTGCTCGCGCACGCTCCGGGCTATCCCCTCCGTCAAACTGGGAGGATTCCACCTTCTCATTAATACGCCGTTATTGAGAAAATATTGTCCTGCCCTGCCATCGGATTCTTCATTTCCGATCCGCCCAAACAGGGGTTTCAAATCGACATCGTTTTGTTGTTCCCTAATTAGTTCCTGTCGCGGTATTAATAAATTGGATCGCAGCCCTATCTCTTCTTTTGCTTGGCCCTTCCTTTCTGGTGACCTAGTAGTAGACTTCTCCCTCTCTTTCTTCTTCCCCTCGTCGTTACAATTGCCGATGCCTTATCTTCTGATGCCCTGAATTCCCTCATGGATTCAGGCTTCATTTGGCTCGAGGGTTTGATTCGGCTTTTGGCAATGTCGTTACGTACTATCATCGCCACGCCGGTCATAGGTAAGCTACTAATGACTCCCACGATGATCTCGCCAGATATCCAATCTGATTCTAGGTAAATTTTAACTAGAGGAATTTTCATAGGCTTATCTTCTATGCCTCTAATAGTGATTGTCCTATTGGAGGCTGTTTTTATTCCCGTGGGCACGTCGTTCCTTAGCACTAAGGATTGGGATGCACCCGTGTCTCTTAGGATATTGATGGGCCTTCTGTGGCTCTTTTTGTTTCGGAAAATGTATCCTCTCGACGTGAAGGGTTTATACGCCGCTTCTATATTTGCGTGTACCATCAACTGTGATTTAGCTGGGGGATTTCGAATTTGTTCCGGGCCTCGCTTCGCCCAAGTTTGCAGCTATGTGGCCCAGCTTCTTAGAGTTGAAGCATGTGATAGATCTGGCTTCCTGTTTGAATAGCGGTTGTTTGGCTGAGAATGCCGGACTACCCCTAAGCACTTGCGGACCGCTTTGTTTTTCATGGAGTGGATAGGCCTCTCTACTACGTAGATTTGTAGGCTTATGCGATCCTGGTCTACCCTTGTGGGTGATGACATACTCGTCCGCTAATTTAGCCATGTCGAGTACTGTCGCTACCCCTTTCTTGGCCAGGTATAGCCTCATGTCTTCGGGGACGCAGTTTAGAAATTCTTCTATTAATAGGAGCTGTTTCAATTTTTTAAAATCTCCCTCCACACTTTTAGAGCTACACCAACGGTTGATGAGTGCTTCTTTTCGATTTGCAAACTCTATATAGGCCTGGCCTTCACTCACCCTTAACCCCCTGAATTTTTGTTGGTATGCTCTTGGGACTAGTTCGTACGCCTTTAAAATCGCCGCCTTGACGGTTTCATAATCTGCGCAGTCCTCTGCTGGGAGCGCCACGTACGACCTTTATGCTTTCCCATACAGTGTTGTTTGTAGTGATATGGTCAAGCACCCCATTATCTACCATATGTTCCGTGATAATTCTAACTAGTGTAGTTTTTCTCATGGCTCCTTTTACTTCTAAATCTAACCTTTTCCCTACTTTTATTAACTCGTCTTTCTTCAGTTTACCAAGGCTATCCGGGGATGGGTCTTTTAGAAAACTTTCTATGCTCGCCATCTTGCCTTGTGAATCTTTCAGGGATTTTTTTTTTATGAGCCAATGAAAAATCAAACGGCGAGCCCCCAATTTATGTTACGGACCGGTATGAAGCTGAGTCGGGGTGGATGTCCCCTGGTAAGAATCTTATGACTTTAGGTCAGCGCTTCACTCTACGTTGTCTGTAACACAATATAAAAATAAAAATAAAATAATGACAAGTAAAGTGTCGTCCACGATTTGTGACCTATTTGACACATTTTGTTCCGAAAGATTCAAACTCAAAGCAAGAATGACACAACGCTAAAATCTTAAAACACGAATTTTATTTAGCATCCTTAAATTTAATATCACACCGCAATAGGTTAGGGTGAGGTCGGATGATAAAAAAGGAAACATCATAAAAGAAAGAAAAGCAAACAAGGTGACAAACAAAAAAAATAATATAAGAGAAAATGTATATACCATTTCCATTATGGTATGACAGTTCGGCCAAGGAAAGGAGCGGGGATATCGGGATGGGTAAATCATAATACTCACTTAACCGTATCACATTGGTCTTCCGTGTTTCATAATGCCTCCGCAAAGTTCATCATTCTCGAGATTTTTCCTGTTTGGTTACTTCTTGGATGAGGTCGTCCGTCGACATGACGATATTTTTGTTCGTTGCAACTCTCTTCTTATTCATTTTTAATATTTTCGCCGTGAACTTTCCATGGTGTCCACTCTCGGCCGAAAAAATTCAACTCCTGTTTATTTCAGGGAAATCTGTTTACGCTGCGATTTGGGCATTCCTGAGCAATCACCGGCTCATAGCGAATTTTTGTTAATAATTTTTTTTTATTCATTATTCGCTCAAACGTAAACAAAACAACCGGTCCATTTGACAACGTTCACTGCTCTCTCCAGTCTCTTTTTCTTTTATGACTTTTTCTTTTCTCTATTTTTTTATACGAACGCTATCATTTTTCACCGTTAAAAAAACGCTCAGTTAAAAAACTGCTTTCTCTACTAGTCCGCGTCGAGTTTCACTTTTTCTTTCTCTCCCTTTCATCAGCTTCGCTGATAGTGGGCTCTCTCACGTATTGCATTTTCAGAGGGAGGGAGGGGTGTGTGTATGTACGCCTCGAACGCTAGTGCGTTATTTGCTTGTTATTATTATTTATTTATTTATTTATTTTTATTGAATTAAAATTCACGCTCGCCGAAGGTAAGGGGGAGTGCATGCTTTCATATTTATTTGAATTTAAATTCACTGTTCGCCGTAGGTGTTCCCTAAGAGATAAAAAAACTATTTCTTATTCCGTTATGATTATTTCATAATTTATCAACCGATATCAACAAGCCTCTCTACTAGGCACCGCCAAAAATGGCCGCAAAATCAAGTTGTTGTTGTTTTTTAAAACTAAATTACATTTATTAAAATCCATTATTTCTGAGTAACTTTTTTTTTCCAGAAAGATAAAACCCTGAATTTTATCATATAGAAAACAGAATAATGTAAAACTTTTTCTACTATTTTTAATTAAATTTTAAATGTTAAATTTTCCCAAAAAGTTAACAATTGACATTTTTTGTCTTGCACAAAAAACGTACATAAATATTTAAAAAAAAAGGTTTTTGAAATAATTAATTTATTTATTTATTGTCTAACTAAGATTTAGGATGATTTTCTAAGAGAATATGCAAAAATATTATAATATAAGTACCTGAATTTCAAATAATTCCACTTATTCATATAGCTAACCAGATTTCGCGTCGATTTCACGACTCTGTTTACGTTTGCGTCTGATAAGGAGAAAACTATGGAAGACCAAACAGGCCAAAAAAACTTATTTTTCAGTGACGAAAATTTCAATGTATTATTAAGCTGAGGCTGGCCAGTACCAGATGGGTGACCATTTGTATGAGTTTGGTTTTTAATGTGTATGTGTGTGGGAGCCAGACTCCCCAAAATGGGGTGGGGGGCAATTTAAAGCAGAATAAAAAAAAATTATTTCAGCGCGTTTGGTCCACCGTAGTCGAAAGGCGGCAAACGTTTTCAAACGGGATCGAAAAAAATGATGCTATTTTTAACACAAAGGGCACAATATTTATCGAATTTTTTTTTGTATCGATTATTCAAAGCATGCCCTGTTTAATAATAGTCATGCATTATTCGGCTCGCTAAAAAAAAATTGTTAATTTATTTATCAAAAATTTTAAAATGGCTTTTTTCGTATAAATATTAAAAAAAATTTTTTTTTGTTTTGCTTAACTTAAATTAATTATTTTACTTAACATATTCACCGAATTTCACACTTCAAAACTCAAAAGCGGGATAATTAAACACAATCGAAGTTCTGATATTCAGACGTCAAAATAAGGTATGCAAACAAGTTTTTTTTTTTAAATCTATAATTCTGTCCCTTACAACAACACAATATGCTTTGTTCAGTTTCAGATGATTATTTTAAGCATATTTGTTCCCACTTCAAAACAAGGGGGGTTTTGTAAGCAAAAAAAATATATATATAAATATCGTTTATGAAAAATAAGTACACTGTTATAAAGTTCATTCTTTTCCTAATAATCGCTGATAATTTTGTATTGATCGGATAATTACCTGATTTTTGGTAGATTTTTAAAAAGACGGTCCGTCAAAAAGTACTGACCTGCCCCCCCCCCAGTTTTGGCGGTGCCTACTCTCTACCAATATAACAATATTTATATATATATACATTTATCGATAGATTTATATTCATATATATATATATTTATATATAAATTTATATAGAGATTTATATATATATATATTTATATATGTATACATTTATTTATATATTTATTTATATATTTATATATATATTTATATATATACATTTATATATATATTTATATTTTTATTTATATATATTTATATATATTTATATATATTATATATATATTTATATATATATATATATATATTTTATATATATATTTATATATATATTTATATATATATTTACATATAGATATATACATATATATTTATATATACACATTATATATATTTACATGTATATATTTATATATATATTTATATGTATATATTTATATCTATATTCATATATGTATATTTATATGTATATATTTTTATATATATAAGTATATGTATATATTTATACATATATAAGCACATATATATAAGTATATATATATATATATATATATATAAGTATATATATATTTATATGTATAAGAGTAGGTAGTAGTTTTCTTGAAGCATTGTTGGTAAAGAAATATATACATATATTTTTAAGCCAAAAACAATGCGGAGGAAGACCGGAAAAGATGAAGTAAAAAAAAAAAGAAAAACAAACATCTCTTTGTTTTTCTTTTTTTACTTCATCTTTTCCGGTCTTCCTCCGCATTGTTTTTGGCTTATATATATATATATATATATATATATATATATATATATATATATATATATATATATATATATATATATATATATATTTATATATATATATTTGTATATATATATATATTTATATAAAATGGGTTAAGAAATTCCAACGAAAGAAAGAACATACTTAAAACAACAAAAATAATAAAAAGCAAACGCCAACCCAAAAACTTAAAACACATCCTAACTTCCTCAAAACTCGTTCCACACATTCAAAAACCCAGCACAAACATTCAAAAAAGGATCTAAATTGAACCTCCAGAAATGTAGTATATGCACTAAAATGCACAGCATGCAACAAATCCTACATAGGCGCCACCAAAGATTTCAGCAATAGAGTGGCCCTACTTAAGAGCAACATCAAAATTGCAGATAACAGACACCTCTATGTTTTAAAACACGTACACACATGCAGTGGAAACAGCTTAAAAATAATGCCAATCTTCCAAACAGACAATTATTTTTATTTACTTACACAGGAAAGAAACTTCATCACAAGATGCCCTCCTGAACTGAAGAGAGCCTAATATCAACACACAAAAACATGAAATGCAAGGCACACTCACATGCACATCCATATACATATACACACCCACACATAAATCAGAACCGACACATTAAAACACACACACGCGCACGCATACAACCACACACAGACATAACATCCCTATCTCTAATACAACACACTGAACAATACCAACCCTACTTAACCTCGAAACCAACAACACAAGGAAACACCTAGAACCATAGTATAATATCTGTTCCAACACCTCGCTCCCTCCTCAGTCGGTGGAGGAGAAACCCCTCATGACTGAGACAACTATCATCCCTTCTATCACCCCCTCCCATACCTATACCCCTCTAATTTTCCCCTCCCCTCTGGGGAACAAGATCTTCCCCACACTAGGAACCGACCCATGAAAATAATGTTAAAAAATACACATTGTTGGTGACTACCCCCTTATATATATATATATATATATATATATATGATGATTGCAACGTCTTGTCAGACGAGTGCCACTCCCTCAGACATTTGAAATCCATGAGCCCAAATGCCTGAGGGAGTATCTATACAAAGATGATGTTACAGAGTCTTAGCTTTGTACGACAGCTAAGTCTCTCTCTCGGTTCAAAATGTTGAGATCCAGCAACAAGCAAGAGCAAGATAGCCAGAAACAAATTAAACTGCAGACTAGCTTAATGCGGGTAATGGTCTTCCGCTTTATTGTTTTTTAAATCAGAGATTTGCTTCTAGAAAGGTTGCCTTCACCACGGCTTACAGGAGCCCTCTTCACCCCAATACACACACACACACACACACACACACACACACACACACACACACACACACACAAATATACACGGTGCTAGTTGGCCGTTGACCCAAAAAAAGAGTTCATTCGCCCTTTGAACATATATTTATGTTTATTTTGAACATATATATATATATATATATATATATTATTACACAATTCTATTTGTTGGTGTGTGTACCTCTTCCGTAAATATTTAAATAAATGTTTAGAGGTACAGAATTTATATATGGTTTTAAATAAAATAGTAGGCGGAAGTTTCTCGAGAGCTCTTTCGGCTATCATCTCTTCAAGAGCAAATCGATAGCAATCTAAATAGTATTGTGACGAAAATAAAGAGTTCTATAGGGGAACTTATTTAATGTGCCAACGTACGGGGGCATTAATTAAATTTATTTACGTTTAAAAAAACGATTAAAAAATGTTGGCACAACAAGGGAGAAAAAAAAAAAGCGGGAGAAAAAATTCAAAGTTCCCCAAAGAGAAACAATGCGTTTGATGTTTCCTTTTGCCGACACAAAGAAGGTTGACGCACCGCGATAGAGACGGCCTCCAAAATCTTTAAATGGTTTTTGGAGTCCGCTCTATGTAGCACCTCGAACCAATCTATTTTATATCTATCGGCACAGCACGGGTTGTCAACCAAATGCTGGCCAAATAGCAGAGTCCAAGGCTGCAGAAGGAGGGAGACCTCCGAACCCCATCCTCCCTTGTCTGATCTTCGATGGAACATGCTGGTTTATACGAGTCAAAAGGTGTAAGGATGTTCGCCCAACATAACCAGCATCGCACTGGCATTTAAACTGATATACAATATTACTATTTTGGATGTAAGGCAAACTATCCTTGCGGAAAGACGGAAAAGCAGGTCTCGTAGTATATATCACACGCAAGGTCACCGAATTGAAGCAATCGTAAATACTTCTTCGAATCCGTTTTGAAATTATATTACTCCCCTCCCCTATCCACGGTAATTTCAAATAAACCGGGCATTTCAAGGGTCCAAACTTTTTAGGGGATTTAAAATCCGCAACCTTTTTGAAAATACAATCATCAATAAGGTCAACAGGATAACCATTATTGATGAATATTTCCCTGATCTTATCGAGTTCGACATCTAATATGTTAGGTGAACAAATCATCAGGGCTCTATGTACCAAAGTATTAATTAAGCCGACCTTACGTGATTTAGGTACAAAAGACAACCAGTTCACATATAGGCCAGTAAATGTCGGCTTTCTATAAATTGTAGTGAGAAAGCGTTCGACAAGAACATCCAAGAAAGGAAGCGAATTGTCCTTCTCACTTTCCATAGTGAACTTAAGAGCCCCATGTAAAGAATTCAACCTATTAAAAAATATCGACGCATCACTTTGCGAAGGAAAAATAGCAAAAGTGTCGTCAACATATCTGAAATATGCAGTGGGTTTAGATGTAGAATTAAACATAACGGATTCATAGTACCCGACGAAAATATCCACTAAAGTTGGGGCCAAAGGACCCCCCATTGAAACCCCGTCAACCTGACAGTACATAATATCACAAAAACTAAATTCCACGGATTTCGTACACATTAAAATGAGTTCAATAAGAATCTCTTTAGAAAACCGTGGAGCAGTCAGGCGACCATCATATAAAGCGTCGGCACATATGCGTATAGTCTCATCCAACGGTATGTTGGTGAAAAGACTAGAGACATCAAATGAGCACATGAAAGACGTCTCTGCATTAGAATCCAACCCACGTACACAATCAACGAACCGAAAGGAATCTGGGATACAATGCGTGGTGTATAGCTCACGCACAGGTTGCAGAATTTCTACAAGCCACTGAGCCTACTAATGTTGTGCTGAACCAACCATTGATAAAATAGGTCTCAGTGGAACACCTTGCTTGTGGATTTTGGGGAGACCATACATTCTGGGACGTTGTGACCCAGAGGGCCTGATCCTGTCATAGACATCCTTGCAAAACACCTTCTTTTTAAATAATGCAAGTAAACGTCTCTGCATTTTAGCCTCGTTCTTGCAAGTATTATCCGTCAACTCGACAGAGCCGAGTTTACGGAATTTCGAACTATCATTGAGAATAACTGCCATTTTCTCAACGTAGTCGGATTTATCCAAAATCACCACTCCTGCACCTTTGTCTGGTTTACGCATATAAATATCGGTATTAGATTTTAACGCTTTCATCGTCTTAAATTGCGTTATGTTCCAGACAAAGTCGCTATGATCGACAGGAATGTTACTATATCGGTGAGCTAAGGCAACTAAATTGGATTTCATCCCAATAATTTTTTTCTGGGGAATTAGGCACATTATGTCTAAGTTGAGAGAACAAAACTTCAAAGGCAGAAAGTGTTCTCTCTTTATTTAAACTCGTGGGGGGAATACAAAAATCTAAGCCCCTAGACAAAACTCTATTTTCAATTTCTGTAAGGACAGTTTTTGAAAAATTGAAAATATGTTTGCTTCCATTAGTGGGTTCACACCCATATCTTCTGCGAACCAGAAGAGCAAGGTGTTTACTATTATCTTTGGAAGCATTTTGCCTAGCAAACTGATCACCGATAGATAAATATTTGCAAAAACGGAAAAAATCACAAAAGGACAGGAACCCCTTAACTACGGACCAAAGTTGATGACGATTACTAATGTACGTCTCAAGATTCTCCATCAACTTATTCATGTCGTCACGTATAAACGCACGCTCCATAGACAAACTTGGCTTCACTTTAGATGCAGCAATACGTTTACTAATGTAAACTGGGGCTACATCTTGTTGCAGACAAGAACGCAAAAAAGCTAAAGAGAGATTGGTAGATTTAATTCTACTCCTTAATCTTACAATATTATTACACAATTCTATTTGTTGGTGTGTGTACCTCTTCCGTAAATATTTAAATAAATGTTTAGAGGTACAGAATTTATATATGGTTTTAAATAAAATAGTAGGCGGAAGTTTCTCGAGAGCTCTTTCGGCTATTATCTCTTCAGGAGCAAATCGATAGCAATCTAAATAGTATTGTGACAAAAATAAAGAGTTCTATAGGGGAACTTATTTAATGTGCCAACGTACGGGGGCATTAATTAAATTTATTTACGTTTAAAAAACGATTAAAAAATGTTGGCACAACGAGGGAGAAAAAAAAAAAAAAAAAAAAAGCGGGAGAAAAAATTCAAAGTTCCCCAAAGAGAAACAATGCGTTTGATGTTTCCTTTTGCCGGCACAAAGAAGGTTGACGCACCGCGATAGAGACGGCCTCCAAAATCTTTAAATGGTTTTTGGAGTCCGCTCTATGTACCACCTATATATATATATATATATATATATATATATATATATATATATATATATATATATATATATAGTCATCCACATACAGTACTGTTTCGCTGTTTCACAGCTCATCAGTGCGGCTAGACATTAAATAATATTAGGTTAAGGGAAGTATCTAAAGATTTGAATAGGTTAGACACGACGAATCCAGTTATATATATATATATATATATATATATATATATATATATATATATATATATAACTGGATTCGTCGTGTCTAACCTATTCAAATCTTTAGATACTTCCCTTAACCTAATATTATTTAATTTGGAAATAATAATGTATACTGATGCATTAATAAACCAATTTTTTTGGCAAAAAGAACAAGGGCCAACAAGCCATGGAACACTCCGAGGTTGCGTTTTCATTTGTTTTATAGATATCAAAGTAAATCCTTCTGTTATATAGATAAGCGCTGAGTACTGTATTATATTGTAGCGTTTTGCAAAGAGTGAACATTTTCTTGGGTCTTTTCTTAACAGATGGGTAATGTTCCAATTAAGTAATGGTCTATTTTTATTAGTTGTTTCGTGTTCACAAAGGAGGTAACATACAGTGTAAAGTGTTTATTTCTCTTGTGTATTATCCTCCTTTAAGTCTTAGCAGCAACTACCTAATCGCAAATATTTTCCGGGTTACATGTTTAAGCTAATCAATTCCATGTATGGCGGTTCAATTGAGTTGAAGTATAAGCTGTACTTCTATAATCAAAGTCATCTTAATATTTTCGTAAAATATTAAGCAATGCATACGAAATAAAAGACTTCAATACCGAGAGAAGTGTGGCCTGAAATGTTTATAAAGTTGTTACAAACCTGCCTTGTGAAACTTGTACAAATATGGATGGACTAAAAATGAATGAAGAAAAAAAAAATAAAAATGGCTGCTTTATCTTTATATGCCTGCAATGTTACCAGCTGATATGCAAATGAGATGCTCCAGAGTGGAGATAAAAGATGCCTAATCTTCAATGTATTTTTGATATTTAGCGTACTCGGTGATTTCATGATTTCATTGCGATGCAATTGTGAATACAGTAGTTATACAACCATTGGATTCTCCATAAAATTTACCGGAGAAAGTTTGTGTTTGCACTTTTTAAAAATCTTGGTTTGCAATCGAATATCTAAATCCACAGGCATAAAGACAGAATCATAGACATTCTCACCAAATTTACATTTTAAATATTTCAAACACATCCAATAATGTCGCTTAGTCTGTGGCTTCCTGAGATAGAGTAACCAGTATGTTAAACGTGTACTATTCGTGCAAATACATATTTCCTCTTTAACCTCTGTACACTCAATTATTCGCCATCTCTTTCTTATCACTCCTCTCCCCATATCTCTCTTTCCCATTAAAATACAAAGACACGAATACACATAAGTGCATATATGCATACTTGACACATCCAATAGTTACAAACCAATTAAAAATGGGTACATTTGAAGCTAATTATCGCTCACATGTCAAACACAACCATGAGGAAATGAATTTATAAGAAAGGATTCCTTAGAAATGAAATAATTGGATACGAGTATTATTCAGCTGACAATATAAGAACACGCCATCTTTTCTAAAAATAGATGTTAGAGAAAGTTATCACTAAAATGACGTACGAATAAAAAAATCTCATTTCTTCAAATAGAAAATTTACTAAGAATATGTATATGTGTGTCTACTCTAAAGCTGAATTACCGCCTAATGGCGGTTATTCAGCTTTAGAGTAGACACACATATACATATATACACACGTATATACATATATATATGTGTGTGTTTGTGTGTGTATGTGCGTGATGTGTTTTTGATATGAAAGTTCTTAATTACCTGTGTAAAAACACGCTATCCGACATACACATATCTGTGCGTGATGATGCCAAGCTAATTAAAAACCTTGATTCCAGTAAAGCAACTGACCCTGACGGCATTCTAATTGTAGTGCTGAAAAAGTTATAACCAGAACTAGGCCTCATACTTACAAAGCTGTTAAAGCGTTGTCTAAAGGGAAATTTCTTCCGAACACCCTGGAAAACTTCATCAGTATGCTCTGTATTTAAGAATTCATGTGATCGGTCATCTTCCTCTGAGTACAATAAGTCTCCTGTGCGTCATGAATTGCTAGAATCTGTGTTAAACAGAGAAGTGGTCAACCACCTTAGCAAAAATAAAATTCTTAATGACATGCAATATTGTTTCCGTTTTACTAGATCTACAGCAGATGTGCTTATGGTTATATCTCATAGGATTAGCGAATTTCTCGACGAAAGCTTCCTTTCTAGGGCAATTGCTCTTGACATGTAAAAAGTCTTTGATAGAGTATGGCATAAAAGTGTACTTCACAAAATCTCCAGCTACGGTATAGCTGAAATGTCTTTTCAATTATTAAATCATTTCTATCTGATTGGTTAATAAGGGTAGTGGTTTATGTACGGAAATCTGAAGCTCACAGTATTAATGCTGGAGTCCTTCAGGGGTCCATCCTGGGCCCAACTCTCTTCTTGATCTGCATCAATGATCTTCAAAAAAGACATTCTAAGATCATTCGTAGACATTTATTCTGACGACATTACCATCTATGGTAATACATCAAAAGCCGTAAATGACAAAGTTCTCTCTGATTCTCTCTCCTCTGATCTTGAGTACGTGGTACAATGGGGGGAAAAGTGTATGTATGTGCGTGATGAAAGTTCTTAATTACCTGTGTAAGAGTATCTCAAAACACGCTATCCGACATACACATATCTGTGCGTGATGATGCCAAGCTAATTAAAAACCTTGATTCCAGTAAAACAACTGACCCTGACGGCATTCTAATTGTAGTGCTGAAAAAGTTATAACCAGAACTAGGTCTCATACTTACAAAGCTGTTTAAGTGTTGTCGAAAGGAAATTATTTTTAATAGATCTAGAACTAAGCTTCTATATTTACGTTATCAACGCTCTAATCTTCATTTGGTATCAATTAAAATGAATGGCTATCGTCTTGGGGAGGTTTCCTGTTTTGACAAGCTCCCGGGCTTGACCTTTACTCTCTTCCGCTTGCCTGCTTTTCAGCTTACTACAATTTGGTTGTCTTCAAGTTTAACGTAAACAAATTCTTGTTGAACCGTCCTCTTAAGTAATCCAATTTATCAAATTTCCACTACTAACGATTGCTATGATATTGTCCCATGGACTGCTGTACACTCATTAATCTTTATCCTCGGGTGGCCTCCAGGCCTTGATAAGTGGTGACTCTTATGTAAAAAAAAAGTTAATGACAACAGTATCTGCATTGTTATACTGTACAAAAAATCGTGCCTTCCAGTGGTGACCGATCGTGGCACATTTGTCCAGTATCAGAGTGCGGACACTAGTGTCATGAGTTCGATCCTAATCTATGCTGACGTCGGCTAAAAGCTTATTTTGTGTGTTACGCTTACATCCTTTTTCTTCCGAGTGAATGTATTTAATTGTTACTAGCCTGGGAGCCCGGAGTTGCCTGGGTGTTGGGAGGTGTGTGTTGAGTAAAAAAAAAAAGAAGGTGGTAGTAGGCAGGCAGGCTCGAACTCGTATCGTAAAGAAGGAAAAGAATGTGAAAAAAAGTGATATTTATATATATATGCGCCCAAGTCATATGAATAGATATATCTTTTTGAGAACAGAACTTTATAAATCGATAGAAAATTGACTCTGTAATAATATATACGAAATCTGTAGGAATTAAAATATCATATCTATACGTATTTTACGACCGCGCTACACTGGGCATCCCTGCTAGCTTATATAAATATTTTTGCAGTTTTAACAAAAGAGCAACAATAATATCAGCGTGTTTCCATTTATGCTAAGCGTCCACAAAATGTCAACGTCAATATATTACATATGAAAGAGTTCGCTGTGGAATTTCCACAGGTCTCGCTATTATTTGATAATAAAAATAAATAAATAAATACGTCCATATATATCAAGAACGATGCATTCATATATATTTATGTGTAGCAGAAATAAATGGGACTTTTTTCTTCCTCGAATCAATGCCTCTCCCCTGTGCTATGCGGCCACATCTTGACCAGTCAGGGGCACGGAGCGTTGATACTTCCTATCCCCAAAGGAAATCGGCCAGCATCCGGTTTGAGGAAGAACAACTCATTCTTATGCCGAAGGCTCCAAGCAGAACGGACCTCCTTTTCTTCTCTCTCTCCCCACCTCGGTGTTATCTCTACGGTATCGACGATTCAACTGGAATAACTACCGCGATAATACCAGGTGCCGGAGTCCAGCTTTCTACAAGGAAAATACCACATTCTCCTCAATAAACCCTTTCTGTGTTACATTTTATGAAGTTGTTGCGTTTGTCATTTCAGATGCTTGTATCGATTTATTTATTTTATTAGGGTGTACCCTAAAAGCATTACAAACCCTAAAATGGTTGTAAAACCTTCTCCAAACTAGACCTATTTAAGGCTTACCATCAGATTCCAGTGAATCCGGCCGACATACCTAAGACTGCGGTAACAACCCCATTCGGAGCGTTTGAATTACTAACTATGCCTTTTGGTTTACGAAACGCGGCTAGCACATTTTAGTGCTTCATGGACGAAGTAGTGCGCGACTTGGACTTCGTCTATAACTATATAGACGACATCCTCGTGGCACCTGACGAACATGTCACTCACCTCCGCCTACTATTCGAACGGTTTCAGCAATACCAGGTGAGGATTAACCCTGATAAATGCGTTTTCGGTGCTTCGTCACTAGTTTTCCTGGGCCACATTATCAGCCCAGACGGTATATCTCTGTTACCGGAAAAGGTGAAGGCTCTGCAAGACCTTCAACCAGCCACTTCACTTCGCCAACTAAGGCACTTCCTCGATCTGTTGAACTACTACAGACGCTTTATCCCACACTGTGCAGATCTTCTAGCTCCTCTTTCCGACCTATTACGTAACAGGAAGAAGAAAAATGAGCAGATCTCACTTAAAAGCTTTCAATGAAGTGAAAACAAAACTAGCGACAACATCTCTACTTGCACATCCTGTACCCGATGCCCAGTTTTCACTGGTCGTTTACGCATCAGACACAGCTATAGGTTCAGTGTTGCAACTGCAGCGCCAACAACAGTTACAAACTCTCGCATACTTTCAAGACAGCTGAAACCGGCAGAACAACGTTACAGCCCGTTTGGTCGTGAACTGCTGGCAATGTACCTCGCACTGAAACACTTCCAACATTCACTCGAGGGCCGTCAATTTGTGATCTACACTGATCACCGTCCGCTTACATACGCACTTCGTTCAAAGCCGGACAAATATTCTCCCCATGAAACACGCCACTTGGATTTTGTTTCGCAATTTACCAGCGATATCCGACATATCTCAGGTGAGCAGAATGCTGCGGTAGACGCTTTGTCCCGCCTTCCCATTAATTATCTGTCCTCACCATCGGATATCGACTTGCAGCAGATGGCATTAGACCAGCCTAGTCTGAACACGTTGGATCCATCGTCACCTGAATTTGCAACTTGCAAATTCGCATACCTGCCCGTGCCTACTTCGGACACGCAGATCATTTGTGACACCTCAACGGATTCACCTCGACCATTCGTTCCATTGACACATCGTAGAGTTGTTTTTGACCCCCTACACAATTTGGCACACCCCGGATGCAGAGCCACAGTGAAGCTGATTACAGCTATATTTTTCTGGCCAAATATGAGGCGTGATATCACTGCCTGGACACGTTCCTGTGTATCCTGCCAAAAGTCAAAGGTGCACAAGCATATCTGTGCACCCCTTGGAACATTCATCACTCCAGACGCTCGGTTTAGCCATGTGCACATCGACCTGGTTGGACCTTGGCCGGTCAGGACGGGTTTACTTATCTCCTGACCTGTATAGACCGTTTCACATGGTGGCCTGAAGCCATTCCCCTCACAGACATTTCGGCTGAGTCCATAGCGCGAGCCCTTATATCAGGCTGGATATCACGTTACGGAGTTCCCACTACCAGCACCACTGATCGTGGTGTACAGTTTGATTCCCACCTCTTCCAGGAACTCTCCAGTATGCTAGGGATCCAACGTATTCGCACTACAAGCTATCACCCTGCTTCTAACGGGATGATTGAACGCTTCCATCGCCAATTGAAAGCAGCATTACGTGCTTACCCTGACCAACAGCTATGGAGCGAATATGTACTGGTTATCCTTCTTGGCTGTCGTGCTGCTATCAAAGAGGACCTGGGATACTCTTCAGCCGAACTTGTATATGGAGTACCTCTATAATTTCCAGGACAAATGTTGAGCCCGATAGAGTTAACAAAAAACCTCACAGCTCTGTATGTAAATAGAGTGCGAGCTTATTTTAGTAAGCTCCCACCGATGCACACTCGGGAACAGAACATTAGATCTTCAGTCCCAAATGACATTTCGTCTTGGACTCACATTTTTCTTAGAAAGGACGCCGTGAAAGCCCCCCCCCTAACTTCACCTTATACTGGCCCTTATCGCGTGCTTTCACGTATCGATAAACTCTTTACTTTAGATATCAGTGGTAAAAGAGAAACTGTTTCTATTAATAGAGTAAAAAAAGCCTTTCTTGACACAAAAACACACGAGCCACACATTCCCCCAACTTTCACACAGCATCAAAATATGCATACACCTGAAGTAAATGCTCCAAATGAAGACAATCATGTGACCACTACACGTAGTGGTCGACGGGTACATTGGCCGAAGAGACTGTGTAAAACTTTGTATTTCTGTTAAGAAAATATTTTTTCCTTGTTTTCCCTTATTTAAAAAAAAAATATATATATTCTATTAGTTGCAAATATTCCCCAACTTTTCACACAAAAGTATGAACAATTTTTTTTTTCTTTCTCTTAAAAATAAAGAAAAGACATTTTTATTTTTTCGCTATTTGTTATGCTACTTTTTTCTCTGTCGGCTTTCAGCATAAGCAGGGGGTTATGTAGCAGAAACAAATGGGACTTTTTTCTTCCTCGAATCAATGCCTCTCCCCTGTGCTATGCGGCCACATCTTGACCAGTCAGAGGTACGGCGCTTTGATACTTCCTATCCCCAAAGGAAATCGGCCAGCATCCGGTTTGAGGAAGAACAACTCATTCTTACGCCGAAGGCTCCAAACGGAACGGACCTCCTTTTCTCTCTCTCTCTCTCTCTCTCTCTCTCTCTCTCTCTCTCTCTCTCTCTCCACCTCGGTGTTATCTCTACGGTATCGACGATTCCACTGGAATAACTACTGCGATAATACCAGGTGCCGGAGTCCAGCTTTCTATAAGGAAAATACCACATTCTCCTCAATAAACCCTTTCTGTGTTACATTTTATGAAGTTGTTGCGTTTGTCATTTCAGAAGCTTGTATCGATTTATTTATTTTATTAGGGTGTGCCCTAAAAGCATTACAAACCCCTAAATATGAATAACACAAAGAGCTTACAGCTCTTTAAAAAAACGCTAAGTTAGCGAACAAAATAAGTTGTTAATATTGCTAAAAAAAACAAAAAACACAAATAAAACGCCAACAACCAATCTTAAATTTAAAATCGATAAAATTCGTGCATTCAAGTGGTAACTGATCGTGGCAAATGGAATTTAGGAAAACTCATCTCCGGAAAACTCGTCTCTTGAAAACTCGTCCCAGGAAAACTCGTCCCCAGAAAACTCGTCCCCTTTCGCTAGGTAGGAAAACTGGTCCCTTATTGAATAAATATTGATTTGAAAACACATTTTATGATCGGTCTTGAAGGAGATATTGTTTTTTTTTTTTTAAATAGACTATAGCCCCCCCCGTTATTTATAATGCGTTATTTATTATTTTATCAATTATCAACATTTATTGTCGTCCTGTCAAATTTTTCAAAATTATAATTTTACATAACGCATGAGTGCATTTGATATGAGAGAAAATAAAAACATAACAACAACAAAAAAAACTATCAGAATTAAAAAAACAAAACAAAAAAGTAACGAAGAATCGAATCGCTCCCTGTTTTTTAATTTTTATTTTGTTTTTATTATTGTTTTTATTACTCCAAAAAACATCGTTAAAATAAGAACAAAAAAAAATTTGTAATTTACTAATAAATTAAAAGCGAAATACTTTTTGGCGCGAGAGATCCCATGTGCTAACAATCTCTCGTTAACTCATTTTTAATTTTTACTTCAAAATTCTAAAATCAATCATTAAGAGAAAAGTAATCAATAAATCAATTTATTAATCAATTTTATTGAACACTCCGCTATCGTTTATCAAGAATCTTTTTAATTTCATTTTTTGTTGGTTGTTTTTCGGAGGGAGATATAGTTCCCCCCCTCTCTTTCTAAATTATATTTTAAAAAATATTAAAATTTATTATTTTCTTTTTAAAACCAAATATCCTCCAGTAATTTCTTTAATTTACTATTTTTAGCGATAATCAAGACCCCTAAGATGTGATATACCCTCATGTCGGACATTATTTCTCGTTCTCACGTAACACTCGACATGATTTTTGTTTGTTTTCTGTGTTTTTTTTCTTTACCGAATAAACTATTCCAAATAAATTAAACAACAAACAACATAGTCGGCGAGGTAGAAAAATCGATTTTACCCTGTTATAAACAACAGTAAATAAGTAAATTCTTTTTACATTAATATAGAAAAATATGCGGTCTCGTTGATGCACATAATAAACGCTTTAAAATAAGTGAAACCACTACGAACTTAGCTAGTTAGGTAGACAACGGAAACTTAGAAAATCGATTTTATTTACAAAAAAATAATTAAACAAGTAAAAATATTTTTAAAAAATATTATGGTGGGGGGGGCTATAGTCTATTTCAAAAAACAGTATCTCCTTCAAGAACGATCATAAAATGTGTTTACAATCGATATTTATTACATAAGGGACCAGTTTTCCTACCTAGCGAAAGGGGACGAGTTTTCTGGGGTCGAGTTTTCGGGTACGAATTTTCCGGAGACAAGTTTTCAAGAGACGAGTTTTCCCGGGACGAATTTTCCTGGCACCTGGCAATGTGTACATTAAGAGACTGCATGCCCTGCATTTATTACGGGAAGTAATTTTTATGATAGATAAAATCGTGTGATTAATAAATGAAGCAATAGTTGTTTGAGCTTAAAAAGTGTAACCAATCTAACCGATTGCCGGTGTTGATTGAAAAGTAGTATAAAATATTGTTGATTGAAAAGTAGTATTAAATGTTGTTGATTGAAAAGTAGTATAAAATATTGTTGATTGAAAAGTAGTATTAAATGTTGTTGATTGAAAAGTAGTATTAAATGTTGTTGATTGAAAAGTAGTATTAAATATTGTTGATTGAAAAGTAGTATTAAATATTGTTGATTGAAAAGTAGTATTAAATGTTGTTGATTGAAAAGTAGTATTAAATGTTGTTGATTGAAAAGTAGTATAAAATATTGTTGATTGAAAAGTAGTATTAAATGTTGTTGATTGAAAAGTAGTATTAAATGTTGTTGATTGAAAAGTAGTATTAAATATTGTTGATTGAAAAGTAGTATTAAATATTGTTGATTGAAAAGTAGTATTAAATGTTGTTGATTGAAAAGTAGTATTAAATGTTGTTGATTGAAAAGTAGTATAAAATATTGTTGATTGAAAAGTAGTATTAAATGTTGTTGATTTAAAAGTAGTATTAAATGTTGTTGATTGAAAAGTAGTATAAAATATTGTTGATTGAAAAGTAGTATTAAATGTTGTTGATTGAAAAGTAGTATTAAATGTTGTTGATTGAAAAGTAGTATAAAATATTGTTGATTGAAAAGTAGTATTAAATGTTGTTGATTGAAAAGTAGTATAAAATGTTGTTGATTGAAAAGTAGTATAAAATATTGTTGATTGAAAAGTAGTATTAAATGTTGTTGATTGAAAAGTAGTATAAAATATTGTTGATTGAAAAGTAGTATAAAATATTGTTGATTGAAAAGTAGTATAAAATATTGTTGATTGAAAAGTAGTATTAAATGTTGTTGATTGAAAAGTAGTATAAAATATTGTTGATTGAAAAGTAGTATTAAATATTGTTGATTGAAAAGTAGTATAAAATATTGTTGATTGAAAAGTAGTATAAAATATTGTTGATTGAAAAGTAGTATTAAATGTTGTTGATTGAAACGTAGTATTAAATGTTGTTGATTGAAACGTATTAAATATTGTTGATTGAAACGTATTAAATATCGTTGATTGAAACGTTGTATTAAATACTGTTGATTGAAACGTTGTATTAAATATTGTTGATTGAAAGGAAGTATTAAATATTGTTGACTGAAACAAAGTATTAAATATTGTTGATTGATACGCAGTATTAAATATTGTTGATTGAAACGTAGTGTTAATGTTGATTAAAACGTAGTATAAAATACTGTTGATTAAAGCGCAGTATTAAATATTGTTGATTGAAACGTAGTATTAAATATTGCTTGATTGAAACGTAGTATTAATTATTGTTGATTAAAACGTAGTATTAAATATTGTGATTGAACAGTAGTATAATTGTTGATTGAAACGTAGTATTAAATATTGTTTAGTGAAACGTAGTATTATATATTGGTGATTAAAACGTATAAAATATTGTTGATTGACACGTAGTATAAAATATTGTAGATTGAAACGTAGTATTAAATATTGTTGACTGAAACGCAGTATAAAATATTGTGCATTAAACGTAGGATTAAATATTGTTAATTGAAACGTAGTATTAAATATTGCTGACTGAAACGTAGTATTAAATATTGTTGATTAAAACGTAGTATTAAATATTGTTGATTGAAACGTAGTATTAAATATTGTGCTTTGAAACGTAGTATTACATATTGTTGATTGAAACGCAGTATTAAATATTGTGCATTGAAACGTAGGATTAAATATTGTTGATTGAAACGTAGGATTAAATATTGTTGATTGAAACATAGTATTTAATATTGTTGATTAGAACGTAGTATTAAATATTGTTGATTGAAACGCAGTATTAAATATTCCTGCTGTTGAGACGTAGTATTAAATATTGTTGAGTGAAACGTAAAATTAAATATTATTGATTGAAACGTAGTATTACATACTGTTGATTGAAACGTATTAAATATTGTTCATTGAAACGTAGTATAAATATGGTTAATTGAAACGTAGTATTATTGTTTATTGAAAGGTAGTATTAAATACTGTTGGGTGAAACGTAATATTCAATATTGTTGATTGAAACGTATTAAATATTGTTGATTGAAACGTATTAAATATTGTTGATTGAAACGTATTAAATATTGTTGATTGAAACGTATTAAATATTGTTGATTGAAACGTATTAAATATTGTTGATTGAAACGTATTAAATATTGTTGATTGAAACGTATTAAATATTGTTGATTGAAACGTATTAAATATTGTTGATTGAAACGAAGTATAATATATTGTTGATTGAAACGTAGTATTTCATATTGTTGATTGAAACGTAGTCCTAAATATTGTTGATTAAAACTTAGTATTAAATATTATTGATTGAAACGAAGTAATAAATATTATTGATTGAAACGAAGTAATAAATATTATTGATTGAAACGAAGTAATAAATATTGTTGATTGAAACGAAGTAATAAATATTATTGATTGAAACGAAGTAATAAATATTGTTGATTGAAACGAAGTATAAAATATTGTCGATTGAAACATAGTATAAAATATTGTGGAATGAAACGAAGTAATAAATATTATTGATTGAAACGAAGTAATAAATATTATTGATTGAAACGAAGTAATAAATATTATTGATTGAAACGAAGTATTAAATATTATTGATTGAAACGAAGTATTAAATATTATTGATTGAAACGAAGTATTAAATATTATTGATTGAAACGAAGTAATAAATATTATTGATTGAAACGAAGTAATAAATATTATTGATTGAAACGAAGTAATAAATATTATTGATTGAAACGAAGTAATAAATATTATTGATTGAAACGAAGTATTAAATATTATTGATTGAAACGTATTAAATATTATTGATTGAAACGAAGTATTAAATATTATTGATTGAAACGAAGTATTAAATATTATTGATTGAAACGAAGTAATAAATATTATTGATTGAAACGAAGTAATAAATATTATTGATTGAAACGAAGTAATAAATATTATTGATTGAAACGTATTAAATATTATTGATTGAAACGAAGTATTAAATATTATTGATTGAAACGAAGTATTAAATATTATTGATTGAAACGAAGTAATAAATATTATTGATTGAAACGAAGTAATAAATATTATTGATTGAAACGAAGTATTAAATATTATTGATTGAAACGAAGTATTAAATATTATTGATTGAAACGAAGTAATAAATATTATTGATTGAAACGAAGTAATAAATATTATTGATTGAAACGAAGTAATAAATATTATTGATTGAAACGAAGTAATAAATATTGTTGATTGAAACGAAGTATAAAATATTGTCGATTGAAACATAGTATAAAATATTGTGGAATGAAACGAAGTAATAAATATTATTGATTGAAACGAAGTAATAAATATTATTGATTGAAACGAAGTAATAAATATTATTGATTGAAACGAAGTATTAAATATTATTGATTGAAACGAAGTAATAAATATTATTGATTGAAACGAAGTAATAAATATTATTGATTGAAACGAAGTATTAAATATTATTGATTGAAACGAAGTATTAAATATTATTGATTGAAACGAAGTATTAAATATTATTGATTGAAACGAAGTATTAAATATTATTGATTGAAACGAAGTAATAAATATTATTGATTGAAACGAAGTAATAAATATTATTGATTGAAACGAAGTAATAAATATTATTGATTGAAACGAAGTAATAAATATTATTGATTGAAACGAAGTAATAAATATTGTTGATTGAAACGAAGTATAAAATATTGTTGATTGAAACATAGTATAAAATATTGTGGAATGAAACGAAGTAATAAATATTATTGATTGAAACGAAGTAATAAATATTATTGATTGAAACGAAGTAATAAATATTGTTGATTGAAACGAAGTATAAAATATTGTTGATTGAAACATAGTATAAAATATTGTGGAATGAAACGTAGTATTAAATAAATAAATAATGTTTGTAATGAAAAAAAAACCAGCCATACAATATCTGAAAGTTATTATTTTAGTGATAGGACGTGGCAATAATATGGATTAACTCATGCAAAATTATTGTCGAAATTAGTAACATACCCAAGAATTATGAAAAATGAAGTTTTAGTTATTTGATTGGTGTATTTATAATGACATAAACAGCCCAGTCAATGTAACAAATTTATGATTTTAGTAAGAATTGGGCGATTAGATGTGCGCACTCATTAATTTGATTGTCGAAATTCATAGCATATCCAAGAATTATAAAAAATGATGAAATGTGAGGTATTTTATTGAGGTGTTTCTAATGAAATAAACAGCCCAGAAATGTCTCAAAGGTATTATTTTAGTAAGAGGAGAGGGATTATGTGATTAAACTCAGAAAAAAATGACGTTTGAAATTAGCAACATATCCAAAAATTATGAAAAATGATGAAATGTGAGTTATTTGATTAGTGTATTCGTAATGAAGTAGACAGATCACACAATGTATGGAAGTTATTATTTTAGTAAGAGGTCGCGATTATTTTGGTTACTTCATTAAAAATAATTGTGGAAATTAGAACATAATCAGGAATTATGAAAAATGATATAATGTGAGTTACTTCTTTGGTGGGTTTTTAATGAAATAACCAGCCATACGATGTCTAAAAGTTATTATTTTAGTGATAGCAGGGGGCGATAATATGGATTTACTCATGAAAATTGATAGGAAAAATTAGTAACATACCATAGCCTATGTATCAAAGTTTTTATTTTAGTAAGAGTGGCGGCCATAATGTAAGTTAAATCATGTGACATGGTTGTTGAAATTAGTAACATATCCAAAAATTATAAAAAATGATGAAATGTGAGTTATTGGGATGATGTGTTTGTAATGAAAAACCAGCCAAGACAATGTCTCAAAGTTATTACTTTAGACAGGTGAGCGATAATGTGGGTTAAATTGTAGAAATTTGTAACAATCCAAGAATTATGGGATTCAACGAGATACGTCCACATATATACTTACAGATTACCCGGAGTCACCCTGGATTCAATGAGATGCATGCACACGTATGCAAGCAGAATACACGGTCGCCTGGGATGTAATGATATAGATGCAAATATATACTAGCAGAATACTTGGCGTTGCATCGGATTTAATGAGATTGATTGAGATATATACTAGCAAACACCCAGCGTTTCCCGGGATTGAATGAAATAGGCAAGAATATATATTAGTAAAATACCTGGCATCACTTGGGATTTAATGAGATAAATGTGTTGTATATTACCCGCCCTTTCATATACATGCTATAAATTACCTACCCATGGTAAGATACAATTATTTCACATGTGTAATACCCATCTTATGTAGGTAAAATATTCTTTTGTTCGGAATAACAAATAATACATAAACATACAAAATTCCTCTCTCATAAGAATAACAAATATATTACAAAACCAAATTCAATTTTCTCATTGTTTATACGGCCCCGAGCAACATCGGGTAGCCCCGTTAGTCTTCTATATATATAAAAGCTAAAATGTGTGTATGTTTGTGTGTTTGTATGTCTGCTAAAAACTTTCGACAGACTGAACAAAATTCACAAACTTGCTATCATATGGCAACTCCACCCTCCGGACGACAAATATCGAAATTTGGGCATCTGACATTTTAATGTTAAACATTACGTATTTTTAAATCGATTTATAAGTACTCCCCCCCCAAAAAAAACGGGATCCAACTCTACCACATAAAGTGTACACGGGGCCCGTTTTTTTGGGTCATCCTGTATTCAAAAACCGCTAAGTCATCATGTGATCTTGACGTCAGCAAGCTGTAATGGCGGTCTGTATATAAAAACATTGCATATATTGGTTTTTATCGGTAAAAAAAATGCAACAATCATACAACTTAAACAATGAATTTATACGTTATGAAAACGTTACCAAAGTTATTAGCAGGTTAAAAATAGTAAAATCCGAGACTTAAACCAAAAACAATAAGCAAAAATAAGTATCAGACGACCGATGTCTGTTTTCACAATAAAACGAAAAAAAAAACAAAAAAACGGCCATTTTCTTTTTTATATTAGTTACACTATGACCTGATTCTATTGAGAGGGAGGAATGTGGGAGCCAGGAAGGTGGGAGGCATAATATGAGTTAATCGGCGTTTGTTTACTTACACATTTTAATATAATACAAAATGAGAGTTAATGGATTTGGTGACATCCCAGGCATAAATCCTCCTTATTTTCTTAGTGAGGGAGGGGGGGAGATAAAACCGCTTTAATTCTAAGATGCGTATTATATATTTTTCATATATTAAATTAAGACAAGATGTCATATTCCAAACATCACAGCCTGGGATTAGATAAAATTCATGGAATTTTTCCTAGCAGAACACTCGGCGTCGCCTGGGATTGGAAAAAATAGGTTGATATAATTAGCCGATGTAGGTGGAAATACATTGAATGTTCCCTAACAGAATACCCAACATTGCCTGGGATTGGATAAGATGTACTATCAGAATACCCGGTGTAGCTCGGGATTGGATAAAATTGGTTGGTTGGTTGGTTGGTTGTTTTTGTTTTACGACATATCAACCCTTTTCGGATTATTTAATGCCGAATCCAAAGATTTTGAAGAAATTATTTTTTAATAGAATATATTTGTTGTTTTCACGTCGGTTTCTATTTAACCCATAGTTCGGACCCTAACAGGTACTACCACTCCGGGTCAGAGTGGACCTGGGAGCAATGGTAATTAAAGGGTTACTCCACACTCCCCAAAGCCCACAAGCTGGGGCCTCACCACTGGATATAGTTTAAGGTCATATCCAGGACCCCCATTGAGGGACTTTTACCTTCTGCAGGGGGGTAGTCAGCGTATTCTAATGCCCCACCGACAGGGCCAGATAAAATTGGTGTATATGTACTAGCAAAATCACCAGGGATTGTATGACATAGCACCAGCATGACATATATACTAGCCGATTACTTGGCATGGCCTGGGATTGGGTAACATTCATTAAAATTTTTCCTAGCAGAACACTCAGCGTCGTCTGGGATTGGAAAAAATTGGTTGATATAACTACCCGACGTAAGTGGAAATACATTGAATGTTTCCTAGCAGAATACCCAGCGTTACCCGGGATCGGATAAGATTGGTTAGCATATGTACCCGCCATAGCCCGGGACTGGATAAAATTGGTGTATCTGTACTAGCAAAATATCCAGCGTCGCCTGGGATTGTATGACATAGCACTAGCATGACATATATACTAGCTGATTACCCGACATGGCCTGGAATTGGATAAAATTCATGGAATTTTTCCTAGCAGAACACTCGGCATCACCTGGGATTAGAAAAAATTGGTTGATATATGTACTAGCCAAATGCTCAGCGTCGTCCGGGATGGATTACATAGGTGGATATCTGTACTAGCAAAATACCCGGCATAGCCAATGATTGGCTGAAGTAGGTGTATATGCACTAGCAGAACAGTCGGCGTCGCCCGCGATTGTATGACATAGGTGGATGTGTACTAGCAGAATACCATGCGTTGCCTTGGATTGTATGACATAGGTTACGTATAGGTCTGATTCTACACTTTTGAAGGTGGTAGTGCAGTATAGGTCCAATTTGACAATTTTGAAAGTGCTTGTGCAGTACAGGTCCCATTTGACATTTTTCTAGGTGATTGTGCAGTATAGGTCCGATTTTAAAAATTTAGAAGGTGGTTGTGCAGTATAGGTCAGATTTGACAATTTTGAAAGTGCTTGTGCAGTATAGGTCCGATTTGACAATTTTAAAAGTCTTATGCAGTATGGGTCGGTCCTCACAATTTTGAATTCTTTCCCCCTTGTTTATAAACATAAATAGAAGAGATATTTGAAAATTCTTCCCCCCCCGTTTATAAACATAAATAAAATACATTTTTTAAATTCTTCTCCCCTCGTTTATAAATATAAATAAAAGAGAATTTTTTAAATTCTTTTCCCCTTGTTTATAAATATAAATAAAATACATTTTTTTAATTCTTTTTATGACATTTTCAAGAATTCCCCCCCGCCGTTTATAAACATTAATAAAAGATATTTTTGAAAATTCTACACCCCGGTTTATAAACAAAAATAAAAGATATTTTTTTTAAATTCTTCCCCTGCCCCGTTTATAAACATAAATAAAAGAGATTTTTAAAAAATGTTCCCCTCCGTTTATTAACATAAATAAATGACATTTTTTAAATTCTTTTCCCTCGTTCATAAACATAAATAAAAGACATTTTTAAAAATTCTTCCCCCCGTTTATAAACATAAAAAAGACATTTTAAAAAATTCTTCCCATCACCGTTTATAAACATGAATAAAAGACATTTTTTTAAAATTCTCCATCCCCGTTAATAAACGTACATGAAAGATATTTTAAAAAATTCTTTTACCCCCGTTTATAAACATAAATAAAAGACATTTTAAAAAAATATTTCCTCCCGTTTATAAACATAAATAAAAGATTTTTTAAAATTCTCCCTCTCCCCGTTTATAAACATAAATAAAAGACATTTTTTAAAATTCTTTCCCCCCGACATACATAAATAAAAGACATTTAAAACAAAATTCTCCCCCTCCCTGTTAATAAACATAAATAAAGGACATTTTTTAATTCTTCCCACCCCCGCCGTTTATAAACATAAATAAAAGATATTTTTAAAAATTCTCCATCCCTGTTAATAAACATAAATGAAATACATTTTTTAAAATTCTCCCCTCCCGTTTATAAACATAAATAAAAGAGCCTTTTAAAAATATTTCCTCTCCCCGTTTATAAACATAAATAAGAGATTTTAAGAAATTCTTTTCTCCCCGTTTATAAACATAAATAAAAGACATTTTTTAAAATGCTTCCCCTCCCCGTGTATAAACATAAATAAAAGAGATTTTAAAACTATTTCCCCCTTCCCGTTTAAAAACATAAATAAGAGAGATTTAAAAAATTCTTTTCACCCTGTTTACATGCACCCGCCCCCCACACACAAATAAGACATTTTTTTGCTTTTGAGATTTTTCTTTGCCCAGTTTCAGATAAAAAAATTGTCGTCCGCCTATAAAGGATACCAATATGGGATACTACAAGGCCCTTATTACCCAATTACTAAAAGCTCAAGTGGATCATCAACATAGGTTGGAGAAGAAATTGGTTCTTCAACAGAGAACTTGTTACTTCCAAAGAAGGAACAAGGCGAGAAATTGTTACTTCAACAAAAGAGACACGAAAGATTTGTTTTTTTATAAAATGTTGAATAAGACGGAACACAGTGATGACAGCACTGCATTTTCCCAAAACACCATATGGAATTTCATCGATACATTTAACTACCTAACCGATATGACGTTTTACGCTTTTTATGGGAGATACAAGAAGTTTTTCACTGTTGACTACCAGGAGTGGAGCAACGCTAAAAAAGTCCGCCTACTTCTACGGAAGCTAGGGACCACAGAACACAGTAAGTTCGTTGACTATATTTTACCTAGGAAGACAATGAGCTGAAATTCTCCGAAGCGGTCAAACTTTTATCTGAACTCTTCAGCCCAAACAAGACGCTTTTTCATAAGAGATGAAACTGTTTCAACCTGACAAAAACGCGACGACGAAGACTATCTCCCATTCGTGTCTATTGTTAACAATTGTGACTGTGACGATTTTTGGCTGGCTGAATTATTAGTGAACGGTTTCAAACGTTTAATTTTTTCACAGGATCTCGTCTCAGCAAAAAAACGCAAAGATAAGACGACGAGTCCTATCTAGACTCGAATGTGAACAAAGGCTTACTCTCTAGAAGTTGACAGAAATTGTAAAGAACGACTCACGAAACATTGAGAAATCAGGCGTGTCACACGTACGAAGGACTAGTTTCAGACTAATGGATTACTCGCATGGAAAAAAAATAAAATAAAAAACAGACGAGAAGAAAAACCAGGCACAACCAAAGTTCATCCATCCAATCTCCAAACCGAATTCGCCTACAAGGCCGTACAACCGTTGCAGTGAACAACATTGGTCCGATAGATGTTTTTACAAAAACAAAATTTGTAATGAGTGTAGCTGGAAAGACCACAAAGCGACACATTGCAAAAGGAACAAGAACCACAGAATCACAAACGAGATTCAATAGGAAAATCGAGAGGAACCGGCGGAAATACGTCACTGTCAACATCACCAATAAGATAGTGGAATGCAGTTCGACTCTGGCTCAGATCTAAAGACCTAAAAAATGTGGAAGAAACCAACCATGCGTAAGACGAATAAGTCAGCTTGAGTAGTCACGGACGATAAAGTAAAATTTGAGGGAGAACTGATACTCCTTGTGACGTTAAATGGGACTAGCAAAAAAGTGAAAGTTTATGTGCATAAGACATCCAAAAACCTCTTCGGAACGGATTAGTTGGAACGATTGGAATTCTGGGACCAACCTATGAACAAATTCTGCCATAAGGTAGAAAACTCGTTTACAGGGACACATCGACTGAAGGACGAGTTAAAGAAAAAATTTCCAAAAGTTTTCTCATCGAGTCTCGGAAGTATAGGCAGATTCGAACTGAATGAAAACGCTCAACCAGTTTTCAAGAAGAAACGAAACGTCCCGCCTGCGGCAACTAAGAAAATCGATAAGGAACTAGATCGGATACAAAAGGCCGGAATATTATCGAAAATCAGCACCAGTGATTGTGCAACCTCTACTGCATATGTGATCAAAAAGACAAATCAGATTCGTGTATCCGCGGATTTCTCAACAGATCTTTTTCTCACACAGTTTGATCCAAATCTGAAAATAATAGTAGCGAGTGAGGCAAGCTCATATGATGTTGGAGCTTGTATACTTCATATAATGTATTTTTTGTATACTTCATATAATGTATATTTTGCATACTTCATATAATGCCCGACGGTATCAAAAAAAAATAATTCGCGTGATATCGCGCAGATGACACCAGCGCTACATCATCGTTGGAGGAAGAACTGATCGACACTATTTTCGATACATTTGATCTCAAACCTCCCAAAATAGCACCTGAACTAAGATGGTCGGTTCGGAAAAGAAAGGTCACCGATCCACTAATGATTGATCCTAAACGTAAGAAGTAATCAGCTTTTACGAACAAAAAGCTTGGGAGGACGTGTTGGGGACACGCCCCTATTACCAAGAATAACGAACTATTCTATGACGTGACTGTCGTCCATGACGTTACTTCGGGGACGAGAAACGGTTTATCAGAAAGGCGGGGACAGACACGCGAAGCAGATGGTCGATTATAACTAGTCCTGCCAAGAGGCACAGATATTGTTCAATTACCATTTTTATGTATTTTGGTAATACATATTTATTTGTTACTGTGTTTTCTCGTTTCTCATCTCATACGTGCTAGTCAACTGTTGCCTAAGCTCATCGAACTTATCGATTCTTCCCTCGCAACTGTCGATCAATTTCTCACATGATTCAAAAGTCGAATATATCGATTTCCCCCTGTGATTGAAGCCCAATTTACCAATGTCTCAGGGTACACTAACCCGACCATATTTGTAAAGATATGGGCAAATTCTTACTTTACTTTCACCGTTTGTTTTTTTTTCATTTAAAGAATCAACATTCCTCCTATTAAACTCAGCTTAAAGACTTCAAAATTCACTTTTAATTCTAACGTTATTTTTTTCGTCTAAAGACTGGTCTAAAATTACTACTTAATTTCCCATATCAAACTGACGAATGGTAGTTTTAAAGGTTTCCAAACTACTTTGACATCCGAGAAATTGAATCATCACTTGGGGCTTTTCTTTTCTATTTTCGAGAACTGCTTATCCAAATTACCGTAAATACCTATTGAACACCTACCAACTAGAGACACTCTAAGTATTAAAGCATTCGCTGTTAGAGGCACCCAGGGCCAACCCGGTCCCACCATCGCCAGCGGCATGGCTGACATGGCTCTAGCCGAAGCCACCGAGAGGAAGAAGGCCAGTTAACTGAAAAATGCCTGCAGGCAATGTAGGTAAGATTTGTGAAACTGTTACTCTTGATACTATATGAGGGCATTTAAATAGAGAAATCATCAACCACCTCAGCAAAAAATAACCTTTTTAGTGACACGCAATATGGTTTCTGTTCTGCTAGATCTACAGCAGATGAGCTTACAGTTATATCTCGTAGGATTAGCGAATCTCTCGACGGAGGCTACCTTTCTAGGGAAATTGCTCTTGACATACCAAAGGCCTTTGATAGAGTATGGCATAAAGGGTTACTTCACAAGATCTCCAGCTACGGTATAGCTGGAAATGTCTTCGATGTTATTAAATCATTTCTCTTTGATATGTTCATAAGAATAGTGGTTGATGGGCAGAAATCAGAAGCTCTCAGTATTAATGCTGGAGTCCCTCAGGAGTCCATCTTGGGCCCAACTCTCTTCCTGATCTATATTAATGATCTTCCAAATCACACCCTTACATCATTCGTAGACATTTATGCTAATTACACTACTATCTATGGTAGCACATTTAAGACCGTAAACGACCAAGTTCTCTCGGATTTTCTCTCCTTTGATCTTAAGCAAGTGATACAATGCGGAGAGAGGTGGCTGGTTACTTTTAATGCATCTAAAACCAAGCTTTTATCTTTACATCATCAACGCTCTGATCCCCATCTGGCATCAACTGAAATGAATGGCTCTCGTCTTGGGGAGGCCTCATGTTTTGACAAGATTCTGGACTTGACCTTTACTCCTGATCTGAAATGGAACACATACATTAAATCCGTTGCCAAGGCCGCTGGAAAAATGGTGGGATCCTTCTATCGATCCAGTAGATATCTCACTGCTGATGCTGTTCTCTATCTATATAAGAGCCAGGTACGTCCAGGGATGGAGTACTGTTGCCACATCTGGGCAGGAGCTGCTAGAAAGGACTTATCCTGCCTTGATAGAGTTCAAAATGGACTTCGTAGCCTCGTAGGGGATGCCCCTTTCTCTTACCTACAGCCTCTTTCTCATAGAAGAGATGTTGCGAGTTTGTCTCCGCTTTATCGTTATTTTCATGCCAAGTGCTTGGCTATGGTCCTTACTCGTCAGACTTTCACAAGAAACACCCGTCTAGCAGAAAACCCTATCACAAATTTTCCCCACTTTTTATCTGTGCCTTACCCTAAACGTAGATTCCATGAACAAAACTTCTTCCTTAGAACTTCACACCTGTAGAATTATCTATAATCTTACCATGATGTGAACATTGGTTAAAAACTAAGAAAATTTAGTAAACATCTACGCTATTAAATCAGGGCGGTGGTGAATTTGGGAGGGGACATTATTATTATTATTATTATTATTATTATTATTATTATTATTATTATTATTGTTGTTGTTGTTGTTGTTGTTGTTGTTGTTGTTATTTCACTCCGAGTTGTCTCACATGCCATCATTAGTGATCGCTCACTGGCAGTAACCTGTGGTGTTCCCTGGAGACCGAGTTACAAGTATCCCCAGAATTCCAGCGTTCTCCACCTCTTGACCACTCGTGCAGATGAGTGCACGTTATCGCAACAGCCGTTTGCCACTGATTTCTCGTTGGCATCAGCCATTGGTACTTCCTGGGGTTTGGGTGACAAAATGCCCCCCAAGTACCATATTTGAACTGCACACTTCCAATAGAGATCTGGTTACTGCTCTTCCAGCATGGTCTTCCATCATCCCTGGCCCTTCACAACTAGTTTATGTGGCACAAGACGATGTCATCTACACCAGTTTTTTATTATCATTCTTATAATAATAATAATAATAATAATAATAATAATAATAATAATAATAATAATAATGGTGCTTGTGCAGTGTACGCACCGTGCTATATTTTAGATAAGATTTCCAAGTTAAATTTTGATGGTATCTTTTTTCATAAAATTGTTAGGTGAAAGTGCGGAATAGTATGAAAGCCCCCTCCTGTTAAGAATGGCTTTCTAAATAATAACGTCATTATTTAAGCAGAGTGGGTACAAAATTTACTCGTACTTCACGAGAAACGTGGACCCTGCGTAAACAGTGTTTTTATTTAATGACTGCTCCCTGTAAGCGCATGCGCAAAAGGTTTTATTAAATCACGAAAACTTTTTGCAAGTACTATTTGAGGTCAAAAAGGGGGGACATTATTTGAATATGTATGCAAAAATAATTTAACAACAAAATAAAAATCTTTAGTGGAGCAAATAATAAAAAATGAAATAAAATAAAAACAAGCACGAAATAAAAGTATGAATCACATTTACCCTCCATAACCGGATTTAAAAAAAAATAAATAAATAAATACACGCACGGTTAAAAAAAAGTCTGAGATATATACGAAGAAAGTGAAAAAAAAAAAAAAAACGGTTTCAGGGAGCAATCATTAAATAAAAACACCGTTTACGCAGGGTCCACGTTCCCCGTGAAGTACCCATTTATTTATAAGATAAAAAAAACAAGAAAATATGTCAACTAAAATTTAATGTACTCTTTAATTTTTAGTTTATATCAAAACTTTAATTAAAACTGATTAGTTAATGAATTTTTAGGATGAATTTGTGTTCGCATGTCTCGATAGAGAACATAGAAATTCCTATCTCAGTTCCCATTTCAGTCATGTAAATTATTTACAGTTGAAATATTATAAAACAAACAAACTTTAAGTTTTAAATATATTTCAAAGAATAAATTACGCCCGGTGCTAAAATATTGAATTCATCGATCGTTTTAGTTGAATAAAAAAAAAAAAAATTAAAAAATAACTGTCGTGAAAAATGCTTCTAACTTTAAAATATTTGGAAATACTCAGTGAAAAGTTTTATTTATTAATAAAAAACGGACTGAAAAATATTCTCATACAAAAATTGTTTTTTTGCTGTTCAAAAAATAAATAAAATGAAATATTCGATTTTCCTCGATAGATATGTAAGAACATTTCAAAAACAGGTTCACTTACTGTTATAATTTGTTAGATTAAAAGTATCCCAATGTGCAATTATATAATTATCCAAATGGAGAATTGTTCTTTCTCTTTAGAAAAAAATACATGCAAGTTTAAATTACGTTCATAAAATTACCACAAGGGGCAACAGAAAAAAATATTTTTAATGACTATTAGCGTGTAAGGGGCAACGAAAAATATTTTTATGCCTATTAGCCTGGTCACGTGGTTGAACACAAGCCACTTTAGGCACCATATACCTACATGTTGATCTGGTAATGACGTCACGCTGTCATGTTGATCGGCCTTTACTCTCGGTAGCCTCGCCCTAGCCCAGCCACCCTGCCAGGTCGATGAGCGCAGATAGTCTAAACTTCCTTTCTTTTTCCTTCTTTTGATTTTAAACCATACACATTAGTGCACACACATAATGACATATTGCTTTGGGTTTAAGCACAAGATCATAAAAATCTCTTTTCTTTCTGATGTTAGATTCATCTGTTATAAAATATTAAGTCAAATTATCAGTACCGTCGGTTTCGCTTTCCCGAATTGACATATATCTTTCTATCCTTATTAAGTTGTCTATCCACTTTTATTTATTTCTAAATGACCTCAACAAAAGTCTCTCTCTCTCTGTCACAAAAAATCAAATCGACATCGATACCGACGGTTTCAAATCCAGACAATATTCCGAACACATCTGCAATATCAACTACAACTCCAGCGGAGTGCTCGACTACAAAAATATCTAAAAATTGAGAACGCTATATCCTTATCTGGATGCATTATAAAAATCAGAACAATCTCCGTAACGGCGGTTTCCTTTTCTCGAATGTTCAAAGTAAATTATCTGCCCCTCTTCATCCTTATGTACTTTTCACAATTCTTTATTTTCAAGTTAAAAAATATTTCTATTCCTCAGTTTCCTCTCTAATTTTTTCAACATTTGTTTTTCAATGTTATTTTTCAAAAGAATAACTTTTCTCTCATTATGTCATCTTTTCTTTTCGAAAAAATTCTTGGTCTCATGAATGTCCATCCGTCAGTTTAAATCCTTTCAAATTATTGTTAAGAAAAAAATAACATCAAAACACACACGACATCTTTTTTCAAAGTCAGAATAATCATTTTAAATGCTTACAAGTTATTGTCAAGCACAAGTTAACATCAACCACACAATAACATTCGACTCATTGTTCTGGATAATTCACTGAGTCGGCGGTTGAACTGATTTTACATTACATACATTTAGCTAATTTGATGTAATATTATCCAATTTTTATATTAATGTATATGTTCATCATAAGTCGAAAAGAGTAAAATGAAGCAACATACAGACAAGCATTTGTTCAAACTCTGGCATTTATGAGAAAACTAACAGGACCCGTTCACCGGCGTTGCTCGGTGGAAGCATGACACCCCTCTCATAAAAAAATTAAACTACGGTTGTTGTTGGTAGCCACTGCCGTCCCTGGAAAATTGCGAACACTGGCGGTCGTTGTCGAAATGAAATAATCTGGCTTCCACTGGCGATTAGTGCTGGTTTGGGGCGATAACCTGCAGGTACTGCTTGATTCTAAAAATAAACGGAATGTGTAAATCAGTATGAATTAATAAAATTACGAAAAATAATCTATGAGAATGTAAAAACAGAAGTAAATGCAAAAAGAAGAAAACAAAGAAACAAAACAAATATTGCATCCTAGAAGGGTCGATAATCGCTCCAAAATCGAAAAATAAATATTGGTACCCGTAAATGTTTTTTCAGAGTAGTTTTTTAGGGGAGGGGTATAGAGGAATGTAGGTGTTTCGTGCATTTTTATATTCAATGCTGTGTTTACATTTTTTTTTTGAGATGTCGGTCGGAGAGAAGTAGATTTGTTTATAGCGCGTGCGTACAAACCTGACAGCCAGTGAATTACAGTGCATAATACAGGTCTATATATCTCGAAAAATACTTGTGTCATCAAAATGTAAATGAGATTTTCTTATTCAGCATAATCGAAAACATTGTGAAGGTGGACCTAATGTAAGAAATTCCCCCCAAAACAAAAATATTGAAATTTAAATTGATTATTACATTTTCGTTTTAATTTTTAATCGTGTGCAATCGACTCTATAAGTCACTCCGTCGATCCGTCGGTCGGTCGGTCGGTCTGTCGGTCTGTCGGTCTGTCCGTAACACTTTTGTGCTTGGCCTTTTTGGTTAAGATCAAGAGTCTGTTGTTAATAGATGCTGTTCTTAGCCTTTTAAGCTTTTTCTTGGCCTTTTGACCAAGATCAAAGTGTAGTATGCGATTGGAAGAGGTTGCCTCGAGTGGCCTTTCACAAGAGGTGGGTGCATGACGCTAGCTTGTGCATCCGACGAGGCACCAAGTTTGAATTCGTGTTACCACCATAAGCATGGCACACGCGGTACTGGGTCCTACGGAGCCCATCCCGCTAGGTTAGACAAATAAATAGTAAAGAGATTCTTGACTGGTGGTACAAATGAGATCCTGTCCCCCGATTGTTTTTTTTTTAACCTTCCGAAGCTACCCTACCACTACCCCCCTATCTTTTTTGTTTTATCACCCCCTGATCAATCCCTACTCGAAGGTCGCCGCCTACACCCCTTCATCTTCCCCTTTGTTGTTTTTGACAATTATTTATTTTTCCTCCCTACACCCGATAAGAATTCTTCCCAATCCCCACTAGGAATCTTCCCGCTTGTTTTCGGTGCCCTGGAAAACAGTAGGTGATCTAACTTTCTAGATTAGCTCAGAGAGGGACCTTACTAAATGCACTAGGCAATTTTATTTTTTGTATATTTTTTTCTAGATTCCCCACTCCCCAACACAAACTGTTTTTCTTCAAAATTCAAGAACTTTTTATTTGCCAATGAATTGAACTTTTTTCACACACACACACAAACACATTTTAATAATAAATAATAATAAAAAATAAAAACATAAAATAAAATAAAATAAAAAATTATGCACACACACACACACACACACACACACACACACACACACACACACACACACACACACACACAGAAAATATTGCCAGACAAGAGTAAAGTCGCCAAAGACTCCATTTTCACTTTAGTAACAAAGACCCTGCAACACCCCCCTCCCAGATCTTATAGGGCCTTGTGCCTAAATTTGTTTTGTAAATTGGAATTTTACTTTTAATTTATTTTAATTTTACATTGAATTATTTTGATTGTAATTTTCATTTTCACGAAATAAATTATATATGAAGATCAAATTGCAGTATCTGTTCCGGCAGATACTGCAAGCAAAGACCATATGTGTGGGCGACCCCACATATAAAACCTTGGTCAATGTAGAGGCAACCCTTCATACCAATTGTCACTATCCAGCTCCCCTACTCCCCGGGGAGTTGGTCCCCATTTCCCCTTCACTCCTCACATTAAAAATCGGCCTTGTGCCTAATTAGTTCGGTGGGGGAGCAAATAAATACAGCTTTTCTTGGCCTTTTGGTCAAGATCAAAAAATGTTGCCAGTCAAGAGTAAGACTCCAAAGTCTACATTTATTACTTTTAATCACTTTTGTCACAAAGACCCTGAACCCTTCCCCTCCCCAATTTCTTGTAGGGCCTTGTGCCTAATTTTGTTGTTTAAAAATCTTTTGTTTTTTACTTAATTGTATTTTCAAAATTTTAAAAGCAATAAAATATATAAACAAGATCAAAGTGTAGTATCTGTTCTTACTACATGCTGTACTTATGTTTGTAATTTTGTGACATAAAGCGGGGGTCACTTTTATGTATTAATTTAATGTAAAATGATCACCCACTTTACAATCAATCAGTCTCAAAGCCATTCAAGTCATTCTCCAGATCATTCAAGTTTTTTTTTTGAAGGATTCCAGTTATTTTTTTAAGCATTCAAGTCATTATTAAGGTCATTCAATTCATCTTTAAGGTCATTAAAGTCATTCTAAGTCATTTACTTTTTATTTATTTAAGTCATTTCATTAAAGTCATTCTAAGTCATTTACTTTTTATTTATTTAAGTCATTTCAGCCCATTTTTCAGTAATTTTAGATTATATTTAAGAATTTCATGTCAATCCTACATTCACGCATTCATTCATTACACGAGAGCACGCAACTAATGGCTATCGGCCTTGTTATTTTACAAATCCCGTGTATTTGTGTTTGATAAATCGAGATAGAAGATTAATGCTAAATATGTTACCGAGAAGCGAAAAATACAATCACATACTTACGTGAAGTTTCTTATAAATTTATTATTATGGATAAGATTATTTCGTAAGTAAAGCTGTTTCCAGTGTGAACTACTTTTTATTTATCATTTTTAGGTAGCATGTATAAATGGCTGCAATTCTCTAATCCTGTCGCATGATGGTTATTAGTGTCCAAGATAACTGCCTAGTTGGTCTAAGTGGTCCTTGAGCGCCAAATATCATTCTCAGAAGAACTACTCTGAACGTGATGAGAATGATTCCGTGCCGCAAAAGCATTCGCAAAAGCCGACATCCCCCGACTCTCTCTTTTTTATGGCATCGGAATCTACCTTTAATCACTGACAATTTCTTCAAACTTTTGTTGTCTCCGGTAAGTGATTTTGATTTCTCGCTGTTCGTGACCTCACCGATTCGCCATCAAAATTATCGAGTTATAAATTTGGTCACGGAATGATTCCGCAAGAATCTCACGTATTTTTCTCAAATATTTAATTCCCCGTCAACTCCTCTCATCCATCGAAATTACTGTAGTCCGGCTACAAAACTCATACTTTTAGATTTAGATCGGCGGTTCTGCTACAACTTATGGATTCCAGTTTATATAAGAAATCGGTTTTAGACTTTCTCAAACATACCATCGTTCAATATATTAATATTTGTTCATATAGTGTTATATACTGGTCTATATAATGTATGGTCCTGGATATGACCTTAAACTATATCCAGTGGTGAGGCCCCAGCTTGCGGGCTTTGGGGAGTGTGGAGCCACCCTTTAATTGCCATTGCTCCCAGGTCCACTCTGACCAGGAGTGGTAGTACCTGTTAGGGTCCCAACTATGAGTTAAATAGAAGCCGACTTTAAAACAACAAATATATTCTATTAAAAATTTTCTTCAAAATCTTTGAATTCAGCATTAAATAACCCGAAAAGGGTTGATATGCCGTAAAAAAAACAACCAACCAACCATATAATATATGTATATATAATGTGTGTATATATTTACGTGTTCATGCGTGTCATCTATGTTCATGTATGTTTGTTTCACCGTCCATATCGTCTCTAGCTTGTTGAGTGTATGTACGTGTCGATATATATATATATATATATATATATATATATATATATATATATATATATATATATATATATTACAGAGATTTTGTAGTTGCCTAATGTGTATAATATGTCAGTTTGTATAATGTCTATCAAGTTAATGCTGAGTGTAGACGACTGTATATACATGCAATAAACACTTCACTAGACGCGAGGACAAGGACAGTTTTATTTTTTTGTTTTTTTTTGCTGAAACGTTTAACATCTTTTTGGGGGTAGCCTGCCAAAAGATTTTCTCCAAAAGACATCAAACGCAAGATTATATTTTATAGAGCATTTATTCCTTAAATGTTCCCCGGTTTGGAGTTGCACATTCCTTGGACTCTACATAATTCTGTATTGTCAACCGTCAGTGCCTCCGTGGACCTCAGCGACTAAATCCCCCATCTGCAATCTAATTCGACCCCTCTCTGACTCCTCTAACTGACTGGCTCTCTAACTCTCACTGACTAAACGTATATATATATGAAAAAGTATCCCTTTATTTAACTCTCTCTGACGTCAAAAGTCAATCTTATTCTAAATCGAGTTTTGTTTCTCTAACATTTCAAACCAGCCTGCTTTCCATGATACCGAATTCCGTTACGACTGAACAAATTGTTTTATTTTTCAGCATTCCTTTTTGTTATCAAAGCATTTTTTCCGAATGATTTTTATTTCATAAAATCTGCTTCTCTATACAATTATAATAATCGCTTAGTTAACTTGGCGCTAATATCTAACAAAAGTGAATGTGATAAAGAAGGATTGGAATTGAGATGCATTAAAAGCTTAAATTGGTAAGACATATATATTGTCCCTTAATACTTATATCATGGCCAATACTAATCAGATTGCAGACTTTTTAAACAGTTGGAGATTCAAGTAAGAAGTGGCTGTTTCACTATTGTGTTCATCTCTAAGAGGCAAATTATTAAAACCTTTGCATCTCAATCTTACTTTACGTTTTCCATCCTTATCTCCATCGTTTAACGAATTTTGTGTTTTTATTATTCCTTATCTTCCGAATTTTCCCATTCACATATTCTGTTATTTTCGGTTGTTCAATATATGTATTTCAAATATCCATATATATTCTAAAAATATTTCAAATATCCATATATATTCTAAAAATATTTCAAATATCCATATATATTCTAAAAATATTCCAAATATCCATATATATATATTCTAAAAATATTTCAAATATCCATATATATTTTTTATAAATATATGGTTTCGCTTTTCGTGTCTTCCGTTCGCTATTGTTACAGAATCAACCGTATCCACTTCCGGTAGCTTGATCTTTTTTCCAAGCAGTGATCTTTGACATTACCTACAAATATACAAATTATTTTTTTTGGGAGAGGAAAAAGGATCGTTTTAAAACTATATCTACCTCAGTATTTTCTTTAGTTTTCTATTTTTGAGCGATTATCGAGACTCCTAAGACGTGATCCTCATGTGTCGAACATTTTTTGTTCCAAAGTAACACTCGACTTTACTTACTTTTTTTTAACTAAATAAACTCTTTTAAATAAGTTGAAAAACGAAAAACTTACAAAACTAGGTAGAAAACGAAAACTTAGGAAAAACAACAGTAAACAAGTAAAAATATTTTTTAAAAATATTATGGGATGTGCAATCTCTTTTAAAGACAATATCTTCTTCAAGAACATAAAATGTGTTTTCAATCGATATTTATTCAATAAGTGTTGTGGGGGAATCACCCTCCAAATGGACTCGTCGGGGCGTGCATGCTACATCGAATGCCGGATGGCTCGAAACAGCCTATTGCTTTCGCATCACGGACTCTCTTGCCAGCGGAAAAGAATCATTCTCAGATCGAGAAAGAGGCCCTAAGAATTATATTTGCAGTTTCAAAATTCCACCAATTCTTGTACGGAAGACATTTTTTTTTACAAATCTACCAGAAGCCGTTGATATCCATTTTTGGATCAAAAAAAGGACTTCCAACATTAACTGCGAACCGACTTTTTAAGATGGGGAACTATTCTGCTGAACTATAATTTTACAATTCAATTTCTCCCCTCAAAGAAACTAGCCCATGCAGACGGTCTATCGAAACTGATTCTTGCCAAAATGGAATCTCTTGAAGATTCAGTAATCGCGACACTACGTATTAATAGTGATGTAAAAACCACGATAAACAATATTATCCGCGAACTGCCGGTCACACTTCAGGAAATTAAGTCAGAATCCCTAAATGACAATTTCATTCAAACCACGAAGCAGAAATTAGCACTGGGTGACACCAGTTCAGACATTTTTTCTGGTTGCGACGAAATACTGTTATACGATTAAAGGGCTGTTATCCCCCAAACCCTTCAAAAAAGAATTCTCAGGGATTTTCACATGGGGCATCCAGGAATAAACAGAATGAAAAGCCTAATGAGAAGTTTTGTTTATTGGCCAGCTATGGACCAAGATATTACCGACATGGTAAACAGATGCAAAGGTTGTGCTTTGGCTGCAAAAGCACCACCGATAACATATAACCCTTGGCCTAAGGCTGAACAACCATGATCGAGTATTCACATCGATTATACGGGACCTGTGGAGTATTTTTACTACCTGATAGTAGTTGACTCTTACTCTAAATGGCCAGAGGTACTAAGATGCAAAAAACCGACGACAGCAACAACGACAAATTTTTTATTGGAATTGTTTGCTCAGTTTGGGGTTGTAGACTGTTTGGTTAGCGACAACGCTACACAGTTCACCTCGACAGAGTTCAGAGAATTCTGCAAGACGTATCAAGTCAAGCATATTACGACACCCCAGTACCACGCCAGAAGCAACGGCTAGGCCGAAAGCTTCATTGATACACTTAAAAGGGCATTAAAAAAGGCGTCCGGTACACTGACAGAAAAAAGGCTTTTCAGCAATTTCTGCAGGTTTATAGAATCACGAGAAATTCGAACAAACCAGATGATCCCAGCAGAAATCATTTTTGGACGGAAAATAAAATCCGTATTTGATAAACTGCTACCCAAACACATAGTACACAACAGAACCTTTACAATGGCAACGAAACTGTTTAACAGCGGAGACACCGTGTATTTTAGACATTTTAGAAATAACGTTTCTTTTTGGGAACAGGGCATGATCTTACGAAGAATCGGCCATGTGATATACATTATTCAGAGCCCAAAGTTCCAACAGAAGAGGCACCTGAACCAAATCAGGAAACGCTTCTACGAGGATCAAGAAGAACCACCGCAGGACGACAGTGAGGCGATTGAAACTGTGTAGGACTGTTTTGACATAGACCCTTCAAAAGGGGTATCAGAACCGAGACGCTCCAGCAGAAAGAGGAAGTGCACAGACTCCTTGGTTGTCTGCCCCAAAAGGAAGAAATACTGATTTTCACAACCGCGGAAATCAGCTTGGGAGGGGGGTGTTGTGGGGGAATCACCCTCCAAATGGACTGTTCTATCCATTATATAAACCATAGACCTTTTGATCCCAGGTGTGGATTAAACACCAGAGCGACCCTCGCCTGCTCGGTCACGTTTACTACTCTTTTCAGTTTTAACCCTTTTACGTTGCTGTGCCAGTAATAAATTGTTTAAACTCTATTCCGTTGTTCTGTTTTCTTTGTGGCTTATCACAAGGCATAAAAATAAGGGAGGTTTTCCTACCTAGCAAAAGGGGACGAGTTTTCTAGATACGAGTTTTCTAGGTACGAGTTTTCCGGATACCACTTTTCCGGGCACGAGTTTTCCGGAGACGAGTTTTCCAGGAATTAGTTTTCCTAAATTAGCTTATGCATAAACATTTTACTAACTCTAGATCATCAAAAACCTGTTTTTAACCAAAATAACGTGAAAGGGGGTCATAATTGCGCTCTTAATGCAGTCAAAGAGACACGGACACAAAACACTGATACATTGCATGAAACAAATACCTCATATAACGTGAATTGTATCTGTGAAGAAAAAGAAAGTATATCTATTATGGTAAGTGGCTGAAAAAACAGTACTCAAAAACGACACGGTAGACGGCTGACTGTGAAACAATCAGGGATCATATCAGAAACGTTTTGTGGAGTAGTATCTTTCTCTTCTTGTGGAACAATGTGCAAATTAGACTACTGAATGGTTCAAAGCAGCAATTGAAAACACGTTGCCATACGTAAGTACTTTATCAAACCACACTCACCACAAAGACAGCATGAATTCCGCAGACTTATGCAACAGAAGTACACTACAAATAGGCTAAAGTTAGAAGAAACTAGGAATAATTGTAAGAGAGAAATAGCTGCAGCCAAGAGAAGGCATTCCATAATCATCAGAAAACACATCGAGTCGCAGAAACGAAGAACTCGTGATTTCTTTAAAATTTATAACAGTGTAGTAAATAATGGACAATCGACAATTCTCCCACTATTTAACAACATTCAGATTATTTGCACAGCAATTGAAAAAAACAAATCTGCTTGCCCAACGTTTTTCCTCCAACTCCACTTAAGACTCAGCAGGCCAATTGTGGGGTACATGGTTAGAAAAGAAAAAAAAACGTACCGAGTGTATCTGCATAGCTCTTTGGGAAAGAAGAAGGAAAGGATGGCCAGCGCATTTGTATACGCGAAGGACATCTTGGGAAGGCAGAGCATGATGGGAGAAGCTATTTTTTTTCCTGTCTCTTCCTTTTTTTTCTAGATAGGAGGATATAAAAGCAGGGAAAAATTCCCGGGGGGGGGCAGAGAGTAAAGAGTCGTGAACATCTCTTGAAAAGGATTTTGTATTGCTGACGTTCGGATTGTGCGGTGTGACATTGGTGGCGAGAGGCCAGGTGTGGTCGATTGGAAAAGAAGAGGGCAGAAACGTGCTGTTGTCAAGAGAGTGACTCACTCCTTCCCGAACCCCAGAGCCGAATCCTGATTATAACCCTAGACCACTCCCTCCTAAATTTCCCTTTGATGACAATAGCCACACTCGATGGCCTGGAAATCACCTCTTTCCTTGTTCGTTATGCTATAATAAATCTAAACACTTCGGACGCATGTGAGCCCTATCTTATCCCTGCTAAAATACTAAAAGATGCTCCACTGAGGTTGCTCCGGTTCTTTCCAAGCTCTACAATAAATGCCTTAACGAGTCTTGCTTTCCCGACTGCTGGAAAATTGCTTCTGCGGTACTAGTTTACAAGAAATCTGGCAAAAGAACTGACCCAATCAATAATCTCCTCATCCCTCTCTTCGCCAAGTCCTTATTGAATTTAGCACTAGTCCGCCACCTCACAGACAACCAACTTTTATCCGACCAAGAGTATGGATTTTTAACAAGTCCGTTCTACTGCAGATATCCTAACTGCAATCTCCAAACGTATATACCAAGCACTGGATAAGGCAGGAGAAGCTAGGTAAGTAAACATATCTAAGGCGTTTGGTAGAGTTTGGCACGATAGTCTTTTCAAGAAAATCAAATTATAAATGTGTCTTAGTATGTGTCGTAGTATAAACATTTATTATTTTTCTTGTTATAAAAATCTATTTAAAAATATGTTAAACCCTTTATATTATATATTATTTATATCCTGATTTGTTACGATTCCGATTTTGTGAAATTCATTTTAATATGAGAACTTGCGATTCGTTAGGTTAACGTTGGTACATGGTACATTGCATTTAATTGTCTTACGTTAGTACGAAGGTCAATATCTATTAAAGAAATTCATTTATTGGTAGTTTATTATGTCATTTGATACATTCGGAGCAGATTTCTTGTCTTCGTAGCTAATTTACACGTCTCGCATGTGCCCATCCTACGTTGTGCTCATTGAAAGGTGGGAAAACCTATAAATATTATTGGCCCCGGTTAACTGTTCACTACAAATACTTAAAAATTAATGATAAAATAATTTTCGAATTACAATCAAATATGTTTCTGGATGTTTTTAGATGCATTGATTATTCCTATTATTTGGATTCTTCGGACTACTGTCCTCATCTTAAGTGTTATTCGCACAGCATTATAGTTAATGTAGCCTACGGCTTTGTTCAGATGGATCAAGGTCAACTCAGGAACTTATCTCTCAAACTGCGGAAGGATTGTTGCGTAGTGGATATTGAACTTGGTAAAATCCATATATAAGTTACACTTTTTTGGCGATTGAAGGTTAAATCATCAGTGCAAGCGACATTCAAAAATACAATTGAGAATTATTCAAGACTTCTATTTAGTTTTGGCTGACGGAATGAGAGCATGATATAGCCGTGGATTAAATAGAGGGTTCTGTTCAAAATTCCGTATCGATTCCTAAGTTTGAGAGAAAGATATCCCGTGTACGACAAGATTCACTTGAAGAAGATCATAGGTTACAATAACGAAAACATTGTGTGAAAATATAAAAAACAGATCAAATGCATTCAAAATCAAAATAAATATATTCAAAATAAGAATAAATATATAAAAATCAGAATGAATATATTAAAATATCTGAATAAATTCATTAAAAAATCAGAATAAAGATATTCAAAATCAGAAAAAAATATTCACGATCAGAAAAATATATTCAAAATCAGAAAAAAATATTCACGATCAGAAAAATATATTCAAAATCAGAAAAAAATATTCACGATCAGAATAATTTTTTTCGAAGTCAGAATAAAAATATTCAAAATACGAACTAATATATTCTGAATCAGAACAAATATATTCACAATCAGAATAAATATATTCAAAATAAGCACAAATATATTAAAATCAGAATAAATATATTCAAAATCAGAATCAATGTATTAAAAATAAGAATATTCAACCTCAGAATAAATATATTCTAAATCAGAAAAATATATTAAAATAATGATAAATATATTAAACATAAGAACAAATATATTCAAAATAAGATAAAATATATTAAAAATAAGAACAAATATATTAAAAATCAGAATAAATATATTCTAAATACGACCAAATATATTCAAAATCAGAATAAATATATTCAAAATAAGAATAAATATATTCAAAATAAGAAAACATATATTCAAAACCAGAAAAAATATATCAAAATAAGCAAAAATATACTCAAAATCAGAAAAAATATATTCAAAATCAGAAAAAAATATATTCTAAATGAGAATAAATATTTTACAAAATCACAAGAAATTTATTAAAAATCAGCAAAAAAAAATATTCAAAATCAGAAAACAATATTCAAGACCAGAATAAGTATATTCAAAATCAGAATTAAAATATTCAAATAAGAATAAAGATATTCAAAATCAGAGTAAAAATATCCAAAATCAGAATAAATATAATCAAAATCAGAATATAAATATTAAAAATCAGCACAAATGTATTCAAAATCAGAATAAATGTATTCAAAATCAGAATAATATATGCAAAATCAGAATATATTTATTCAAAATCAGAAAAAATATTCTAAATCAGAATAAAAATAATCGAAATCATAAAGCATATATGTAAAAATAGAATAAATATATTAAAAATCATTACAAAAATATTCAAAATATTAAAAATCCAAAAATATATTCAAAATAAGAATAAATATATTCAAAATAAGATTAAATATATTCAAAATCGGAATAGATGTATTAAAAATCAGAACAAATATATTCACAATCAGCACACATATATTCATACTCAGAATAAATATATTAAAAAATAAGACAAAAAATATTACAAAATCAGAAAAAATATGTTAAAAATAAAGACAAATATATTCAAAATCAAAAAATATATATTCACAATCAGAAAAAATATATTCTAAATCAGAAAAAATATATTCAAAATCAAAAGAAATTTATTAAAAGTCAGAATAAAATATTCAAAATCAGAAAGAAAATTAAAATCAGAAAAACATATTCAAAATCAGACTAAAAATATTTTAAATCAGAATGATGATATTTAAAATCAGAATATATATTTTAAGAATCATAATAAATATATTCCAAATCAAAACAAATGTATGCAAAATCAAAACAAATGTATTCAAATCAGAAGAAAAATATTCAAATTCAAAACAAAGATATTCAAAATCAGAAGAAATATATTCAAAATCATAAAAAATATATTCAAAATCAGAATCAATTTGTTCTAAATCAGAAAAAATATTCCAAATAGGAACAAACATTAAAAAAACGGAATAAATTTATTAAAAATCAGAAAACAATGTTCAGGATCAAAATAAATTTAATCAATATCAGAATAAAAATAATCAAAATCAGAAAAAACATATTCAAAATCAGAATTTATATATTCAAACTCAGAATAATAATATTCTAAATCAAATTAAGAATATTCAAAATAAGAATAAATATACTCAAAATCTGAAGACGTATATATAAAACCAGAATAAATTTATTGTAAATCATGGGAAATTTATTCAAAATCAGAATAAATATGGCCAAAATCAGAATTAAAATATTCAAAATCAGAATGAATATTAAAAATTAGAATAAATATATTAAAATCAGAATAAATAAATTCAAAATCAGTATAAATATATTCAAAATCAGAATAAATATATTCTAAATCAGAATAAATATATTCTAAAAATGTTTGAAAATGCCAGAACAAAAATATTCAAATTCAGAAAAAATATATTCAGAAGCAGAATAAAAATATTTAAAATCAGATAAAACAAAATCAAAATCAGAACAAATGTATTCAAAATAAGATCAAATGTATTCAAAATCAGTATAAAAATATTCCAAATCAGAATAAAAATATTAACATCAGAACAAATATATTCAAAATCAGAATAAATATATCCAACATAAGAATAACAATATTCAAAATCAGAAAATAAACATATTCAAAATCAGAACAAATATATTAAAAATCAGTATAAATATATTCGAAATAACAAGAACATATTCATAATCAGAATAAATATATTCAAAATCAGAACAATTATATTCATAATCAGTATAAGTATATTCAAAGTAAAACGAAATAATACAAAATCAGAAAAAATATAGGAAAAACAAGAAAAAATACATAAAAATCAGGATAAATATATCCAAAATCAGCAAAAATATGTTCTTAATCAGAATGAATATATAAAAAATCTGAACAACATTATTAAAAATTAGCATACATATATAAAATATCAGAATTAAATATTAAAGATCAGAATAAATTTGTTCAAAATCTGTAAAAAAAATTTCAAAATAAGAATAAATTTATTAAAAATTAGAATAAAAATATTCAAACACGGAAAAAATTCAAAAGCAGAATAACAATATTCAAAATAAGAATAAAAATATTCAAAATCAGAATAAATATATTAAAAAACAGACTAAATATAGTCAAAATCAGAATAACAATATTCAAAATCAGAACAAATATATTTAAAATCAGAATGAATATATAAAAATTAAGAATAAATTTATAAAAAATCAGAAATGAAATATTCAAAATCAGAAAGAATATTCAAGATAAGAATAAATCTATTCAAAATCAGAAAAACAATATTGAAAATGAGAATAAATTTATTCAAAATCAGAAAAATTATAGTCTTAATCAGAACAAATATATTCAACCTCAGAATAAAAAAAATAAAAATCAGAATAAATATATTCAAAATGAGAATAAACCTGTTTAAATTCAGAATAAAAATATTCAAAATCAGAAAAAATATTCATGATCAGAATAAATTATTTAAATATCTGGAAAAATATTCAGGTTAAGAATAAGTAAAAAACAATAAAAGAAAAAATATTCAAAATCAGAAAACAATTCAAAATCAGAATGAAATTATTAAAAATCAGACTGAAAATATTCAAAATCGGAATAAAAACATTCAAAATCTGAATAATCATATTATAAATCAGAATAAATGTATTAAAACAAAAAAAATGTATTCAAAATCAGAATAAAAATATTCAAAATTAGAACAAATAAATATATTAAAAGACGTAACGTATGTAGTCAAAATCAGGAAAAATATTAAAGATCAGAATAAATTAAGCCAAAATCCGGATAAAATATTCAAAATCAGAACAAATATATTAAACATCAGATTACATATATCCAAAATTAGAATATATATATTCTCAATAAGACTGAACATATTTAAATCAGAATAAATATATTCAAAATTAGATTAAATATATTTAACAACATAATAAATATATTCAAAATCAGAACTCATATATTCAAAATCAGATAAAATATATTCAAAATCAAATTAAATATATTCAAAATCAGAATAAATATAGTCTAACTCAGAAAAAATGTATTCAATATCAGATTAAATATATAAAACATCAGAAGAAATATGTTAAAAATCGGAATAAAAATATTCAACATCAGATTATATATATTCAAAATCAGAATAAGTATATTCAAAATCGGAGCCAATATATTCAAACTCAGAATAAATAAAAATCAAAATAAATATATTAAAAATCAGAATTAAAATATTCCGTTTCAGAATAAAAATATTCAAAATCAAAATAAAAGTATTCAAAATCAGAATACATATATTCAAAATAAGAATACACATTCAAAATCAAAGCTAATGTATCAAAAATAAGAATAAATATATTCAAAGTAAGAACAAATATCTTCAAAATCCGAATAAATATATTCAAAAAAAGAATACGAATATTAAAAATCTAAAAAATTTACTTAAAATCAGTATACACATATTCAAAATCTGAATAAAATTATTCAAAATCAGTATAAACATATTCTAAATAAGAATAAATATATTCAAAATATGAATAAATTTGTTCACAATCAGAATAAATATAACAAAATCAGAAAAAAACATATATTCAAAATCAGAATAAATATATTCAAAACCAGAATAAATATATTCTAAATAAATAAATAAATAAATATATTCAAGATCAGAATAAATATATTCAAAATAAGAATAAAAATATTCAAAATAAAAATAAAAATTGTCAAAATCAGAATAACCATATTCAACATCTGAATAAATATTTTCCAAATAAGAATAAAAATATTCAAAATCAGAATCAATATAGACAAAATCGGAATAAACATATTAAAAATAAGAATAAATATATTAAAATAGGAATAAATATATTCAAAAAAATAAATGTGTTCAAAATCAGAATAAAAATATTCAAAATCAGAACAAGTATATTCAAAATCAGAATTAATATATTCAAAATCAGAATAAATATATTAAAATCCAGAATAAATATATTCTAAATAGATAAATATATTCAAGATTAAAATAAATATATTCAAAATGAGAATAAATATATTGTAAATCATAATAAAAAAATTCAAAATCAGGACAAATGTATTAAAAAACAGAATAAATTTATTCAAAAGAAGCAAAAATATTCAAGATGAGACAAAAGTTTTAAAAAATAGGAATAAAAATATTCAAAATCAAAACAAATCTATTTAAAATAAGAATAAATATATTTAAAATCAGATTTAATATATTCTAAATCATACTAAACATATTGAACATCACAATTAATATATTCAATATCAGAATAAATATTTTCAAAATCAGAATACATATATTAAATATCAGATTAAATATATACAAAATCAGAATAAATATATTCCAAATCCGCATAAATATATTCAAAATAAAAATAAATTTATTTAAAATCAAAACAAATATATTCAAAATAAGAACAAATATATTAAAAATCAGAATAAATATATTCAAAATAATAATAAATATATTCAAAATCAGAATAAAATATTAAATATCAGAATAACAATCTTCAAAATCAGAAAAAATATATTAAATATCTGAATAAATATATTCAAAATCAGAATAAATATATTCTAAACCAGAATAGAAATATCCAAATCGGCAAAAATATATTCAAAATCAATACAAATATATTATAAATCAGAATCAATATATTCTAAATAAATATATATATATTCAAAATCAGAACAAGTATATTAAAAATCAGAATATAAATATATATTGTAAATCAGAATAAAAATATTCAAAATCCGAATAAATAAATTCAAAATAGGAACAAATATATTAAAAATCAGAGCAAAAATATTCAGATTCAGAATAAATATATTCTAAACAAAACAAAATTAGAATAAAAATATTCAAAATCAGAATATAAATACTCAGCATCAGAATACATATATTACAAATCAGAAAAAAATATATTAAAGATTATAATAAATATATACAAAATCAGAACAAATATTCAGAATCAGAATAAATATATTAAAAATCGGTAAAATATATTGAAAATCATAATAAATATAATCAAAATCACACCAAATGTATTAAAATCAGAATAAATATATTCAAAATCAGAATAAATATATACAAAATCGGAATATATATATATTCTAAATCAGAATAAATATATTCAACATCATGATAAATGTATTCAAAATCAGAACATATATATTCAAAATCGGGATAAGATAAAATATATTCAAAATTAGAATAAAAATATTCAAAAGCAGAATAAATATATTCCAAATAAGAAAAAATATTTTGAAAATCAGACCAAATATATTCAAAATCAGAATAAATATATTCAAACTCAAAATAAATATATTCAACATTAGGAGAAATATATTAAAAATCAGAATAAATATTTGCAAAATCAGAATAAAAATATTCAAGATCAGAATAAAAATATTTAAAATCAGAATCTAAATATTCAAAATCAGAATAGATACATTCTAAAATCATAATAAAATATTAAAAAATTAGAATAAATATATTCAAAATCAGTATAAATACATACAAAATTAGAACAAATATATTCAAACACAATAATTATATTCAAAATCAGAACAAATATATTCATAATCAGAATAAATATGATCAAAATCAGAATATAAATATTTAAAATCAGTATAAGAATATTCAAAATAAGTATAAAAATATTCAAAATCAGAATAAAATATTCAAAATCAGAATAAATTTATTCAAGATCAGAATAAATTTATTCAAAATCAGAATAAATATATTCAAGATCAGAATAAAATATTCAAAATCAGAATAAATATATTCAAGATCAGAACAAAATATTCAAAATCAGAATAAATTTATTCAAAATCAGAATAAATTTATTCAAAATCAGAATAAATTTATTCAAAATCAGAATGAATTTATTCAAAATCAGAATGAATTTATTCAAAATCAGAATGAATTTATTCAAAATCAGAATGAATTTATTCAAAATCAGAATAAATTTATTCAAAATCAGAATGAATTTATTCAAAATCAGAATGAATTTATTCAAAATCAGAATGAATTTATTCAAAATCAGAATGAATTTATTCAAAATCAGAATGAATTTATTCAAAATCAGAATGAATTTATTCAAAATCAGAATGAATTTATTCAAAATCAGAATAAATTTATTCAAAATCAGAATGAATTTATTCAAAATCAGAATGAATTTATTCAAAATCAGAATGAATTTATTCAAAATCAGAATGAATTTATTCAAAATCAGAATACTTGTATGGAAAAATAGCAGCAATTGATTAGTTTTCACATTCTCTTGAATAAAATGCACGTAATGAAGCCATCAAGTGTTTTTATGAACACAGTTGACCGTTTATTTCTATTTTTTATAACAACAATATGGCATTTTTTATGAGAATCTGGTTTGTTTATTTAGGAATATTTTTTTAAAATTCAATATGAAAATTGGCGAGGAATGCATGTATCCCAGTATTTATTTCATTGCTCAATTGTATCAGTTACACACCTACACAGAAAATGTGTTTCATTCTTGAAGAGAGTTATCATTCAATTAGCATGCTGATTTCCACAGGGAGTGAACATAAACGTTTCTGTGTAGCTTTCTTGGCACAAGTATATATTTATACGTGTATATGTAAAGTATATACGCTAGTCTTATAATAGGGAAAATATGATAAAATCTCATCGCATCTGCATATATATATATATATATATATATATATATATATATATATATATATATATATATATATATACCATTGCTTTCTGTATCTGCATTCTAATTTCCCTTTTCTGAATTCGTAGACAAGTGTAGAAGTGAACAAAAGAAGAATCGCAGAATTGGCCAATTCTTCATTCACCTAGAAATATTTTCTTTCGTTCGCTTTTTTTATCAGATGAACATTTTGTCTTTTATTCATTTTCTGGAAAGAATTAACATCAAGAACGCTGATTGAATCAGTTTTCTAGATACGACCTCTTTCTCGTTCTAGATTGGAATCAGATGAGACATCATCGCATAAACAATACTAACATTTCCAGCCAAACATGAATCAACAGATTCGAAATCTTCGCTACAATTCGTATGCAATCCAAGCAACCAGTCAATAGCAAAATGAATTACAACGTAAGTTATCGAACTTCCAAAATTGTATACTGAAGCATAATACTTTCTGACTGAAAAAAGTTATATGTAATGACATAATCAGCATGTTTAATAGACATTTGAAACAAAATAGATTAGCAAAAACATATTATGCATTAATATATCTATATATATATAGATAGATATATATATATTATATATATATATATATGTACACACACATGTGTGTTTGTTTATAAACAAGCGGTTAGAGCACTGTAAAGGTGGTTGCCAAATGTTTGTTTAAATAGACATTAGGCGAGATAATTTACGCGCGCCGCTCATGTGTGTCGATCGGTGGAACTGCTGACTGCCAACGCGATGGTTCTAGGTTCAATCCTCGGCTTGGGAGAGGTGCTAGTCTAGCGGCAATGATGAGTTGTGATACAACGAAACAGAACTATGTCGATGACCACAAATATATATATATATATATATATATATATATATATATATATATATATATATATACATTTGTCTTTACATAAGCAGTAGTTTGCTGCTACACAATCATGAGCAAGTTTCGGTCTACCAGTATTTACCACCTAGAGACCTCATCAGGTAACAACTCTTATTTCCGAAAACGGAATTCAAAATGAAGAGCGACAATTAATTCTCAGCAGAGGAAATTAATTCGGAAATAAGGGCTGTTGCCTGATGAGGTCTCTAGTTGGTAACTACTGGTAAACCGAAACATGCTCATGACTGTGTAGCACCAAACTACTGCTTATGTAAAGACAAATGTAACTTGCTCTACTTCTGTATTGAGCACTCTCGTATGAACCTCGTTATATGTCACTGGTTACCCTACCTTTGGAAAATAGCAACCATAAAGCATATCTGCGCATAGGGTTTTTTTCCTAATTTTAATATAATTTTATTTGTAAAACCTGTATATTCATTTATATATATATTTCTTCCCACTTGGGCATATTTTTAGAGATTTTTATCCCCTAGCTTCATATAAACTCTTTAAGTAAATTCCCAACTCCCCAAACTTTTAATTAGTTAGCTATAATCTTTATTCTTTATTATAACTATTAATATGTAATTCTGTAATGCTCATACATGTAAAATATTATTAATAACACAGCCTGTATGTTTAAAATCTTTTATGTAGGACGTATCTTCAATAATGTTGATTTGGACACGTTTTTAATTTTTCCGTAACCTAGGTTGTAGGTTTAAGTGCTTTTTAACTAGGATGTATCTTAAAAAATCTCGATTTTTGACACGTTTCAACTTTCCCCTCCCCAGGCGAATTATCTAAACTGTGTCAATCATGATAATTTGCCACCCTTCTCATCTAAACTCTCTGCCTTTTACCTCTCCAACCCGTACCTACTTGAAACTATACGTTTTTAACAACTAATTTTAACCTTTAAAAGTATGCAAAGATATGCTTCTTCTTTTTCTTCTTTTCCTTCTTTCTTTTTTTTCTTTTCTCCTTTTTCGCATTTCTCTTCTTTCCCTCTCCTCTTTCCTTCAATGTCTATAGATAACCTTTACCTTTTTTTGACTCACAATAATCTATCATTGGTTTGTTTTTCCAGTGATCATATATGTCTACTTTCCACTTTTTCCCCCATTTAATGCAAAACATCTGATGTAGCAGGTCAGACGACTTGTCTGTCTATCGAAACAAACTATAATGCTCTGTATTCTTTAAAGGTAAAAAAAAGAAGAAAATTTACATTTAGCTGTGTTTCCGTAATGAGCACTTTTTGATCCCCCTTTTTTATCACTCTACATTGGATTTTATCCTAGATTATATATATATATATATATATATATATATATATATATATATATATATATATATATATATATATACGATTCAACAACCACAAACAAACAATTAGGGACAAATCTACACAGCACTCAATAGCAATACACTACACCCTCCCAGACCACAGCATAGACAATATGCAATGCATAATTACAGCCTCCAACTTTCGGACACAGAAAAAGAAGACAACATGAAGAGAAACTCATTCTAAGACTTAATACACACATCTCCGGTCTCAATAAAGATTTGGGACCGCTAAATAAGTATTCTTTTCATAAAATCTAAACCAAGCAATGACATTTCACCACAAGGCACAGGGCAGAGTGAGAGTGCACGGTGGAAGAACGGTTTAGCATTCCCCACTAGAAATTAGTGTTTCCGTAAGGCCTTTTACTTCATTTAAGCTTCCACATATTTTATTTTTCTACATATATTTAAGTTCATTTTCCGAGCACGCATACGTGCACACACAATTGCACAGGTGTAGACATGTGGGCGTTCCCCATTCCCCCTCACAAACCCTATATACCATAGTACCCCTCTCTGAGGATATACGAGATTGAGTTTATTATTATTATTATTATTATTATTATTATTATTATTATTATTATTATTATTATTATTATTATTATTATTATTATTACCATAATAGTTATTAATATCATTATTATTTTTATTATTATTATTATAATTATTATTATTAGTAGTATTATTACTACTATTATTACTATTATTGTTATCACTATTATCATTATTATTATTATTATTATTATTATTATTATTATTATTATTATCACCCTTTTTATTATCACTATTATTCTATTATTATTATTTTCATTATTATTATTATTTTCATTATTATTATTTTCATTATTATTATTATTTTTTTCATTATTATTATTATTATTATTATTATTTTCATTATTATTATTATTATTATTATCATTATTATTATCATTATTATTACTTTATTTATTTATTATCAGAATTGTTGTTGTTGTTGTTGTTGTTACTATTATTTAACTCCTCGTTGCAATGCATCTTTCAGTTTTTTTTTCAACATTAAATGTTATTAACCTCTGATTTCTCTAACCGGCATATAGAGCTTCTCAATTCTTATGATGGCGTCTAATTTAAAAACAATGCTTTTCCTCTATATCTGCCTCTGTATGTGTGCATGCATGTATGTATGTATGAGTATATATGTGTATATAGGAGTGTGCATGTGTATGGGTGAAGAAAGAAAAATAACAGTCCGAATATTTTAATATGTTTGAACAAAAATAGGAAGAAATTAAGTAAATGATAATTAACATAAAAAAATATTCTTCGTTTATTATTAATTTTTTTAACATTATATGTTTGTATATATCATTTAACGAAAGACACTAGAATCTACAGTAAACGTTTTTTTTTTAAATAAACGTGTGTGTGTAGGTGTGTGCGTACGTTTAGACAGTCCAGACAACAGCGTGCCTTTGACCCCGTCTAAAACCTATAACCATAATAAATTTATAAGTCCAAGCTTTTAGTAAGGAGATTCCACTTAGTATTCCACTTAGCTTATCACTTACATCTGCTTATCAATCGCCAAGTGTATATGTACGCACGTCTATAAAGTGTGTGTGCGCATTCTGTGTATGTATGGGTATGTGAAGAAGCATATGTAGTAGTGCGCGGGTGAATATGCATGTAGTTTCACATATGCGAGTATGCTCGTGGGATGCGTGGGTGTCCAATTCAAAGTTTTATGAAAGACTTAGTTTTGAATAGAGGCCATACAAGTGGCTGACCATTCCAAGTCAAAAATGTTGGAAGGGTCATATTCTAATAGATCTTACCCTTAATGGCTATACCCGTGCCCCTCCTGCTGCTAACCCTTTCTGTCCCACACTCATGTTTCCATGATTCACACTGTCATCTTTAATTTTTCTTTCTCTCAGATCCCATCCGAAGGTAAGTTGTATAACCGCACAATACACACACACGCGGGCGCTTTCTTCTTTTATTATTACATTCAACTCTACAACTGTTTAAATTTATCTACATATCTCTAAAGAGACACCGCTTTGTTTTACTTATTCAATTTATTTGGCCGCGGGGGGGGGAGCTAATAAACAGATTTGAAGGATTGTTTTAATTGTGGTTAAATTAGCGATCACGTGCTGAAAAAGTTAATATACCTTGTCAAATATGTTCACGTGTAAAGCGGTGCTAAATACTTGTCGAAATAAAAATGATCATAATAAAATTCATAGATTTAAAATATTAAAGAAAAGCTTAAAACATTAAAAAAACGCGTAGAAAAATATCCAATTTAGAGACTATTTATCTAATACGGTTTCCTTTAATTGAAAATCAAATAAATATATTTTGTGTAACTAAAATTCAGACAGCTAGGTAGAAAGCTGACAAATTATTTTTATTTGTTTTCTGAGATAATCCAGACAGCCTAATAAAATCCGCACAAAAGGATTGCGTGTAGTAGGATACCCGGCGTTGCCCGGTGCCACAAAGATAAATAGATAAACAGAAGAAATGAAGCTGTGTTTGAATACACCTATGCTTAGGCTATTGAACACATTTTGATATCCATATGTCACTTTCATCCCGAGCAACGTCGAGTAAACTTTCTTGTATAAATAGTATAAAACATATTGATTTGTTTTTTTTTCCGGGAACATGGCCTTTAAGCATATCTGCCCTATTCAGGATATTAAGCATTTTTAAGTTACCATCTTCTCTATCCAGAATATTGAGCACCTTGGATTATGGTTTCTGCGCCACAAAACAAGAAAAACAGAACATTGCATTTAAGTACACCTGTTTATCGAGAATATTGAGCATCTTTAAAATTAAAAAAGTTTCCAGAGCATTACAAAAGTAGTTCCGCCCTATCAAAAATATTGGATATTTTGATTATGGCTGCCGTCAATTGCTTATAAAAATAAACTGCTAAAACAACTTTTGGGTTAAAACCTGTTCTATACAGGGTATTTAACACTATACATTATGCTCCCGGGCAACAGAAAAAAAAATGACAACAGTTATTTATCTCCGTCGAAACTGTGTTTAAACATACCTGCTTTATGTGGAGTTCCGAACTAAAACCAAGTAAACTAACGTTTAATTTACTTGCTGCTCTATCCAGAATATTGAGTACATAATAATAAGGAAGCTCCTTCCCCCCGAGCACTAATGAAATCAAGACCGCTTCTTCTACAAGAGAATTTGTTTTGTTTATAACCTTTTGGGGTACTATCTGCTCTGTCTAGTGCATTGCTCACTTTGGAATATGTCTTCAGGGCAACAGCAACAAAATAACAGAGAAATTCTTCATCCCGACCAACACTGTGTTTGAAGACACGTATTTACTTCTTGGTAACAGTTAGCGATCCAAAAATGAATCTTTTCTGAAGTTACGCCCATTAAAAAAATGGCCTTTATATTATAGATTATTTAGCACAGATCGTCAACTGCAATAGTTTTTAACTTTGTGGTGGTTTATTTTAGAAGGGTTCATAAGCTGTATGTTATTCTTTAATAATAGACGTTTTTATGTTTTTAAAATATTTCAGTCTTCAGCGATAAAAAATAAAAATTAAAACATACGATGGGATCGAATTTAAGAACAGTGTCTTCAGTTTATTATCCTATTCATGCCAAGATATTTAAAACAAGGAAAGTTGAAAGACATGTACGCATGCGTAGATATGTATTCGGACGATTAAGATATACTTATACTTCATCCCTAGGCAGGTTCTGCAGTATTCTACCCAAAGGAATTAACTATCAAGTAAATATGAATTTTATAGGCTTTGGTTAGTATTTTTTTTTACTTTTAGCGAGATGTACAAATATTCGAACATACATACAAACATTTACCCTTTATATATGAGGTTTTCTTAAATGATTGCTTTTAATCTTACTTTAGCTCCCACCCACCAATAAAAACCAGGAGCACTATTTAAAATAAGTATTGTAAATATGTACATGTTATATGTTTACGGTGTCTAAAATTTGACTTAGAAACATCAAAACAACATGAAAATTGTTTATGTCTTTGAATTATTTTCATGGTGCTATTAGTATCCACTTGTATGTAAACTTTCACAAATTCGAAATCTCTGTTACAATGTTCATAAATTCAGCAATATATAAATAAAATCGATTACGTTACACGCTATGAAAGTGCAGTTCTTATGAATATGTTTTCATCAGGAAATTTGTTCCAACAGTATTTACCGATTAGTTTAGTTCCGGTTATATATATATATATATATATATATATATATATATATATATATATATATATATATATATATATATATATATATATATATATATATATATATATATGCATGACTTTTCATTTGCGGACAGACGCCATGCTAGACGATTTAAAAACCATCCCTGCTCAGGTGCATGCTATCATAAAAAACCTTGACACTTCAAAAGCATGTGAACCCGATCTCATCCCAGCTGTGCGATTAAAAAAGTGCTCAGCCGAAGTAGCTCCAGTTCTCTCCAAACTCTAAAACAAATGCCTTAATGAATCTTGCTTTCCGGACTGTTGGAAAACTGCTTCTGTGGTACCAGTATTCAAGAATTCTGGTGAAAGAACTAACCTATCTAATTATCGCACCATTAGCCTCCACTCACTTTTCGCCAAAATATTTGAAACCTTAATCAACCAAGCTCTAGTCCATAACCTTACAGATGCTAAACTTCCGACTGATAAACAATATGGATTTAGACAAGCCCGTTCCACAGCAGACATCCTAACTGTAATCTCTGAACCTATATATCATTCACTGGACAAAGCGGGGAGGGCAGAGCGGTAGCTCTAGATATATCTAAGGCTTTTGACAGGGTGTAGCATGAGGGTCTCTTCAGGAAAATTAGATCATACGGTATCACTGGTAGAATACTTAACATAATTAAATTCTTCTTAGATAAGAGAAAAATCCAGGTTGTCCTCGACGGTCGTACATCTAAACAATATGATATAAATGCGGGAGTGCCTCAGGGGTCTATTCTTGGACCTCTATTGTTCCTAATATTCATTAATGACCTCCCCGACAAAATTGCCTCTGAGATGGGTATATATGCTGATGACATCACACTCTATAACAGGCATGAACATATATCTAAAGAAATGGCAAAAACACTAGAGGATGACCTTCAATCAGTAGTGGAATGGGGTCAAAATGGATGGTCACAATCAATGCTGCCAAGACTAAACTGGTTTCTTTCAATAATTACAAGAAACCTTCTCTGCCACCAATAGCAATGGCCAATGACTCTTTACCTGAGAGTACAACTTTCAAACTGCTTGGCAGTTCACAGGAAACATGAGTTGGAACAATTACACTGAAAGCGTTGCCAGGGCCGATGCAAAGAAGGTAGGCTCTGTCTACCGTGCTAGAAAACTACTAACACCCGAAAGTATCCTGTACCTCTATAAGGCCACCATTCGCCCATGTATGGAGTATTGTTGTCACATTTGGGCTGGTGCATCTGCTACTAGTCTCTCGCTCCTAGACAAGGTTCAAAAGAGAGTCGCAAATCTGATAGGCCCTGAACTGGCATCTAAGCTTCAGCCTTTGTCCCATCGACGTAACGTTGCATCCCTCTGCCTGTTCTACAAGTATTTTAATCGTGAATGTTCTGGCGAACTGCAGACACTTGCGCCCCTACGACGTAGATACCCTCGACAAACCCGACAGGCAGCTAAATCCCACCCTCACACAGTAGAGATCCCTAGATGCAAAAGATCTTTCTACTCCAGTAGTTTCTTCCCCAGAACTGCTAAACTCTGGCATTCCATTCCAGGCCACTGCTTCCCCAACTGTACTGACATGCAGAAGTTCAAGTGTAACGTGAACCGACATCTTGCTGCCCAAATCCCAACATAGTACCCCAGTAGTTATTGCCCCTGATAGTAGCCCCCTACACCAAAGTGGCAATGTGCCTTGTTTGGGGTGAAAATGTAAATATATATATATATATATATATATATATATATATATATATATATATAGATAGATAGATAGATAGATAGATAAGATTTGTTGTTGCCATTTTTAGCAATATTAACAACTTCGAAACTCCGTTATTTTTACTTTTTTCCGCTACCTTAGCGGTTTTTAAGAGTTATAAGCTCTTATTATTATTCATATATCTATATGAATGGATCGCCCTTATTTTTTATAGGACGTATTTATTTTTATTATTAAATATTATTTGACGTGCATAAAAGTATACCTATGGACATGTTTTGGTAAAAATCTGTTTACCAATTTTCTAATTTCAGGTATTTTAAAATTAATCATCCAGATTATTATTTTATTTCACAGAATGTGGGTGTGATAAAACTTTCATTTATATAAAGTGGTAAACAAGTGTTGATACAGATTTATTTCAGAGGTGACTGCTTTTCTAGCATTATTATTTTATTCAAGTTTTGATGTCCAAGCATTTCAATAAAGGTTCTAAACATTGGACGGTCGTTTCATTTGTCACAATTAAGTTTATAATAACATGTCCGTCTGTTCATCACGTTTACAGTTGGAATAACAGTTCTCACTAATTTCATTGATTAAATGAACATATCTTAAGTTCCATAAGCGAACAGTCGATCTGCCTCAATTTTGTTTGAAAAAGATCATTTTCATCGTTAAACACGCAGATGAAATTAATTTGATTTTAAGAATGGGCCATCCGTTACGTTTAAGTTGAAAGTTTTCGTTTTACTCGTGATATTTTACTTTCTCGTAGTTTTTTTATTCCTTATTTTTGTTTTGCTGCGCGAATTTTGGTTTGATAATTCTTTCATTCCTTATTATTTTCCATTTCACAGAATATATTCTGATTTTTCTTACACACAACAAACCCACGACAAAATGTCCCGTTTATTGGCAAGAACTAAAATAGAAATAATCATAAAAGTGAGGGTGACATCGCTATAAGTGTCTGCGACACGAACTACCGAGTATACCAATGGCAGATAATAAGAAAATATATCAAATTCTGAAGCTGACGGCCTTAACGAACAAAACATTGAAACTGAAGGCGGAAGAAAAGATTGATGAGTCTAATAAGTTTAACAAATGTGTGACTTGAATTTTCTCTTCTCGGATCTTCAGTGTTTTGAATGAAAAACAAAACCCCAAAAGTTTTGGGTAATTTTCATCGAAAATAATTTTCATCGAAAATAATTTTCATCAGTTATATTCTAAATCAGAGTACAAAAATCAGAAACGGAAAAATTTATTTTTAAAATGATCATAATATGTGATTGAAAATTTTCTAGAATCCTAATTCAAAATCATGCGAACAGATTGTAGGTCAAAGGTTAAGAGGTTCTAACAAATACGTTGCATAATTACGTCATTATTGTTAGTTGCGCATGTTTATATTATTTTCACCCGCAAAACAATACATTAAGAATGGCTGCTGCGGTTCTAGTCATAGCAGTCATAGCAGTTATAGTAGTAGTAGTAGTAGTCGTAGTAGTTAATGAGGGTGGACAAGTTCGTACTTTTCATATATTTTTATTTCACTAAAATTAGTCTGATTTCTAATGCAGTAAAATACTATTTTAATGTAACCTCGCACCTGCACAACAGAATAAGTTCAAATCAAACGCTCTTAATTACATTCTAAATCTTCCATGCTATGACTCTTTTATAATCTTTGATCTTTAATTAGTTATTTTCAGTTCATTGTCGCGACAGGTATTCGAGTTTTTCTACTTATTATAATTTTATTTTTAATTTTGGATCCAAATATAAAATTGTGGTGATAGTTTTGATAGATTGTAGCGATACTTTACAGCGTAAATGGATCAGTATATAACAGATGATTATTGTTTCTATGTTGGAGTTAATTAACGTTGAATCATCAGTAATAATGGTTTCACTTTTCGGTAATTCAAGAAATAATATTTTGATTTGAACACAATATCAATTTCTCTTGTCTGTTCTTTTGGATTATGCTCAATGCCAATGCAAAATCAATGTACCTTATTATTGTCTTTGGCTACTTGTGTAGTCGTTGTTGTCACAGAAAGTAACACTTGTTAGTGTATTTGTGTCTTTAGAGTCATTTCTGTTTATGTATTTGTAGTCTGAGTTGTGGTATTTAAATCCTTTTTTCATGCCGTTAGCAATGCGTGAAATACTATGGCAGACTAGAATTGTCAGTTAATTTATAATTTTTTCACATTAATTCTGAAATGAGATTTGTTTTTTTTTCTTCGAGAATTTATTCACATATAATTATACAATATGGTTGTTTCAGTTTGTTAGGTTGGTATTTCATAGAAAATTTATGTGATTGGAGCCTATTTCCATTTCATTGGAAACCTTCACATCATAGGGACTTAATGACGTAATAGTATTTATCTGTTTCTCATAAAATGTTTGGTACTGCGTATAAAACCGTAGGAAATGTTTAATGGCTGATTGGATAATGTATTAAAGAACTTGTTTTCATTTTCACTATGAAGCTTCCTTTGCTTGTACATCATACTAAATTAATACTACCATTAAATTGCTCGTGAATTTCTACTTGAAAATAACTATTTAGCACCAGGATTTGTTTTTGATTGCATCCAAGTACGGTAAGAGAGAGAGAGAGAGAGAGAGAGAGAGAGAGAGAGAGAGAGATAGATAGATAGATAGATAGATAGAGAGAGAGATTGAACAATGTTAAGTTGAACTGTTAATCAACTCTGAAAGTATTGTATGTTCATTAAGAACTAAAATAATAATCATAATATTCAACATTTGTAAAGTAGCAGGAGACGAATAGACGATCATTAATCTTGAAATAAAGAAGAAGATTTCGGTGAAACTAATGGATAATTCAGCAATATGTGAAAGTTTGCCTGAAAGTTATCGCTTATCAAAAGAAGAACAAATATTTATCTAGGAAATCATGAATTTGTTCTAGGCAATGTTCTTGAGATAAACTATGGTAATTCTGACCAGTTTGTCTAATAATACACCCTCCTTTGAAACTTGAAAGACCATCGTATCCAGGAAGAATAATTGATTCTAGTCGATCAGTTTTATAAAGACATGTGGACCTTACCAAATAAAACTTGCTTCTTCAAAGGCTTGACATCAAATAGATTTTGTTTTGTCCGCTTGCATAGAACATCCGATTTCCCAGGAAGGGAAGAGAGAATCTTGCCATCGAAGCAAATAAAACGCGACTCCCATGGGAAACTAATGGATTCGATCACTATCCATCAATATCCAGATCGAAAAACAAACTTTATATTAGATATCAATGATAATCAATAATTAATGAACAAATAAATTTGATCTAAAAATGTTTCCGGTTGAATAAAAACAGAAAATGTCATGTTGCGGGGGACATATATTTCGGGGACTCAGAACAGAGATGATAATGACATTTATATACATTACACACATAGTTCATATTTATAACACATATAACATGCGGATTCATTATAAAAGGAGGGGAATGTGTAATAAAGTTTTTTTTACATCAGAGGGGGGAATGATTACTGATGATGGAGTTATACTTGAGGGAGTTATACAAAGTTCATTTACAATGATATACAAAACACATTTACCTTTTACTTTATGGGTGGAATGACGACAGGCAACAGTTTACAAATATTCTTTATTCATACCATTTGGATGATTGATGGTTGTGAGGAATTCAAGCTTTACGATTACATGGTCTCCTCTTCCCTCCACCTTCGCTTCTAAGAGGGCATCATCCCCCAGTCTGACCGAGTCTCTCTGAGTTTTTTTCTGGCAGTGACTGTCTGTCTAACTCTCTCTAACTGCGAACCCTGCCTCAGAATTGAGAATCTTTTTTTATGACGTCATAGGTGTGGTCAACCAATATGACTTTATCACGTTTCAATTATCCCGTGCCCTTTGCACAGGTATCTACACCCTTTGATAAACAAAAGAAATTCCTAAATTTGTATCTCTTATAATCTATTTTGTTAATACTTTCTAAAACTCGTATTGTCCATTCTTTTAACTGACATATTTAATATCCAGTTATTTCTAAAAGAATGAACAATTGCTCTGATATAAATAATATTTTGTTATTTGCACGAAACAATGCCAATCGTTCAGCATTCCTAGGATTTCAATCTCTATTATCTTTTAACACTTGCCTACTGGGTTCTATTCTCGCCTTTTCCTAATATCATTTTAAAACTTATCTAGTCTTGCTTTCTTACTTACTGAGGTCTGTCCCTTTTCATAACAAAAACAGTAATGCAATGGCAGGTAAACTTTACAACAATATTATATTTCACATAATTTATAGTTGAATTAATAAAGCATTTTAAAGAAGTTATGAATGTATTTCCGGAAATAATATTTGAGAATATTAAATCATATTCATAACTAACAGAGAAACCCGACGTTGCCGGGGATTAAATGAGGATCAAAAGATATTTCACACTTCCAATGCTTTTAGTTTCTTCAAAATCAGTGAAATCCCCCATTTTTTTTCAATCAAACCGATTGATTCCATGCTCTAGTTGTTGATTAACCGCAGTTAACAGGGAGGAAGCTTCTCATATCTCCCGGATAAACTTAGTCTACAATACACTCTAGTGTACATTGATTTTATAACATTATTTTTATATAATGGTTTGAATTAAAGTTTAAAATGCAAAAGACAAGTGTTATGATTCAAATGTGCTCTAAACATAAATATCAATTTTGAATGCGCTCCTGTCTTATCAAAGAGCCAAGTGTTAGTTTTAGACGCCGGGCCATTTTGCATGCGCGGTGATAAAGCATCTCAAATGAACTTGTGATATTTAATAGATAAATATGCATCAAAATTGTAACATGGATCAAAATCAAACCGTTTCTTCTTTAATCAGAGTTTTTCAATTATCGATTTCTGATACTTATAGATCTAATAAGAGATATTCCGATAAAAAAATTATCTTAGAACAATTCCAGATACAAAAAGTATGAAATTTAAAAAAGTCGATCTATCCGCTTCGAAATACATAAAAAAAAACGAATTTAAACGCACACGCACACAAAATGCCCTTTATACACACACACACACACACACACACACACACACACACACACACACACATATATATATATATATATATATATATATATATATATATATATATATACTAGCATTTAAGCCGGCGTTGCCTGGGTATTTGGATGTGTATGTTGAGTAAAAAAAAAAAAAAGTGGTAGTAGGAAGGCAGGCTCGAACCCGTACCGCAAAGGAGGAAAAGAACGGAGTAAAACCTAACGTGTATGCTGTTACGACTACCGCCAAACCGGAAGCGATATTTTTTAAAATTAAGGCTAGACAGGATAACTTTAAAAAATATCGGCGAAAAAAGTGACCCCCCTGAAGAAAAGTGCCTAATTGAAGGGGAAGATATTAATGTTTTTAGCAAATTTTTCGATATTTGTCGCATGAATGATCGAACATTAAAACGATACTGATAAATCCGTCGTCTCTATTGAAAGGTTAAGGCAGACATACAAACAGACATACATGCATACATTTATATATTGATAACTAAAAATTTTCGACCCAAACTGATGAAAAAGCTTGCCCTATCTCTGAATACCCTTTATATAAAATTTCAAATATTTAGACCAGAAATTGTTTGAGTAATTTGGAAGAGACCGCAGAGGTCAATTTTTTTAAACTTTGACCCCTATTATGACCCCTTAACATTTATTGTTTTGGGCTCAAATCAAGTTATTAAGTTAGATCCATGTCCAAGGAACCTATATCTAAAATTTCAAGTGCGTAGACCCAAAATTGTCGGAGGAGTTTTGTAGACTTCTCAAAGGTAAAATCGTTGAACTTTGACCCCTTAATCGCCAAATTTCTGGCCAAAAACCGATCACATCGATTTTTCCAAATCTCAGTACCCTGTATATTAAATTTCGAGTCTGTAGACTAAAAATTGACAGAGTAGTTGCGTAGAGAAATGTACACAGACACACAGATACACAGACACACACACTGACACTTTCACTTTTATATATATATAGATATGTGAGTGTGTGTGAGGAAGAGAGAGAGAGAGAGAGAGAGAGAGAGAGAGAGAGAGAGAGAGAGAGAGAAAGAGAGAGTGTGAGTGATTTATAATTTTAAATATTGCAGCATTAAGAATTTAGATATAATGTTAAATTTAATTTTTTTTTTAATTCTTAACGCTGCAATATTAAAAGTTATAAATTTATTATATTTTTTATTAGATTATCTTGTCTTTTCATATATATATATGGTGAAACGATAAAGTGTCGATTATCTTGTCTTTTCATATATATATATGGTGAAACGATAAAGTGTCGCCTTAAAAACACTTTCGCTTTATTTTATAACTTTTACTGGAAACTAATTTAAGTCATTTGATTATGTAGTAAAGCTGTCATCTATTCAATGTAGCTGCCTTCAGCCTCAATTACCGCCTCGATACAGGTCAGGAACTGAGACCATGCCTTTTTTTCACAAACGCCGGCAGGAACTCGGCGAATGGCGGCGATCAAGCTGTCTTGGGTGTTGTTGGTGATGTTATCGACGTGTGACTAAGCGAAGTAGTCTAGTGGGTCAGGTCGGAGTTGAGTAAGGCCAGTGAGATAAAAGTACAAAGTCGTAGCACTCCTTCTGAAGCCAAACCTGAGTCTGTTTGGACTTGAGGGCCGGCGCCGAGTCCTGGTGCGACACTGAGTGTCTGCCAGCGGCCGCCTGATTGCACCAAGGGATGACAACACTCTTCAGCACACCCGGGTACACTTTGGTGTCTACTTTGAAGCCGACTTTGAAGATGTGAGGTGAAATGATGTGGTCCTCACTTGAAACCACACGTAGAAGACCATAACAGTGGCTGGAAACTTTGTTTTCATCACCTTGCGCACATCTCTGTTATTCTGCTATGGTTCTAGCTTTTTTTGCATATGCTCTTGGCAAAGGTTCTTTTCGACTTAAAATAACCAGAGCATGTTTGGCTTCTTGGGATGCTTAAGTTTGTTGAGCAACCTGACGGACTTGATCAGCCTGAGGTTCTTTGTGTTCTCAGCCAAGATCTGGCTTGTCTGGCGCTTCAAGTCTTCCTGCATACACGAATTCATAGTTGTGTGAGACACCTAAATCTCTTAAAATCTGCCGAATAGGCCACTGTAGAGCTTCGTCAATGATTACCTGAATCTTTCTGATGAACTCTTTTGTTAAAGTCTTCTTGGCGGTGTCCTTGGCTTTGAGCTTCCGCTCAACCACCGGCAAGGTGTTGCTCGATGCGTTGAACTGTGCCCTTAACATTGAACCATCCAGATTTTCATTTTGAGGTGCTGGAAATGGTCCTGCTGTCATAACTTAGATCGATTGAGAGCATGAGTTGAACATTGTGTTAATTTCAGACATTATAGAAGGTTCCTATCGCTCTTGGGATTTGAACACAACCCAACTGACCAACTAGTAGATGGTTTGCAACAAAAAAGAAAACCGGTTTTCATCAAACAAAAATTGGAATCGCCGTCTTTTCTAAGGCGATAATTTATTGTTCTATCCTGTATATATAAATTTAAACAAAACACGTGTAAGATACGCTATATTAAAAATGAAACACTATAGGTGTCAAATAACTTCATATTAATCTTAGTAATGTTAACTAGCGATATATATATATATATACATAGAGAGAGAGAGAGAGAGAGAGAGAGAGAGAGAGAGAGAGAGAGAGAGAGAGACATAGACAGCCATACATATATATAGATCTATTGCTTCCAAAAATTTACTAATTGGGTAATTCTTTAAACTTAAGTGGAATATAAATATTAGTACTAATAGGATACTCCACACCAGAGTAAAAAGCCCAATAAACCAAACAATAAAACTTGTTATAAGAATAGAAAATTAAAACTTTAAATTAGGATTTACAAATATTTATTATTCCACAGGAAACACACAATGAGCATTTAGAAAACTCTTTATTCCACGAAATTTCTAAGAATGGCTTTTTTTCAGAGGAAAAAAATAAGCAAAATATTCCTAGTAATTATAATATATATATATATATATATATATATATATATATATATATATATATATATATATATATATATATATACATTTTGCTAATTCCTGCCCTCTGATGAGAAGGAGAGTATTTCTTCGAAACTCCGCGGATTAAGGACTATCCACTTATCTTGTGCTTCCTTTTTAAAAATTAAATATGTTTTTAACTCTTTTTCAAGATGTCTTTTAACATGTTTTATTAATCATTTGTTCATATATATATATATATATGTATATATATATATATATATATATATATATATATATATTATTGATTTTAAAAGTTAAAAAAAAATGACTTGAGTGCCATTAGCCAGAATCGAAACCAAAACACCCGCGTTCACTATCAGCTACTCCAACAGATAGACAGGAAAGTTATAAAACTATACTAATTTTAGCCATGACTAACTGAATGTCCGGCTCGTACAATATGCTTAAACATGATATTTTAATTCATGCAGATTGCGTATGTTGTGGCACTATTTCTAAATATCACTGTTTCTAACACCCTCTCAGTGACTGGCAGATAGTGGTATAAATGGTGCACTATGACGAAGATATATTGTTTCCCAGCATGGAAATAATTTCGACTCTTAAACCCACGGCACAACCAAAAATAATAACCCCTAGACGAATCGAATAAAAAAAATGGTCCATGGTCTTTAAAAACTGAACGAACTGAATATTTCAGGCAATTTTTTTTTTAAATGGTAGACCAGTACACACGCGTACAAAAAAAAAACGCATTCAAAAAGAAAATTCAGAACCTGAAAAAAAAATTGGCTTGCATCTACAAAAAAAAAAAAGAAAAAACAGTTACAAAAGATTTTTAAAAAAAGAAGAGTATTGAAAGATAACCCTTCGAAAAAAAAAGTAATAAATGTGTCCTATACAAAGAAAACAAAAACAAAGACGAAAAAAGTGTCTCTAAAAGATGCAATATCTCTTTCTCTCTCACGCTCTCTCTCTTTCTATCTCTGTCAAGATATATATCTCTATGTTTGTATGTTGTTATTACATGAAAGAAAAGGAAAAAATCCTTCAAACACGAAGCTCGAAAAATAAATTTAAAAGAGAGAAAAAAAGGAAAGAAAAAAGGATACCAAACAATTTTTTATCTGATCTTTATTTCTAATATAGGACTTTTAAAAAATTGCTTTTGACTTTGCAAATGTAACAACCTTTAAACTGTTAATGACTTTTTCAGCTTAGATTTGAAAAAATAGAACTCTATTTCAACACTTTATTTCACAAACAGTTGATATATCCTTTCTTAGGTTAGGTAACAATTAACGCTGAAACATAAGAGGACTTTTTGATTTGATAATGTTTTTTATTGAATTTTTCGTCTGTTTAAAAAAAAAACGGAAGAAAATGTTACTGGTAAAAAAAAAATTGGAGTTAGATAATGTTTTGTGTGAGAATGCCTTTTACAAACTTGTTCAAAATAAGATTGTTTTTCTATTTTGTTATTTTTTAAAACTGTAGAACTGTTTAAGTTTACCTGTCACTCATTTGTTTAAAACAATGGCCGCACATGGGAAAGATAAGTGAATATGACCTAGTAATGGTGTTTGTGAGGGTGTTGATGGATGGGTTGTGGAATAATCCTACCTGCCTCTGTCTCTCTTCTTCTCTCTACCTCTCTCTTTCTCTCTCATTCTCTTACCAGTTATGGTTTGTGAGAACGATAGAGTGACTTTTAAAATTGTCGAAGATTGTGTGTGTGTGTGTATGTGTGTGATTATGTAATGGTATTATGAAGGTGGTGGGGTTTGTAATAGCATCGCTCTGTCCCTATCCCCTTCTTTCCCCCTCATTCTCTCTCTCTACTCTTGCGTTTTAAATGACTGTATAGCTAAACCCCCATGGCTGGTTGCAGGAAGACATATAATAACAAATTAACTTGGAGTTTTTAAAACATTTTCTACCAAGTTTAAAGAACAAAAATACTTATGGTTCCTTTAATTACATTAAATGTCTTCAATTTTTTTTATCAAAAATCAAAAGAGACAATTATTCAAATAGCACTTGAAGTACTTTTTTGAAATCTTCGAGTGTTTGCAAAAGCCAACAGTTAACATGATTACGTTAATTTTTTAAGACTTCTCTGGAATTTTCATAGTTTTTGAAGAAAAATTATGAAAATTACATTTCGAATATTCTCTGAATTTTTTATGATTTCTAGGAAATATTATTTGACTAACGAAAGAAATTTTCCTGAATTCTAGATGATTTTTAAGGAAGAATTATTCGAGCGAATTCTTTAATTGAAGGTTTATTTGAAATTGGACCGTATGATAAGGGTCCCTGAAATGTTGACTTGGGAGTATTTACGAAAAGTTGAATTAATTCTTAAGAAGAAAAAAGTTTCCTCAATCTCTCTTTAATTGAAACTTTAATTTTCTCAAGCTGTTAACTATACATAACTGGTTGTTAATTAATGTAACTCGCAGGTGTGGCGGGAGTTTATTAATTCGAAATAATCTTTGTGAGTGATTTTAGGAAGAGAGTTGCTTTTAAATAATAAAATAATTATTTTGAAAAAAAAAGTTAATTAACGTGAAAAGTTTCTGAATTCGAAATGACCTTGTCTATAAGAAGAAATGATTTTTAAAAATCAATTAAATAACTTTAAATGTACACTGAATTTTAAAAATAATAATTACGAAATGAAAAGGTTTTGGGATGTCTCTGAATCTCATTGTGAAGGGTAAATTGATTCAAAATGAATTTTCTATGATCTTTTAAGAAGATTAATTTTAATAATGAACCAAATGTTTGGAATAACTTTTTTAAATTGTATTGTGAAAAATGGGTCGATTCGAAGTTTATGATCTTTTGTGAAGATTGTTTTTTAAAATAATACGAATTACTTTGGAAAGAAGTTAACTAACATAAATTCGGAATTTTTAATGGTCTTTTAGGAAGAAAAATTGATTTTTACGATGAACCAAAATACTTGAAATAATTTTTAAATTTTGGAATAAAATTTTAATGATCTTTTATAAAGAAAGTTTTGAAAAAAAAAACACACATACTTTTTAAATGTACTCTGAAATTTGGGAAAAAGTTAATTATGAATGTAATAACTTGAAATGCGTTTGCATTGTATAAACAAATTCTAATTGTGACCGAGGTGCTCTGAAATTATGTTTTAAAAATGTTTTCTTTTTTAAGAAAAAAAAATTGTTAACACCCTATTTGATTGATTTAATACCAGATTTTTGAATTGTTTATTTTTTTAAATTCTTTTGCTTTAATTGAGTATCCCAACTAATGAAGGCTGAGTGCCCTTCTATAATTAATTCTTTATATAATTAATAAATATTCCGTGATGCATAGTTTTATTAGTCGTTCGGCGTCAGACTCCTTGCTCTAACAGAATTAAATTGGATTAGAACCTCTGAAGACCGAGATTTAACTAAATCCATATAGGTCGGCGTGCTGAGGTCACGTAACCCCGACTTGGTTTAAATACATTATACTGGTTGCTGAAGAGAGCCTAAATCCAGTTACTGAAATAATGTTATAAGTTGATGCAAAATAAATTTAAAAAAACGTATAGGACGGCGTGATCAACTCACGTAAAATCCGGCTTTGTTAAAAAATATTATACTGGTTGCTTAAGAGAGCATAAATCCAGTAACTGAAATCATGAGGTCACTGCCACGATGGAGGACGAGGATAATTACCCTCTCTGGTATTTGAAGCAGTATACTAGTCTACCAGGGGCCTGGTGGAAAAAGTAACTTGCTTCACTGAGTTCCTGACGGAACAAAGAGCATGGGAAACATTGATCGCTGACGGCCTGTTGACGCACCATCCACGGAAAATTAGGGACTTCTGAAATTTATGAATACTCATGAATTTCGGATTGCATAGGGAGGGATGTGGCACTATTTCTTTGTGCCACTGTTTCTAACACTCTCTGCAGCATGACCGAGTGGTTATTTGGCCATGTGCGTAGAGATACAAAGAAACACCTTCCCATAATTCCCTTTCCTAGAGCTCTCTCTTTCTCTCCAGACCGTCATGAGGTGAGCACCATAATTTTTGTCTCTCCGTAAACGAGGGGGAAGCGCCCCCTCCCTCAAAACTAGTTAGGTTAGTTAGCTTTGAAAAGCCTATTGTCCAGTTTTAAATTGTAAAAGTTTTTTATAATATATTGTAGCTAATGTAAAATAAAATGGTATGTTCCATATATATTACAATTGTGTCGCGTGTCGTCTTTCTTGTGTCTGCCATAAATGCCTTCATAAATGCCTTCATTGAACACCGAAGCGGTCCGGAAAATGAAGAAAGAAAATTCCATTCAGAACGCCACCAACGGTGAAGAGGTCAAGACGTTTCATGAGAGAAGAAGGAGCCACACAGCACATCCAACATCTCATGTATGCTTTTCTTCTTACAGACCCTAACGACGGCCATCTTCATATCTTCTCGAGACCACTTTAAGACATTTACTATAACACGTCTGTCGGTCACACCTCAGTGACCGGCTGATAGTGGTATAATGTATTATTATAGAATTCATTTTCTATGGAATATTATACATTGCGAAGAATAATCTGCCCGGTAGACTAAATCGCAAAAAAAAATAAATAAATAAAATAAATAATTAATAATAATAAATTAATAAAATAAATAAACAAAAATAAAATAAATAAGTATGATAATGTAGTTCATTTCCCGTTTGTGTTTATTTATAATATCACGCCAGCTCATATTTGGATTGACGATGAATGCCCTAGAAATTCACTTCTTATTAATGTTTAGTTTTAAAATATGCAAACAAAGAAATGATTTGCGGTGATTTTAAATGGTAACTTCTTTTATCGTAAATTGAATTTATTAATAAAAAAAATTAAAATTAAATAATGAAGTTCACCCGGGCTTGAACATGAAATCATTCGATCTGCAATCGAATGCTCTACCACTAAACTATATTTCCAGATGCCAACCATTCTGTTTTTCATAAAAATAAATAATTTGTTGAGATTTTCGTATCTCTCTTGTTGGTACAACCTAAAATATTCCTCTGTAAAAGTCCTTTTTTATTTATAAGACTATTTTTAGGATCGGATTTTTTCGATTTTGGATACTTATCGGACGAATGTCTGTACAAAACATATCTAAGAACACTGCCAGACATATAAATTAGCTTTGTGTGAAATTTGCAAAAGATAGGCTCAGCCATTTCGGAACCTATGAGGAAGGAAATCACACACAAAGTGACTTTTATATAATAGTACATGAGTTTATGCATGCGCAAACAAATAGAAATGTCGTAAGTTAAAAAGTAAATTTTGTATTTCAATTTGCTGACTTCTGTACGCATTATTCATCCATTTGAAAAAAGATTTCGTTATAAACCATCCTTGGTGTACGATTACTATTTCTTGTTAATTTCAGTGTTATGTGCTCAGTAGTTACCACGTTTTGCAGTTGAATATTTACACACACAGACACACATACATAAATTTACTTTTTTATTTATATAGATAATTATAAATTACTTAGAGTAGAATATTTACTGTGACTGAGCCAATATAATATATATAACATGTGTCTAACTGATGAGCCCAAATGAGGGCAAAACTCGAGTCTTGAACTTTTGGTTTGTTGGCTGTCATGGCTCTTGTAAGCTGTGACGTTGTCTGATTGTAGAAAAAGGCAGGCATGCAAAGTTTAAAAAGTTTTATTGCCACTTCTTAACAGCAGCTTGACATCTCTTTAGATTGATGTCGGGTGTCCATTTGAACGAAAGTGGCTCATCAAACCAGCTTCAATTTTTACTTATTATTCTTAATATTTATGATTATAGAGACAAGTTTCTATCAGTTATTATATTGAATATAATATATGGTAGTGGGATCACACACACACACACACACACACACACACACACACACACACACACACATATATATATATTAATTTACCTTTCATTCCGTTTTTTAGGGTGGAATCGCCTGATCGTCAAGAGAAAATGCAAGCAATGTCACAAAGAATTTTTATTGCCACTTCTTACCAGTGTTTTTTGAGTGTTTATGTGCACGTAACGTTTTCCTTCCTTCAAAGCGTCGTCTACATTTTGTAGATGATTTAGATGATAAAGGTTATCGCGGTCTCACTTCTTCTCTTCAATAAGATTAGAAATAACATCATTTTCATCAAACCAGACTCCGCATTCTTTTTCCTTAAGACCCAAACATTCAAATCCAGTGCAGTACATTTTGATTTGAACTGGTTCCATGTTTTCTCAAATACATATTTAGATTCTCACGCACTTCCATACTTTTCAGCTTACAGACATTTATACCGAACTTTGACATATCAACAGTTGCATTCCATTGCGATTCTTTGATATGTTTTTTTTTTAGTTAAAATATTATCAACAACACCGAACTCCAAGCTGTCGAGAGTTTCATTCCAACGGGACCGATCTGTTAAAATGTTTTTGTTTTTGATTTAAATAAAAACACCGAACATAACGCGATCGGCAATTGGATACTAACGCGATCGATCATTATATAGACACATATGTACTTACATTTATGCATACACATATATACACATATACCGTGGCGCCAAAAAGAGAATCCGCACTTGTCATTTTCTCAAAAACTGCAAATTTAAGCTAAATTGAATGTAATTGTTTAAAACATATATACCTCATTTGATTCGCCTTTTATTCCTCTATAATTTTACCTGTTCATATTTGACTTTTAATTGAAGTATCCTAGTGTTCATATCAATTTTAAAAAATAACTTCAAATCAAGAAGGCGAGAAGAAAGACCGCACAACGGAAAATTGTTATTTAAATGTAACTTTAAAACATTAATGCAACACAATTACAACAGGAACATAATGAACTAGTTATTATTTAGTAGCATAGCACTTCTGATGTATTCTGCTTCGCTCTTCGGTTAAAGAAAAAGACGCCACGAATTAAAAAAAATGTCTTTATTTCTTTTCACAAAGCTGAATTCAGTTTATTAGTACAACGGCTAGTTTTGAACGATGAGAGCATTAGTGCGGCGTGGGACAGAGGTGGGTGGAGGTGACGGTGCGAGCTTCAGACAGGCATGTGTGGGTATTTATTTGATCCCCCACCGAGAAAATTAGGCACAAGGCCAATTTTTAATGTGAGGAGTGAACGGAGGGGGAAGGGAAAAGGGGGACCAGCTCCCGAGAGGTGGGAAATGGGAGATGTATAGTAACTATGGTCGTAGGGTGATCCCTACCTTGACGAAGTTCAGATATGTGGGGTTACCCCCACATATGGTCTTTGCTAGTCATAGCTGGTCTTTGCTTGTAGCATCTGCCGGAACAGATACTACACTTTGATCTTGTCCCCCCGTGCCGCCGAAGCGGGGGGGGGGTCTTTTGAGATACTACACTTTGATCTTGTCGCTCGTGCCGCACAAGGCGGTGCTCGTCGACTGTTTCCCTCCGACTGACGACAAGCGAGCGGAGTTCTTATTGTATCTTCGTCTCGCGTTCGTTGCACCTGTGTGTCAACGATTTTGATTCTGACCCCATCACTATACATCCGGCATCTCGGTGACAGCTTGCTTGTCGATTTTCCGTGCAATGAACTCGCCACACTTCTACAATTTGGCAGCCTGCAATCTGTTGGGATTTATTCTGCAGCAATACTCCATTGATTCTTTTTAATTTTTGTCCAAACCTCAGATTTGAAACTTTATCATTGCGTAGCTGTTGTTTGATGTAATGCCATATATTTTCGATAGGATTGAGGTCTTGAGATTGTGAAGACCTTTCCAAACACATAATATCATGCTATTTGAGAATCTTGTTGGCATTGCCAACTGTGTGAATGGAAGCATTATACGGCATGAAGATCCAAATTCCGGCTAAAGTAGGGTAGAAAATGCTCAGTCAACCTATTAATGTACTTGGTTGAATTAATTCGACCTTGCAAGCGAACTATAGGTTCTGGACCATCGGCGCTAATAACGCCTCCCTCTAAAACTGAACCTCCACCACCTTGCAGCATTGAAACTGTGCATCTAGGATTAAATTCTTCGGCCTTCCGTCGACGCATCTACAGCCTACCATCACTGCCTCGCCTATTGAACTTACTTTCGTCGCTAAAAGTAACTTTCGAACAATATAAAGAGTCATGATTTTCATTGCATCTGATAAAGTCCAGACGGCGTTCTTTGTTCTTTACAGAAATCATTGACTTGCGTCTTGCAACACAGCCTCGCAAACTAAATTTTTCAATCTGTCCTTAACTGTAGAAAGAGAACACACTTTAACAAGATTGCACTGTTGTTGGATTTGGAGAGCCGTTTCAAATCTGTTTTTGAGGCTACAGGTCTTGATAGCAATTGCCTTCTCTGTAAGACGTAACTCTAGAACGACCAGATTTAGGGGCATCACTGAGTGGGCTTCGCCGACTGTCTATGTGTCTGTGTAGAAATCTTATTAAAAATAGATTTATCGGACGCATATCTTCAAATCGAGATAGAAGAAAATAGTTCAAAGCTAAACACGCACAGAAGACTTTATAAGTATAAAAGACTGGCTTTTAGGATCAAGATACACCCACAATTTTTCGGCAGATAATGGACGTCATGCTGGGTGACCTTGACGACATACAGTAAATCTGTGACAGCGGATAGGAAACATATTATATGCATATCCGAAAAATTTTAAGAATATGGTTTTAGAGTGAAAGAAGCGGAATGTGATTTCTTTTTATCAGAAATAAACTACTTTGGATATATAATTATAAAAGATGGTCGACAGCTGAATCCTGACAACATCTAAGCTCTACGAAGCTTCTTTGGTTTGGCAAATTTCTAACGAAATATTTATTAAAATATGCAGAATGTAATAATTAATAAGTAACTTATTATGAAAGAAAAACACCTGGAGTTAGACCCCAGAATGCCAAACTGCATTTGATAAAATAAAAGAAATACTTACGTTTGATCTCTCAGTCATTTATTATTATCCCAAGCTTGAGATAATAGTAGCAACCGATATCAGCTCTTATGGTATGGATGCGTACGCAGGTTGACAGAACAAGGAAAGCTATTGCGTATGCTTCGTGATCATTAGTACCTGCAGAGAATGAATACACACAGAAGAAGAGAAGAGGCATTTGGCATAATTTTGTGATCAACATCTCCACGGCGGTTTACATTACAGTTCGGGACAAGATCAAAGTGTAGTATCTGTTCTTCAGATGCTGCACTTCTATTTCTTGTTCTCTTTCGGTGGAGGAGAAATCCTTCACGACTGAGACAATTTTTATTTTTGTACCTTTTCTCCACATTAAAAAACGACCCTGGTGTCTAACTCTGTCCCGTGGGGAGGCATTGTAAATAGGTACATTACAGTCAAATCACAAACCCCTTATTGTCGATATTCGGGTGAAAAAAAGGTAGATCTGTATATACCGCTAATACGTTTGGCCGCGATAATATTGAACTACAAATTCAAGACTGAATAACTGTCTTTTAAAAGCATTTGTTATACCAAACGGTTATCCCGACTTGTTCCAAAGAACACCGAAGTATTCGAGGATTCAATCATCGTAATATTAATAATTAACTTCGAAATAAAGAATAAAATAAAGATTCGAACATGCCAGATTTTTTAATTTTTTTAATTTTTATTAACATTCTGACGATGTCCTTTTATAGAATGGTAATACCGCAGTTTGTAGAAAAAAATCCTGCGGAATTTTCATCTGGAACATCCGAAGAAAATGCACTAAAAGCGATGTTACATCTATTGGCTAAACATGGACAAAGACATGGCCGACATGATTAATGCATGTAACAGATGCACGCATGCAGCAAAAGCTCGAACAACTACGAACCAATCATGGCAAACAATTCACGTTGACTTTACACGCTTTTTAAATAATCCGTACTGTCTCATAGTCGACGATAGCCATACTTAATGACCGGAAGTCTTGAAACATAAGAGATCTATCAGAAGTGGCAATATAGGGTTACTACGCGAACTGTTTTCACGCTTAGGCGTGGTTGATTACACAGTTCCAGATAAAGAAACGCTATTCACCTCTCGTGAATTTAAGAAATTTTTCTATACGTATCAGTTGAATCAAAATACACCTACGGGATTCTCACCCCCAGAAACTATGTTCGCAAAGAAAATAAGATCGGTGTTCGATAAAATCATTCCGAGACGAGCAAGATATAAAAAGGTAGTCACCGCTTGTGGCGAAAAGGTGTTATGCAAAAGTTACAACAATAACATAACGTTTCGGAAGTGAGAAAAAGATTGGGGAATTTAGTTTACATCACCCACAAAGGCCCAAGAACATATATAAACGTCATCTCACACAATTGAGAAAATGTCGATTCATGACACTACCACAAAATTGTGAAAAATCAATTGATATTATTTCACCACCACAAAATTGTGAAAAGTCAATCGATATTCGAGATATTTTTTAGCCCAGGTTTCTTCCGATGTTCAAACAAAAAAAAAGTTTTCATATCCTCCTGAACGTCGATCCTAAAAGGAAAAAATATTAAAGAGCTTTTTTACTCTTTCTTCAGGAAAAAACTTCTTGGAAGGGGGTGTTATGGGACCATTACCTACCCGTTATGGACTTTTCAAAATACTATATCAACCGAAAGTCAATAATCACGAAGGAATGGGGATATGATTCTCTACCGAGATCCGTTAAAGTTAAAAAGAGGTGTAAACCAAATAATTTTTCTGTTACTTTATTGTTTAGGTCTATTTTATTTTCATACTGTAGGTTCAATTTAGTCGAAGTGTATGTTCTTGTAACCGGTATATTTTATGGCTTCATTTTAAAAGCTTTTCTGCGTGTGAGAAATTTCTTTAGTTGTAGAGTTAATATTAAGTCTTTCACTGATGGAAATCTAGGAAGAACCACAAAAGAACCAAAGGGAAAATTGTCAATAAAAATACTAGCAAATACATTAACCTAAAGATCAATAAAACGTGCCAGATTAGCAAACTTGCCACGGTAAACAAATATCACATGCTTACTGCATCACTGGCTGCAACTGTTCTAGATTGATTACAACATATGATCTAATAAAATTTAATGAAAGAAAGATTTGCAGCATTTGCACGACTTCTTAAATTCAGATGTGTTCTTTTTGATGCCAAATACTCGACCCATTCCTTTTTCGAATTCGTTCTTTTTTAAGATGCTAATTCATTCATACGAAAATTAGTACATTTAAAACCACACACTCCATAATTCCTAGAACTAAACTCGATGCCGAAAATACCGTGTAATCTAATAATTTATACTACAAAAAAATATTTTATTATAACACGCACATAAACCCAAACGATATAATCAACAATTTTATTATGTACTTTAATCGCTGCATTTGTCTCCAAATGGCCACCGCAGCATTTTTCATCTTTATTTTTGTTACTTTAATTATTAGTTTTATTTGTTTACCCTAAATCATTCAGACTGAATGAAGGCATTAAAAATTCTGACAATTTAAAAGTTCATTAACACCCAAGCCAATCAATCCAGAAAATAATTTTAAAATGTATTTTTAAAATGCATTGAAATATGTAGTTTTTCTCACTGATTATTCAAGAAAAAGAGTATGTTTCTCTTAACGGAAAATATCTCTAATCACATATACACTTAAGCCTTAATTTTACTTTCTCGGCTGTCCGTTGCGAAAAAAGTACGATAAAAAGAAGCATTGCAATCTAATGCATAAATTGCTGCGACATCTCACCCCGCACTTTTCACAACTACTTAAGACCCGGTCTATTATTTCTGATGTCTAAAATGAAGTATTTGACCACTCCATTATTATTTTTATTGTTTTATCAAAGATCAATGGAAAATGACCACCCATCGTCCAATTAATGATCTTAGCACCTCAACCAAAATATTCACACAAATATTTATCCCAACCAATCTTCTATCGATCGATAATACTTCTCGGCTTTTATTCTTGGACTTCTGCTCGTGTCTCAATAAAGCGACAATAAATGAGGAGGCCTTTTCTTAACCTAAAAAAGCCGAGCGAAGATGAACAGCAGAAAATTAATTTTCTACCTACATGTCTGTTGATTCTCATAAAATCTTTTAAAATTAGACCCTAAATAATAGCGGTTACAGACATACAGAAATACAGACATTTCGCCTGTTTTTTAAGTTGTTCTATATTGTCATCTTCTTTGATGCTGTACCTCTAACTGTTGTTGCATGTTGCAGCCTCGATTATAATAATTTATTCATCAGATACGAACACATATGTGTGTGCATCTGCATCTTCTGTATTCTGCTGAATCAATCCAATAGCCATGGTGCCAGATATCAATTCTTGTCTGTGGCTTTGCCGTCTGCGCATCCAGCACGGTCTATTCGATTGTGGTGGCACTGTATCCACTGCACAGATCTTGATTTTCCGCTCTTTGTCTTCATTCTAACTTGGTGTTTGATTTCAACACTCGCGACAAGTTTCGCTCACTTTTGTAACATTTTTTAAAATTCTAAACAACGTTTTCTTTTGAAGTTCCAATAACACTAACCTCATGCACTTAACGCAGATTTGCAAATTCGAACAAATATATCTCCCAACCAAATAAAAATCAGCTCAAACGCCCATATATCTCGAAGTGATCCCATCTAATCTGTCTTACATGCACACATATAAATAATAATAATAATAATAATAATAATAATAATAATAATATAAAAAATTAAGATTAAAATAAATAATATACTTAGTAAATGATAAAACCTTGATAAATAAATAAATCAAAACTACTAAATTAGAAAATAATAACATTTCTAAGTACAGAAACTCATAAAAATTCAGAAAAAAATTAGATTATATAATGGGAGATAACTCAATATAATTATGAAAGTAAATTGTCTCTCTTTGACGGAGTAAGCAAACAACGGTATTACAAAAAAAAAAAAAATAGATAAATAAAGAATTTTTTATACGTATTTTTCGCATTTGTATCCGTTCACTGATTGTTTGGACAGCGGAGAGGGTAAAATTAAGGCTTAAGTGCGTATATGTGTAGAGATATCCATTAGAAGAAATATACTCTTTTTCAGTGAGAGTTTGTGGACGTGACGATCCCATCCTCCATGTGGTTAATAAATGGTAGAGTGAAAAGGTCGCATAAGGAAGAGACGAAACATATCGATATACGATAATGAATGTATATTTACATAAAAGCACGAGAAAGAATAAAGATATAGTAAGAATAAGAGTTCGTTGAGAAGAGAGGATTAAGGTACGTAACCAGCGTTTAGTATTTGGTGAAAGGCTGACGATGGGTCAGGAGGATGGATGACTGGCTATGCCAACCAGAGCGGGATTTCGTCACTTATTGACTCCTCGAGAGTTCAGCGAAAAGAGTTAGAAGTCTATAAAACAGGAAGTGACGTATCTGCCTTTGCCCTCTGGTGCCCAGGCATGTGTACCCAGAGCTAAAGTGCGATAATCGAGTGAAGCTTAAGAGTACCGTTTTGTGTCTGCGTGTCCGTTAGCTGGAAATTTCAATTCCCACAAGTTTTAATTAACTATTTTGTCACAATTAGTAAAAAAAATGGTCAGTTAAGACGGTAATAATAGAAATCTGTTTAAACGTAGATGAGATGGAATACTGCTGCCATATCTGTGCAGGAGCTGCTAAAAACAGCCTATCCTGCCTTGACACTAAGAAAAACAAATTAACCGGACTATTGGATTCATCGCAAAAACACAACATTGGATTCATTGGTGTAGATATTTTTTTTCAGTTGTATTCTTAACAAATGCAGATACACTATCGTTGTAGTATGGATTGTACAGTGTATGCAGAGATGAAAATCAATCAAATATAATTATCGACAACAAAAACAGAAAACATTCGATGTACATTGTTATTAGATGGTGAGAAAAACAAAATGCAATGTGACTAGACAATTACATAACGTAGAATCGAAATTAATTAAGGATTAAACTGATTATAATGCACTGAAATGAATTAGCCTTGTCTGATTCTATTATCGACTGCACAATGCACTGAAATGAATTAGCAATGTAATTAAGGCGACAAATAATTTCTTCGATTCTTTTCGTTTTTTACCGATGGAAAACTTGTTTAAAGTTATTTCAATACTTTTAGTTTGCGAAATTTAACTAGTCTCAACTTCTTATGAATTGTGCGCTTACCATTGACATTTTCTGCATTAGCTAGCAATGCGCACGGCATTGCCCGGTCGTAAAATACGCTTAAATATGATATTTTGATTAATGCAGATTTTGTATTATTATTATATTATATTGGGTCCAATATATAGTAATTGTTTAAAAAGTTAAAAAAAAAAAATGACTCGTGAATCGAAACCAAAACGTTTAGCTTCCGATTTATTTTTGCATCTGCCGTTAATGACTCAGTTACGAAGACATGTTTGCTTCAAGGCTAAAAATTAAAACATCAACCAATAGCTACTACCTTACGCATGCATATGCATGCATAACATAGCGTTCGATCTTCACCTGGTAAATATAATTTTGTTTTAATTTACACACTTTTTAGTCATTTTCCCAAATATAAAGTTTCGCATGGGTTCAAATACCTTGTATATGAAGTTTCATATCTGTAGACTAAAAAGTCTAGTAGGGTTTGGTAGGCAAAATTTTTGAAACAAAAATATATATACGTATATTTCTAAACAAAAATATATGCGTATACATGAATATACATGGAAAAGTTTTGCGTTTGTTATAAACTTTTTACGCAAATATTACCTAAGTATAAATCATGTAGAATATTTGCATTAATATAATTACACGTAATAGTTAACTAAAGATGATCACTCCTTAAGAAAGTCAAGTTTTAAAGAAAACTACATTAAAAACGACCTTGTGTCACATTTCGCTTTCGTGGGGAAGCAAATAAATACAAATAAATAGAAAACAGGCTTGTCTTTTTTCTGTTGTTTTTGGCCTTCGGGCCGGGATCAAAGTGTAGTATCTGTTCTGGCAGATAGTGCAAGCTATGACTAGCTAGGACTAGCTATGACTAGCAAAGACCAGATGTGGGGGCAACCCCACATGCCTGACCTTTAACCAGCTCCCATTTCCCACCTCTCGGGAGCTGGTCCCCTTTTCCCTTCCCCGTCCCTTCACTCCTCACATAAAAAATTGGCCTTGTGCCTAATTTGCTCGGTGGGGGAGCAAATAAATACCATCTGTTCTGGCAGATACTGAAAGCAAAGACCATATGTGGGGCAACCTCACATATAAGACTTTGGTCAATATAGGGGAAACCCTTCATACCAATTGTCTCTATCCAGCTCCCCTATTCCCCGGGGAGTTGGTCCCCATTTTCCCTTCACTCCTCACATTAAAAATTGGCCTTGTGCCTAATTTGCTCGGTGGGGGAGGAAATAAATACCCTGCTGTTCTTGACCTTCGGGCCAAGATCAAAGTGTAGTATCTGTTCTGATGCTACACTTAATTTGTCTTAGTCTTAGTCTATACTGAGACAATTATTAATATCTCTTTTAATTACATTTTTTTTTCTTTCGCGCGAGGTAGTACTGATCTGGCGACACATTCTTGTTCTTTTTGGGGGTAAGCGTTCTGTCCGCAACCCCACTTTGCCTATCTTACTCAGCTCTCCCCCTCGCGAGGGGGATCTGAGCTGTTAATTACGACCTTCCTGAGAGGGAGAGTCGGACAGGCTTTCTCTTTTCTCTCCAATTTACCCCCGACTCCCTCTCTCAATTCTATCTCCCTTGTTGCCGTCTTTGGCGCTACTTCCTTTTAGTGTGAAAGTCCGCTCCCCATTGTGGACGCCATCTACACGTTAATCAAAACCGTTATTTTTGGATTTTTCGCACCGGTTGACTGACCACTGAGACCGCAGACACTGGAAGAAAGAAAAAGGAGACAACACCCAGCATGGAGATGATGACTCCCCCAAAAGACGACACTCCAAATGGAGGAGCAACACTTACAAACGAAGGGACGAACCGTCCGGGTAACAGAAGCAGCATTCCCAAAATATTGTGCCCAGGGGATGCTCCCCACAAAAAGGAGCTCTTTGCAAAACCGAGGAAGCACACCCAAGAGAACTTCCAAACCAAAGGGCAGCAGCCCCAAAAGACATTACTGGGAGAGAAGCTCCCCACGAGTGCAGCTTCCTCCTCAAAAAGAGGCATATCGCCCAGAAATGAATGCTGGTAAGGACGCAGCTGCCTCAAGAGACGCAATGAAGGGGGATGCTCCCTCAAAGTGAAGCTCCTTGAAAAAGGGAGCAGTACTGGAAACATCCAAGGAGACCACGAGAGAATCAGCTCCTAAAGAGAAACCTGTCTCACAAAACACCTCCAAGACAGTGACACGATCATTCAACCTCACAAATATAACCCCTCGCCTAAACCATCAGGGGGATCTACATGTGCTAAAACTGCTGAAAAGTCTCCCTGCAGGAATACAAAGTCTTGTATCTCATCAAGTACAAGGAACATATTGAGGGGGACGTCCTCAAGCCAATATCTGGAGACTGGGAAGTAATGCAGGACAAGGCCCTGTCCTTCGTCACTTCAGACATCAGGGAAAATCGGAATAGGGGAGTGAAAAAGGAAGAAAAGAGCTCCTTCAGAAACTGAATATACCCGCCAAGTATATACACCAGAGGAACCCAACCTCACCACTCTGTGGTTCATTCGAAAGAAAGAAAAAGAAAACAAAAGAATGAAAGCGGAAGAAAAGATGCCCCCCACTCTCTGTGAACATACACCACCCCTAACAATGATAGAACCCACTTCCAACCCCAAATCAGACACCACACAAACACCTATCCCCACACCAATGCAAACTGAGCCACCACCCCAGAAAGAAAAGAATGAACTCGGGAGGGGGAGAGACCTTTCGGCTTCTCCCGGTTGCATACTTACTCCACTTGAAATGAAGGATGAACTGTATTATGTAGACAACAAATTTACCACACCGGCAGAGAAAAACATTAAAAACCCTTGATAGATTGTCAATAGATAGGGAAAAAAGACGTTAATGTCCCCACTAATTTCCCGGATGTCCCACTTCTAACAACTTTCATGAGGCTTAAAAAGGCCTGCAAAACCGACGAAGGGGATGTTCCGGGAATGGAACTTATTAAGAAAAAAACGACCCTTCCCTGGACGAACTGTCAAAAAAGGGAAGGGTCCCAGTGTTAGTTCATCTGTTACTCTATAGGGTGCTTAAACTGACTTTTCCTTTAGACGTTGGCAGCATTGTGAAAGAAGGTTAGGACATGAAAAACCTGACCACCTTAAGCATTGCATACAACATTCGAAGCTGAGTGCGACACACCTTAAAAGTAGGTATTATGGCTTTGAATTTGGCTAGTCTGAATGCGAGGGGCTTAAAATCATGGAGTCGGGCAGCTCGCCTCCAGCACGACCTCTTGTACCTGGGAGTAGATGTGGCTGCAATTCAGGAGACACATTTCGTTTCTTCTGTGGACTGTTAGGTGTTGGTCGAAATTTTGATGTTTTCTCAGCATATGGCAGTCCATGGGGGAAGGGAGTCTCCTTGCTGATGAAACGTACCCTGTCCACGACTGTCGACATTATTCATAAGGATTCTGAGAGCAGGCTGATACTGGCCAATGTTGCTGTAAAAGATTCTGTTTTTCGGGTGGTCACGGTTTATGCACTCAGCACCGCTCATGAGAGGGTCTCATTCTTCGGTCAGCTCAATGCGTTCGTAGCATATCGGAAGCGAGTAGTTCTAGATAAGTTAGGAGGTGAAGCTAAATAATCGGAGAAGTGCGAATCCAGCCTATCTGATCTGATGGCTAGATGTAGTCTGGTCGACAGGTTTACGGTCGAGCGTCCGTGGCGGGAGATGTGAAAGTGGACCAATACCGTTTCCTCATATCCAAATACTTTTGGACAGGTTGTTAGTTAGGAGAGGCAACTTAGATTTCTTATCTTGCCCCACGTTCACTTGCCTAGGCCAGACAGACCATAAATTAGTTATGGCCTGGCTGAAACTAGGAAATAGGCCTAAGTTAGCGGTGTACTGGAAGTTAAACACATCCCTTCTGGAGATGCAAGACTTCCGAGATAAATTAATAGAGTTAATTCAAGGCACCCGTGGGGGGATTATCAGGATTAAGTAGTGAGTGCGTCTTAAGGCTAAAATTAGATCATTCTCCGTCAAGTATGTCCAGCGCCGCACACTAAATAATAGCTTGGAATACGGGGGTACGTGATAGGGTTAGTCAGAAACTAGCTAAGCAGGGCCTTCTGTGCGAGACTAGCGAGTGTTACGAAGGTAAAGCAGTTAGAGCTAAGTTTAGAAAGATAAGCGACAAAGCAGTTCACTCTGACAAGTACACTGACAAAGTCAAACATTCGGATGGACGCACCCTGAAAACGACTCTGGAGATATGTGAGGGGCTTTGAGAACATTTCGAGGAGCATTTTACGCAGCAGCTCAATCTTCTGGTCCGCGAGTTTAGCGACTATTAGGCCGACTCTCACCGCCTCGGAATGGCTAGAACGGCTAGTTGCAACGGCTGGGTGATAGAGCGGAAGGTTTTTTACTGCACTGAAGCAGGTTAGCTGTGACAGATCGCTAGGACTCGATCGTCTTCCATACAAACTATATTTGATGTTGTCGCATATGTTTCTGCCTCTTCTGACCGATGTGTTCAACCATTGGTTTGCTCAGGGATCCATTCTGGGGCAAGTCACCAGACTCATAACTCTGCTAAGCACAGAGTTGAAGATTTTGTCGAATCGTCTACAGGTTGTTATTAGCAACTTGATCGAACTGGAGCAGAACTACACTGTGAAGGAGAGATCAACGCAGAACAACCTACCTGATCCACCCGATCCTATAAGGAGGGATAGAAGACGATACAGAAGCCACGCTGATCAATTTAGACCCGTTCAAAGCTTTTGATGGGGTCGACCATCGCTTCCTGGCATCTGTCTTAGAAGCCACCGGCTTTAAAACGGACTTCTGCAAGTGGATCTCTGTGATGTATCACCAGCCAACGGCTGTCGTATAAGGCAAATCGGAAAGCGCTTGAAACCCTTTGTAATCTATCTATAAGTTCGTCAGGGTTGTCCACTGTCGCCCCTACTTTGGAGCTGCTGCTCTCCAAGCTGACATATGAAGAGTCAAATTCGGCCCTGTATTGAATAGCTCTGCCTGGTGGCCTGGCCGCTAAAGTATCCGCGTTCGCCAATGATGTCACTGTCTTTGTGTCAAGCTTTCGAGACATAGAGATCATATTAAAGGCAATTGCTCGATACGAAAGAATCATCACATGGGGACAAGATAAACCACAGTAAGTCGGTCGGACTGTGGTTGGACACCTCAAGGAGTAACACAAACCTCCCAGCACCCTTCAGCTGGATGAATGGCCTTGTTCAGATCCTCAGCATGTGGTTCATACTGGGTCTCAAGCTTGAAAAGAATTTGTCGAAGGTACTGTCAAAGGTGAAGGCTGCGGTCAACTTGTTGCTTCTTAGGAAACGTTCTTAAAAAGTAGAGCCGAAGCTTGAACCATGTACGTTTTCCCTCTCATCCTTTACCATACTTCCTTTGCCTACACAACACATAAAATCTCTTGTCGAACTCTTGTCTTCATTTTTTGGGACAAAGGAAAACATTGAGTTCACAGACAGGTTTTTATGCAATGCCCATGTGATGAAGGCTTGTAATCAAGGCGCCGAGAGGCTGGTTTTCCTGTGTTGCTACCTTTAAGAAGATCAACTGTGGCACCGCGCGATGAGTGCTGCCTTTTCCAATCTCATTCTCGACCCCTTTGTTGAGAGCCATCACAGGCCACAGGGAGAATCAACCTTCCTAATAGAATGCCGATTGCCAAGGTCCAGCAACATTGAGACTGCTACTCGTATGGAAATCCACATGGATCTAGTGAGGGGGACACCTACGATTTGCTATGCACGCATTTGGGTTGGTAGCAGAGTGAGATCCACTTCGTTGAGTTGGGCACCGGGTTTTAGTCATGTGAACAATTCGGGTTTCGCTCTCACCTGGCGATTGGCCCAAAATACACTTCCCCTCAGCAACGTACAATGCAGTACCATTCTTTTTTTTTTAGTCGTTTGCTTGTCTCTGTTGTGGACAACAGCTGTAGAAATGACTGATTATGCGTTCTTCGATTGTTATGAACTCCGCCGGTGCTGGTTGTATATCAGTGACGTGACGACTCGCATTGATCCCGAGCATCCTCGCCCGATTACCATATTCAACGTCGTTGACAATGTGAGGCTGCCGTGGGACCAAAAACGACTATGGTGAGTTGGGCATCGTGACTGCAAGCTGGCCGGGGGTGTTATTTTATTTCTAATCAGGATCTGATCGCTTTGTTTAAACACTAACTACGGATGAAGATAAGATGTGATAGAAGAAGGCTGCATCGTGTGGTATTTGACAGGAGATGGATACTCATAGCAAGTCTGTGTATACGAAAAGGAGCCAAATTTGAATATGCGTTCCCCACCTAGGTGTGGAATGCGCTGTGTGAGCTTTTAACCTCCTAGCTAGTTGAGTGAGTGCCCTATCCATCCCCAACTAAGAAGCCTCCAAGATCACCACCCCTCCTAATTGAAATTCTTCTTTTCGTCCCCCACTCTGATTTCACCTACCTTTGAGAGAAAGAAATCAATCACTAACATTTCCCCCTCACCCACTGATTTTTCTTTTCTCCTTTAGGCCAATCTAGAGGGCACCCCTACCTAAAGACTGTCCTGAACCTCAGCTTCTTTTACAAGTGAAACGGCTGACCTATCAATTGGATGGGGGTGTGAGGATCTTACTAACCATTTTTTTTTTATTTTTGTTCCCCTGCCCACAACACAAATTATTTATTGTATTATTATTAACTTTTTTGTTTTTACACGTTAGTAAAAAATGTTTTCAATAATTGGGTTCTAAGTAGGGCGTCCCTAAGTACGAAAGAGTGAATGTGGTATTATGGTGAAAGAGAATACTAGCTAAGAGAATCTTTTGTTTAGTTCTTGAGTGACTAAGATGACCTACGATGCCTTATCTTCCCCCTTTTTGAGTTTGCCTAGTGCCTAATATTTTTGACAATGCTTAATTTATATTGCATAAAAGATTTAATATCTCAAAGCGTAGTATCTGTTCTTACTACATTTTTTCTTTCACGTGAAAGAAAGACGGGCAGTGCTAGTGACACATTCTCAAAACACACTGACAAGCTCTGGTGTCTGTTTTGGATTAGCATTCTGTCCGCAACCCCCGCTTTGTCTATCTTTTTCTGCTCTCACCTCGCGAGAGGGGATCTGAGCTGATAATTACGACCTTCCCGTGAGGGAGGGTTGGAAACACTTTCTCTCTTTCCCTCAATTAACACCCCACACCCTCTCTCAGTTCTATCTTCCCCTATTGCTGCCTTAGGCGCCACTTCTTGTTGGCACTAAAGTCGGCTCCCCACTTTGGACGCCGTCTTAACGTCGGTCAAAACTTTATCTCTACGCATCTGTGACCGACCATGAAGACTGCAGACACCCCTCAGCAAGACAGCTCTTCCAAAGAACGACTTCCCAAATGGGGGAGCAAGACCGAAAATCAAGGGGCGTACCGCCTGGACATGATGGTGGATGAGGGCAGCTCCCCTAAAAGGTGAGCATTATCAAACACCAAGGAGTTCTACCAAACAGATTTGCCAAACTAAGGGGCAGCAGTCCCAAGGATATTGCCAGAGCAAACGCTTCCCAAAAGGGCAGCTTCTCCAACGAGGGAGCTAAACAAAGAAAAGACATGGCGCAGCGCATGAAAGTCTCCCAAGAAGGGGCAACAACCCCAAAAGATACTATCCAGAGTGGAGCTCCACAAAAAAGCAACTCCCGCCAAAAGGGAACCACATTGAGGCCAAACCCCACGAAGGAACCAAGCCAAGCCCCCTCCAGGATTACAAGACTCTCTATCTTGCTAAATACAAGAAATATATAGCAAGCAATGTGCTTCAAAGAGTACCAGGAGTGTGGGAGGCAACAGCAGACTGTGTACTGTCTCTAGTCACCCAGGACATGAGAGCAAATTTCTTCCTCGGAATGAAAAAGAGGAGATGGCGAAGCACCTAAGGAAACTCAATATTTTGGCAACCTTCTACTGCCAAAGGATCTTTGTCCAGCTTTCTGTCTGCTAATCCGGCAAAAAAGTGGCCCAAGAACTGACCGGAAAGAACATAAGAGCGGCAAAGTAAAGCTCCTCCCTGAGTATCAAGGAAAGAGAAGGACTCGGGTTCGCATCTACAACATGCTTTCCGATTTTGGCACCGAATACTTGGGCGCCTTCTTCAGTCAGTTCATGGAGGTGAAGCAAGTGGACGTGGTGGGGTCCCGAAACCGCATCCACAATTTCGACAATGTGGTGTGATTGAAATTAAGAAAAGAGGATTTTCTGGCAATTCCAGCGATGCTAGTGCACCATAACTGGAACATGATAGTGGTTGTAAAGGGCTGCCGTCCGCACCGCACTGCTGCTTTTGCCAGAAATAGGGACATCTGGCCTGAGAGAGCCCCAAGAAACTTGCCTCAGCCCAGCCAGCAGCAAAAGCTGCCTTGAAACAAGCTCAAGAATGTGTCAAAGAGGCCCCACTAAGGCTGGCCCCACCCGCCCCAAGATTAACTAAACCCATGGAGGTAACAAAAGAGGGTTGGAGAATGGTAGAAGGTCATAGAAAGAAAACTCCAACACCTCAGCCGCGGCCCCAACATCTGCTTCAAGGTAGCAGCAGTGGCAGCAACAGCAAACCAGAGAAGAACCTCCGATAATGAAAAAAAGACATCCCCTTTAAATCGGAGGAGGACCTATGTAAGATCGACCCCCTGTTGATTGGCACAGACCTTCAACTCCGGCAGATGAGAAATCTAAAGCCGTTGCTGGACTGCCGATAGATAGGGTCTTGAGGTCCGACCAGATGGATTACGTTTAGAGAGACCTCTTGTCCCTGGAAATGGATGTGGCACCTCTACAGGAAACGCACTTAGTTTCGTCTGTGGATTCTCAAGTGCTGCCGAGAGATTACGATGTAATATGGGAACATGCGGGGAAGGGCGTCTCCCTGCTGGTGAAAGGCACCTTGTCAGCGGACGGTAAACATTGTCCATAGGGACGATGTGGGCAGGCTCGTCATGGCTGATGTTGCCGTACAAAAAGAGCATGTTTCGGATCTTTGCAGTTCATGAGTTTCCTTCTTCCGTAATCTCGACATGGATCCGAAGCATGTAGTTTTAATGGGGGATTGGAACGCTATCCTTGATCCCAGTATAGATAAAGTAGGGGGCGAAGTTAGTGTCGGAGAGGTGCAAAATCAGTCTGCATGACCTGGCGGCTAGATGCGATCTGTTTGACAGGTTTCACGTCGGGGGATGTGGTCGTGGACCAATAGCGTAGACTTCTACCCAAACACCTATCTAGATATGACGTTAGTAAGAAGAAGCGACATAGAGCTTCTAGATTGTCCCACGTTCCACTGGCTAGGACAGTCAGTTGATAAACTAGTTATGGTCTGTCTGAATCTGGGGAATAGGCTCAAACTAGGCGAGTACTGGAAGTTGAATACCTCTCTACTGGAGATACAAGATTTCTGAGTAAAACTAGCTAGACTCATCCAAGAGGCTTTGGTGGGGGCAGTTACAGAGAGTAGATGGTGGGTTAGCCTAAAAACTAAGATTAGAAACTTTTGATCACATACTCTCAATGCCTCGCAGCAAATAAGGTCAGGATGAAGGAATAGCTAGAGGAAAAAATAGCTAGGGGAACGGGTGTGAGAGATACTATAGGTCAGGAACTAGCTAGGCAGAACCTTCGATATGACGCTAGAAAGTGTTACGAGGGTTAAATATTTAGGGCTATGCTTAGGAAAAGAGCCAACGAAGCCGTGAGCTCTGATGCAGATACACATAGGAAGGTCTTCATTCATGGCTAAGACAAGTATAGACGAGGGGCGTGCAATAAGTAATGCCCCTAACCCACTTCCCATAGCAGTAGAGTAACGAAACTTGGCACAGTTATTGATCTTTCTCTACATAGGAACCACCCAGAGTTATGCATTTCTCTCATCGTTTGATGCAGCTCTGGAGACCGTTTTTGTAGAACACCCCAGGTTGGTCCTCCAACCACGACGTGACTTCAGAAATCAAGGCTGCATTATCTGGGAAACGCTTTCCTTTCAAAAACAACTTAATAGCTGGGAAGAGGTGAAAGTCAGCGGGCGCAAGGTCAGGAGAGTAGGGAGGATGGGGAGGATGGATTTCATATCCCCACGCCCATGCTTCTGATCTGGCGACAAACGAGGTGTGGACCGGAGCGTTGTCTTGCAGGAGGAGGATACATTTGCTGATTTTGCCCCGCCTCATGATTTTGATAGCTGAAAAGTGAAGAGCAATAGACTTCTGTAATTCATTCTTGTCATCACTACTCCGTCCTGGTCCCAGAAGACTGTCAGCATGACCTTGCCAGCGGAGGGCTGCACCTTTGCCTTCTTTGGGGGCGGTGAGTCCAAGTGCTTCCACTGCATTGACTGGGCTTTGATCTCTGGATGATAGTGATCGAGTCAGGGTTCATCCTGTGTAATCAGTCTTTTGAAAAACTTTGACTCATCTTCTTGGCACATCTCCAAATTCATCCTCGAGCACTCGACGCATTCCTGCTTCTGGAATGATGTGAGCAACCTGGGAATCCATCTGGCAGACACCTTATGCATATACAAATGGTCATGAATGATAGTTTCCGCAGACCCTGTACTAATCTTGACATCTTGGGCTATTTAGCAAATAGTAATGCGCCGATCTTCCAAAATGGCAGCCTCAACTTGACGGACAGATGCCTCAGCAATGGCAGAAGGGGGGACTAGGTCTGGGAGCTGTTTCCACAGACTTCCGGTCATGTTTGAATTCACGATGCCAGCGTTTTACAAGGTCATATGATGGGGCATTATTACCATAAGTTTCTTTCATTTCATCAAAAGTCTCCTGTGGTGTCAGTCCTTTCAAATACAAAAAAACCGGATCACTGCTCGACATTCAACAGGCTCCATTTCACACCTGACTTAGTTCAAACACCTATAAAACAGAAACCACAACAAGTTCAGAGCTGTAAATTGTCACATATCCCGCAGAGATATAAATCATAGCTCATGCAAAATTTCAGTAAGATCAGACAAATGGAAGTGGGTCAGAGGCATTACTTATTGCACACCCCTTGTAGCTAAAGATCTGCGAGGGATTTCAAGAGCATTTTGAAGAGCATTTCACGCAACACCCCAATATTCCTGTCCACAAATTTGGTGACTATTTGGTTTACTTTCGCTGCCTCGGGGCGGCTAAAATGGCTAGTTGCGAGGGCAGAGTAACTGAGCAAGAGGTTCCGACTACGCTGACGTAGGTCGGCTGCAACAGATCACCGGCATTCCATGGTCAGTCTTATGAATTGTATTTGAGGCTGTCGCCCATGTTGATACCGATTCTTACAAATATATTAAACCACTAGGGTTCCATCCCGGGTTAAGTCAGCAAGGGAGTGATCACATTGCTGAGAAAAACGGGTGGCATAGCAGGAAAAAACTAGATGATTACAGGCCCATAACTCTGCTAAATACAGAGCTAAAGATTTTGGCCAAGGTCCTATCGAATTAAGTGCAGGTTGTTATCGGCAAATTAATCGAACTATGTAATGCAGAGGAGATCGATTCAAAAGAACTTGCACCTGATCCATACGATCTTAGGTGGGGGAGGGGAGACAAGACGACTCGGAATCCACGTTGATCAATTTGAATCAGTCCAAAGCTTTTGATAGTCAACCATCACTTTTTGGCATCTGTTCGAAAGTTGCTGGATTCCAACTGGGCTTCTGCAAATGGATCTCCATACTGTACCATGCACCAGCGGCAGTGGCACAGGTAAACAGAAAGCATTTGAAGTCCTTTGCTATCTCTCGGTCCATGCGTCAGTGCTGTTCACTGTCTCTTCTGCTTTATATCCTTGCGTTGAAGCCACTACTTTGCAAGCTGAGACAGGGGGAGGGCAAGTTGGTCCTGCGCTGGATCACTTAGCCTGGTGAATCGAGAGCCAGAGTTTCCACGTTCATTAATGACATCACCATCTTTGTGTCGAGTTTCCAAGACATAGAGGCGGTGACAGAGATTCTCACACGGTATGAAAAGACCACGAGTGCCAAAATTAACCACAGCAAGTCGACCATTCCGCAGTTGGGAGCCTGGTGGGGCGCCAACTCCCTTCCCGTTCTCTTCAGCAGGGCCAGTGGCCTGACTCAAATCCTCGGCATGTGGTTCAGACCGGACTTTCTGCTGGAAAAGAATCGGTCAGAGGTAAAGTCAAAGGTAACAGCCATGGTTGACTCGTAGATTCAAAGGAAGCTATCCTTGAAGAGCTGGATGGAAGCGTGTGTTACCTACGTTTTTCCGCTATCTTTTATTGACTGGCTGTACTTACACTGCTTGAAAACTATCTAAAATCCCTACAGAGCAAGTTATCCTCGCTTATTTGGAACAAAGGGAAACATAGGGTTCGCAGACAGGCCTGTGTTTAAAGTCTGTGTGAGGGAGGTTTGGGAATGCCCGACTTAAGGTGTCATCAAGACGCAGAGAGGCTAACCTTCCTGAGCCGAACTTTGACAGAAGAGTTTGCATGAAACCCCGATGATCGAGGCCGTTTTTCTTGATCTCATCCTCGGTGCGTCAAAAAAAACCATGAAGCGACACGCAGTTCTCTTAATGACAGGCGTCATTTCACAGCTGACTAGGAAGGAACTATATAAGGAACTAGTAAGAGGGGGGGGCGCTCACGACTCGCTTGTCGAGCGAATAGGGTTGTTGAAGGAGGGGATCTACTCCTGGTGGAACTGGGTGCTAGGTTCAAGTCATCTCAACTCTGAGTTTACTTGACCTGACGATTGGCCTGAAACGCATTGCCCCTCAATGCCATACTAAAACATTCCGGATTAGTGAGGTCATCAGGGTGTCCCCATTGTAGACTTCGTGATTTAGTGGGGGATGCTCTTTTCTCTTCCCTGCAACCTCTCTCCCACAGAAGAGACGTTGCGAGCCTGTCTTTGTTTATCGTTATTTCCATGGCAGGTGCTCGTCTGAGCTCCAATCTCTCGTCCCTCCCTTGCCAATCTTTCACGAGAAACACCCGTCTGGCTGAAACTACTGTCAATAATTTTCCCCAGTCTTTATCTGCGCCTAAATCAAAACGTAGATTCCATGAGCAAAGCTTCTTTCTTGGAACTGCACGCCAGTGGAACTCTCTGCCGCTTGCCTGTTTCCCACCTGACTACAACTTGGATGTCTTCAAGTCCAACATAAACAAACTCCTGACAAACCGCCCCCTTAAGTAAGACACTCTATCAAATCTCCAATACTAATGATTACTACAATACTATCTCATTTATTACTGTACACGCAATAACCCTACTCCCTGAGTGGCCTTCGGGCCTTGATAAGTGGTGATCCCCATGTAAAAAAAGGACCCCAGCCAAGGAAACGCCGTAACGTGCATTCTTTGATTGAAGCGGACTAAAACAATAGTGGACGTATGTCAATGAGGTGACAGCTCACATCAATCCCGAGCAACCTCGCCTGCTGGATGTGTCCTACGTCATCCACAGCGTCGAGCCGCCGTGGGACAGGGGGAGACAAATATTGTTTCTTGCGATCCTGGGCGTGGTGATATTGAGTTCAAGAGTGCAAGAGAAGCGCGGAGTCGAATCTTTTGCTGATCAGGATCTGATCCCTTTCTTTAAGCACCAGATAAAGGTAAAAATCAGATGTGATAGGAAAAGATTATACTCTGAGGCCTTTGACTGAAGATGGATAAAGATAGTACGTCTGTAGATGCATAGAGATGCAAGTTGGAGATCGTCCCCCGCTTAAGCCTGGCGTACACTGTTTCAGGTCCTGCTGGACCTGAAAGACACATAAAACAAGCATTTAGACTAGGTTTTTGGCTGGCCGAGTAAATGGCCCCCTCCATCCCCGATAAGAAAATCTCCAAGATACCATACCCAGATTCTTCTTTTTTCGTCGCCGGCTATCCCAATAAGCAATCTTGGAAAAAATTCACATACCCTCCAACCCCAGTTGGAGAACGGTGATTGGCTAGAAAATAAATTTTGAAAGTTAATTAATCACTAGCATGTAATGGTACGACAAAGAAATTTTAAAAATTCGTGTTTAACATACAGAAAATATTTTTGGATGCAACAATACAATTTGTGAGATTTGTCTATAATTCTTTTTGGATGCAGCAAATTATGGTAGAAATCCACCCAATAAAAGTTATTGATCGTACTGACATAATAACATTATTTAGAAAGCCACCCTTAACCTGAAGAGGAAAGTTCTTTGTTAACTATTCTGTACTTTTACCTAACAATTTAATGAATAAATACTTTCACCTAACAATTTAATGAATAAATACTTTCACCTAACAATTTAATGAATAAATAAATAAACTTGGCAAATTGAAACTATCGCCAGAAGTTATATTACTGATTAATTTTAATACCAGGAAAAGGATTTGAACAAACATCGTTTGCTGCTAACTTTGGATCGGGTACTGTTCTGGTTTGCCAATATTTATAAAATTATCATTGCTTTTGTTTTGTTTTTGTTTGTTTATGTTTTTCTCCAATTCGCAATTATAACTTTTTTGTTGTGAAAGAAAATTAGCTATTACTAGCTGAGAGACCCGACGTTGTCCGGGATTGAATGACGACCAACGACCATATTTTTATTGTCATTGAATCAGTGGGTTCGTTCATTTTTTTTCAATCAAATCCATTGATTGCCTGATCTAGTTGAAAATCTATTGTGGTGCACCAAGAGGAAGCTTCACATGCCTCTTTGCAGTAACTGCGTTCACAGTACATTATAGTCTACATTTGCAAAGTAGAGAACCTAATGTTGATTTTATAAAATTATTTTTATATTACGGCTTGAATTAAAGTTTAAAACGCAAAAGTCAAGTATCATGGTTCAAGTGTGCTCTAAACAGAACATATATTTCAGACACGTCCCTATCATATCAAAGAACCCACTGTTATATGCCTGGCTTTCTGCTGGTGCTTTGATACTGGCTTCGTTGTTTTTTTTTTGTTTTTTTTTGTCCTCCTTTGGTTTGATGTTTGGATTTTCAACGAATGAAGACAATGTTCTTCAATCTCTTCCAAGCTCCTTGGCTATATCTACGAGAGATAAACGTTCTACAAGGCCTGCAGCAACACGTTTCATTTCACTAGCTGTCAATCGCCCCTTTTATAGGCATTTTGGGAAACCTGCAATTAAGTGATACACACATAAAATTAACAGAAAATACAAAATTCAGCATAATTTTCTAAATATTTGTTCAAATTCCACAAAATTCAGAGAAATAAGGCACCTTGTTATGCTTTTTCAGTGTACCAAATTTCATATCTCTGCATTTCATAGCAATTTAAAAATTTAAAAATATTGACTTGTAATAAAGCGATACACAGGGTTTACATGAAGTTATTTGTGAATTATCTCTCGCCATTTGATAATTTATCAATTTGCCATTCTCTGGAATTTACTCACCGATGATGAAGAAAAAACGGGCGTTACATTTACCTTAACACGAGCAGGCGGGTTAATGTTAGAATGTCAGGATCATAGTAGCCTTTTTATGTAGTAAAGTGGCGACATAAAATCCAGGAATACCATTAAAGAATAAATATTCATCCATTCTATTCTCTGTTAGCATCTCCATGAATGAAAAATCCATGAGTTATTTTTTTTAAAACTAATATGTGACCTCTCAGTTTTTTTCTTTATATATCCTCTTAAAGAGAAAATTAAATGTTGTCACAAAAAGAACTTGAATTTTTACTTTTTGTCTTTCATGGAAACAAAGTTACCTTTATTGAGAGAGATGCGTAATCTTTTCCTCGTTCAGCCTGACAACATAGTTATTTCATAAAAGGGTGAAATTACAAAATTTAACCAAGAAAATGGCGGGGACTTATTCACATTTGCATGAATAGTCAACAAACATTGCGACGATTTTAAACTAACAAAGTAAGTGAACTTAGAACTGGCGATTTTAAAGGACTGATATTCGTATAAACATTGGTATTGGCAAAAGACTTTGAAATTCGACGCAGAGTTTTAATTTAATTAGGAAGTGAGCCGAAAGTGACACTGCAAAAATTTGCAGAAAACTGCCAACGAGGGAATAGCGTAAAAAGGATTAAAAGAACATTGAAGAATTTGACGTCGAGTAAGTAAGAAGATATATAAGAAGTCAAAACACTATTCTCAAGAGAAAATTTAAAAAAGACATTACCCACTCCCCGCACACGGAAAAGTCAATACACTGAAAATCAAATTAAGTCACAACCTAATCCATGTTATCTGTCCTGAGCTCTGCGTTGGGGGAAAGACTGCTCAAACCACACAAAATTTGACTTGTGGCAGAATTGAATATAAAAGCTCCGTTTGCAGAATAAAGGGAAAAGTAAAAATTGAGTACGGCACACTAGAACAAACGAAAAGATGATAAAAATATACGTAAGTATGTTCTGGTGAAAATATTAAATAAAAGCATGAAGTTTCAGTTAGATCCGGAATAAGACTTATCAATCATTATTTACATACATGTAAATGATTAAATAAACCATACCATGCTAAAGTCTTGTAAAACGGGCTCCACTGAACAAGCTACTTAAAAGGCAATATGTGGAAATGGACACCTGAATGCTAGGCAGCATTTGATAAAATTAAAAAAAAAAAAAAAAAAAACTGGCGCCAGATCTATTTCTCACTCACTATCACACAACACTAGATATCATAGTCGCTAACGATGCGAACTCGTACGAAATAGGTGTCTGTATCTTACCCTTCAGCAAATATGAAATATATACTGTGTGTTATTATTACGACGAATATTCCGTATTGTTGTTGTTGTTCGTCTTAGGAAAGTCTTAGTGAGAGATTAGAGTCTTAGGAGTGTTCATATGTTGAGTGTTCATATGTCTTAAAATGTTCCTGTTTGTGGTACATGTTAATACAAGAGAGCCGACGGCTTGTAATACACAATGAGAGGAGATTTGATATATAGATAGATAGACCGAGGGTTTGACATTTATACTTTTGACAGTTTTGTATGAACGGGAGTGTTTCTATAAATATTGATACATATATTTCTTACCTATTTTTGAGATGATGATTTTCACAAAGTTCTTATAATATAAATTGATAATACCTTTTCTGTTGAATCACAACACAGAGACGCAGATACACAAAGATGATGACGTCCTTTATTTCATGACCGGTCCATGATTTCGCTCGAGGAATTCAAAGTTTCTTTGCATAGCCTTTTCTTCTCTAACCTTTCGCTTCCAAGGTTTGACGTCAGCAGCCGTCTCTGACCTCTCTCTTTCTCTCTCGGCTCTTTCTCCCCGACTCTTCTCCCAGACTGCATCTAAAACTCTACCTATATTGAGAACTCGTCACGTCATCGCATGATTAAACATGTGCTCATAAAGCATGTTGGATGTCATGTATCACACTGACATGACCAAACAAGTTCAGTAATCTATTTTTTTAATTTTCATTTTATAACAGAACAAATTTCATCATTACATTCATTTTCCAATAACAGATATGTAAGCTAAACAATTGCAATTCCACATTCCTTATTTCAATAACATTCTGTATTTATTTTAACTTTTGATTGGAATTTTCAATTCCAAATCTAGCTTCGCAAATTCGAATCCTTGACTATCCTATTTCATATTTACATTTAACTAACTCCCTATAAAAATACATAAAAACTTACATGAAAAGGGGCCAGCCCTTTATCATGTAACAAATAGACTGCTTAGGTATGGAACTATTCTGCTGAATTACAATTTCAATATAATTACTTCTCCTCAAGCAAATCGGACATACGGACGGACTTTCAAGGTTGACCCCGAGACAGAATGAACCTCTTAGGAATGCAGTAATTGCTTCCTCACGTACTGATAGTGAAATTGAAACCATGACGTGAAAGACTATCGGGACCTTTGGGCCCAACTGCATGAAATTAAACGCAAAGAACAAAATGACTAATTTATTAGGGCTACAAAACAGAAAATCACCGATAAAGATCAACAAACACAGGAAAGTGTTTTCTTATTAGTGATGACGTTATACTACACAGAGTTTTTAAAATGTAAATTGTTTTGTTTTCTTGTCCAATGAAAAGTTCAAAACAAAACATATAAGCAAATTAAAAAAAAAAGTTTTTGTGTAACAATTAAAGAAACATTTTTTCAACAAAAATATTAATAAATTATGCTTTTGTGTGTTTTTTTTGGGGGGGGGGGGTAATGGTGGTTCTTAACATGGGGAGGTTGGAGAGCGTGTCTATTCCGAAACCGTTCTTAACATGGGGAGATTGGGATGTTTATTCCGAAAGCTGTTATTAACATGGGTGGGTTGGGGGTGTTTATTTCGAAAACCGTTCTTAACATGGGTGGGTTGGGGGTGCATTGCGTGTGCGTGCATCTCCACCCACATCTATTCTTCCCAGATCTTCTTTTGCCGATGATGCACTTCTCGCCACAGGAAGCGTTTTTTTTTTTTTTTTTTTTTTTTTTACTTTTTTCAACAATTAATTGTTTTTAGAAAATATGAGACCGCTGGTTCCAATATTATCAATTTTTTTTTCCAAACTAGAGACATTCCTTCTTTTTGTTGTTTACAGTTTTCAGAAAAGGGCTCTTACAGGTGTGTGCTGCTTAATGAATTTAATGATTTTTATTTCCTTCCAACTTTTGTTTCGCAAAGTTCGTCTGCTACTTTGCCGTGCATTGATTGGCTGATAGAATTCTTACGTCACATTACAATCAAACCCGAGCGCATGACGTTATGTTCCGAGCAAAGTCAATCGGACATTGAGTTACGTCTGTTTCAAATTATGCACAGGTATCAAATTCACATTGAAATTTAAAGTGTTGTGTAATTATTTCTTTAAAAAAATACAATAACAACCCCCAAATATATATTATGTTATTACTAACACGTAAATTACATTTATCGCTGGCATGTAAATGTGAAATATAAGTGGGCCGTCGCCCAAACTGTGTTAAAGAGATCCCCCGAATTTCGGAATTGACGCAATTCAATCAGAAATTCATGTAAGTTGTCGATCAGCAATTTCTATTCGTCTTGACCCGTTGTCTTCTATCCATTCGTAGCCTGGTTCATTTTGCTGAGTATAATTGTTAGCAAACAAGTTGAAATAACAGGCGTACAATATTATAACTCTCTTAACATGGTGGATCCATTACTTAAAATAAAGAATATACTTAACTTATTGTTTACTATGATCCTTCGTTTAATTCTATTCAGCTATAATCTTCCAATTCAGAAATAGTTTTCAGACAAATAATTAATTACACCGAATAGTATACTCCTGACTAAAGACGAAATTTGCGAGATCGGCAAAAGTTTGATCTTATTTTCTTTGGTTTATTGGCCAATTGACAAAAGTTGCCCACGCGTTTGGAAGACAAGCTTTTAAGATTATCCTATCCCAATGCCTTTTGCACCTAAGAGCCTACAGGAGTCTGAAACACATACTTGAGGTTTAAAATTTCATAAATTTTATCGCCTTGTCAATATTATTTTGTTTTGATAAACCAAACAATCCTGGACCTTACATGTGTGACCTTTCCCCAATTTTATATGTGAGAAATGCTGTGTCAAACTAATTAATCAAGTACAAACAGTCTGCCGATCTGGGTTAGCAATTTGCGTATTATTAAACATTCCAGATGATTAGATTTGAACAATATGACAATTTTAAATCTCTCAATCATATTACCCCAATTATTTATAATTCATGTTACAAAACAAAAAAAAAGCTACGTAGTAAAATATGAAAATATAATCATGACAATTAAGCTACACAGAATTAATTCGACATATTTACAAAACCAATGCGCCACATGCAAAACTAAAATAAAAAAGATTTTAATAAAAGTCAGTGAATACTTTATTTGAAAGAAGCTCGGCCATTTGCTAATCAAAACATTAATCCGTGCAAAGGAAATAACAAGGAATTTGATTGGTTAATTAACTATGTAAAACCCCACTTTGTTATTTAAATACAATCAGTAACAAGAACCAGTGCACTTATCAGCGACGAATCTGTGTGTGCATGAAACGTGGATACGTTTGTGTAGCTTAATGGCCATACATCTATTTTCATACTTACTATAAACAAATAAAAAAACTATTATCTTCAAACATCACAGCAGTTTCGACAGAATTTTACATCGAAGACAATAAAAAGGCGAAGATTATGTCCAGAGTCGACATCTATATAAAAGCGAAAAGTTTATGAAACCGTAATATGACGTTAAACACCGTGAAGAGGTCAACTGATTTAACGAGATGCCAAGAAGAAGCGAATAACCCTGAAACAATGCGCTTTGAAGATACTAAAATAGCAGAAATCCTGAAGAAAGTCGGCGCATCGGTATATTATGACAATTCTATATTTAAAAAATGTTGGTATCACTGCATCATATTTAATCATTTTATCGACAGTGAAGCATAAGTGAGTTATTTCGAGTGTTGTATGCAAAGAACATACGTCGCTGCGAATATCTCTATTTGCGAGGGGATTTAATGCACATAATATCGTCTAGCCATTTTGTGTGATCAGGAAGTAGATGTCAACCATTTGGGACCAAAATAGTTTGATGTGCAAACCTTTTAACCTTCCGACAAAAATGAGTGGCAATGATGAGTTAATATTCCGTAGTAAATCTTACTTCGCTAAGAAAATAAAATTAGGTTGAACATTTTCAGAAAACTAGTATTCGTAGCGAAAGGTGCATTGGGTTAGAACTCTCAAGAGAAAGAAAAGTTTACATAGTTTACAAATTCAAATAAAATTAAATCGATTTGAAATCAAGTGGGCAAGGAAAGAAAGTAGCTGTTCTTTGTCGAAATTGACTTAAATGAATGACTGAACAATTATGACTGTATAAATAGTGTTTTCTCTTTCTTGAGTAAGACGATAATTTAGATTCTTATTAAACCATTTCATATTAAAAGTTTTCTAATGAAGTTTTTTTTATTAAATTGTTTATTAAAACGTTGTTTCTTATGTCTTCTTATTAAATATTTTCTTATTAAACATGTTCTTATAATTTTTTTCTTATAAAAACTTGTTACATACTCAACATCTAAGAAGGAAAATCTCATTAAAAGTTTAATTACTTTCTTCTTATTTTCGTATTAAACGTATGATAAGGGAAGTTTTATTAAAAGTTTATTAATGTTTTTTCTTATTAACCCTTTTCCAAACAAATTTAAATGGGTTATTTAATCGTCACTTTATAAGATGTTAAAAACTTCAGAAATCTTTTTTAAAAGTCAATGTTCTATTTCTTCTTATTGTGACCTAAACATTCTTATTGTAATCTAAACATTCTCATTGTGACCTAAACATTCTTATTGTAACCTAAACATTCTTATTGTAACCTAAACATTCTTATTGTAACCTAAACATTTTAATTCTAACCTAAACATTCTTATTGTGACCTAAATATTCTTATTGTAACCTAAACATTCTTATTATGACGTAAACATTCTTATTGTGACCTAAACATTCCTATTGTCACCTAAACATTCTTATTGTGACGTAAACATTCTTATTGTGACCTAAACATTCTTATTGTAACCTAAACATTCTTATTGTAACCTAAACATTCTTATTGTAACCTAAACGTTCTTATTGTAACCTAAACGTTCTTATTGTAACCTAAACATTCTTATTGTAACCTAAACATTCTTATTGTGACGTAAACATTCTTATTGTGACCTAAACGTTCTTATTGTAACCTAAACATTCTTATTGTGACGTAAACATTCTTATTGTAACCTAAACATTCTTATTGTAACCTAAACATTTTTATTGTAACCTAAACATTCTTATTGTGACCTAAACATTCTTATTGTGACCTAAACATTCTTATTGTGACCTAAACATTCTTATTGTAATCTAAACATTCTTATTGTGACCTAAACATTTTTATTGTAACCAAAACATTCTTATTGTAACCTAAACATTCTAATTGTAACCTAAACATTTTTATTCTACACTAAACATTCTTATTGTGACCTAAACATTCTTTTTGTAACCTAAACATTCTTATTATGACGTAAATATTCTTATTGTGACTTAAACATTCCTATTGTAACCTAAACATTCTTATTGTGACGTAAACATTCTTATTGTGACCTAAACATTCTTATTGTAACCTAAACATTCTTATTGTAACCTAAACATTCTTATTGTGACGTAAACATTCTTATTGTGACGTAAACATTTTTATTGTAACCTAAACATTCTTATTGTAACCTAAACATTCTTATTGTAACCTACCCATTCTTATTGTAACCCAAACATTCTTATTGTAACCTAAACATTCTTATTGTGACCTAAACATTCTTATTGTAACATAAACATTCTTATTGTAACCTAAACATTCTTATTGCGACCTAAATATTCTTATTGTAACCTAAACATTCTTATTGTAGCCTAAACATTCTTTTTGTAACCTAAACATTCTTATTGTGACGTAAACATTCTTATTGTAACCTAAACATTCTTATTATAACCTAAACATTCTTATTGTAACCTAAACATTCTTATTGTGACATAAACATTCTTATTGTAACCTATACATTCTTATTGTAACCTAAACATTCTTATTGTAACCTAAACATTCTTATTGTAACCTAAACATTCTTATTGTAACCCAAATATTTTTATTGTAACCTAAACATTCTTACTGTAATCTATACATTCTTATTGTAACCTAAACATTTTTATTATAACCTAAACGTTCTTATTGTAACCTAAACATTCTTATTGTAACCTAAACATTCTTATTGTAACCTAAACATTCTTATTGTGACCTAAACATTCTTATTGTAACCTAAACATTCTTATTGTGACGTAAACATTCTTATTGTAACCTTAACATTCTGATTGTAACCTATACATTCTTATTGTGATCTAAACATTCTTATTGTAACCTAAACATTCTTATTGTAACCTAAACACTCTTATTGTGACGTAAACATTCTTATTGTAACCTAAACATTCTTATTGTAACCTAAACATTCTTTTTGTAACCTAAACATTCTTATTGTAACCTAAACATTCTTATTGTAACCTAAACATTCTTATTGTGACCTAAACATTCTTATTGTGACCTTAAAATTCTTATTGTGACCTAAACATTCTTATTGTGACCTAAACATTCTTATTTAACATAAACATTCGTATTGTGACCTAAACATTCTTATTGTAACCTTAACATTCTTATTGCAACCTAAACATTCTTATTGTAACCTTAACATTCTTATTGTAACCTAAACATTCTTATTGTGACCTAAACATTCTTATTGTAACCTAAACATTCTTATTGTGACCTAAACATTCTTATTGTAACTTAAACATTCTTATTTAACATAAACATTCTTATTGTAACCTAAACATTCTTATTGTGACCTAAACATTCTTATTGTGACATAAACATTCTTATTTAACATAAACATTCTTATTTAACCTAAACATTTTTATTGTGACCTAAACATTCTTATTTAACATAAACATTCTTATTTAACCTAAACATTTTTATTGTAGCCTAAACATTCTTATTGTAACATAAACATTCTTATTGTGACCTAAACATTCTTATTGTAACCTAAACATTCTTATTGTAACATAAACATTCTTATTGTGACCTAAACATTCTTATTTAACATAAACATTCTTATTGTAACCTAAACATTCTTATTGTAATCTAAACATTCTTATTGTAACCTAAACATTCTTATTGTGACCTAAACATTCTTATTGTAACCTAAACATTCTTATTGTAATCTAAACATTCTTATTGTAACCTAAACATTCTTATTGTGACCTAAACATTCTTATTGTGACCTAAACATTCTTATTGTAACCTAAACATTCTTATTGTGACCTAAACATTCTTATTGTAACCTAAACATTCTTATTGTGACCTAAACATTCTTATTTAACATAAACATTCTTATTGTAACCTAAACATTCTTATTGTAACCTAAACATTCTTATTGTGACCTAAACATTCTTATTGTGACCTAAACATTCTTATTTAACATAAACATTCTTATTGTAACATAAACATTCTTATTGTAACCTAAACATTTTTATTGTGACCTAAACATTCTTATTGTAACCTTAACATTCTTATTGTAACCTAAACATTCTTATTTAACATAAACATTCTTATTGTAACCTAAACATTCTTATTGTAACCTAAACATTTTTATTGTGACCTAAACATTATTATTGTAACCTAAACATTCTTATTTAACATAAACATTCTTATTGTAACCTAAACATTCTTATTTAACATAAACATTCTTATTTAACATAAACATTCTTATTGTAACCTAAACATTCTTATTGTAACCTAAACATTCTTATTGTGACCTAAACATTCTTATTGTAACCTAAACATTCTTATTGTAACATAAACATTCTTATTGTGACCTAAACATTCTTATTTAACATAAACATTCTTATTTAACCTAAACATTTTTATTGTAGCCTAAACATTCTTATTGTAACATAAACATTCTTATTGTGACCTAAACATTCTTATTGTAACCTAAACATTCTTATTGTAACATAAACATTCTTATTGTGACCTAAACATTCTTATTTAACATAAACATTCTTATTGTAACCTAAACATTCTTATTGTAATCTAAACATTCTTATTGTAACCTAAACATTCTTATTGTGACCTAAACATTCTTATTGTAACCTAAACATTCTTATTGTAATCTAAACATTCTTATTGTAACCTAAACATTCTTATTGTGACCTAAACATTCTTATTGTAATCTAAACATTCTTATTGTAACCTAAACATTCTTATTGTGACCTAAACATTCTTATTGTAACCTAAACATTCTTATTGTGACCTAAACATTCTTATTTAACATAAACATTCTTATTGTAACCTAAACATTCTCATTGTAACCTAAACATTCTTATTGTAACCTAAACATTCTTATTGTGACCTAAACATTCTTATTTAACATAAACATTCTTATTGTAACATAAACATTCTTATTGTAACCTAAACATTTTTATTGTGACCTAAACATTCTTATTGTAACCTTAACATTCTTATTGTAACCTAAACATTCTTATTTAACATAAACATTCTTATTGTAACCTAAACATTCTTATTTAACATAAACATTCTTATTGTAACCTAAACATTTTTATTTAACATAAACATTCTTATTGTAACCTAAACATTCTTATTTAACATAAACATTCTTATTGTAACCTAAACATTCTTATTTAACATAAACATTTTTATTGTAACCTAAACATTTTTATTTAACATAAACATTTTTATTGTGACCTAAACATTCTTATTGTAACCTTAACATTCTTATTGTAACCTAAACATTCTTATTTAACATAAACATTCTTATTGTAACCTAAACATTCTTATTTAACATAAACATTCTTATTGTAACCTAAACATTCTTATTTAACATAAACATTCTTATTGTAACCTAAACATTCTTATTTAACATAAACATTCTTATTGTAACCTAAACATTTTTATTGTGACCTAAACATTCTTATTGTAACCTAAACATTCTTATTTAACATAAACATTCTTATTGTAACCTAAACATTCTTATTTAACATAAACATTCTTATTTAACATAAACATTCTTATTGTAACCTAAACATTCTTATTGTAACCTAAACATTCTTATTGTAACCTAAACATTCTTATTTAACATAAACATTCTTATTTAACATAAACATTCTTATTGTAACCTAAACATTCTTATTGTAACCTAAACATTCTTATTGTGACCTAAACATTCTTATTGTAACCTAAACATTCTTATTTAACATAAACATTCTTATTGTAACCTAAACATTCTTATTGTAACCTAAACATTTTTATTGTGACCTAAACATTCTTATTGTGACCTAAACATTCTTATTTAACATAAACATTCTTATTGTAGCCTAAACATTGTTATTGCAACTTAAACATTCTTATTGTGACCGAAATATTCTATTTCTTTTTATTGTGAGCTAAATATTCTTCAATTAAATGAATGAAAGTTTTAAGCTTTGAATTTATATATTGTCACTATTTACATCTTAAAACATAAGTCTCATTTCTTAATTAGTTTAATATTCTTTAAATTGATTGAATGAATGTCACCATCGTTTAATTTAATTTCAATTATAAGAATTAGATGTGTATTAATACCTTCCTGGTCGTCGATTTAACTAAGTTTTCATTCATTTAATCGATTTGTCTTACTGACATTTAAGAGGCTAGTCTACTTTGATATACCACTCATAAGTTGTCAGATATGAAGAATCACGTTTTTGATAGTGTACCATTGAAAAATGACTCAACAGATGTCTAAATCTACAGTCACACAACGGTGATGATTACATTAGTTGCATGCACTCACACGTATATAAAAAGGATTTGCGGCGATATGTCTGTTAAGCGACTTATGTCAGTCGTGTTGATGAATAATAGAACGTTCAGCATATAGCTTTCATTCATGAAAACGATATATGAATACTAATTTTTTTCTTCTGTATACCTTAATACTGAATTGTGGTCATTTTGAAAACGCCAGTCAGCCATTTTGAAAATTGAGTGTGCAGTTGGAGTCTTATCTTATCGGTAGTTCTCGTTGCTGGTTGCCAGGAGACGTACACAGGTCCATACAATGTGCACCTGCTTTCATTTCACGTAGAAAATGAATAAGAAAACATAAAGACTTTCTCATCAATTTTAATGTTGATTCAGCCGCAACGCTCTTAGCAATCGTTTATCTCGCAAACTACTACGAAAATTCACCCGATCGAATGCAGCATATATATATATATATATATATATATATATATATATATATATATATATATATATATATATATATATATATATATATATACATATATATATCACATATATATATATCGCATATATATGTCACACATATCATATAAATCGCATATATATATATATCATATATATATATCGCATATATATATCGCATATATATATCGCATATATATATATCGCATATATATATAAACGTCGCATATGTATATATATATATATATATATATATATACATCGCATATATATACATCGCATATATATACATCGCATATATATACATTTCTCTATTTATTAACATACATATATAATATATATACATACATCCACATCAAACAAAATACACACACATATATATACAAACACACACACACATATATATCCACATCAAACAAAATATACGCACATATATACACAAACACACACACACATATATATATATATGTGTGTGTGTGTGTGTGTGTTTTGTGTATATATGTGTGTGTATTTTGTTTGATGTGGATGTATGTATATATATTATATATGTATGCTAATAAATAGAGAGATGTATATATATGCGATATATATATATGCGATGTATATATATATATATATATATATATATATATATATACATCTCTCTATTTATTAGCATACATATATAATATATATATACATACATATATATGTATATATATATGCGATATATATATGCGATATATCCATCCTGGGGCCAACTCTTCTCCTGATCTACATTAATGATCTTCCAAATCACATCCTTACATCATTTGTTGACATTTATGCTGACGACACTACCATTTATGGTAGCACATCTAAGACAGTAAACGACCAAGTTCTCTCCAATTCTCTCTCCTCTGATCTTGAGCACGTAGTACAATGGGGTAAGGAGTGGCTGGTTACTTTTAATGCATCTAAAACCAAGCTTCTCTCTTTACATCATCTACATTCTGATCCACATCTGGCATCAATTGAAATGAATGGCTCTCGTCTTCAGGAGGCCTCAAGTTTTGACAAGCTTCTTGGCTTGACCATTACTCCTGATCTTAAATGGAACACGTACATCAAATCTGTTTCCAAGGCCGCTGGAAAAATGGTGGGATCTTTCTATCGATCCGGTAGATATCTCACTGCTGATGCTATTCTCTATCTATATAAGAGCCAGGTACGTCCAAGGATGGAATACTGTTGCCACATCTGGGAAGGAGCTGCTAGAAAGGACTTGGCCTGCCTTGATAGAGTTCAAAATAGACTTCGTAGCCTCGTAGGAGATGTCCTTTTCTCTTCCTTGCAACCTCTATCTCACAGAAGAGATGTTGCGAGTTTGTCTCTGATGTATCGTTATTTTCATGGAAAGTGTTCGACTGAGCTTCAATCTATGGTCCCCCCTCGCTAAACTTTCACAAGAAACACTCGTCTAGCTGTAAACACTATCAATAATCCCCCCAGTCTTTATCTGTGCCTAAACCTAAACGTAGATTCCATGAACAAAGCTTCTTTCTTTGAACTGCACACCTGTGGAATTGTCTTCCGTTTTCCTGCTTTCCGGCTGACTACAATATGGTTGTCTTCAAGTCTAACGTAAATAAGTTCTTGATGAGCCGTTCCACATAAGTTATCAAATTTACCAAATTTTCATTACTAATGATTACTATATTGTCCAATTTCTACTGTACACTCTTTAACCCTTACCCTTGAGTGGCCTCTTGGCCTTGATAATGTGGTGATGCATATGTAAAATATATATATATATGCGATGTTTATATATACATGCGAAGAGGTTGTAGAAAAGAGAAAAAGGCACCTTTTCTCTTCTCTGCAACCTCTTTCCCACAGAAGAGACATTGCGGGGCTGTCTGTGTTTTATCGTTATTTTCATGGCAAGTACTTGTCTGAGCTCCAAACTTTCACGAAAAACACTCGTCTATCTGAAACCACTATCAATAATTTCACCCATTTATTTTTATCTGTGCCTAAACCTAAACGTAAATTCCATGAACAAAGCTTTTTTCTTAGAACTACACGCCTTTCGTTTGTCAGCTTTCCGGCTGACTACAATTTAGTTGTCTTCAAGTCCAACGTAAACAAATTCTTGATGAACCGTCCCCAGTAATCCAATTTTCTAAATTTCCACTACTAATGATTACTACAATATTACCCCATTGACGACTGCACACTCATTTATCCTCATCCTCAAGTGACCTCGAGTGACCTCTTCTTTTGCCGGCATAAAGAAGGTTTTCGAACCTCAATAGAGACAGACTCCAGAATCTTTAAATGATTTTTGGTGTCTGTTCTGTATAATACTCCAAACCACTCTATTTTATATTCATCGGCACAGCTTGGATTTTCAACCAAATACTGGCCAACAGCAGAATTAAAGGTTGCAGAAAAAGGGAGACTACCAGATCCTACCCTCCCCTGTTTAATTTTAGATGGAACGTGCTGGTTTATACGTGTTAACAAACGCAAAGATGTTCGCCCGACATAACTAACATTGCACTGGCATTTAAATTGATAAACAATATTACTATTTTGAATGTAGGACAAACTATCTTTTCGAAAAGAAGGAAAAACACGTCTCGTAATGTATACCAAACGCAAGGAAACAGAGTAGAAGCTATTAGAAACACTTCTAACAATCTGTTTAGTCAATTTAGTACTCTTGTCACCTATCCACGGTAATTTTAAATAAACCGGGCATTTCGAAGATCCAAACTTTTTAGAGGATTTAAAATCATCAACCTTCTTTTAAATACAATCATCAATAAGGTCCAATGGATAAGCATTATTGATAAATATTTCCCTGATCTTATCAAGTTCGGAGACTAATCTGTTAGGTGAACATATCATGAGAGCTCTATGTACCAGTGTATTAATTAGGCCGACCTAACGTGATATAGGTTCAAAAGACGACCAGTTCACATAAAAGCCAGTGAAAAGTGGCCTCCTATAATAGGTGGTGAGAACGCCCCTCTTGAACGTTCAACAAGAACATTCAAGAAGGGAAGAAAATTTTCCTTCTCACTTTCCATAGTGAACTTCAGATCTCCATGTAGAGAGTTCAACCTATTGACAAATGCTGACGCTTCACTTTGCGATGAAAACATAGCAAAAGTGTCATTAACATATCTGATTTGGTACACATTACAATGAGTTCAGTAAATAATTCCATAAAACGCGTCAGTACAAATATGTATAGTCTCATCTAACGGTATATTAGTGAAGAGACTAAAGACATTCAATGAACAGATAAAGGATGTCTCCACACTTGAATTCAACACACGAAGACATAAGAAGACTAACCAATAAGAATCAGGAATACAGTGCGTGGTATATACTTCATGCACAGGTTGCAAAATTTCGACAAGCCACTGAGGCAAAAATGTTGATCATTTCTCTCTGATACGTTCATAAGAGTAGTGGTTGATGGGCAGAAAGCAGAGGCCCACCGTATTAATGCTGGAGTCCCTCAGGGGTCCATACTGGGCCCAACTCTCTTCCTGATCTACATCAATGATCTCCCAAAACACATACTTAAATCATTTGTTGGCATCTATGCTGATGACACGACCATCTATGGCAACACATCAAAGGCCGTAAATAACAAAGTTCTCTCTAATTCTCTCTTCTCTAATCTTGAGCACGTGGTACAATGGGGGAAGAGGTGGCTGGTCACTTTTAATTCATCTCAAACCAAGCTTCTATTTTTACATCATCAACGCTCTGATACCCATCTGGCATCAATTGAAATGGATGGCTCTCGTTTTGGGGAGGCCCCATGTTTTGACAAGCTTCTGGGTTTGACCTTTACTCCTGATCTGAAATGGAACACGTACATCAAATCTGTTGCCAGGAACGCTAGGAAAATGGTGGGATCCTTCTATTACTCCAGAAGATATCTCACTACTGATGCAATTCTCTATCTGTATAAAAGACAAGTACGTCCAAGGATGGAGTACTGCTGCCACATCTGGGCAGGAGCTGCTAAAAACAGCCTATCCTGCCTTGACAGAGTACAAAATAGACTTTGTGGTTTAGTGGGGGATGCCTTTTCTCTTCCCTGCAACCTCTCTCCCACAGAAGAGACGTTGCGAGCCTGTCTTTTTTATCGTTATTTCCATGGCAGGTGTTCGTCTGAGCTCCAATCCCTCGTCCCCCCCACGCCAATATTTCACGAGAAATACCCGTCTGGCTGAAACTACTGTCAATAATTTCCCCCACTCTTTATCTGTGCCTAAATCCAAACGTAGATTCCATGAGCAAAGCTTCTTTCTTAGAACTGCACGCCAGTGGAACTCTCTGCCACTTGCCTGTTTCCCACCTGACTACAACTTGGACGTCTTCAAGTCCAACATAAACAAACTCCTGACAAACCGCCCCCTTAAGTAAGACACTCTATCAAAACCCCTAATACTAATGATTACTACAATACTATCTCATTGATTACTGTACACGCAATAACCCTTATCCCAGATTGGCCATCGGGCCTTGATAAGTGGTGTGGTGATCTCCATGTAAAAAAAAAGAAGCCTATTATCAGTGGGTGTAAATATATATATATATATATATATATATATATATATATATATATATATATATATATATATATATATATATATACATATATATATATGCATGTATATGTGTATGCATGTATATGTGCATTTTTGTGGGTGTATATATATATATATATATATATATATATATATATATATATTGCAAACAACGCCCCCCCCCCAAACCGCATGGATTTTTAACGTGTAACACTCCATATGACATGTATTCAACGACTAACCGCTATGTTTACCTCCAGTCAACAAGTTTGCACCACAAAATTAACTGCTTGTCTCTCGCTTTCTCCTTTATTTCTTATCCCACTCTTTCTCTCCCCCTACATTCGCCTTCAAAGCTTTACCCATCTTACGCCCTTTTCCCACCCTTTCTCTCCCTCCCCCTTCTATTCTTATACGTGTCTGGTTGAATATTTTAAACTCCCCCTCGCCTCTTACCACCTTTCCATGTTTAATAAATCATAAACTTAACCGCTTTAAAATTTAAAGTTTCGTTTTGTTTTTTACGCAAATAAAAAATTACATCCTATTTGGATGTTATTATGATCTATAGATTGGTTGGTTGTTTTTGTTTTACGGCGTATCAACCCTTTCCGGGTTATTTAATGCCGAATCCAAAGATTTTGAAGAAATTTTTTTTTAATAGAATATATTTGTTGTTTTTACGTTGGTTTCTATTTAACCCATAGTTGGGACCCTAACAGGTACTACTAATGGTAATTAAAGGGTGGCTCCACACTCCCCAAAGCCCACAAGCTGGAGCTTCATCACTGGATATAGTTTTAGGTCATATCCAGGACCCCCATTGAGGGGCTTTTACCCTCTGCAGGGGGGGGGGCAGTCGGTGTATTCTAAAGCCCCACCGACAGGGCCTATGATCTATAGAATTTAATTTTACTACTAGTGTTTTTTTTAAAATAAAGATTTATCATCAGTACAAGAAATGGAAATTAAGTAAAAAATAAGATAAGAATCGATTTTTGAATAAGAAACTAAGCACAAATTTTTCCGATTTATTGGAATTTAAAAAGTCCCGATTTTTCCAATTTCCGCTTCCGATTAATCGTCCCAACAATATATATATATATATATATATATATATATATATATTTACACGGTGGTCACCACTTATCAAGGCCCGGAAGCCACTCTGGGTTAAGGGTTATTGCAAATCCAGTACGTTAGTGTGGATATTTAATGACGTGTTTAGTTAAGGGGGCGGTTCATTAGGAATTTGTTTACGTTGGACTTGAAGACATCCAGGTTGTAGTCAGGTGGGAAGCAGACAGACGGAACAGAGCTCCACAGGCGTGCAGTTCTAAAAAAGAAGCTTTGTTCATGGAATCTACGTTTTGATTTAGGCACAGATAAAGAGTAGGGAAATTTTTTGACAGTGGATTCAACTAGACGGTTGTTTTTCGTGAAAGATTGGCGAGGGGGGACCAGAGATTGAAGTTCAGACGAGCACCTGCCGTGGAAATAACGATATATATATATATATATATATATATATATATATATATATATATATATATATATATATATATACGTTTTATTTTTTATTTACCGTATCTTTCTGTTAAGTTACATTATTGTTTCAGCTACTTGGCCGTTTTTTTGGCCGTCTGAAGCTTCCTCGAACTTTTACAGAAATGTTGGCCATTTTCGGATGAAAGAGTGAATGAGGTCAGAGGGGGTGCGTTCAGGGCGGAAGAAAGAGAGGAAGGAAATAAGGGAGGAGGTGGGAGGGGGCGCTTGGTATGTCGGTCATTTTTTGTTTTGGGGTTTAGGGAACTTGTGGGGGAGGGTCTGGGAAGTTCATTTCTGGTGTGGCTGAGGGCATAGGGAGGGGAAGAAATCATCTCACCAACGAGACGCATAAAAACTTTAACATTAAGACTCGAATTTTAAAGTAAACCCCCTCCTCCCACCCCCACACATTCCCCTTCCCCTCCATATATCCCTATGCCCTCAGCCACACCAGAAATGAACTTCCCAGATCCTCTCCCACAAGTTCCTTAAACTCCAAAACTAAAACATTACCGACATACCAAGCGCCCCCTCCCACCTTCCCCCTTGTTCCCTTCCTTTCTTTCTTCCGCCCTCCTCGCCCCCCCCCCCCCGGCCTCATTCACTCTTTCACTCTTTCATCCCAAAATAGCGAACATTTCTGTAAAAGTCTGAGGAAGCTACAGACGGCCAAAAAATGGCCGGGTAGCTGAAACAATAATGTAACTTAACAGAAAGATACGGTAAGAAAAAATAAAACGCATATTTGCTCTACAATAGTATTGAGCACTTTCTTCAGTTTTTATTAATTACCATACACCGCCGAGTCGTACAAATATCCAGGTTGGTATCTAGGAGCGCATTAATTCACTGGAAGAGATGCGCTCCTCCCACCAGTCTTCGTTAAAATGTGTATCTAGGATAAGGAAATTCTGACGTAAAACCCAGCTGTTTTCTGTATATTCTGTCCCGTAGCACTCGTCTGTCGTGACAAAGGTTAGTAGTGATGCCAAAAAGTGTGAATGGTTCTACACAAAGCCTTTACCACTATAACCTATGTGGATTTCCGAGCAACTTAGTTGTGACGGAAGCTCATACGTCGAAATCGACGGGAGCGTCCATCATATATATATATATATATATATATATATATATATATATATATAGAGAGAGAGAGAGAGAGAGAGAGAGAGAGAGAAAGAGAGAGAGAGAGAGATATTTTAGCATTATATGGAAATTCCCTGAATTCTGGTAAATATTCGAAGAATAAAAACCGAGGAGCTGTTTCGTTACTTATTGTCAAAACAAGACCGTTTATTTGGCGACATTTTTATGTATTAAAATGTTGGCCTTTCTTCTCTTAATTAAGATGTTTTTTTTTTATTTCTCGGAAAACTAAAAACAATAGCATTTTTTGCAGTCAAATCTGCACTAAACATCTTTTGTTAATCAATTAACTAATCATTCCAAGAGTAAAGCGTTTATTCATAATGTTTTGTTGCTCTTTTATAGCAAGAAGCATTTCAAACAGGATTCATATATTTGATGAGAATTGTTAGAACACGAACGTTTTTAATTAAGTCCGCTGAATAATCACTGTCATTACAATCCGTTTTAGTTCAAATTGCATTTTTTCTTTTGCATTGTTTTATTTTTTTCTTTAGAAACAACATTCTAATTTAATTAAAATGAAACTCGAGATTGAATTTATAATGAAGATAATTCTGTTAATGCAAGTCATTAGATGTAAAACAAGAAAAAGAGTTCTTTTTTATTAAGTTTGCTTTGATGAAAAGAATTAGCGGAACGGGTTGAGGTTAAATAGTAAAACGGCACAATGTATTTTTGGTTGATTTGACAAGCAAAACATTCGCAGTTGAAATAGTTTAATATATGTTTAAAAAGCATGAAAAAATAAGTGTTATTTGTTAAATTATAAGAGAAGTTTCTTTGGTTAAAATAAAAAAAATAAAAAATTAGTGAAATGAAGAAAAAACTTTTGAGTTCAACATATATGCGATGTAATTTAACATGGAATAAGAAATAAGTCCAATTGTCTTATTTTATTGAAAGGCACTCAATATAATTGCACTTCTTTTCAACACGTCGGAATCTTCTTTATACCGTCGTAATTTAATTACTTTCGAACAAAATGTGAAGTTTTTCATCTGAAGGTGCAAGCTATCTTGTTCAAAAGTTTTCTTTGCTCATTTCATGTGAACTGCCGAATCATTCGGTCGGTGTATGTTTCTATTATTGATTCCATTGCGACAATAATGGAATCGCCAATTTTATAAACACTTATAGCACGAGTATGTAGAGAGGAAATGGTAATCCATGATAATATGTGATTCTGCCTTTTCGAATCTGATCTGTCAGTGATATCAACCCTTTCGATCTTCAATAATTTACTAGGAAGAATGCCATTAGTGCAGAAGTTTATATGCAAACACCCTTCTTGTGAAAGCCATACAACTCTAATATTAGTATGATACGTTTTGTTTGCTACCATCGGATGAGAGTGCAGTATATATTCGTTTTAAACAAGTTCACTACCATCACAGGTGAATCGTATTGGTTCTGACAGATGTATTGTTTTCATGAAACAGCGCCTTCATGTAAGAACTATGACAGAAGAGAAAATATCAGGAGCTATAGAACTGGAACAGGGCAATGCTTATATCCTGATTCATACAGGACAACAAACCGAGCCTAGAGGTCAAATGCCCTTACTTGACTCAAACCTCGACAGATGAACAAATCAACTGTTTAAAAAAATTATCGCGTCCTATAAGCACCAGTTATTACAATAGGGAACGACCTTACAGCAGAAACCGACTATAACTGCGCCAAACTAACTGAAATATGCCATCTTGTATTGATTCTAATATGTCGTTGATTGGTTTACGAATAACTGGACACGGCTCATTTCAGTAATTCTATTTATGGCTGATTAATTTGGATATCTACTGTCTCTTTTCCAGCACAAACACAGCACAAAGTTGGAGGTGCTCGACTAGTCTAAGCGGCCATTATCACCGGAACTAATTAGCAATTCACATCAAACCTACTACATGATAATTTTTTATTAATGAATATTGTTGGTTATATATTGCGCCCAAGAAACGTTTATTTTTCATAATTTATTTTATTTACAACTTGAAAATTACGGATTATAGAACTTAAAATATAAGGAAAAAATGGTAACATGAGGTTTAGATTTTAGATGAAGAGTACACAAGGGTACTTGTAGTTATTCCCTGTCAACCCAATAGATTTACTAAAAAGTTCAAATTAATTGTAACTAGCTGGACCCGTTAACCGGCGTTGCCCGGTGGTAGCATGCCCCACAGCATAAAAAATAAAGTACAACTGTTGTTTTTGTTGTTGTTGTTTTTGTTGTTGTTACCCAACTTCCAAATTTCTCATGTTAAGAATGGCTTTCGGACTAGACACTCCCAAACTCCCCATGTTAAGAACGACTTTCGGAATGAACACTCCCAACCTTCCCAGGTTTAGAACGGCTTTCAGAATAGACACCCCATTTTGTGAGTGGGGATGGGGTTGTCACAAAATGTAACTTTAATAAGAGCTGTAAGGATTCTCGCGCGCAAATACTATGAACGAACAACAAATATTGGTGGTTGCAATGTAGTTTGACTCCTGCCAAACTACACTGCGATCACAATACCCTGAATCATACCCTTTTCTGGCGGGCAGGTTATGGTTCAGGGTATGGGTATTTTGTTGGTTTAGGTGGAAAAATACTCTGAACTCTCTATCACTTTAAAGGAATTAAATTCATGTAGTCACGTGTACGTCAACCTGTACACATGTACACGGTATTTCAAAAGGTGACAATTTTAAATAAACAGAAAAAAAGAAACAATATAAAAAATAACGTTTTCTTTAAATAATAAACAGTTATTATTTTATTTTAAACAATATATACAGAATTTTGTTTATATTATAAACAATATAAATAGAAAACCATAAATTGAAACAATGTAAACCTTTTAAATTTTAAAGGTTAGACAACAGAAACAGAATTTATTTTATAATTTTGAAAGAAATATTGTTCGCAGACATTTTTCAATATATATATATATATATATATATATATATATATATATATATGTGTGTGTGTGTGTGTGTGTGTGTGTGTGCGTGTGTGCGCGTGTGTTTGTGTGTGTGTGTGTGTGTGTGTGTATACCTCAAGGAAATAAAATTTGGGGGAAATTAGGCAAAAATAATTTCTTATAGTTTGTGAACTATTCTCGTATAAAAATAAAAAACAAAACATTTAATAATAGTTATAAGTGTTAAAAGTACGCACAAACATTCTTCAATATATATACCCAAAAGAAAATACAGCTGGGGGAATTAGGCAAAAACAATTTATTTTGGTTTGTGACCTATTTACGTTCAACAATAAAAACAAAACATGTAATGATAGTAATTAGTCGTGCGAGCTATAAGAAAAAATTAAAAAATCAAGCGACCCTCTAAATAATTGTAAATAACAGCGAGTACCTGTGCGAGCGAAAAAAAATTAGCTGCAGTAGGCAGGCTCGAACGTGTCATGCTAAAAGAAAAAAAGGTGCAAATCACAGAAACAGAAAATTACAGTTGACTGGCCTACGGAGAACATACAACGTTAGGACCCTCAAAATAAAAGATTTGCCGTTTAGTTGTACAAATATCCTCGAACCATATTATCACTATAAGGGACTCATTCGATTGACACTGGTAACTCGTTTAATGTAAAGAGAAGTTTATCTACTATAAAACTAAACCAACATTTTATTTTTATTGTTCAGTATTTTAAAGTTTCAATTATAAAACAAAACACATTTAATAATTGTAACACTTCATCTTGCATTATTTCTTTTCGAGAACAATATCTACTGTAAAATTAAATCTGCATTTTATATTTATTAATCAATGTTTTTTAATTTTAAATTATAAAATAACACAGACAGTTTAAAGGCTTCCATGTCACACAAAATCCGGATCTTCACTGTAGTAATCGCGAAATCGCTTTTTAAAATTTTTATTTAGCGTATCATGAAATAATTTTAGCCAGTTGTACTTTATAAAAAAAAAAAAGAAAGGTTTATCTAGATGTTTGAAAACGAAAAAGTAATCAAACGTTTTAGTCAGTGTAAAGGCTTCCAAAGTACACAAAGTCCGGGTCTCGACTTTAATAATCGCGTAATCGGTTGTTTTAATTTTTAATCAGTGTATAAAGAGTGTTAGTCAATCGTAATTAAAAAAAAAGGTTTATCTAGCTTTTAAAAATGGAAGAAGAATAATGGCTATCAACATGTTATGATGTGTCGGAAAACAGTATGTACGGTGTATGTATAAGAAAAGTTAACGCGTACGATATATTCAATGTAAAAATGTACACAGTCTTGGTTTATGGACATGTTTCGGTGTGTTAATATGTTTGTAATTAGTGTATTTTATCTAAAACGATTGCCTCTTGTATAGAGGGAAGCTATGTTTGTAAATCTCTGGAACGTTTGTTTTTTTCTGAAATGAACGAATACTCAGTTCTCAGCCAATGATATTTGGTGGGATGTGAGAAGGGAGAAATCATTATTTTGGGAATCGGGAAAAGGGAAAATTATGTTATGTATATGAGCCAGATAATAAGGTACAACTCCATATCGGACCAAAATGCAGATAACCTCCCAGTGTTGATGGGGAGCGGTAGGAGTACTTTTTATTTACAAGGAGAAATAGCAGCTACTTCTACTATAGATTATTGTGACTGTGATGATGTTTCTCCTAGGATGTAATGTAGTATATTAATGTAACGAATTAATGTGTGTAGGATGGCGTTTAAAAGTTATGTAATATAGTGGCTAATAAATAATAATAAATTTGTATGTGACATCTGTTTTTGTAAACCTACAGTATTTGGTCCGGAGCGGAATATCTGCAATCAAAGTATGGAGATTACAAAGACTGAACTTTTGAGAATTTGTGCATAGATTGCAGCACTAGTCTTGAATGTGTGCTAAACATTTGATATGTAAATACCTTAATATTTTTTCGTTTTGATTTTGCATAAATGTAAATATCTTCGAAACTCTATATCTGGATATGTGCCTAATACTTGAGCCAAAAATAACAAAGAAGTTTCAATTTATTTGCTTTTCTTGTATTCCTAATTAGACGATTTTCAAATCTATGAAATCTACAAAATTGGCGTAATCTAGTACTAAGCAACATCTCGCTTTATCCGCATGGAGCCATTTGATATAAAAAATTAAATATCAACTTACCTTATTTTATGTGTTTATTGAGACTGTATAGCAGGGAGCGAGTTTTTTCTTCTTCGTCACCATCCTTTCAAGAATAAGAACAGTTGCAGTAAATGTTGCACAAAAAAGAATTGTGTGAATTTAAATGGGAACCATGAGATATTACAGGTAGCGTTCACTCTTTGATATTCATATGGTAGTGATGATAGTAAATGCTAGTGACATTGTAAAAGTACAAGCAACAACAACAAGCAACAACAACAACAACAACAACAACAACAATAATAATAATAATAAACAATAATAATAATAATATAATAATAAACAACAACAATAATAATAATAATAATAAACAATAATAATAATAATAATAATAATAATAATAATAATAATAATAATAATAATAATAAACAACAATAATAATAATAAACAACAACAACAACAACAACAACAACAAACAAACAAACCAAAAACTAAATGGTCCCCCGACTGATTTCGGTTGTTTTCCCCATTTAAACCCCTGGCCTGATGTAAAACATGAGGGAAAAACAACCAAATGACATCATTTTATGACAAACGATGCATTCTTTTGAATTCGGTACCATTCAAAACTCCTAGCTAGGTGCAAGTATGAATTTTTGGAGGAAAATAAGTCCCAAAATGTGTGTTTTTACCCCTAAAACACCCCGAGGCTCAAGTCTCACAATTTTCTCAGGGTAAAATATTACGTTTCCAGATGTATATTCATATGATCTTGCTTTTGTGTAATTTTGAGCAAAATCTAAAGGTTGGAAAAGATTCTATTGTGAGAAAAACTACCAAGATGAGCACGATAGTCCAAGCAATCAAAATTAATACTAATCCTCATCTCAAAAATTTTTTAAATAATTTATTTAACCGGAATGCATCAAATTTATAGAAATTTTGTTCAAATAAAAAAAAAATGAAAATTTTAAGAAAACTGAGTAATGTTGATATTTTTTGTTATTAAATAAAAAAATGATTAATTTGCCAGATTGCCGTGTTAATTCCTATTTCAGTCACATAAATTATTTAGAGATTTTGGCATTTCTTCACAACAAATTATCTCTACTTGAACCGTGTTTGTAATAATAATAAAATAATAAAGATAATAATGATAATAAAATAAATAATAAACATGATAACTTAGAAAGAGTAAATTATATCGGGTTTGACACTTATGTATGACGCAAGTCGAGATACACAGATGCCAGACTATGATTATTTTTAATATACTTTAATTTTTAATAAATGTTTAAGAAAACAATTTAATAAAAATGATATCGTAAAACTTGAATTCAACTTGTAAATACTATTTAACAAATAGCATGTGTCCTAAAATGCAAAAGCACCACATAACATTTATTTTATCAAAATAAAATTGTAAAAACATTTATTGTATCAAAATATAAGGCACTTATGCATTACACAGGCGGAGCCATTTTGTTTTGTTGAGTTTCATCGAACGACCGATAGGGGACGAAACTTTTCAACCTAATTCAAGTAAAATTATATTTTGGTATAGTTTTACTTTAATTCAAACAATTTTTTTATTAAGATTTTATTTTTCTCTTATGGCGACTTCTTTCCGTTAAATTGTTCGAAAAAAAAAATCCAATGATGCTTTAATTCAAAAAATGTTTTAAAATTGTATGAAAAAAAATTCAATGTTGCTTTAATTTTTATTAAAATTCTATTTTCTTACGATGAGTTTCTGCTAAACTGTTTGAAAAAAATCCAAGGTTCCTCAAGGGCAGAGTTAGACACAAGGTCGGTTTTAATGTGGATGAAAGGAACTAAAATAAAAAGTGCCTTAGTCTAGAAGGATTTCTCCTGTACTGAGTGAGGACAGAAAAGACGATATGTAGTGTCAGAACAAAAGGCTAAGTAATCTTGCTTTAATACAAAAGTGTATTTTTTCAATTAATGTTTTTACAGTTACAACTTGATACATTTTTATACAATAACTTTTGGTTTTCAAGTGTTTTGGTGTTATTTATCTTTTTTGTTTTGTGTGTTATTTGACCAAGAAGAAACTATGTTTGTTCAAAAATTGTTTTCTCATCTAAATTTATTCAGACAAGAAAATGTAAAGTTTAAGCATGATGCTCTTTTTTAAATGTTATTTAGAAATCTATTATTTATCATGGAAGGGGGTATGTTGTAACTATTCCAGGAAGAAATTGGAGCTATCATTCCTAACAATGGCGCTGTCCGTATTATGCACTAGTGGCAAAAGCAATTTTCGTTCAAATTCAACGTAGAAATAGATATCCTTCTAGACTTAGGCAATTTTTATTTTTGTTTCTATCCAGAGAGCCGCTTTTTAGGAGAGCTAGATTTTCCCCACACAAATAACTGACCTTGTGTCTAACACTGCCTTCGTTAGGAGGCAAGTAAATAGGAACAATATTTTAAAAAATAGAAATTTTACAACCAAACGGAAGTAACCTGAAAAGTGCTATTTTTGTCCATTTTTAACACTTTTGACCCCATGGGGGCGTAACCAAAATGTTTATAAAAAATCCGAGAATGTTACATTTCCTCTCTCGCCTAGTTATGATGTCATGTAAAATTTTAGAAAAATCTTATGAATATTCATTGAGAATTTTGGAAAGAACGGACAAATGGGTAAGGGTGAATTCTAAGGTCTAAATCCAAGTCGATGAACCAATAATAATAATAATAATAATAATAATAATAATAATAATGAAAACCCTCAAGACAACCCTACGAAAAATTGCAAACAAGAGAGCACCAGGTTATGACGGGATACAAGCATACTGGCTCAAAAAAATTTCATCACTACATTGAAAGACTAACCAAAATTGTAAAAAGATGCATCCATGAAGCAGATGTCCAAGAATGGATGACCAAAGCCAGAAGCACACTGGTGCAAAGAGAGACAACAAAAGGAACCATCCTTAGCAACTACATCCTTAGCAACTACAGACTTATAACACGTTTACCTACAATGTGGAAAATACTAGCAGTACATCTAAGGGAACAAATCTAATATGCCGTTTATAATCGTGGACAACTTCCATAGCCATAATGCCTGCATACAAAGCATACAAAGAAAGTGCCAAGCTGGATAAAAATTCAATAATACAGATGAAAGAATGAACTACCTAATCTACATGGACGACCGGAAACTGTTTGTAAAACTAAGAAGGAACTAGAGACACTAAAAACACAATCAGAATTTCTTGCTAGGATATCCTGATGGAATTTGGCATGAAACAATTGTGCACTAGAAAAGTAAATGCAACGGAAGGCATGGAACTACCCAATCAAACGAAGATTAGGAACCTAGAGAACATGAGAGCCACAAATACATGAGAATCCTTTAAGCAGACATTATCAAAGCAACAGAAATGACACCGAATTTTTAAAAGAGATATCTCAGAGGGACAAAAAAACTTCTCGACTTCTTGAAACCAAACTATACAGTAGAAACCTAATAAAGGGCAGTCTTACTGGTTATTCTGCTTGGACTAAACGAGAACTAGAAGGAACCAGAAAAATCATGACTATGCAGAACGCACTACACTTAAATATGATGTTGATCGAGTCTACATACAAAAACGGAGGAAGAGAACTGGTTTGTATAGAAAACTATGTAAATGACACGTAAAAAAAAATTAGAAAAATATGTAATGCATCGAAAGAATAATTATTGCAACAAGAACCACTGAAAAAACGAACAAGAAAGAAAGAGGAGAGACAAAGGATGAGACGAGAAAAGAAAAATGAGAATAGAAACAGGTACAAGGACAATTCATAATGATGACAGTAGATTAGATTAACAAAAACCCTTGGACATGGCTCCAAAAAGGAAACCTAAACGAGAAAATGAATCTCTGATAACAGCCGCATAAGATAATGCTTTCAGATCACATCAAAGGAATGATCGACAAGACACAAGAAAACAATAAATGCAGACTCTGTGGACAAAGAAATTAAGTGAGGAACTATATAATAAGCGAATGCAGCAAATAAGCCCCCCCCCAAAAAAAGAATATAAAAATAGACACGATCAAATATGGAATTATACAGACAATTGCATCTGACGACCCAGACAAATATATAAGCAAAAATCGGCAGCAGTACATGAAAACGAAAGTCACAAACTCCTATGCGATATCCATCCAAATAAGAAGACTGGATGTCATACTAGTTAACAAAAGGAAAAGTTCTGACAGATCGTAGATTTCACTGTTTCAACGGAGTAAAGGAGACAGAGAAGCAATGTAAATACACAGAACTGGCTATAGAGCTCAAAAGGATGTGTTAGACGTATAACACCACTAAGAAGAATCTCGAAAAACTTTTTAAAAATGGAAGACATTGGAATTGGATTGGAGAGAGGGATGGTTAAAAAGATATACAAATAAAAATGATGAAAACAGCTGAAACGTTAAGGAAAATGCGGAATATAGGAACTGATACAGATGCAAAACATAAAGAAAACTCACATGAAATCTTGAAAACTGAAACTATATAAACAAATTGTAATGCTACACCAAATAATCGAGGAGGGTCAAAGAAGTAGACAAACCGAAGAGACTGACAGTGCCTCGACTGGATGAGTGCGAAGAGTACTGGGACATTGGGAGGCTTAGTGCCACTAAAATCCTAGTAAAAAGCAATTGTCGCTACCAACAAATAATCAATGGTAAACGGCTATCGTGATAACAAACTAATTTACAAAGTTTATCGAAAAAGGTGGTGAGTACTGGGAATCTGGGGAGATTTGTTATCACTCAGACTACAGGGAACGCCACCAGTTGTTCTCAAAGGGAATTTTTGATGATAGCCTATATATGAAAACTGCTAGTGAATAATAATAATTCTGATTTCGTTTATCAACATCTCTCTTGAAAGGGATGCGACTCATTTCCAGAGGATTTCCCTCAATCCCGGCTTCAAACCAAGAGCTTCAAAGATCAAGGGTTTTCCTAAGGATGTTGGTGGTACCCACAATTGCATAGTCTGAAGGCCGTCTAAAACATTGGGGATTTTAGTTTTTTCAATTGTCCTTCCAGACGACTTGATACTACTCCTAGTGTACCAACAACGACCGGAATTATTTGTGTTTTACTCTCGTGTATACACCTTATCTCCAAGGCCAATGGAGCATAATTGCTCCACTTCTCATTCTTCTTCTCTCTCACATTCCTATCCCAGGGTACTGAAAAGTCTACAATCTGCTTTTTGAGACCTTGTCAATGACGACCAAATCCGGACGATTATGTTCCAATTGCTTGGTCGTTATGACACTTTTGTTCCACCATACCTCTACCTTGCCATCCTCACTTGTTCTCACTTCATCAGGCACCTCCTCAAACCATTTTCTAGCACACCTCACCCCAACCCTCTTACACACCTCCCAATTTATGTGGAGTCCCATGTGATCGTGCCTTTTGCAGTACTCTCTCTGGGCCAGTCCACTACACCCTGCTGCAAAGTGCGCAATTGACTCTGAGATCTTACCACAAATCCGGCATTCTGCAGCAACTTTCTCTTCTAGAACCACTCTTTTGAACAATCGTACTCCTAATGCCTGCTCTTGTGCAGTACAAACAAAAGCTTCAGTACTCCTAGCCAGATACCCAGCTCTAAGCCATTGCCATGATTTTTTATCAGCCAGTTCTGCTATATCCTGGAAAAACCTTTCATGCATTTTCTTCCTAGCCAGTTCTTCTGCCCTTTCTCTATCCATACGTTTCACATAATCAGTCTTGGTCTCACACACCTCCACTTCATTGGGCACAACCTGAAGCATTAACTCCTCACTTCTAACCACATGCTTCTTCAACGACATCTCCTTGGTTCTAACACAATCTTTTACACTTTTCAATCCTCTCCCACCATCTCTCCTCTTTTGATACAGCCTTGCTACGCTATTTCGAATGTGAAATATATCAAACATTGCTAGAACTTTTCTTGTTTTGATATCCATGGCATGCAAATCTTTGTCAGACTATTCTAAAATTCCTGCACTGTATCTGAATTCACTGCTTTCATTAGGTTTCCTCCATACAGTTTCGACTTTGCAATTAGTTTCACTCTACTAAGATACTCCTTCCTGACTTTCTCTATCATTTCTCTATTCCCTCCTTCATTTCTCTATTCCCTCCTCCTACACCCTCCAACACTCCCAAATACTTATACCCTGTATCTTCTATTTCTTTCATGATTTCTCCATTTGGCAGCACTATTCCATTCGAATGAACATTTACTCCCCTTTTCATCACCAGCACCGCGCCTTTACTCCATTCCAATGTCTTCTGAGTATGTCCCCACAAGTTCAATCAGTCTCTCGATTTCCTTTTCATTTCTACCGAATATTTTCAAATCATCTATTAACAGTAGATGGTTGAGGCGTCTGTCAACAGATCCAAAGTTATACCCCAGTTTTTCTCTCTTCAAGAGGATGCTCAGTGGCATCATTATCATTGCAAAAAGAAGTGGCGATAATGAATCTGTTCCCTTTGCAGGATGTTTCCAAATCAGTGTTGTTCTGCCCTTCACAAGCCAATCAGGGACATATCCCGACTCTACGACCCTTTGCAAAGCAGCAGCTATAGGTGGATAAAGCCATTGAAACTATTTAAACCAGAAGCCCATCACTAGGTGCCTTCCAGTTTGTCATCCTTCGTATGCCAGCCTTAAAGTCATCGATGGTTATCTCAACGTTTTCATCTACTCCATTCTTGATAGCCTTACTCTGACCTCTCCCAACCAGCTAGCCTTCTTATTATATCGCCCTTCGACAGAGCAAATCTCACTCCAGAACTTCCTTGCATCTTTTGCATTTGGAGTGTTGTTATTTCCCGCCTGTTTACTACCATTTAATTCTTTATACAGCTGAGACTGATTGTTCCGCAAAAGGTTGTTCTGCCGAAACGCAACACTTTTTCCAACAAAGTTCCGAATTTTCATACCACCAGTGTGGATCTTCTCTTTCAACATTGTTAGAACGCTCATGGTTCCCTTCTCCAACAATCTATACCTCCTTTCAAGCTCGTCCTTAGCTTTCTGTCCTAGTTTAACTCCTTTTCTTATTTCTTCGATTCTACCAATGTCTTTTTGCCACCGTTTAATACTTTCTTCAAGCCGCCTCTACCAGTCTACCAGTGTGGCCTTCTATCCTTCATTTCTCTCTTTTTCTTCTGTATTAAGCCAAGACGATTCGCAATAATGTATGACGCTGCATACAGAAGCCTGTTAAGTTCCATAATCGATATGTTCTTTGTTATGATGTTGTGAATTACTCCTGGAACTATTTTTACCTCGCTTTTCACCTTCCGCCTATCACTACTCCTCATGCTTGGAATGTCTATGATGTCGTTTCTAAGAAGAACCTCTCTTAACTTCTGAAGTACTTCTTTTTCTACAGAAGTCAATGTTCGAACTTCATCACCACTTCTCCATACATCTGCTCCTTTCACTGATTCCATTGTCTCAGAGTCAATGATATTATCTGCCTTAGAGCTTTCAAACTCCTCATCACTTCCCCTAACCATAGGATTTCATTCCTCCTCAGTTGTCCGCCTCCTATCATCGCTTACATGTCCCTTCTGCACTTCCACTCTCTCAGTTCTTTCATCAGAGCTAGTTTCATCAATTTTACTTTCGTTATTCATTTCATACCATACCACCATTACTACTACTACTACTACTACTACTACTACTACTACTACTAATACTACTACTACTACTACTAATAATAATAATAATACTAGCAACAATAGTAAAAACCAATAAAGGAGTGGAATTTTTTTCCTTTTCCCTTTTTCCCCTTTTTTCTCCTATCCTTTTTTCTCTCTTTCTTCTTTTCATTTTCCTTTCTTTTCCTCTTCTCTTTTTCTTTCACCCTCTTTTTTTGTTTTTTTCCCTTTCCTTCGTATTAATTCAAACAGTGAAATCCCAACCAAAGCCATGCATTTTTTCCACGGCGCCACCGACTCTGACAAAGCACAAATTTACACACACCTCTACGAGTAAATAAAATAAACAAATCCTTTACATAAAAAACTATCCGGAAAAACGCTTTTCTTGTCTTTCATATTAGTTCAAGCAGTCCCAAAAAATGTCATGCATTTTTCTACAGCGACGACGATGATGACCAGGCACAAATTTACACATTATTACGAGTAAATAGAATGAATGAATCCTTTACATACGAAAAGCTCCTCCTGGAAAAACAAACGCTTCTTTTATTATTCCTATTAATTCAAACAGTCACAAATAATCTCATGCATTTTTCCACGACAAAGACCAGGCAAAATTTACATATTTCTATGTGTAAATAAAAACAAAAAAAAAACAACGCTTCTCTTGTCTTTCGTATTCGTTCAAACAGTCCCAAATAATAATAATAATCATCATAATAACAATAATAATAATAATAATAATAATAATAATAATAATAATAATAATAATAATAATAATAATAATAATAACAATAATAATAATAATAATAATAATAATAATAATAATAATAATAATAACAATAATAATAATAATAATAATAATAATAATAATAATAATAATAATAATAATAATAATAATAATAATAATAATAATAATAATAATAATAATAATAATAATAATAACAATAATAATAATAATAATAATAATAATAATAATAATAATAATAATAATAATAACAATAATAATAATAATAATAATAATAATAATAATAATAATAATAATAATAACAATAATAATAATAACAATAATAACAATAATAATAATAATAATAATAATAATAATAATAATAATAATAATAATAATAATAATAATAATAATAATAATAATAATAACAATAATAATAATAATAATAATAATAATAATAATAATAATAATAATAATAATAATAATAATAATAATAATAATAATAATAATAACAATAATAATAATAATAATAATAATAATAATAATAACAATAATAATAATAATAATAATAATAATAATAATAATAATAATAATAATAATAATAATAATAATAATAATAATAATAATAATAATAACAATAATAATAATAATAATAATAATAATAATAATAATAATAACAATAATAACAATAATAATAATAATAATAATAATAATAATAATAATAATAATAATAATAATAATAATAATAACAATAATAACAATAATAATAATAATAATAATAATAATAATAATAATAATAATAATAATAATAATAATAATAATAATAATAATAACAATAATAATAATAATAATAATAATAATAATAATAATAATAATAATAATAATAATAATAATAATAATAATAATAACAATAATAATAATAATAATAATAATAATAATAATAACAATAATAATAATAATAATAATAATAATAATAATAATAATAATAATAATAATAATAATAATAATAATAATAATAATAATAATAATAATAATAATAATAATAATAATAACAATAATAATAATAATAATAATAATAATAATAATAATAATAATAATAATAACAATAATAATAATAATAATAATAATAATAATAATAATAATAATAATAACAATAATAATAATAACAATAATAACAATAATAATAATAATAATAATAATAATAATAATAATAATAATAATAATAATAATAATAATAATAATAACAATAATAATAATAATAATAATAATAATAATAATAATAATAATAATAATAATAATAATAATAATAATAATAATAATAATAATAATAATAATAATAATAATAATAATAATAATAATAATAATAATAATAATAATAATAATAATAATAATAATAATAATAATAATAATAATAATAACTAGCGGGACCTGTGGAAATTCCACAGCAGCATCTTTCATATGTAATATATTTCTGCTGGGCATTCTGTGGGCGTTCAGCATAAATGAAGACACCATCATATTATTCTAGTCCTTTTGTTAAAACTGAATCGCCCCCCCCCCCCTCACTAAAATAATAACTTTGATTTATTGCCTGGGCTGATTATTTCATTGCAAACACACTAATCAATCAACTCACATTTCACCATTTTTCATAATTCTTAGATACGATACTAATTTCTACAATCATTTTTCATAATTTTGACTCACATTATCCCCCCCCTTTTACAAAAATAATAACTTTGATATATTGTCTGGGCTTATTATTTCATAAAAACACACAAATCAATTTATTAAGATTTAATCATTTTTCATAATTCTTAGATATTTTACTTATTTCAACAATCATTTTTCATAATTTTAATCCACATTATCGCCCCCACTCTTACTGAAATAATAATTCTCATATATTGTCTGGGCTGATTTTATTACAAACGCACCAATCAATTAACTTACATTTTATCATGTTTCATAATTCTTTATGTTACTCATTTCGACAATCATTTTTCATAATTTTATACCACATTATCGGCCCCCTTACTAAAATAATAACTTTGATAAATTGTCTGAGCTGATTATTTCATTACAAATACACCAATCAATTAACTCACATTTCATCATTATTCATATTTCTTGGATATGTTACTAATTATAACATTATCACATCCCTTATTAAAATAATAACTTTGATATATTGCATGGACTTATCTTTTCCAATCCCTGGTGACGCCGCGTATTCTGCTAGTATGTATCTTCCACCTATCTCATTTTATCCCGAGTGGCGCTGGGTATTCTGCTAGTATATATTTGCACTTATCTCTTCCAATCCCTGAACTGACTTTGTGTCTGCCACCCCACTGTTAAAAATATTCATGAAATAATTTAATGCCTAAATCGTGAACTGTTTCAGCCATTTTCGAGCCTGACTTCATATCCCCCACCTCACTGCTAAAAAGAATGTGGGTTCCCTCAATCGAGCTAACAGACTACTCACGTATGAGAGTATCCTGTACCTTTACAAGGCCACCATTCGCCCAGAGGATTGTTGCTGCATCTGGGTTGGTGCATCTACCACTGGTCTCTCCCTCTTATATAAAGTCCAAAAAAAGAATTGTCAATCTAATCGGTCCCACTTTATCAACTAAGCTCCAGCCCCTGTCTCATCGCCGCAATGTAGCATCACTGTGCCTGTTTTACAAATATTTTAATGGAATGTGTTCTGATGAACTCGTTTCACTTGTACCCCCTCGACGTACATATCCCTAACAAACCCGCTTAGCAATAAGATCTCACCTCTTCACTGTTGTTGTCCCTAAATGCCAGAAAGCTTTCTATTCTAATAGTTTCTTCCCTCGAACAACTAGAATTTTGAATTCTCTTCCTGCTGCCTGCTTTCCTGGCTGTACTGATATGCAAAAGTCTAAATATAACATAAACAAATATCTTGTTAATCTTTCCTAGATATGGCCCCAAATAGTAGCCCCTTACGTCCAAGTTGCGATAGCTTTGTAAGGGGCGAACATGAGTAAAAAACAAAAAAATAAAAATGTCAATGTAGGAAATCATAAATGTATTATACGCATCTTTTTTAACAGAAGATAATGAAGTCATCACCGGAAATAAACACGTCAGACTATCATCTTCCCCTACTCGAAAAGGAGCAGATTATGCATGAGATCCAATTAAACACTCACCAAATCCATTAACTCACATTTAGTATAGTCTATATATTAATACGATAGCGTGTGTGTTCTTAAATCTCAACCAATGAAATTTGCCGGAAAGCGTAACACACAAAAGAACACACACGCTATCGTATTAATATATTAATATATATATATATATATATATATATATATATATATATATATATATATATATATATATATATATATATATTAATATATTAATATATATATATTAATATATTAATATATTAATATATATATATATTAATATATTAATATATATATATTAATATATTAATATATATATATATATATATTAATATATTAATATATATAGATGTATATATATATATATATATATATATATATATATATATATATATATATATATATATATTAATAGATGTTTCGTTGAATAATTACCTGTTACTTGGATTTACTTTTACAGAAAATATTGAACAAACAAATAAAATACTATTTTATTTTGTTTCTTCCATTATTACCTTATCATTGTTTTGATTTCCTTTTTTTGTCTGATATGTATTATTAAATTTATTTTTATATTTAATTTCTTTAATTAATATACTTGTATCTAATCCGCATCGACATAATGTTAGAAAAGAAAAAAAAGAAACGCAAATAATTTTATTCATCTCACAGTTCCTTCATTGTGGTTGTTCGAAAGCATTAACGCTTTTATCGCCGTCCTGCTTATAAAGAGATTCTGTTGTATGCGTATATACACGTCGACATCTGTACATCAATTCCCCTTCCATGAACCTTTTATTTATTGTTTATTCCAGTTTTACTTTCTCCAATACCATTTATCTATCGTTGTCAGTTTTTAGTGTTTGCCTAACCAGTGCATTACTGCTTATAACTGAGAATCCTTTTTTTTTTCGTTTTGCTCATTTTCTTTTAATCAAATCTCTTGAGCAGATCTATCAGATGCAAACACAGACATTCCCAGTGTTCGACTGCGATTCTATTACCCGCACCATTGCATTGTATATTGGCTGGCAGTTTTTCGTCCGGCTGCGTCCCAAAGCCTGATTAGCCGAACCAATATCGGACGCGGTGTTCCTGCCCGCCATGCAACGGTTCGCCTTGTGACGTGTCTGTCCGTTCCATATTGTGTGACATGTGCAATGGATAAACAAATTAGCGAGCGAGAGAGAGAGAGAGAGAGAGGGGGGGGAGATCGGTATGCTAACCAAGACCCAAGAGAGGCGACTATGTAAATGATGATAGCGATTGAATTAAAGAGAAACGGCAAGAAAAAAGGTATTCGTAAGAAATGGTGTTAGAATAGATGAATGAAATAAAAAAGAAGACAATATTAATTGTGAAACAAATTTAATTAAAGAAATAAAAAAACTAATGAAGAAAATAATCGAACTAAAAGGAAATGTAGATTATTTATTATTTAGGTCTTTTGAGGGATCTCTTAATTCATATCATTTCAATCCAATTCTCCTATTTCATCAAATAGAACTCAACATTTTCGTATTATTTCTGAATACACCCAGTTTTGATTTACATCCATACGATTTTAACAAGATTAGACATTGTATGTGTGTGTATATGCGTGTCATCTACAAACGAATTGTTTCGCTGTATCACAGACCTTTAGTGCTTCTAGGCTAGTATATATCCTAAATCATATCTCGACTGTCTTTTTGATAAACATTGCCACTTTTTAAGCATTTCATTTTTTAATTTACAAGCAATTAGTTTTACATTACGCTAAGAAAGTGGTAGGCGATAAAATTTAAGAAAGTTTTCTGAGAAGTATGGCTTCACACACACACACACACACACACACACATACATATATATATATATATATATATATATATATTTATATATATATATATATATATATATATATATATATATATATATATATATATATATATAAAGAAAATAATATCATTCCGTGTTAAATTTTGGTCTTGAAATCTTTCTTGCCTATAAAATTCGAACATCCACATTTGAAAACGTTTCACATTTTTATTAGTTTTATCATTATGTTATCTAATTCCCATGCTTAGCTACAAGGTTAAGGCTACTATTTTAGATAGGCGTTATTAATTCTTAAATATTCTAATAATAATTGCTAAAATAGAAATACAAATTGTCACCAACCAATCGTTTGATTTGCTATTTAAATAAAAGAGAAATTATGATCATGAGATTTAAATTTTCAGTAAAAATTACTGCAAAGTGAAATAAATGAATCAAGAAGAAAAGATGAATATATATAAAATAAGCAGAAAAAATTAAAGGGAAAGGAAAGAATGAAATAAAATATAGAAAAAATTAAAGGAAAAGGAAAGAATGAAATAAAATATAGAAAAAATTAAAGGGAAAGGAAAGAATGAAATAAAATATAGAAAAAATTAAAGGGAAAGGAAACAATGAAATAAAATATAGAAAAAATTAAAGGGAAAGGAAAGAATGAAATAAAATATAGAAAAAATTAAAGAATAGAATGAAATAAAATATAGAAAAAATTAAAGGAAAAGGAAAGAATGAAATAAAATATAGAAAAAATTAAAGGGAAAGGAAAGAATGAAATAAAATATAGAAAAAATTGAAGGAAAAGGAAAGAATGAAATAAAATATAGAAAAAATTAAAGGGAAAGGAAAGAATGAAATAAAATATAGAAAAAATTGAAGGAAAAGGAAAGAATGAAATAAAATATAGAAAAAATTAAAGGGAAAGAATAGAATGAAATAAAATATAGAAAAAATCAAAGGAAAAGGAAAGAATGAAATAAAATATAGAAAACATTAAAGGAAAAGGAAAGAATGAAATAAAATATAGAAAAAATTAAAGGGAAAGGAAAGAATGAAATAAAATATAGAAAAAATTAAAGGGAAAGGAAAGAATAAAATAAAATATAGAAAAAATTAAAGGGAAAGGAAAGAATGAACTAAAATATAGAAAAAATTAAAGGGAAAGGAAAGAATGAACTAAAATATAGAAAAAATAAAAGGGAAAGGAAAGAATGAAAAAAAATTAAAGGGAAAGGAAAGAATAAAATAAAATATAGAAAAAATTAAAGGGAAAGGAAAGAATGAAATAAAATATAGAAAAAATTAAAGGAAAAGGAAAGAATGAAATAAAATATAGAAAAAATTAAAGGGAAAGGATAGAATGAAATCAAATATAGAAAAAATTAAAGGGAAAGGAAAGAATGAAATAAAATATAGAAAAAATTAAAGGAAAAGGAAAGAATGAAATAAAATATAGAAAAAATTAAAGGGAAAGGAAAGAATGAAATAAAATATAGAAAAAATTAAAGGGAAAGGAAAGAATGAAATAAAATATAGAAAAAATTAAAGGGAAAGGAAAGAATGAAATAAAATATAGAAAAAATTAAAGGGAAAGGAAAGAATGAAATAAAATATAGAAAAAATTAAAGGGAAAGGAAAGAATGAAATAAAATATAGAAACAATTAAAGGGAAAGGAAAGAATGAAATCAAATATAGAAAAAATTAAAGGGAAAGGAAAGAATGAAATAAAATATAGAAAAAATTAAAAGGGAAAGGAAAGAATGAAATAAAATATAGAAAAAATTAAAGAGAAAGGAAAGAATGAAATAAAATATAGAAAAAATTAAAGGGAAAGGAAAGAATGAAATAAAATATAGAAAAAATTAAAGGGAAAGGAAAGAATGAAATAAAATATAGAAAAAATAAAAGGGAAAGGAAAGAATGAAATAAAATATAGAAAAAATAAAAGGGAAAGGAAAGAATGAAATAAAATATAGAAAAAATTGAAGGAAAAGGAAAGAATGAAATAAAATATAGAAAAAATTAAAGGGAAAGGAAAGAATGAAATAAAATATAGAAAAAATTAAAGGAACAGGAAAGAATGAAATAAAATATAGAAAAAATTAAAGGGAAAGGAAAGAATGAAATAAAATATAGAAAAAATTAAAGGGAAAGGAAAGAATGAAATAAAATATAGAAAAAATTCAAGGAAACGGAAAGAATGAAATAAAATATAGAAACAATTAACGGGAAAGGAAAGAATGAAATAAAATATAGAAAAAATTAAAGGGAAAGGAAAGAATGAAATAAACTATAGAAAAAATTAAAGGGAAAGGAAAGAATGAAATAAAATATAGAAAAAATTAAAGGGAAAGGAAAGAATGAAATAAAATATAGAAACAATTGAAGGAAAAGGAAAGAATGAAATAAAATATAGAAAAAATTAAAGGGACAGGAAAGAATGAAATAAAATATAGAAAAAATTAAAGGGAAAGGAAAGAAAGAAATAAAATATAGAAAAAATTAAAGGAAAAGGAAAGAATGAAATAAAATATAGAAAAAATTAAAGGGAAAGGAAAGAATGAAATAAAATATAGAAAAAATTAAAGGGAAAGGAAAGAATAAAATAAAATATAGAAAAAATAAAAGAGAAAGGAAAGAATGAAATAAAATATAGAAAACATTCAAGGAAACGGAAAGAATGAAATAAAATATAGAAAAAATTGAAGGAAAAGGAAAGAATGAAATAAAATATAGAAAAAATTGAAGGAAAAGGAAAGAATGAAATAAAATATAGAAAAAATTAAAGGAAAAGGAAAGAATGAAATTAAATATAAAAAAATTAAAGGAAAAGGAAAGAATGAAATAAAATATAGAAAAAATTAAAGGGAAAGGAAAGAATGAAATAAAATATAGAAAAAAATTAAAGGGAAAGGAAAGAATGAAATAAAATATAGAAAAAATTAAAGGGAAAGGAAAGAATGAAATAAAATATAGAAACAATTAAAGGGAAAGGAAAGAATGAAATAAAATATAGAAAAAATTAAAGGGAAAGGAAAGAATGAAATAAAATATAGAAAAAATTAAAGGGAAAGGAAAGAATGAAATAAAATATAGAAAAAATTAAAGGGAAAGGAAAGAATGAAATAAAATATAGAAAAAATTAAAGGGAAAGGAAAGAATGAAATAAAATATAGAAAAAATTAAAGGGAAAGGAAAGAATGAAATAAAATATAGAAAAAATTAAAGGGAAAGGAAAGAATGAAATAAAATATAGAAAAAATAAAAGGGAAAGGAAAGAATGAAATAAAATATAGAAAAAATTAAAGGAAAAGGAAAGAATGAACTAAAATATAGAAAAAATTAAAGGGAAAGGAAAGAATGAAATCAAATATAGAAAAAATTAAAGGAAAAGGAAAGAATGAAATAAAATATAGAAAAAATTAAAGGGAAAGGAAAGAATGAAATAAAATATAGAAAAAATTAAAGGGAAAGGAAAGAATGAAATAAAATATAGAAAAAATTAAAGGGAAAAGAAAGAATGAAATAAAATATAGAAAAAATTAAAGGGAAAGGAAAGAATGAAATAAAATATAGAAAAAATTAAAGGGAAATGAAAGAATGAAATAAAATATAGAAAAAATTAAAGGGAAAGGAAAGAATGAAATAAAATATAGAAAAAATTAAAGGGAAAGGAAAGAATAAAATAAAATATAGAAAAAATAAAAGAGAAAGGAAAGAATGAAATAAAATATAGAAAACATTCAAGGAAACGGAAAGAATGAAATAAAATATAGAAAAAATTGAAGGAAAAGGAAAGAATGAAATAAAATATAGAAAAAATTGAAGGAAAAGGAAAGAATGAAATAAAATATAGAAAAAATTAAAGGAAAAGGAAAGAATGAAATTAAATATAAAAAAATTAAAGGAAAAGGAAAGAATGAAATAAAATATAGAAAAAATTAAAGGGAAAGGAAAGAATGAAATAAAATATAGAAAAAATTAAAGGGAAAGGAAAGAATGAAATAAAATATAGAAAAAATTAAAGGAAAAGTAAAGAATGAAATAAAATATAGAAAAAATTAAAGGGAAAGGAAAGAATGAAATAAAATATAGAAAAAATTAAAGGGAAAGGAAAGAATAAAATAAAATATAGAAAAAATAAAAGAGAAAGGAAAGAATGAAATAAAATATAGAAAAAATTAAAGGAAACGGAAAGAATGAAATAAAATATAGAAAAAATTGAAGGAAAAGGAAAGAATGAAATAAAATATAGAAAAAATTGAAGGAAAAGGAAAGAATGAAATAAAATATAGAAAAAATTAAAGGAAAAGGAAAGAATGAAATTAAATATAGAAAAATTAAAGGAAAAGGAAAGAATGAAATAAAATATAGAAAAAATTAAAGGGAAAGGAAAGAATGAAATAAAATATAGAAAAAAATTAAAGGGAAAGGAAAGAATGAAATAAAATATAGAAAAAAATAAAGGGAAAGGAAAGAATGAAATAAAATATAGAAAAAATTAAAGGGAAAGGAAAGAATGAAATAAAATATAGAAACAATTAAAGGGAAAGGAAAGAATGAAATAAAATATAGAAAAAATTAAAGGGAAAGGAAAGAATGAAATAAAATATAGAAAAAATTAAAGGGAAAGGAAAGAATGAAATAAAATATAGAAAAAATTAAAGGGAAAGGAAAGAATGAAATAAAATATAGAAAAAATTAAAGGGAAAGGAAAGAATGAAATAAAATATAGAAAAAATTAAAGGGAAAGGAAATAATGAAATAAAATATAGAAAAAATTAAAGGGAAAGGAAAGAATGAAATAAAATATAGAAAAAATAAAAGGGAAAGGAAAGAATGAAATAAAATATAGAAAAAATTAAAGGAAAAGGAAAGAATGAAATAAAATATAGAAAAAATTAAAGGGAAAGGAAAGAATGAAATAAAATATAGAAAAAATTAAAGGAAAAGGAAAGAATGAAATAAAATATAGAAAAAATTAAAGGGAAAGGAAAGAATGAAATAAAATATAGAAAAAATTAAAGGGAAAGGAAAGAATGAAATAAAATATAGAAAAAATTAAAGGAAACGGAAAGAATGAAATAAAATATAGAAACAATTAAAGGGAAAGGAAAGAATGAAATAAAATATAGAAAAAATTAAAGGGAAAGGAAAGAATGAAATAAAATATAGAAAAAATTAAAGGGAAAGGAAAGAATGAAATAAAATATAGAAAAAATTAAAGGGAAAGGAAAGAATGAAATAAAATATAGAAAAAATTAACGGAAAAGGAAATAATGAAATGAAATATAGAAAAAATTAAAGGAAAAGAAAGAATGAAATAAAATATAGAAAAAATTAAAGGGAAAGGAAAGAATGAAATAAAATATAGAAAAAATTAAAGGGAAAGGAAAGAATGAAATAAAATATAGAAAAAATTAAAGGGAAAGGAAAGAATGAAATAAAATATAGAAAAAATTAAAGGGAAAGGAAAGAATGACATAAAATATAGAAACAATTAAAGGGAAAGGAAAGAATGAAATCAAATATAGAAAAAATTAAAGGGAAAGGAAAGAATGAAATAAAATATAGAAAAAATTAAAGGGAAAGGAAAGAATGAAATAAAATATAGAAAAGTAAAGGAAACGGAAAGAATGAAATAAAATATAGAAACAATTAAAGGGAAAGGAAAGAATGAAATAAAATATAAAAAAAATTAAAGGGAAAGAAAAGAATGAAATAAAATATAGAAAAAATTAAAGGGAAAGGAAAGAATGAAATAAAATATAGAAAAAATTAAAGGGAAAGGAAAGAATGAAATAAAATATAGAAAAAATTAACGGAAAGGGAAATAATGAAATGAAATATAGAAAAAATTAAAGGAAAAGAAAGAATGAAATAAAATATAGAAAAAATTAAAGGGAAAGGAAAGAATGAAATAAAATATAGAAAAAATTAAAGGGAAAGGAAAGAATGAAATAAAATATAGAAAAAATTAAAGGGAAAGGAAAGAATGAAATAAAATATAGAAAAAATTAAAGGGAAAGGAAAGAATGAAATAAAATATAGAAACAATTAAAGGGAAAGGAAAGAATGAAATCAAATATAGAAAAAATTAAAGGGAAAGGAAAGAATGAAATAAAATATAGAAAAAATTAAAAGGGAAAGGAAAGAATGAAATAAAATATAGAAAAAATTAAAGGGAAAGGAAAGAATGAAATAAAATATAGAAAACATTAAAGGGAAAGGAAAGAATGAAATAAAATATAGAAAAAATTAAAGGGAAAGGAAAGAATGAAATAAAATATAGAAAAAATAAAAGGGAAAGGAAAGAATGAAATAAAATATAGAAAAAATAAAAGGGAAAGGAAAGAATGAAATAAAATATAGAAAAAATTAAAGGAAAAGGAAAGAATGAAATAAAATATAGAAAAAATTAAAGGGAAAGGAAAGAATGAAATAAAATATAGAAAAAATTAAAGGAACAGGAAAGAATGAAATAAAATATAGAAAAAATTAAAGGAAAAGGAAAGAATGAAATAAAATATAGAAAAAATTAAAGGGAAAGGAAAGAATGAAATAAAATATAGAAAAAATTCAAGGAAACGGAAAGAATGAAATAAAATATAGAAAAAATTGAAGGAAAAGGAAAGAATGAAATAAAATATAGAAAAAATTGAAGGAAAAGGAAAGAATGAAATAAAATATAGAAAAAATTAAAGGAAAAGGAAAGAATGAAATTAAATATAGAAAAATTAAAGGAAAAGGAAAGAATGAAATAAAATATAGAAAAAATTAAAGGGAAAGGAAAGAATGAAATAAAATATAGAAAAAAATTAAAGGGAAAGGAAAGAATGAAATAAAATATAGAAAAAATTAAAGGGAAAGGAAAGAATGAAATAAAATATAGAAAAAATTAAAGGAAAAGGAAAGAATGAAATAAAATATAGAAAAAATTGAAGGAAAAGGAAAGAATGAAATAAAATATAGAAAAAATTAAAGGAAAAGGAAAGAATGAAATAAAATATAGAAAAATAAAGGAAAAGGAAAGAATGAAATAAAATATAGAAAAAATTAAAGGGAAAGGAAAGAATGAAATAAAATATAGAAAAAATTAAAGGGAAAGGAAAGAATGAAATAAAATATAGAAAAAATTAAAGGGAAAGGAAAGAATGAAATAAAATATAGAAAAAATTAAAGGGAAAGGAAAGAATGAAATAAAATATAGAAACAATTAAAGGGAAAGGAAAGAATGAAATAAAATATAGAAAAAATTAAAGGGAAAGGAAAGAATGAAATAAAATATAGAAAAAATTAAAGGGAAAGGAAAGAATGAAATAAAATATAGAAAAAATTAAAGGGAAAGGAAAGAATGAAATAAAATATAGAAAAAATTAAAGGGAAAGGAAAGAATGAAATAAAATATAGAAAAAATTAAAGGGAAAGGAAAGAATGAAATAAAATATAGAAAAAATTAAAGGGAAAGGAAAGAATGAAATAAAATATAGAAAAAATAAAAGGGAAAGGAAAGAATGAAATAAAATATAGAAAAAATTAAAGGAAAAGGAAAGAATGAAATAAAATATAGAAAAAATTAAAGGGAAAGGAAAGAATGAAATAAAATATAGAAAAAATTAAAGGAAAAGGAAAGAATGAAATAAAATATAGAAAAAATTAAAGGGAAAGGAAAGAATGAAATAAAATATAGAAAAAATTAAAGGGAAAGGAAAGAATGAAATAAAATATAGAAAAAATTAAAGGAAACGGAAAGAATGAAATAAAATATAGAAACAATTAAAGGGAAAGGAAAGAATGAAATAAAATATAGAAAAAATTAAAGGAAAAGGAAAGAATGAAATAAAATATAGAAAAAATTACAGGGAAAGGAAAGAATGAAATAAAATATAGAAAAAATTAACGGAAAAGGAAATAATGAAATGAAATATAGAAAAAATTAAAGGAAAAGAAAGAATGAAATAAAATATAGAAAAAATTAAAGGGAAAGGAAAGAATGAAACAAAATATAGAAAAAATTAAAGGGAAAGGAAAGAATGAAATAAAATATAGAAAAAATTAAAGGGAAAGGAAAGAATGAAATAAAATATAGAAAAAATTGAAGGAAAAGGAAAGAATTAAATAAAATATAGAAAAAATTAAAGGGACAGGAAAGAATGAAAAAAAATATAGAAAAAATTAAAGGGAAAGGAAAGAATGAAATAAAATATAGAAAAAATTAAAGGAAAAGGAAAGAATGAAATAAAATATAGAAAAAATTAAAGGGAAAGGAAAGAATGAAATAAAATATAGAAAAAATTAACGGAAAAGGAAATAATGAAATGAAATATAGAAAAAATTAAAGGAAAAGAAAGAATGAAATAAAATATAGAAAAAATTAAAGGGAAAGGAAAGAATGAAATAAAATATAGAAAAAATTAAAGGGAAAGGAAAGAATGAAATAAAATATAGAAAAAATTAAAGGGAAAGGAAAGAATGAAATAAAATATAGAAAAAATTGAAGGAAAAGGAAAGAATTAAATAAAATATAGAAAAAATTAAAGGGACAGGAAAGAATGAAAAAAAATATAGAAAAAATTAAAGGGAAAGGAAAGAATGAAATAAAATATAGAAAAAATTAAAGGAAAAGGAAAGAATGAAATAAAATATAGAAAAAATTAAATGAAAAGGAAAGAATGAAATAAAATATAGAAAAAATTAAAGGGAAATGAAAGAATGAAATAAAATATAGAAAAAATTAAAGGGAAAGGAAAGAATGAAATAAAATATAGAAAAAATTAAAGGGAAAGGAAAGAATGAAATAAAATATAGAAAAAATTAAAGGGAAAGGAAAGAATGAAATAAAATATAGAAAAAATTAAAGGGAAAGGAAAGAATGAAATAAAATATAGAAAAAATAAAAGGGAAAGGAAAGAATGAAATAAAATATAGAAAAAATTAAAGGAAAAGGAAAGAATGAAATAAAATATAGAAAAAATTAAAGGGAAAGGAAAGAATGAAATAAAATATAGAAAAAATTAAAGGAAAAGGAAAGAATGAAATAAAATATAGAAAAAATTAAAGGGAAAGGAAAGAATGAAATAAAATATAGAAAAAATTAAAGGGAAAGGAAAGAATGAAATAAAATATAGAAAAAATTAAAGGAAACGGAAAGAATGAAATAAAATATAGAAACAATTAAAGGGAAAGGAAAGAATGAAATAAAATATAGAAAAAATTAAAGGGAAAGGAAAGAATGAAATAAAATATAGAAAAAATTACAGGGAAAGGAAAGAATGAAATAAAATATAGAAAAAATTAACGGAAAAGGAAATAATGAAATGAAATATAGAAAAAATTAAAGGAAAAGAAAGAATGAAATAAAATATAGAAAAAATTAAAGGGAAAGGAAAGAATGAAATAAAATATAGAAAAAATTAAAGGGAAAGGAAAGAATGAAATAAAATATAGAAAAAATTAAAGGGAAAGGAAAGAATGAAATAAAATATAGAAAAAATTGAAGGAAAAGGAAAGAATTAAATAAAATATAGAAAAAATTAAAGGGACAGGAAAGAATGAAAAAAAATATAGAAAAAATTAAAGGGAAAGGAAAGAATGAAATAAAATATAGAAAAAATTAAAGGAAAAGGAAAGAATGAAATAAAATATAGAAAAAATTAAAGGGAAAGGAAAGAATGAAATAAAATATAGAAAAAATTAACGGAAAAGGAAATAATGAAATGAAATATAGAAAAAATTAAAGGAAAAGAAAGAATGAAATAAAATATAGAAAAAATTAAAGGGAAAGGAAAGAATGAAATAAAATATAGAAAAAATTAAAGGGAAAGGAAAGAATGAAATAAAATATAGAAAAAATTAAAGGGAAAGGAAAGAATGAAATAAAATATAGAAAAAATTGAAGGAAAAGGAAAGAATTAAATAAAATATAGAAAAAATTAAAGGGACAGGAAAGAATGAAAAAAAATATAGAAAAAATTAAAGGGAAAGGAAAGAATGAAATAAAATATAGAAAAAATTAAAGGAAAAGGAAAGAATGAAATAAACTATAGAAAAAATTAAAGGGAAAGGAAAGAATGAAATAAAATATAGAAAAAATTAACGGAAAAGGAAATAATGAAATGAAATATAGAAAAAATTAAAGGAAAAGAAAGAATGAAATAAAATATAGAAAAAATTAAAGGGAAAGGAAAGAATGAAATAAAATATAGAAAAAATTAAAGGGAAAGGAAAGAATGAAATAAAATATAGAAAAAATTAAAGGGAAAGGAAAGAATGAAATAAAATATAGAAAAAATTGAAGGAAAAGGAAAGAATTAAATAAAATATAGAAAAAATTAAAGGGACAGGAAAGAATGAAAAAAAATATAGAAAAAATTAAAGGGAAAGGAAAGAATGAAATAAAATATAGAAAAAATTAAAGGAAAAGGAAAGAATGAAATAAAATATAGAAAAAATTAAATGAAAAGGAAAGAATGAAATAAAATATAGAAAAAATTAAAGGGAAAGGAAAGAATGAAATAAAATATAGAAAAAATAAAAGGGAAAGGAAAGAATGAAATAAAATATAGAAAAAATTCAAGGAAACGGAAAGAATGAAACAAAATATAGAAACAATTAAAGGGAAAGGAAAGAATGAAATAAAATATAGAAAAAATTAAAGGGAAAGGAAAAAATGAAATAAAATATAGAAAAAATTAAAGGGAAAGGAAAGAATGAAATAAAATATAGAAAAACTTAAAGGGAAAGGAAAGAATGAAATTAAATATAGAAAAAATTAAAGGGAAAGGAAAGAATGAAATAAAATATAGAAAAAATTAAAGGGAAAGGAAAGAATGAAATAAAATATAGAAAAAATTAAAGCAAAAGGAAAGAATGAAATAAAATATAGAAAAAATTAAAGGGAAAGGAAAGAATAGAATAAAATATAGAAAAAATTAAAGGGAAAGGAAAGAATGAAATAAAATATAGAAAAAATTCAAGGAAACGGAAAGAATGAAATAAAATATAGAAAAAATTAAAGGGAAAGGAAAGAATGAAATAAAATATAGAAAAAATTAAAGAGAAAGGAAAGAATGAAATAAAATATAGAAAAAATTAAAGGGAAAGGAAAGAATGAAATAAAATATAGAAAAAATTAAAGGGAAAGGAAAGAATGAAATAAAATATAGAAAAAATTAAAATGAAAGGAAAGAATGAAATAAAATATAAAAAAAATTAAAAGGAAAGGAAAGAATGAAATAAAATATAGAAAAAATAAAAGGGAAAGGAAAGAATGAAATAAAATATAGAAAAAATTCAAGGAAACGGAAAGAATGAAATAAAATATAGAAAAAATTAAAGGGAAAGGAAAGAATGAAATAAAATATAGAAAAAATTAAAGGGAAAGGAAAGAATGAAATAAAATATAGAAAAAATTAAAGGGAAAGGAAAGAATGAAATAAAATATAGAAAAAATTAAAGGGAAAGGAAAGAATGAAATAAAATATAGAAAAAATTAAAGGGAAAGAATAGAATGAAATAAAATATAGAAAAAATCAAAGGAAAAGGAAAGAATGAAATAAAATATAGAAAACATTAAAGGAAAAGGAAAGAATGAAATAAAATATAGAAAAAATTAAAGGGAAACGAAGGAATGAAAAAAAATATAGAAAAAATTAAAGGGAAAGGAAAGAATAAAATAAAATATAGAAAAAATTAAAGGGAAAGGAAAGAATGAACTAAAATATAGAAAAAATTAAAGGGAAAGGAAAGAATGAAATAAAATATAGAAAAAATAAAAGGGAAAGGAAAGAATGAAATAAAATATAGAAAAAATTAAAGGGAAAGGAAAGAATAAAATAAAATATAGAAAAAATAAAAGGGAAAGGAAAGAATGAAATAAAATATAGAAAAAATTAAAGGAAAAGGAAAGAATGAAAAAAAATATAGAAAAAATTAAAGGGAAAGGAAAGAATGAAATAAAATATAGAAAAAATTAAAGGAACAGGAAAGAATGAAATAAAATATAGAAAAAATTAAAGGGAAAGGAAAGAATGAAATAAAATATAGAAAAAATTAAAGGGAAAGGAAAGAATGAAATAAAATATAGAAAAAATTCAAGGAAACGGAAAGAATGAAATAAAATATAGAAACAATTAACGGGAAAGGAAAGAATGAAATAAAATATAGAAAAAATTAAAGGGAAAGGAAAGAATGAAATAAAATATAGAAAAAATTAAAGGGAAAGGAAAGAATGAAATAAAATATAGAAAAAATTAAAGGGAAAGGAAAGAATGAAATAAAATATAGAAAAAATTAACGGAAAAAGAAATAATGAAATAAAATATAGAAAAAATAAAAGGGAAAGGAAAGAATGAAATAAAATATAGAAAAAATTAAAGGAAAAGGAAAGAAGGAAAAAAAATATAGAAAAAATTAAAGGGAAAGGAAAGAATGAAATAAAATATAGAAAAAATTAAAGGAACAGGAAAGAATGAAATAAAATATAGAAAAAATTAAAGGGAAAGGAAAGAATGAAATAAAATATAGAAAAAATTACAGGGAAAGGAAAGAATGAAATAAAATATAGAAAAAATTCAAGGAAACGGAAAGAATGAAATAAAATATAGAAACAATTAACGGGAAAGGAAAGAATGAAATAAAATATAGAAAAAATTAAAGGGAAAGGAAAGAATGAAATAAAATATAGAAAAAATTAAAGGGAAAGGAAAGAATGAAATAAAATATAGAAAAAATTAAAGGGAAAGGAAAGAATGAAATAAAATATAGAAAAAATTAAAGGGAAAGGAAAGAATGAAATAAAATATAGAAACAATTGAAGGAAAAGGAAAGAATGAAATAAAATATAGAAAAAATTAAAGGGACAGGAAAGAATGAAATAAAATATAGAAAAAATTAAAGGGAAAGGAAAGAATGAAATAAAATATAGAAAAAATTAAAGGAAAAGGAAAGAATGAAATAAAATATAGAAAAAATTAAAGGGAAAGGAAAGAATGAAATAAAATATAGAAAAAATTAAAGGGAAAGGAAAGAATAAAATAAAATATAGAAAAAATAAAAGGGAAAGGAAAGAATGAAATAAAATATAGAAAAAATTCAAGGAAACGGAAAGAATGAAATAAAATATAGAAAAAATTAAAGGAAAAGGAAAGAATGAAATAAAATATAGAAAAAATTGAAGGAAAAGGAAAGAATGAAAAAAAATATAGAAAAAATTAAAGGAAAAGGAAAGAATGAAATTAAATATAGAAAAATTAAAGGAAAAGGAAAGAATGAAATAAAATATAGAAAAAATTAAAGGGAAAGGAAAGAATGAAATAAAATATAGAAAAAAATTAAAGGGAAAGGAAAGAATGAAATAAAATATAGAAAAAATTAAAGGGAAAGGAAAGAATTAAATAAAATATAGAAAAAATTAAAGGGACAGGAAAGAATGAAAAAAAATATAGAAAAAATTAAAGGGAAAGGAAAGAATGAAATAAAATATAGAAAAAATTAAAGGAAAAGGAAAGAATGAAATAAAATATAGAAAAAATTAAATGAAAAGGAAAGAATGAAATAAAATATAGAAAAAATTAAAGGGAAATGAAAGAATGAAATAAAATATAGAAAAAATTAAAGGGAAAGGAAAGAATGAAATAAAATATAGAAAAAATTAAAGGGAAAGGAAAGAATGAAATAAAATATAGAAAAAATTAAAGGGAAAGGAAAGAATGAAATAAAATATAGAAAAAATTAAAGGGAAAGGAAAGAATGAAATAAAATATAGAAAAAATAAAAGGGAAAGGAAAGAATGAAATAAAATATAGAAAAAATTAAAGGAAAAGGAAAGAATGAAATAAAATATAGAAAAAATTAAAGGGAAAGGAAAGAATGAAATAAAATATAGAAAAAATTAAAGGAAAAGGAAAGAATGAAATAAAATATAGAAAAAATTAAAGGGAAAGGAAAGAATGAAATAAAATATAGAAAAAATTAAAGGGAAAGGAAAGAATGAAATAAAATATAGAAAAAATTAAAGGAAACGGAAAGAATGAAATAAAATATAGAAACAATTAAAGGGAAAGGAAAGAATGAAATAAAATATAGAAAAAATTAAAGGGAAAGGAAAGAATGAAATAAAATATAGAAAAAATTACAGGGAAAGGAAAGAATGAAATAAAATATAGAAAAAATTAACGGAAAAGGAAATAATGAAATGAAATATAGAAAAAATTAAAGGAAAAGAAAGAATGAAATAAAATATAGAAAAAATTAAAGGGAAAGGAAAGAATGAAATAAAATATAGAAAAAATTAAAGGGAAAGGAAAGAATGAAATAAAATATAGAAAAAATTAAAGGGAAAGGAAAGAATGAAATAAAATATAGAAAAAATTGAAGGAAAAGGAAAGAATTAAATAAAATATAGAAAAAATTAAAGGGACAGGAAAGAATGAAAAAAAATATAGAAAAAATTAAAGGGAAAGGAAAGAATGAAATAAAATATAGAAAAAATTAAAGGAAAAGGAAAGAATGAAATAAAATATAGAAAAAATTAAAGGGAAAGGAAAGAATGAAATAAAATATAGAAAAAATTAACGGAAAAGGAAATAATGAAATGAAATATAGAAAAAATTAAAGGAAAAGAAAGAATGAAATAAAATATAGAAAAAATTAAAGGGAAAGGAAAGAATGAAATAAAATATAGAAAAAATTAAAGGGAAAGGAAAGAATGAAATAAAATATAGAAAAAATTAAAGGGAAAGGAAAGAATGAAATAAAATATAGAAAAAATTGAAGGAAAAGGAAAGAATTAAATAAAATATAGAAAAAATTAAAGGGACAGGAAAGAATGAAAAAAAAATATAGAAAAAATTAAAGGGAAAGGAAAGAATGAAATAAAATATAGAAAAAATTAAAGGAAAAGGAAAGAATGAAATAAACTATAGAAAAAATTAAAGGGAAAGGAAAGAATGAAATAAAATATAGAAAAAATTAACGGAAAAGGAAATAATGAAATGAAATATAGAAAAAATTAAAGGAAAAGAAAGAATGAAATAAAATATAGAAAAAATTAAAGGGAAAGGAAAGAATGAAATAAAATATAGAAAAAATTAAAGGGAAAGGAAAGAATGAAATAAAATATAGAAAAAATTAAAGGGAAAGGAAAGAATGAAATAAAATATAGAAAAAATTGAAGGAAAAGGAAAGAATTAAATAAAATATAGAAAAAATTAAAGGGACAGGAAAGAATGAAAAAAAATATAGAAAAAATTAAAGGGAAAGGAAAGAATGAAATAAAATATAGAAAAAATTAAAGGAAAAGGAAAGAATGAAATAAAATATAGAAAAAATTAAATGAAAAGGAAAGAATGAAATAAAATATAGAAAAAATTAAAGGGAAAGGAAAGAATGAAATAAAATATAGAAAAAATAAAAGGGAAAGGAAAGAATGAAATAAAATATAGAAAAAATTCAAGGAAACGGAAAGAATGAAACAAAATATAGAAACAATTAAAGGGAAAGGAAAGAATGAAATAAAATATAGAAAAAATTAAAGGGAAAGGAAAAAATGAAATAAAATATAGAAAAAATTAAAGGGAAAGGAAAGAATGAAATAAAATATAGAAAAACTTAAAGGGAAAGGAAAGAATGAAATTAAATATAGAAAAAATTAAAGGGAAAGGAAAGAATGAAATAAAATATAGAAAAAATTAAAGGGAAAGGAAAGAATGAAATAAAATATAGAAAAAATTAAAGCAAAAGGAAAGAATGAAATAAAATATAGAAAAAATTAAAGGGAAAGGAAAGAATAGAATAAAATATAGAAAAAATTAAAGGGAAAGGAAAGAATGAAATAAAATATAGAAAAAATTCAAGGAAACGGAAAGAATGAAATAAAATATAGAAAAAATTAAAGGGAAAGGAAAGAATGAAATAAAATATAGAAAAAATTAAAGAGAAAGGAAAGAATGAAATAAAATATAGAAAAAATTAAAGGGAAAGGAAAGAATGAAATAAAATATAGAAAAAATTAAAGGGAAAGGAAAGAATGAAATAAAATATAGAAAAAATTAAAATGAAAGGAAAGAATGAAATAAAATATAAAAAAAATTAAAAGGAAAGGAAAGAATGAAATAAAATATAGAAAAAATAAAAGGGAAAGGAAAGAATGAAATAAAATATAGAAAAAATTCAAGGAAACGGAAAGAATGAAATAAAATATAGAAAAAATTAAAGGGAAAGGAAAGAATGAAATAAAATATAGAAAAAATTAAAGGGAAAGGAAAGAATGAAATAAAATATAGAAAAAATTAAAGGGAAAGGAAAGAATGAAATAAAATATAGAAAAAATTAAAGGGAAAGGAAAGAATGAAATAAAATATAGAAAAAATTAAAGGGAAAGAATAGAATGAAATAAAATATAGAAAAAATCAAAGGAAAAGGAAAGAATGAAATAAAATATAGAAAACATTAAAGGAAAAGGAAAGAATGAAATAAAATATAGAAAAAATTAAAGGGAAACGAAGGAATGAAAAAAAATATAGAAAAAATTAAAGGGAAAGGAAAGAATAAAATAAAATATAGAAAAAATTAAAGGGAAAGGAAAGAATGAACTAAAATATAGAAAAAATTAAAGGGAAAGGAAAGAATGAAATAAAATATAGAAAAAATAAAAGGGAAAGGAAAGAATGAAATAAAATATAGAAAAAATTAAAGGGAAAGGAAAGAATAAAATAAAATATAGAAAAAATAAAAGGGAAAGGAAAGAATGAAATAAAATATAGAAAAAATTAAAGGAAAAGGAAAGAATGAAAAAAAATATAGAAAAAATTAAAGGGAAAGGAAAGAATGAAATAAAATATAGAAAAAATTAAAGGAACAGGAAAGAATGAAATAAAATATAGAAAAAATTAAAGGGAAAGGAAAGAATGAAATAAAATATAGAAAAAATTAAAGGGAAAGGAAAGAATGAAATAAAATATAGAAAAAATTCAAGGAAACGGAAAGAATGAAATAAAATATAGAAACAATTAACGGGAAAGGAAAGAATGAAATAAAATATAGAAAAAATTAAAGGGAAAGGAAAGAATGAAATAAAATATAGAAAAAATTAAAGGGAAAGGAAAGAATGAAATAAAATATAGAAAAAATTAAAGGGAAAGGAAAGAATGAAATAAAATATAGAAAAAATTAACGGAAAAAGAAATAATGAAATAAAATATAGAAAAAATAAAAGGAAAGGAAAGAATGAAATAAAATATAGAAAAAATTAAAGGAAAAGGAAAGAAGGAAAAAAAATATAGAAAAAATTAAAGGGAAAGGAAAGAATGAAATAAAATATAGAAAAAATTAAAGGAACAGGAAAGAATGAAATAAAATATAGAAAAAATTAAAGGGAAAGGAAAGAATGAAATAAAATATAGAAAAAATTACAGGGAAAGGAAAGAATGAAATAAAATATAGAAAAAATTCAAGGAAACGGAAAGAATGAAATAAAATATAGAAACAATTAACGGGAAAGGAAAGAATGAAATAAAATATAGAAAAAATTAAAGGGAAAGGAAAGAATGAAATAAAATATAGAAAAAATTAAAGGGAAAGGAAAGAATGAAATAAAATATAGAAAAAATTAAAGGGAAAGGAAAGAATGAAATAAAATATAGAAAAAATTAAAGGGAAAGGAAAGAATGAAATAAAATATAGAAACAATTGAAGGAAAAGGAAAGAATGAAATAAAATATAGAAAAAATTAAAGGGACAGGAAAGAATGAAATAAAATATAGAAAAAATTAAAGGGAAAGGAAAGAATGAAATAAAATATAGAAAAAATTAAAGGAAAAGGAAAGAATGAAATAAAATATAGAAAAAATTAAAGGGAAAGGAAAGAATGAAATAAAATATAGAAAAAATTAAAGGGAAAGGAAAGAATAAAATAAAATATAGAAAAAATAAAAGGGAAAGGAAAGAATGAAATAAAATATAGAAAAAATTCAAGGAAACGGAAAGAATGAAATAAAATATAGAAAAAATTAAAGGAAAAGGAAAGAATGAAATAAAATATAGAAAAAATTGAAGGAAAAGGAAAGAATGAAAAAAAATATAGAAAAAATTAAAGGAAAAGGAAAGAATGAAATTAAATATAGAAAAATTAAAGGAAAAGGAAAGAATGAAATAAAATATAGAAAAAATTAAAGGGAAAGGAAAGAATGAAATAAAATATAGAAAAAAATTAAAGGGAAAGGAAAGAATGAAATAAAATATAGAAAAAATTAAAGGGAAAGGAAAGAATGAAATAAAATATAGAAAAAATTAAAGGGAAAGAAAAGAATGAAATAAAATATAGAAACAATTAAAGGGAAAGGAAAGAATGAAATAAAATATAGAAAAAATTCAAGGGAAAGGAAAGAATGAAATAAAATATAGAAAAAATAAAAGGGAAAGGAAAGAATGAAATAAAATATAGAAAAAATTAAAGGAAAAGGAAAGAATGAAATAAAATATAGAAAAAATTAAAGGGAAAGGAAAGAATGAAATAAAATATAGAAAAAATTAAAGGGAAAGAAAAGAATGAAAAAAAATATAGAAAAAATTAAAGGGAAAGGAAAGAATTAAATAAAATATAGAAAAAATTAACGGAAAAGGAAATAATGAAATGAAATATAGAAAAAATTAAAGGAAAAGAAAGAATGAAATAAAATATAGAAAAAATTAAAGGGAAAGGAAAGAATGAAATAAAATATAGAAAAAATTAAAGGGAAAGGAAAGAATGAAATAAAATATAGAAAAAATTAAAGGGAAAGGAAAGAATGAAATAAAATATAGAAAAAATTGAAGGAAAAGGAAAGAATTAAATAAAATATAGAAAAAATTAAAGGGACAGGAAAGAATGAAATAAAATATAGAAAAAATTAAAGGAAAAGGAAAGAATGAAATAAAATATAGAAAAAATTAAAGGGAAAGGAAAGAATGAAATAAAATATAGAAAAAATTAAAGGGAAAGGAAAGAATGAAATAAAATATAGAAAAAATAAAAGGGAAAGGAAAGAATGAAATAAAATATAGAAAAAATTCAAGGAAACGGAAAGAATGAAATAAAATATAGAAACAATTAAAGTGAAAGGAAAGAATGAAATAAAATATAGAAAAAATTAAAGGGAAAGGAAAAAATGAAATAAAATATAGAAAAAATTAAAGGGAAAGGAAAGAATGAAATAAAATATAGAAAAACTTAAAGGGAAAGGAAAGAATGAAATTAAATATAGAAAAAATTAAAGGGAAAGGAAAGAATGAAATAAAATATAGAAAAATTAAAGGGAAAGGAAAGAATGAAATAAAATATAGAAAAAATTAAAGCAAAAGGAAAGAATGATATAAAATATAAAAAAAATTAAAGGGAAAGGAAAGAATGAAATAAAATATAGAAAAAATAAAAGGGAAAGGAAAGAATGAAATAAAATATAGAAAAAATTCAAGGAAACGGAAAGAATGAAATAAAATATAGAAAAAATTAAAGGGAAAGGAAAGAATGAAATAAAATATATAAAAAATTAAAGGGAAAGGAAAGAATGAAATAAAATATAGAAAAAATTAAAGGGAAAGGAAAGAATGAAATAAAATATAGAAAAAATTAAAGGGAAAGGAAAGAATGAAATAAAATATAGAAAAAATTAAAGAAAAAGGAAAGAATGAAATAAAATATAGAAAAAATTAAAATGAAAGGAAAGAATGAAATAAAATATAAAAAAAATTAAAGGGAAAGGAAAGAATGAAATAAAATATAGAAAAAATTAAAGGAAAAGGAAAGAATGAAATAAAATATAGAAAAAATTAAAGTGAAAGGAAAGAATGAAATAAAATATAGAAAAAATTGAAGGAAAAGGAAAGAATGAAATAAAATATAGAAAAAATTGAAGGAAAAGGAAAGAATGAAATAAAATATAGAAAAAATTGAAGGAAAAGGAAAGAATGAAATAAAATATAGAAAAAATTTAAGGAAAAGGAAAGAATGAAATAAAATATAGAAAAAATTAAAGGAAAAGGAAAGAATGAAATAAAATATAGAAAAAATTAAAGGAAAAGGAAAGAATGAAATAAAATATAGAAAAAATTAAAGGAAAAGGAAAGAATGAAATAAAATATAGAAAAAATTGAAGGAAAAGGAAAGAATGAAATAAAATATAGAAAAAATTGAAGGAAAAGGAAAGAATGAAATAAAATATAGAAAAAATTGAAGGAAAAGGAAAGAATGAAATAAAATATAGAAAAAATTAAAGGGAAAGGAAAGAATGAAATAAAATATAGAAAAAATTGAAGGAAAAGGAAAGAATGAAATAAAATATAGAAAAAATTAAAGGGAAAGAATAGAATGAAATAAAATATAGAAAAAATCAAAGGAAAAGGAAAGAATGAAATAAAATATAGAAAACATTAAAGGAAAAGGAAAGAATGAAATAAAATATAGAAAAAATTAAAGGGAAAGGAAAGAATGAAAAAAAATATAGAAAAAATTAAAGGGAAAGGAAAGAATAAAATAAAATATAGAAAAAATTAAAGGGAAAGGAAAGAATGAACTAAAATATAGAAAAAATTAAAGGGAAAGGAAAGAATGAAATAAAATATAGAAAAAATAAAAGGGAAAGGAAAGAATGAAATAAAATATAGAAAAAATTAAAGGGAAAGGAAAGAATAAAATAAAATATAGAAAAAATTAAAGGGAAAGGAAAGAATGAAATAAAATATAGAAAAAATTAAAGGAAAAGGAAAGAATGAAATAAAATATAGAAAAAATTAAAGGGAAAGGATAGAATGAAATCAAATATAGAAAAAATTAAAGGGAAAGGAAAGAATAAAATAAAATATAGAAAAAAATAAAGGAAAAGGAAAGAATGACATAAAATATAGAAAAAGTTAAAGGGAAAGGAAAGAATGAAATAAAATATAGAAAAAATTAAAGGGAAAGGAAAGAATGAAATAAAATATAGAAAAAATTAAAGGGAAAGGAAAGAATGAAATAAAATATAGAAAAAATTAAAGGGAAAGGAAAGAATGAAATAAAATATAGAAAAAATTAAAGGGAAAGGAAAGAATGAAATAAAATATAGAAACAATTAAAGGGAAAGGAAAGAATGAAATAAAATATAGAAAAAATTAAAGGGAAAGGAAAGAATCAAATAAAATATAGAAAAAATTAAAAGGGAAAGGAAAGAATGAAATAAAATATAGAAAATATTAAAGGGAAAGGAAAGAATGAAATAAAATATAGAAAAAATTAAAGGGAAAGGAAAGAATGAAATAAAATATAGAAAAAATTAAAGGGAAAGGAAAGAATGAAATAAAATATAGAAAAAATAAAAGGGAAAGGAAAGAATGAAATAAAATATAGAAAAAATAAAAGGGAAAGGAAAGAATGAAATAAAATATAGAAAAAATTAAAGGAAAAGGAAAGAATGAAAAAAAATATAGAAAAAATTAAAGGGAAAGGAAAGAATGAAATAAAATATAGAAAAAATTAAAGGAACAGGAAAGAATGAAATAAAATATAGAAAAAATTAAAGGGAAAGGAAAGAATGAAATAAAATATAGAAAAAATTAAAGGGAAAGGAAAGAATGAAATAAAATATAGAAAAAATTCAAGGAAACGGAAAGAATGAAATAAAATATAGAAACAATTAACGGGAAAGGAAAGAATGAAATAAAATATAGAAAAAATTAAAGGGAAAGGAAAGAATGAAATAAAATATAGAAAAAATTAAAGGGAAAGGAAAGAATGAAATCAAATATAGAAAAAATTAAAGGGAAAGGAAAGAATGAAATAAAATATAGAAAAAATTAACGGAAAAAGAAATAATGAAATAAAATATAGAAAAAATAAAAGGGAAAGGAAAAAATGAAATAAAATATAGAAAAAATTAAAGGAAAAGGAAAGAAGGAAAAAAAATATAGAAAAAATTAAAGGGAAAGGAAAGAATGAAATAAAATATAGAAAAAATTAAAGGAACAGGAAAGAATGAAATAAAATATAGAAAAAATTAAAGGGAAAGGAAAGAATGAAATAAAATATAGAAAAAATTACAGGGAAAGGAAAGAATGAAATAAAATATAGAAAAAATTCAAGGAAACGGAAAGAATGAAATAAAATATAGAAACAATTAACGGGAAAGGAAAGAATGAAATAAAATATAGAAAAAATTAAAGGGAAAGGAAAGAATGAAATAAAATATAGAAAAAATTAAAGGGAAAGGAAAGAATGAAATAAAATATAGAAAAAATTAAAAGGAAAGGAAAGAATGAAATAAAATATAGAAAAAATTAAAGGGAAAGGAAAGAATGAAATAAAATATAGAAACAATTGAAGGAAAAGGAAAGAATGAAATAAAATATAGAAAAAATTAAAGGGACAGGAAAGAATGAAATAAAATATAGAAAAAATTAAAGGGAAAGGAAAGAATGAAATAAAATATAGAAAAAATTAAAGGAAAAGGAAAGAATGAAATAAAATATAGAAAAAATTAAAGGGAAAGGAAAGAATGAAATAAAATATAGAAAAAATTAAAGGGAAAGGAAAGAATAAAATAAAATATAGAAAAAATAAAAGGGAAAGGAAAGAATGAAATAAAATATAGAAAAAATTCAAGGAAACGGAAAGAATGAAATAAAATATAGAAAAAATTAAAGGAAAAGGAAAGAATGAAATAAAATATAGAAAAAATTGAAGGAAAAGGAAAGAATGAAAAAAAATATAGAAAAAATTAAAGGAAAAGGAAAGAATGAAATTAAATATAGAAAAATTAAAGGAAAAGGAAAGAATGAAATAAAATATAGAAAAAATTAAAGGGAAAGGAAAGAATGAAATAAAATATAGAAAAAAATTAAAGGGAAAGGAAAGAATGAAATAAAATATAGAAAAAATTAAAGGGAAAGGAAAGAATGAAATAAAATATAGAAAAAATTAAAGGGAAAGAAAAGAATGAAATAAAATATAGAAAAAATTAAAGAAAAAGGAAAGAATGAAATAAAATATAGAAAAAATTAAAATGAAAGGAAAGAATGAAATAAAATATAAAAAAAATTAAAGGGAAAGGAAAGAATGAAATAAAATATAGAAAAAATTAAAGGAAAAGGAAAGAATGAAATAAAATATAGAAAAAATTAAAGTGAAAGGAAAGAATGAAATAAAATATAGAAAAAATTGAAGGAAAAGGAAAGAATGAAATAAAATATAGAAAAAATTGAAGGAAAAGGAAAGAATGAAATAAAATATAGAAAAAATTGAAGGAAAAGGAAAGAATGAAATAAAATATAGAAAAAATTTAAGGAAAAGGAAAGAATGAAATAAAATATAGAAAAAATTAAAGGAAAAGGAAAGAATGAAATAAAATATAGAAAAAATTAAAGGAAAAGGAAAGAATGAAATAAAATATAGAAAAAATTAAAGGAAAAGGAAAGAATGAAATAAAATATAGAAAAAATTGAAGGAAAAGGAAAGAATGAAATAAAATATAGAAAAAATTGAAGGAAAAGGAAAGAATGAAATAAAATATAGAAAAAATTGAAGGAAAAGGAAAGAATGAAATAAAATATAGAAAAAATTAAAGGGAAAGGAAAGAATGAAATAAAATATAGAAAAAATTGAAGGAAAAGGAAAGAATGAAATAAAATATAGAAAAAATTAAAGGGAAAGAATAGAATGAAATAAAATATAGAAAAAATCAAAGGAAAAGGAAAGAATGAAATAAAATATAGAAAACATTAAAGGAAAAGGAAAGAATGAAATAAAATATAGAAAAAATTAAAGGGAAAGGAAAGAATGAAAAAAAATATAGAAAAAATTAAAGGGAAAGGAAAGAATAAAATAAAATATAGAAAAAATTAAAGGGAAAGGAAAGAATGAACTAAAATATAGAAAAAATTAAAGGGAAAGGAAAGAATGAAATAAAATATAGAAAAAATAAAAGGGAAAGGAAAGAATGAAATAAAATATAGAAAAAATTAAAGGGAAAGGAAAGAATAAAATAAAATATAGAAAAAATTAAAGGGAAAGGAAAGAATGAAATAAAATATAGAAAAAATTAAAGGAAAAGGAAAGAATGAAATAAAATATAGAAAAAATTAAAGGGAAAGGATAGAATGAAATCAAATATAGAAAAAATTAAAGGGAAAGGAAAGAATAAAATAAAATATAGAAAAAAATAAAGGAAAAGGAAAGAATGACATAAAATATAGAAAAAGTTAAAGGGAAAGGAAAGAATGAAATAAAATATAGAAAAAATTAAAGGGAAAGGAAAGAATGAAATAAAATATAGAAAAAATTAAAGGGAAAGGAAAGAATGAAATAAAATATAGAAAAAATTAAAGGGAAAGGAAAGAATGAAATAAAATATAGAAAAAATTAAAGGGAAAGGAAAGAATGAAATAAAATATAGAAACAATTAAAGGGAAAGGAAAGAATGAAATAAAATATAGAAAAAATTAAAGGGAAAGGAAAGAATCAAATAAAATATAGAAAAAATTAAAAGGGAAAGGAAAGAATGAAATAAAATATAGAAAATATTAAAGGGAAAGGAAAGAATGAAATAAAATATAGAAAAAATTAAAGGGAAAGGAAAGAATGAAATAAAATATAGAAAAAATTAAAGGGAAAGGAAAGAATGAAATAAAATATAGAAAAAATAAAAGGGAAAGGAAAGAATGAAATAAAATATAGAAAAAATAAAAGGGAAAGGAAAGAATGAAATAAAATATAGAAAAAATTAAAGGAAAAGGAAAGAATGAAAAAAAATATAGAAAAAATTAAAGGGAAAGGAAAGAATGAAATAAAATATAGAAAAAATTAAAGGAACAGGAAAGAATGAAATAAAATATAGAAAAAATTAAAGGGAAAGGAAAGAATGAAATAAAATATAGAAAAAATTAAAGGGAAAGGAAAGAATGAAATAAAATATAGAAAAAATTCAAGGAAACGGAAAGAATGAAATAAAATATAGAAACAATTAACGGGAAAGGAAAGAATGAAATAAAATATAGAAAAAATTAAAGGGAAAGGAAAGAATGAAATAAAATATAGAAAAAATTAAAGGGAAAGGAAAGAATGAAATCAAATATAGAAAAAATTAAAGGGAAAGGAAAGAATGAAATAAAATATAGAAAAAATTAACGGAAAAAGAAATAATGAAATAAAATATAGAAAAAATAAAAGGGAAAGGAAAAAATGAAATAAAATATAGAAAAAATTAAAGGAAAAGGAAAGAAGGAAAAAAAATATAGAAAAAATTAAAGGGAAAGGAAAGAATGAAATAAAATATAGAAAAAATTAAAGGAACAGGAAAGAATGAAATAAAATATAGAAAAAATTAAAGGGAAAGGAAAGAATGAAATAAAATATAGAAAAAATTACAGGGAAAGGAAAGAATGAAATAAAATATAGAAAAAATTCAAGGAAACGGAAAGAATGAAATAAAATATAGAAACAATTAACGGGAAAGGAAAGAATGAAATAAAATATAGAAAAAATTAAAGGGAAAGGAAAGAATGAAATAAAATATAGAAAAAATTAAAGGGAAAGGAAAGAATGAAATAAAATATAGAAAAAATTAAAAGGAAAGGAAAGAATGAAATAAAATATAGAAAAAATTAAAGGGAAAGGAAAGAATGAAATAAAATATAGAAACAATTGAAGGAAAAGGAAAGAATGAAATAAAATATAGAAAAAATTAAAGGGACAGGAAAGAATGAAATAAAATATAGAAAAAATTAAAGGGAAAGGAAAGAATGAAATAAAATATAGAAAAAATTAAAGGAAAAGGAAAGAATGAAATAAAATATAGAAAAAATTAAAGGGAAAGGAAAGAATGAAATAAAATATAGAAAAAATTAAAGGGAAAGGAAAGAATAAAATAAAATATAGAAAAAATAAAAGGGAAAGGAAAGAATGAAATAAAATATAGAAAAAATTCAAGGAAACGGAAAGAATGAAATAAAATATAGAAAAAATTAAAGGAAAAGGAAAGAATGAAATAAAATATAGAAAAAATTGAAGGAAAAGGAAAGAATGAAAAAAAATATAGAAAAAATTAAAGGAAAAGGAAAGAATGAAATTAAATATAGAAAAAATTAAAGGAAAAGGAAAGAATGAAATAAAATATAGAAAAAATTAAAGGGAAAGGAAAGAATGAAATAAAATATAGAAAAAAATTAAAGGGAAAGGAAAGAATGAAATAAAATATAGAAAAAATTAAAGGGAAAGGAAAGAATGAAATAAAATATAGAAAAAATTAAAGGGAAAGAAAAGAATGAAATAAAATATAGAAACAATTAAAGGGAAAGGAAAGAATGAAATAAAATATAGAAAAAATTCAAGGGAAATGAAAGAATGAAATAAAATATAGAAAAAATAAAAGGGAAAGGAAAGAATGAAATAAAATATAGAAAAAATTAAAGGAAAAGGAAAGAATGAAATAAAATATAGAAAAAATTAAAGGGAAAGGAAAGAATGAAATAAAATATAGAAAAAATTAAAGGGAAAGGAAAGAATGAAAAAAAATATAGAAAAAATTAAAGGGAAAGGAAAGAATTAAATAAAATATAGAAAAAATTAACGGAAAAGGAAATAATGAAATGAAATATAGAAAAAATTAAAGGAAAAGAAAGAATGAAATAAAATATAGAAAAAATTAAAGGGAAAGGAAAGAATGAAATAAAATATAGAAAAAATTGAAGGAAAAGGAAAGAATTAAATAAAATATAGAAAAAATTAAAGGGACAGGAAAGAATGAAATAAAATATAGAAAAAATTAAAGGAAAAGGAAAGAATGAAATAAAATATAGAAAAAATTAAAGGGAAAGGAAAGAATGAAATAAAATATAGAAAAAATTAAAGGGAAAGGAAAGAATGAAATAAAATATAGAAAAAATAAAAGGGAAAGGAAAGAATGAAATAAAATATAGAAAAAATTCAAGGAAACGGAAAGAATTAAATAAAATATAGAAACAATTAAAGTGAAAGGAAAGAATGAAATAAAATATAGAAAAAATTAAAGGGAAAGGACAAAATGAAATAAAATATAGAAAAAATTAAAGGGAAAGGAAAGAATGAAATAAAATATAGAAAAACTTAAAGGGAAAGGAAAGAATGAAATTAAATATAGAAAAAATTAAAGGGAAAGGAAAGAATGAAATAAAATATAGAAAAAATTAAAGGGAAAGGAAAGAATGAAATAAAATATAGAAAAAATTAAAGCAAAAGGAAAGAATGATATAAAATATAAAAAAAATTAAAGGGAAAGGAAAGAATGAAATAAAATATAGAAAAAATAAAAGGGAAAGGAAAGAATGAAATAAAATATAGAAAAAATTCAAGGAAACGGAAAGAATGAAATAAAATATAGAAAAAATTAAAGGGAAAGGAAAGAATGAAATAAAATATATAAAAAATTAAAGGGAAAGGAAAGAATGAAATAAAATATAGAAAAAATTAAAGGGAAAGGAAAGAATGAAATAAAATATAGAAAAAATTAAAGGGAAAGGAAAGAATGAAATAAAATATAGAAAAAATTAAAGAAAAAGGAAAGAATGAAATAAAATATAGAAAAAATTAAAATGAAAGGAAAGAATGAAATAAAATATAAAAAAAATTAAAGGGAACGGAAAGAATGAAATAAAATATAGAAAAAATTAAAGGAAAAGGAAAGAATGAAATAAAATATAGAAAAAATTAAAGGGAAAGGAAAGAATGAAATAAAATATAGAAAAAATTGAAGGAATAGGAAAGAATGAAATAAAATATAGAAAAAATTGAAGGAAAAGGAAAGAATGAAATAAAATATAGAAAAAATTGAAGGAAAAGGAAAGAATGAAATAAAATATAGAAAAAATTAAAGGAAAAGGAAAGAATGAAATAAAATATAGAAAAAATTAAAGGAAAAGGAAAGAATGAAATAAAATATAGAAAAAATTAAAGGAAAAGGAAAGAATGAAATAAAATATAGAAAAAATTAAAGGGAAAGGAAAGAATGAAATAAAATATAGAAAAAATTAAAGGGAAAGGAAAGAATGAAATAAAATATAGAAAAAATTCAAGGAAACGGAAAGAATGAAATAAAATATAGAAAAAATTAAAGGGAAAGGAAAGAATGAAATAAAATATAGAAACAATTAAAGGGAAAGGAAAGAATGAAATAAAATATAGAAAAAATTAAAGGGAAAGGACAGAATGAAATAAAATATAGAAAAAATTAAAGGAAAAGGAAAGAATGAAATAAAATATAGAAAAAATTAAAGGGAAAGGAAAGAATGAAATAAAATATAGAAAAAATTAAAGGGAAAGGAAAGAATGAAATAAAATATAGAAAAAATTAAAGGGAAAGGAAAGAATGAAATAAAATATAGAAAAAATTAAAGGGAAAGAAAAGAATGAAATAAAATATAGAAAAAATAAAAGGGAAAGGAAAGAATGAAATAAAATATAGAAAAAATTAAAGGAAAAGGAAAGAATGAAATAAAATATAGAAAACATTAAAGGGAAAGGAAAGAATGAAATAAAATATAGAAAAAATTAAAGGAAAAGGAAAGAATGAAATAAAATATAGAAAAAATTAAAGGGAAAGGAAAGAATGAAATAAAATATAGACAAAAATAAAGGGAAAGGAAAGAATGAAATAAAATATAGAAAAAATTCAAGGAAACGGAAAGAATGAAATAAAATATAGAAACAATTAAAGGGAAAGGAAAGAATGAAATAAAATATAGAAAAAATTAAAGGGAAAGGAAAGAATGAAATAAAATATAGAAAAAATTAAAGGGAAAGGAAAGAATGAAATAAAATATAGAAAAAATTAAAGGGAAAGGAAAGAATGAAATAAAATATAGAAAAAATTAACGGAAAAGGAAATAATGAAATAAAATATAGAAAAAATTAAAGGAAAAGGAAAGAATGAAATAAAATATAGAAAAAATTAAAGGAAAAGGAAAGAATGAAATAAAATATAGAAAAAATTAAAGGAAAAGGAAAGAATGAAATAAAATATAGAAAAAATTAAAGGGAAAGGAAAGAATGAAATAAAATATAGAAAAAATTAAAGGGAAAGGAAAGAATGAAATAAAATATAGAAAAAATTGAAGGAAAAGGAAAGAATTAAATAAAATATAGAAAAAATTAAAGGGACAGGAAAGAATGAAATAAAATATAGAAAAAATTAAAGGGAAAGGAAAGTATGAAATAAAATATAGAAAAAATTAAAGGAAAAGGAAAGAATGAAATAAAATATAGAAAAAATTAAAGGGAAAGGAAAGAATGAAATAAAATATAGAAAAAATTAAAGGGAAAGGAAAGAATGAAATAAAATATAGAAAAAATAAAAGGGAAAAGAAAGAATAAAATAAAATATAGAAAAAATTCAAGGAAACGGAAAGAATGAAATAAAATATAGAAACAATTAAAGGGAAAGGAAAGAATGAAATAAAATATAGAAAAAATTAAAGGGAAAGGAAAGAATGAAATAAAATATAGAAAAAATTAAAGGGAAAAGAAAGAATGAAATAAAATATAGAAAAAATTAAAGGGAAAGGAAAGAATGAAATTAAATATAGAAAAAATTAAAGGGAAAGGAAAGAATGAAATAAAATATAGAAAAAATTAAAGGAAAAGGAAAGAATGAAATAAAATATAGAAAACATTAAAGGGAAAGGAAAGAATGAAATAAAATATAGAAAAAATTAAAGGAAAAGGAAAGAATGAAATAAAATATAGAAAAAATTAAAGGGAAAGGAAAGAATGAAATAAAATATAGACAAAAATAAAGGGAAAGGAAAGAATGAAATAAAATATAGAAAAAATTCAAGGAAACGGAAAGAATGAAATAAAATATAGAAACAATTAAAGGGAAAGGAAAGAATGAAATAAAATATAGAAAAAATTAAAGGGAAAGGAAAGAATGAAATAAAATATAGAAAAAATTAAAGGGAAAGAAAAGAATGAAATAAAATATAGAAAAAATTAAAGGGAAAGGAAAGAATGAAATAAAATATAGAAAAAATTAACGGAAAAGGAAATAATGAAATAAAATATAGAAAAAATTAAAGGAAAAGGAAAGAATGAAATAAAATATAGAAAAAATTAAAGGAAAAGGAAAGAATGAAATAAAATATAGAAAAAATTAAAGGAAAAGGAAAGAATGAAATAAAATATAGAAAAAATTAAAGGGAAAGGAAAGAATGAAATAAAATATAGAAAAAATTAAAGGGAAAGGAAAGAATGAAATAAAATATAGAAAAAATTGAAGGAAAAGGAAAGAATTAAATAAAATATAGAAAAAATTAAAGGGACAGGAAAGAATGAAATAAAATATAGAAAAAATTAAAGGGAAAGGAAAGTATGAAATAAAATATAGAAAAAATTAAAGTAAAAGGAAAGAATGAAATAAAATATAGAAAAAATTAAAGGGAAAGGAAAGAATGAAATAAAATATAGAAAAAATTAAAGGGAAAGGAAAGAATGAAATAAAATATAGAAAAAATAAAAGGGAAAAGAAAGAATAAAATAAAATATAGAAAAAATTCAAGGAAACGGAAAGAATGAAATAAAATATAGAAACAATTAAAGGGAAAGGAAAGAATGAAATAAAATATAGAAAAAATTAAAGGGAAAGGAAAGAATGAAATAAAATATAGAAAAAATTATAGGGAAAAGAAAGAATGAAATAAAATATAGAAAAAATTAAAGGGAAAGGAAAGAATGAAATTAAATATAGAAAAAATTAAAGGGAAAGGAAAGAATGAAATAAAATATAGAAAAAATTAAAGGGAAAGGAAAGAATAAAATAAAATATAGAAAAAATTAAAGAAAAAGGAAAGAATGAAATAAAATATAGAAAAAATTAAAGGGAAAGGAAAGAATGAAATAAAATATAGAAAAAATAAAAGGGAAAGGAAAGAATGAAATAAAATATAGAAAAAATGCAAGGAAACGGAAAGAATGAAATAAAATATAGAAAAAATTAAAGGGAAAGGAAAGAATGAAATAAAATATAGAAAAAATTAAAGGGAAAGGAAAGAATGAAATAAAATATAGAAAAAATTAAAGGGAAAGGAAAGAATGAAATAAAATATAGAAAAAATTAAAGGAAAAGGAAAGAATGAAATAAAATATAGAAAAAATTGAAGGAAAAGGAAAGAATGAAATAAAATATAGAAAAAATTAAAGGAAAAGGAAAGAATGAAATAAAAGATAGAAAAATAAAGGAAAAGGAAAGAATGAAATAAAATATAGAAAAAATTAAAGGGAAAGGAAAGAATGAAATAAAATATAGAAAAAAATTAAAGGGAAAGGAAAGAATGAAATAAAATATAGAAAAAATTAAAGGGAAAGGAAAGAATGAAATAAAATATAGAAAAAATTAAAGGGAAAGGAAAGAATGAAATAAAATATAGAAACAATTAAAGGGAAAGGAAAGAATGAAATAAAATATAGAAAAAATTAAAGGGAAAGGAAAGAATGAAATAAAATATAGAAAAAATTAAAGGGAAAGGAAAGAATGAAATAAAATATAGAAAAAATTAAAGGGAAAGGAAAGAATGAAATAAAATATAGAAAAAATAAAAGGGAAAGGAAAGAATGAAATAAAATATAGAAAAAATTCAAGGAAACGGAAAGAATGAAATAAAATATAGAAACAATTAAAGGGAAAGGAAAGAATGAAATAAAATATAGAAAAAATTAAAGGGAAAGGAAAGAATGAAATAAAATATAGAAAAAATTAAAGTGAAAGGAAAGAATGAAATAAAATATAGAAAAAATTAAAGGGAAAGGAAAGAATGAAATTAAATATAGAAAAAATTAAAGGGAAAGGAAAGAATGAAATAAAATATAGAAAAAATTAAAGGGAAAGGAAAGAATGAAATAAAATATAGAAAAAATTAAAGAAAAAGGAAAGAATGAAATAAAATATAGAAAAAATTAAAGGGAAAGGAAAGAATGAAATAAAATATAGAAAAAATTAAAGGGAAAGGAAAGAATGAAATAAAATATGGAAAAAATTGAAGGAAAAGGAAAGAATGAAATAAAATATAGAAAAAATTGAAGGAAAAGGAAAGAATGAAATAAAATATAGAAAAAATTAAAGGAAAAGGAAAGAATGAAATAAAATATAGAAACAATTAAAGGAGAAGGAAAGAATGAAATAAAATATAGAAAAAATAAAAGGGAAAGGAAAGAATGAAATAAAATATAGAAAAAATTAAAGGGAAAGGAAAGAATGAAATAAAATATAGAAAAATATATTGGGAAAGGAAAGAATGAAATAAAATATAGAAAAAATTAAAGGGAAAGGAAAGAATGAAATAAAATATAGAAAAAATTGAAGGAAAAGGAAAGAATGAAATAAAATATAGAAAAAATTAAAGGGAAAGGAAAGAATGAAATAAAATATAGAAAAAATTGAAGGAAAAGGAAAGAATGAAATAAAATATAGAAAAAATTAAAGGAAAAGGAAAGAATGAAATAAAATATAGAAAAAATTAAAGGGAAAGGAAAGAATGAAAAAAAATATAGAAAAAATAAAAGGGAAAGGAAAGAATGAAATAAAATATAGAAAAAATTAAAGGAAAAGGAGAGAATGAAATAAAATATAGAAAAAATTAAAGGGAAAGGAAAGAATGAAATAAAATATAGAAAAAATTAAAGGAAAAAGGAAGAATGAAATAAAATATAGAAAAAATTAAAGGAAAAGGAAAGAATGAAATAAAATATAGAAAAAATTAAAGGGAAAGGAAAGAATGAAATAAAATATAGAAACAATTCAAGGAAACGGAAAGAATGAAATAAAATATAGAAACAATTAAAGGGAAAGGAAAGAATGAAATAAAATATAGAAAAAATTAAAGGGAAAGGAAAGAATGAAATAAAATATAGAAAAAATTAAAGGGAAAGGAAAGAATGAAATTAAATATAGAAAAAATTAAAGGGAAAGGAAAGAATGAAATAAAATATAGAAAAAAATTAAAGGGAAAGGAAAGAATGAAATAAAATATAGAAAAAATAAAAGAAAAAGGAAAGAATGAAATAAAATATAGAAAAAATTAAAGGGAAAGGAAAGAATGAAATAAAATATAGAAAAAATAAAAGGGAAAGGAAAGAATGAAATAAAATATAGAAAAAATTAAAGGAAACGGAAAGAATGAAATAAAATATAGAAAAAATTAAAGGGAAAGGAAAGAATGAAATAAAATATAGAAAAAATTAAAGGGAAAGGAAAGAATGAAATAAAATATAGAAAAAATTAAAGGGAAAGGAAAGAATGAAATAAAATATAGAAAAAATTAAAGGGAAAGGAAAGAATGAAATAAAATATAGAAAAAATTAAAGAAAAAGGAAAGAATGAAATAAAATATAGAAAAAATTAAAATGAAAGGAAAGAATGAAATAAAATATAAAAAAAATTAAAGGGAAAGGAAAGAATGAAATAAAATATAGAAAAAATTAAAGGGAAAGGAAAGAATGAAATAAAATATAGAAAAAATTGAAGGGAAAGTAAAGAATGAAATAAAATATAGAAAAAATTAAAGGAAAAGGAAAGAATGAAATAAAATATAGAAAAAATTGAAGGAAAAGGAAAGAATGAAATAAAATATAGAAAAAATTGAAGGAAAAGGAAAGAATGAAATAAAATATAGAAAAAATTGAAGGAAAAGGAAAGAATGAAATAAAATATAGAAAAAATTGAAGGAAAAGGAAAGAATTACATAAAATATAGAAAAAATTACAGGGAAAGGAAAGAATGAAATAAAATATAGAAAAAATTGAAGGAAAAGGAAAGAATGAAATAAAATATAGAAAAAATTGAAGGAAAAGGAAAGAATGAAATAAAATATAGAAAAAATTGAAGGAAAAGGAAAGAATGAAATAAAATATAGAAAAAATTAAAGGAAAAGGAAAGAATGAAATAAAATATAGAAAAAATTAAAGGAAAAGGAAAGAATGAAATAAAATATAGAAAAAATTAAAGGGAAAGGAAAGAATGAAATAAAATATAGAAAAAATTAAAGGGAAAGGAAAGAATGAAATAAAATATAGAAAAAATTATTGGGAAAGGAAAGAATGAAATAAAATATAGAAAAAATTAAAGGGAAAGGAAAGAATGAAATAAAATATAGAAAAAATTGAAGGAAAAGGAAAGAATGAAATAAAATATAGAACAAATTAAAGGGAAAGGAAAGAATGAAATAAAATATAGAAAAAATTGAAGGAAAAGGAAAGAATGAAATAAAATATAGAAAAAATTAAAGGGAAAGGAAAGAATGAAATAAAATATAGAAAAAATTAAAGGGAAAGGAAAGAATGAAAAAAAATATAGAAAAAATAAAAGGGAAAGGAAAGAATGAAATAAAATATAGAAAAAATTAAAGGAAAAGGAGAGAATGAAATAAAATATAGAAAAAATTAAAGGGAAAGGAAAGAATGAAATAAAATATAGAAAAAATTAAAGGAAAAGGAAAGAATGAAATAAAATATAGAAAAAATTAAAGGGAAAGGAAAGAATGAAATAAAATATAGAAAAAATTAAAGGGAAAGGAAAGAATGAAATAAAATATAGAAAAAATTCAAGGAAACGGAAAGAATGAAATAAAATATAGAAACAATTAAAGGGAAAGGAAAGAATGAAATAAAATATAGAAAAAATAAAAGGGAAAGGAAAGAATGAAATAAAATATAGAAAAAATTAAAGGAAAAGGAAAGAATGAAATAAAATATAGAAAAAATTATTGGGAAAGGAAAGAATGAAATAAAATATAGAAAAAATTAAAGGGAAAGGAAAGAATGAAATAAAATATAGAAAAAATTGAAGGAAAAGGAAAGAATGAAATAAAATATAGAAAAAATTAAAGGGAAAGGAAAGAATGAAATAAAATATAAAAAAAATTGAAGGAAAAGGAAAGAATGAAATAAAATATAGAAAAAATTAAAGGGAAAGGAAAGAATGAAATAAAATATAGAAAAAATTAAAGGGAAAGGAAAGAATGAAAAAAAATATAGAAAAAATATAAGGGAAAGGAAAGAATGAAATAAAATATAGAAAAAAATTAAAGGAAAAGGAGAGAATGAAATAAAATATAGAAAAAATTAAAGGGAAAGGAAAGAATGAAATAAAATATAGAAAAAATTAAAGGAAAAGGAAGAATGAAATAAAATATAGAAAAAATTAAAGGAAAAGGAAAGAATGAAATAAAATATAGAAAAAATTAAAGGGAAAGGAAAGAATGAAATAAAATATAGAAAAAATTCAAGGAAACGGAAAGAATGAAATAAAATATAGAAACAATTAAAGGGAAAGGAAAGAATGAAATAAAATATAGAAAAAATTAAAGGGAAAGGAAAGAATGAAATAAAATATAGAAAAAATTAAAGGGAAAGGAAAGAATGAAATTAAATATAGAAAAAATTAAAGGGAAAGGAAAGAATGAAATAAAATATAGAAAAAATTAAAGGGAAAGGAAAGAATGAAATAAAATATAGAAAAAATTAAAGGGAAAGGAAAGAATGAAATAAAATATAGAAAAAATTAAAGGGAAAGGAAAGAATGAAATAAAATATAGAAAAAATTAAAGAAAAAGGAAAGAATGAAATAAAATATAGAAAAAATTAAAATGAAAGGAAAGAATGAAATAAAATATAAAAAAAATTAAAGGGAAAGGAAAGAATGAAATAAAATATAGAAAAAATTAAAGGGAAAGGAAAGAATGAAATAAAATATAGAAAAAATTGAAGGGAAAGTAAAGAATGAAATAAAATATAGAAAAAATTAAAGGGAAAGGAAAGAATGAAATAAAATATAGAAAAAATTGAAGGAAAAGGAAAGAATGAAATAAAATATAGAAAAAATTGAAGGAAAAGGAAAGAATGAAATAAAATATAGAAAAAATTGAAGGAAAAGGAAAGAATGAAATAAAATATAGAAAAAATTGAAGGAAAAGGAAAGAATTACATAAAATATAGAAAAAATTACAGGGAAAGGAAAGAATGAAATAAAATATAGAAAAAATTGAAGGAAAAGGAAAGAATGAAATAAAATATAGAAAAAATTGAAGGAAAAGGAAAGAATGAAATAAAATATAGAAAAAATTGAAGGAAAAGGAAAGAATGAAATAAAATATAGAAAAAATTAAAGGAAAAGGAAAGAATGAAATAAAATATAGAAAAAATTAAAGGAAAAGGAAAGAATGAAATAAAATATAGAAAAAATTAAAGGGAAAGGAAAGAATGAAATAAAATATAGAAAAAATTAAAGGGAAAGGAAAGAATGAAATAAAATATAGAAAAAATTATTGGGAAAGGAAAGAATGAAATAAAATATAGAAAAAATTAAAGGGAAAGGAAAGAATGAAATAAAATATAGAAAAAATTGAAGGAAAAGGAAAGAATGAAATAAAATATAGAACAAATTAAAGGGAAAGGAAAGAATGAAATAAAATATAGAAAAAATTGAAGGAAAAGGAAAGAATGAAATAAAATATAGAAAAAATTAAAGGGAAAGGAAAGAATGAAATAAAATATAGAAAAAATTAAAGGGAAAGGAAAGAATGAAAAAAAATATAGAAAAAATAAAAGGGAAAGGAAAGAATGAAATAAAATATAGAAAAAATTAAAGGAAAAGGAGAGAATGAAATAAAATATAGAAAAAATTAAAGGGAAAGGAAAGAATGAAATAAAATATAGAAAAAATTAAAGGAAAAGGAAAGAATGAAATAAAATATAGAAAAAATTAAAGGGAAAGGAAAGAATGAAATATAATATAGAAAAAATTAAAGGGAAAGGAAAGAATGAAATAAAATATAGAAAAAATTCAAGGAAACGGAAAGAATGAAATAAAATATAGAAACAATTAAAGGGAAAGGAAAGAATGAAATAAAATATAGAAAAAATAAAAGGGAAAGGAAAGAATGAAATAAAATATAGAAAAAATTAAAGGGAAAGGAAAGAATGAAATAAAATATAGAAAAAATTATTGGGAAAGGAAAGAATGAAATAAAATATAGAAAAAATTAAAGGGAAAGGAAAGAATGAAATAAAATATAGAAAAAATTGAAGGAAAAGGAAAGAATGAAATAAAATATAGAAAAAATTAAAGGGAAAGGAAAGAATGAAATAAAATATAGAAAAAATTGAAGGAAAAGGAAAGAATGAAATAAAATATAGAAAAAATTAAAGGGAAAGGAAAGAATGAAATAAAATATAGAAAAAATTAAAGGGAAAGGAAAGAATGAAAAAAAATATAGAAAAAATATAAGGGAAAGGAAAGAATGAAATAAAATATAGAAAAAAATTAAAGGAAAAGGAGAGAATGAAATAAAATATAGAAAAAATTAAAGGGAAAGGAAAGAATGAAATAAAATATAGAAAAAATTAAAGGAAAAGGAAGAATGAAATAAAATATAGAAAAAATTAAAGGAAAAGGAAAGAATGAAATAAAATATAGAAAAAATTAAAGGGAAAGGAAAGAATGAAATAAAATATAGAAAAAATTCAAGGAAACGGAAAGAATGAAATAAAATATAGAAACAATTAAAGGGAAAGGAAAGAATGAAATAAAACATAGAAAAAATTAAAGGGAAAGGAAAGAATGAAATAAAATATAGAAAAAATTAAAGGGAAAGGAAAGAATGAAATTAAATATAGAAAAAATTAAAGGGAAAGGAAAGAATGAAATAAAATATAGAAAAAATTAAAGGGAAAGGAAAGAATGAAATAAAATATAGAAAAAATTAAAGAAAAAGGAAAGAATGAAATAAAATATAGAAAAAATTAAAGGGAAAGGAAAGAATGAAATAAAATATAGAAAAAATAAAAGGGAAAGGAAAGAATGAAATAAAATATAGAAAAAATTAAAGGAAACGGAAAGAATGAAATAAAATATAGAAAAAATTAAAGGGAAAGGAAAGAATGAAATAAAATATAGAAAAAATTAAAGGGAAAGGAAAGAATGAAATAAAATATAGAAAAAATTAAAGGGAAAGGAAAGAATGAAATAAAATATAGAAAAAATTAAAGGGAAAGGAAAGAATGAAATAAAATATAGAAAAAATTAAAGAAAAAGGAAAGAATGAAATAAAATATAGAAAAAATTAAAAATGAAAGGAAAGAATGAAATAAAATATAAAAAAAATTAAAGGGAAAGGAAAGAATGAAATAAAATATAGAAAAAATTAAAGGAAAAGGAAAGAATGAAATAAAATATAGAAAAAATTAAAGGGAAAGGAAAGAATGAAATAAAATATAGAAAAAATTAAAGGGAAAGGAAAGAATGAAATAAAATATAGAAAAAATTGAAGGAAAAGGAAAGAATGAAATAAAATATAGAAAAAATTGAAGGAAAAGGAAAGAATGAAATAAAATATAGAAAAAATTGAAGGAAAAGGAAAGAATGAAATAAAATATAGAAAAAATTGAAGGAAAAGGAAAGAATTACATAAAATATAGAAAAAATTACAGGGAAAGGAAAGAATGAAATAAAATATAGAAAAAATTGAAGGAAAAGGAAAGAATGAAATAAAATATAGAAAAAATTGAAGGAAAACGAAAAGAATGAAATAAAATATAGAAAAAATTGAAGGAAAAGGAAAGAATGAAATAAAATATAGAAAAAATTAAAGGAAAAGGAAAGAATGAAATAAAATATAGAAAAAATTAAAGGGAAAGGAAAGAATGAAATAAAATATAGAAAAAATTAAAGGGAAAGGAAAGAATGTAATAAAATGTAGAAAAAATTATTGGGAAAGGAAAGAATGAAATAAAATATAGAACAAATTAAAGGGAAAGGAAAGAATGAAATAAAATATAGAAAAAATTGAAGGAAAAGGAAAGAATGAAATAAAATATAGAAAAAATTAAAGGGAAAGGAAAGAATGAAATAAAATATAGAAAAAATTAAAGGGAAAGGAAAGAATGAAAAAAAATATAGAAAAAATAAAAGGGAAAGGAAAGAATGAAATAAAATATAGAAAAAATTAAAGGAAAAGGAGAGAATGAAATAAAATATAGAAAAAATTAAAGGGAAAGGAAAGAATGAAATAAAATATAGAAAAAATTAAAGGAAAAGGAAAGAATGAAATAAAATATAGAAAAAATTAAAGGGAAAGGAAAGAATGAAATAAAATATAGAAAAAATTAAAGGGAAAGGAAAGAATGAAATAAAATATAGAAAAAATTCAAGGAAACGGAAAGAATGAAATAAAATATAGAAACAATTAAAGGGAAAGGAAAGAATGAAATAAAATATAGAAAAAATTAAAGGGAAAGGAAAGAATGAAATAAAATATAGAAAAAATTAAAGGGAAAGGAAAGAATGAAATTAAATATAGAAAAAATTAAAGGGAAAGGAAAGAATGAAATAAAATATAGAAAAAATTAAAGGGAAAGGAAAGAATGAAATAAAATATAGAAAAAATTAAAGAAAAAGGAAAGAATGAAATAAAATATAGAAAAAATTAAAGGGAAAGGAAAGAATGAAATAAAATATAGAAAAAATAAAAGGGAAAGGAAAGAATTAAATAAAATATAGAAAAAATTAAAGGAAACGGAAAGAATGAAATAAAATATAGAAAAAATTAAAGGGAAAGGAAAGAATGAAATAAAATATAGAAAAAATTAAAGGGAAAGGAAAGAATGAAATAAAATATAGAAAAAATTAAAGGGAAAGGAAAGAATGAAATAAAATATAGAAAAAATTAAAGGGAAAGGAAAGAATGAAATAAAATATAGAAAAAATTAAAGAAAAAGGAAAGAATGAAATAAAATATAGAAAAAATTAAAATGAAAGGAAAGAATGAAATAAAATATAAAAAAAATTAAAGGGAAAGGAAAGAATGAAATAAAATATAGAAAAAATTAAAGGAAAATGGAAAGAATGAAATAAAATATAGAAAAAATTAAAGGGAAAGTAAAGAATGAAATAAAATATAGAAAAAATTAAAGGGAAAGGAAAGAATGAAATAAAATATAGAAACAATTCAAGGAAAAGGAAAGAATGAAATAAAATATAGAAAAAATTGAAGGAAAAGGAAAGAATGAAATAAAATATAGAAAAAATTGAAGGAAAAGGAAAGAATGAAATAAAATATAGAAAAAATTGAAGGAAAAGGAAAGAATTACATAAAATATAGAAAAAATTACAGGGAAAGGAAAGAATGAAATAAAATATAGAAAAAATTGAAGGAAAAGGAAAGAATGAAATAAAATATAGAAAAAATTGAAGGAAAAGGAAAGAATGAAATAAAATATAGAAAAAATTGAAGGAAAAGGAAAGAATGAAATAAAATATAGAAAAAATTAAAGGAAAAGGAAAGAATGAAATAAAATATAGAAAAAATTAAAGGAAAAGGAAAGAATGAAATAAAATATAGAAAAAATTAAAGGGAAAGGAAAGAATGAAATAAAATATAGAAAAAATTAAAGGGAAAGGAAAGAATGAAATAAAATATAGAAAAAATTATTGGGAAAGGAAAGAATGAAATAAAATATAGAAAAAATTAAAGGGAAAGGAAAGAATGAAATAAAATATAGAAAAAAATTGACGGAAAAGGAAAGAATGAAATAAAATATAGAACAAATTAAAGGGAAAGGAAAGAATGAAATAAAATATAGAAAAAATTGAAGGAAAAGGAAAGAATGAAATAAAATATAGAAAAAATTAAAGGGAAAGGAAAGAATGAAATAAAATATAGAAAAAATTAAAGGGAAAGGAAAGAATGAAAAAAAATATAGAAAAAATAAAAGGGAAAGGAAAGAATGAAATAAAATATAGAAAAAATTAAAGGAAAAGGAGAGAATGAAATAAAATATAGAAACAATTAAAGGGAAAGGAAAGAATGAAATAAAATATAGAAAAAATTAAATGGGAAAGGAAAGAATGAAATAAAATATAGAAAAAATTAAAGGGAAATGAAAGAATGAAATAAAATATAGAAAAAATTAAAGGGAAAGGAAAGAATGAAATAAAATATAGAAAAAATTAACGGAAAAGGAAATAATGAAATAAAATATAGAAAAAATTAAAGGGAAAGGAGAGAATGAAATAAAATATAGAAAAAATTGAAGGAAAAGGAAATAATGAAATAAAATATAGAAAAAATTAAAGGAAAAGGAGAGAATGAAATAAAATATAGAAAAAATTGAAGGAAAAGGAAAGAATGAAATAAAATATAGAAAAAATTAAAGGAAAAGGAAAGAATGAAATAAAATATAGAAAAAATTAAAGGGAAAGGAAAGAATGAAATAAAATATAGAAAAAATAAAAGGGAAAGGAAAGAATGAAATAAAATATAGAAAAAATTCAAGGAAACGGAAAGAATGAAATAAAATATAGAAACAATTAAAGGGAAAGGAAAGAATGAAATAAAATATAGAAAAAATTAAAGGGAAAGGAAAGAATGAAATAAAATATAGAAAAAATTAAAGTGAAAGGAAAGAATGAAATAAAATATAGAAAAAATTAAAGGGAAAGGAAAGAATGAAATTAAATATAGAAAAAATTAAAGGGAAAGGAAAGAATGAAATAAAATATAGAAAAAATTAAAGGGAAAGGAAAGAATGAAATAAAATATAGAAAAAATTAAAGAAAAAGGAAAGAATGAAATAAAATATAGAAAAAATTAAAGGGAAAGGAAAGAATGAAATAAAATATAGAAAAAATTAAAGGGAAAGGAAAGAATGAAATAAAATATAGAAAAAATTGAAGGAAAAGGAAAGAATGAAATAAAATATAGAAAAAATTAAAGGGAAAGGAAAGAATGAAATAAAATATAGAAAAAATTGAAGGAAAAGGAAAGAATGAAATAAAATATAGAAAAAATTAAAGGGAAAGGAAAGAATGAAATAAAATATAGAAAAAATTAAAGGGAAAGGAAAGAATGAAAAAAAATATAGAAAAAATTAAAGGAAAAGGAAAGAATGAAATAAAATATAGAAAAAATTAAAGGAAAAGGAGAGAATGAAAAAAAATATAGAAAAAATTAAAGGGAAAGGAAAGAATGAAATAAAATATAGAAAAAATTAAAGGAAAAGGAAGAATGAAATAAAATATAGAAAAAATTAAAGGAAAAGGAAAGAATGAAATAAAATATAGAAAAAATTAAAGGGAAAGGAAAGAATGAAATAAAATATAGAAAAAATTAAAGGGAAAGGAAAGAATGAAATAAAATATAGAAAAAATTAAAGGGAAAGGAAAGAATAAAATAAAATATAGAAAAAATTAAAGGGAAAGGAAAGAATGAAATAAAATATAGAAAAAATTAAAGAAAAAGGAAAGAATGAAATAAAATATAGAAAAAATTAAAATGAAAGGAAAGAATGAAATAAAATATAGAAAAAATAAAAGGAAAAGGAAAGAATGAAATAAAATATAGAAAAAATTAAAGGGAAAGGAAAGAATGAAATAAAATATAGAAAAAATTAAAGGGAAAGGAAAGAATGAAATAAAATATAGAAAAAATTATTGGGAAAGGAAAGAATGAAATAAAATATAGAAAAAATTGAAGGAAAAGGAAAGAATGAAATAAAATATAGAAAAAATTAAAGGGAAAGGAAAGAATGAAATAAAATATAGAAAAAATTGAAGGAAAAGGAAAGAATGAAATAAAATATAGAAAAAATTAAAGGGAAAGGAAAGAATGAAATAAAATATAGAAAAAATTAAAGGGAAAGGAAAGAATGAAAAAAAATATAGAAAAAATAAAAGGGAAAGGAAAGAATGAAATAAAATATAGAAAAAATTAAAGAAAAAGGAAAGAATGAAATAAAATATAGAAAAAATTAAAGGGAAAGGAAAGAATGAAATAAAATATAGAAAAAATTAAAGGGAAAGGAAAGAATGAAATAAAATATAGAAAAAATTCAAGGAAACGGAAAGAATGAAATAAAATATAGAAAAAATTAAAGGGAAAGGAAAGAATGAAATAAAATATAGAAAAAATTAAAGGGAAAGGAAAGAATGAAATAAAATATAGAAAAAATTAAAGGGAAAGGAAAGAATGAAATAAAATATAGAAAAAATTGAAGGAAAAGGAAAGAATGAAATAAAATATAGAAAAAATTGAAGGAAAAGGAAAGAATGAAATAAAATATAGAAAAAATTAAAGGAAAAGGAAAGAATGAAATAAAATATAGAAAAAATTAAAGGAAAAGGAAAGAATGAAATAAAATATAGAAAAAATTAAAGGGAAAGGAAAGAATGAAATAAAATATAGAAAAAATTAAAGGGAAAGGAAAGAATGAAATAAAATATAGAAAAAATTATTGGGAAAGGAAAGAATGAAATAAAATATAGAAAAAATTAAAGGGAAAGGAAAGAATGAAATAAAATATAGAAAAAATTGAAGAAAAAGGAAAGAATGAAATAAAATATAGAAAAAATTAAAGGGAAAGGAAAGAATGAAATAAAATATAGAAAAAATTGAAGGAAAAGGAAAGAATGAAATAAAATATAGAAAAAATTAAAGGGAAAGGAAAGAATGAAATAAAATATAGAAAAAATGAAAGGGAAAGGAAAGAATGAAATCAAATATAGAAAAAATGAAAGGGAAAGGAAAGAATGAAATAAAATATAGAAAAAATTAAAGGAAAAGGAGAGAATGAAATAAAATATAGAAAAAATTAAAGGGAAAGGAAAGAATGAAATAAAATATAGAAAAAATTAAAGGAAAAGGAAAGAATGAAATAAAATATAGAAAAAATTAAAGGGAAAGGAAAGAATGAAATAAAATATAGAAAAAATTAAAGGGAAAGGAAAGAATGAAATAAAATATAGAAAAAATTCAAGGAAACGGAAAGAATGAAATAAAATATAGAAACAATTAAAGGGAAAGGAAAGAATGAAATAAAATATAGAAAAAATTAAAGGGAAAGGAAAGAATGAAATAAAATATAGAAAAAATTCAAGGGAAATGAAAGAATGAAATAAAATATAGAAAAAATAAAAGGGAAAGGAAAGAATGAAATAAAATATCGAAAAAATTAAAGGGAAAGGAAAGAATGAAATAAAATATAGAAAAAATTAAAGGGAAAGGAAAGAATGAAATAAAATATAGAAAAAAATTAAAGGAAAAGGAAAGAATGAAATAAAATATAGAAAAAATTAAAGGGAAAGGAAAGAATGAAATAAAATATAGAAAAAATTAAAGGGAAAGGAAAGAATGAAAAAAAATATCGAAAAAATTGAAGGAAAAGGAAAGAATGAAATAAAATATAGAAAAAATTAAAGGGAAAGGAAAGAATGAAATAAAATATAGAAAAAATTAAAGGAAAAGGAAAGAATGAAATAAAATATAGAAAAAATTAAAGGAAAAGGAAAGAATGAAATAAAATATAGAAAAAATTAAAGGAAAAGGAAAGAATGAAATAAAATATAGAAAAAATTAAAGGAAAAAAAAAGAATGAAAAAAAATATAGAAAAAATTAAAGGGAAAGGAAAGAATGAAATAAAATATAGAAAAAATTAAAGGGAAAGTAAAGAATGAAATAAAATATAGAAAAAATTAAAGGGAAAGGAAAGAATGAAATAAAATATAGAAAAAATTGAAGGAAAAGGAAAGAATGAAATAAAATATAGAAAAAATTAAAGGGAAAGGAAAGAATTAAATAAAATATAGAAAAAATTAAAGGGAAAGGAAAGAATGAAATAAAATATAGAAAAAATTGAAGGAAAAGGAAAGAATGAAATAAAATATAGAAAAAATTAAAGGAAAAGGAAAGAATGAAATAAAATATAGAAAAAATTAAAGGGAAAGGAAAGAATGAAATAAAATATAGAAAAAATTAAAGGGAAAGGAAAGAATGAAATAAAATATAGAAAAAATTAAAGGAAAAGGAAAGAATGAAATAAAATATAGAAAAAATTGAAGGTAAAGGAAAAAATGAAATAAAATATAGAAAAAATTAAAGAGATAGGAAAGAATGAAATAAAATATAGAAAAAATTAAAGGAAAAGGAAAGAATGAAAAATATATAGAAAGAATTAAAGAGAAAGGAAAGAATGAAATAAAATATAGAAAAAATTAAAGGAAAAGGAAAGAATGAAATAAAATATAGAAAAAAGGAAAGGGAAAGGAAAGAATGAAATAAAATATAGAAAAAATGAAAGGGAAAGGAAAGAATGAAATAAAATATAGAAAAAATTAAAGGGAAAGGAAAGAATGAAATAAAATATAGAAAAAATTAAAGGGAAAGGAAAGAATGAAATAAAATATAGAAAAAATTGAAGGAAAAGGAAAGAATGAAATAAAATATAGAAAAAATAAAAAGAAAAGGAAAGAATGAAATAAAATATAGAAAAAATTAAAGGAAAAGGAAAGAATGAAATAAAATATAGAAAAAATTAAAGGGAAAGGAAAGAATGAAATAAAATATAGAAAAAATTAAAGGGAAAGGAAAGAATGAAATAAAATATAGAAAAAATTATTGGGAAAGGAAAGAATGAAATAAAATATAGAAAAAATTAAAGGGAAAGGAAAGAATGAAATAAAATATAGAAAAAATTGAAGAGAAAGGAAAGAATGAAATAAAATATAGAAAAAATTGAAGGTAAAGGAAAGAATGAAATAAAATATAGAAAAAATTAAAGGGAAAGGAAAGAATGAAATAAAATATAGAAAAAATTGAAGGAAAAGGAAAGAATGAAATAAAATATAGAAAAAATTAAAGGAAAAGGAAAGAATGAAATAAAATATAGAAAAAATTAAAGGAAAAGGAAAGAATGAAATAAAATATAGAAAAAATTAAAGGAAAAGGAAAGAATGAAATAAAATATAGAAAAAATTATAGGGAAAGGAAAGAATGAAATAAAATATAGAAAAAATTGAAGGAAAAGGAAAGAATGAAATAAAATATAGAAAAAATTAAAGGGAAAGGAAAGAATGAAATAAAATATAGAAAAAATTAAAGGGAAAGGAAAGAATGAAATAAAATATAGAAAAAATTAAAGGAAAAGGAAAGAATGAAATAAAATATAGAAAAAATTAAAGGGAAAGGAAAGAATGAAATAAAATATAGAAAAAATTAAAGGGAAAGGAAAGAATGAAATAAAATATAGAAAAAATTGAAGGAAAAGGAAAGAATGAAATAAAATATAGAAAAAATTAAAGGGAAAGGAAAGAATGAAATAAAATATAGAAAAAATTAAAGGAAAAGGAAAGAATGAAATAAAATATAGAACAAATTGGAGAGAAAGGAAAGAATGAAATAAAATATAGAAAAAATTGAAGAAAAAGGAAAGAATGAAATAAAATATAGAAAAAATTAAAGGAAAAGGAAAGAATGAAATAAAATATAGAAAAAATTGAAGGAAAAGGAAAGAATGAAATAAAATATAGAAAAAATTAAAGGAAAAGGAAAGAATGAAATAAAATATAGAACAAATTGAAGAGAAAGGAAAGAATGAAATAAAATATAGAAAAAATTGAAGAAAAAGGAAAGAATTAAATAAAATATAGAAAAAATTAAAGGAAAAGGAAAGAATGAAATAAAATATAGAAAAAATTGAAGGAAAAGGAAAGAATGAAATAAAATATAGAAAAAATTAAAGGAAAAGGAAAGAATGAAATAAAATATAGAAAAAATTGAAGGAAAAGGAAAGAATGAAATAAAATATAGAAAAAATTAAAGGGAAAGGAAAGAATGAAATAAAATATAGAAAAAATTGAAGGAAAAGGAAAGAATGAAATAAAATATAGAAAAAATTAAAGGAAAAGGAAAGAATGAAATAAAATATAGAAAAAATTAAAGGAAAAGGAAAGAATGAAATAAAATATAGAAAAAATTAAAGGAAAAGGAAAGAATGAAATAAAATATAGAAAAAATTAAAGGGAAAGGAAAGAATGAAATAATATATAGAAAAAATTGAAGGAAAAGGAAAGAATGAAATAAAATATAGAAAAAATTAAAGGGAAAGGAAAGAATGAAATAAAATATAGAAAAAATTAAAGGGAAAGGAAAGAATGAAATAAAATATAGAAAAAATTAAAGGAAAAGGAAAGAATGAAATAAAATATAGAAAAAATTAAAGGGAAAGGAAAGAATGAAATAAAATATAGAAAAAATTAAAGGTAAAGGAAAGAATGAAATAAAATATAGAAAAAATTAAAGGAAAAGGAAAGAATGAAATAAAATATAGAAAAAATTAAAGGGAAAGGAAAGAATGAAATAAAATATAGAAAAAATTAAAGGAAAAGGAAAGAATGAAATAAAATATAGAAAAAATTAAAGGAAAAGGAAAGAATGAAATAAAATATAGAAAAAATTAAAGGAAAAGGAAAGAATGAAATAAAATATAGAAAAAATTAAAGGAAAAGGAAAGAATGAAATAAAATATAGAAAAAATTAAAGGGAAAGGAAAGAATGAAATAAAATATAGAAAAAATTAAAGGGAAAGGAAAGAATGAAATAAAATATAGAAAAAATTAAAGGGAAAGGAAATAATGAAATAAAATATAGAAAAAATAAAAGGGATAGGAAAGAATGAAATAAAATATAGAAAAAATCAAAGGAAAAAGAAATAATGAAATAAAATATAGAAAAACTTAAAGGAAAAGGAAAGAATGAAATAAAATATAGAAAAAATTAAAGAGAAAGGAAAGGCAGAAATAAAATATAGAAAAAATTAAAGAGAAAGGAAAGGAGTAAATAAAATATAGAAAAACTTAAAGGGATAGGAAAGAATGAAATAAAATATAGAAAAAATTAAAGGGAAAGGAAAGAATGAAATAAAATATAGAAAAAATTGAAGAGAAAGGAAAGAATGAAATAAAATATAGAAAAAATTAAAGGGAAAGGAAAGAATGAAATAAAATATAGAAAAAATTAAAGGGAAAGGAAAGAATGAAATAAAATATAGAAAAAATTAAAGGGAAAGGAAAGAATGAAATAAAATATAGAAAAAATTGAAGAGAAAGGAAAGAATGAAAAAAAATATAGAAAAAATTAAAGGAAAAGGAAAGAATGAAATAAAATATAGAAAAAAATAAGGGGAAAGGAAAGAATGAAATAAAATATAGAAAAAATTAAAGGGAAAGGAAAGAATGAAAATAAATATAGAAAAAATTAAAGGAAAAGGAAAGAATGAAAAAAAATATAGAAAAAAATTGAAGGGAAAGGAAAGAATGAAATAAAATATAGAAAAAATTAAAGGGAAAGGAAAGAATGAAATAAAATATAGAAAAAATTAAAGGAAAAGGAAAGAATGAAATAAAATATAGAACAAATTGGAGAGAAAGGAAAGAATGAAATAAAATATAGAAAAAATTGAAGAAAAAGGAAAGAATGAAATAAAATATAGAAAAAATTAAAGGAAACGGAAAGAATGAAATAAAATATAGAAAAAATTGAAGGAAAAGGAAAGAATGAAATAAAATATAGAAAAAATTAAAGGAAAAGGAAAGAATGAAATAAAATATAGAACAAATTGAAGAGAAAGGAAAGAATGAAATAAAATATAGAAAAAATTGAAGAAAAAGGAAAGAATGAAATAAAATATAGAAAAAATTAAAGGAAAAGGAAAGAATGAAATAAAATATAGAAAAAATTGAAGGAAAAGGAAAGAATGAAATAAAATATAGAAAAAATTAAAGGGAAAGGAAAGAATGAAATAAAATATAGAAAAAATTGAAGGAAAAGAAAAGAATGAAATAAAATATAGAAAAAATTAAAGGGAAAGGAAAGAATGAAATAAAATATAGAAAAAATTGAAGGAAAAGGAAAGAATGAAATAAAATATAGAAAAAATTAAAGAAAAAGGAAAGAATGAAATAAAATATAGAAAAAATTAAAGGAAAAGGAAAGAATGAAATAAAATATAGAAAAAATTAAAGGAAAAGGAAAGAATGAAATAAAATATAGAAAAAATTAAAGGGAAAGGAAAGAATGAAATAAAATATAGAAAAAATTAAAGGGAAAGGAAAGAATGAAATAAAATATAGAAAAAATTGAAGAGAAAGGAAAGAATGAAATAAAATATAGAAAAAATTGAAGGGAAAGGAAAGAATGAAATAAAATATAGAAAAAATAAAAGGAAAAGGAAAGAATGAAATAAAATATAGAAAAAATTAAAGGGAAAGGAAAGAATGAAATAAAATATAGAAAAAATTAAAGGAAAAGGAAAGAATAAAACAAAATATAGAAAAAATTGAAGGGAAAGGAAAGAATGAAATAAAATATAGAAACAATTAAAGGGAAAGGAAAGAATGAAATAAAATATAGAAAAAATTAAAGGAAAAGGAAAGAATGAAATAAAATATAGAACAAATTGAAGAGAAAGGAAAGAATGAAATAAAATATAGAAAAAATTGAAGAGAAAGGAAAGAATGAAATAAAATATAGAAAAAATTAAAGGAAAAGGAAAGAATGAAATAAAATATAGAAAAAATTGAAGGAAAAGGAAAGAATGAAATAAAATATAGAAAAAATTGAAGAGAAAGGAAAGAATGAAATAAAATATAGAAAAAATTAAAGGAAAAGGAAAGAATGAAAGAAAATATAGAAAAAATTAAAGGGACAGGAAAGAATGAAATAAAATATAGAAAAAATTGAAGGAAAAGGAAAGAATGAAATAAAATATAGAAAAAATTAAAGGGAAAGGAAAGAATGAAATAAAATATAGAAAAAATTAAAGGGAAAGGAAAGAATGAAATAAAATATAGAAAAAATTAAAGGAAAAGGAAAGAATGAAATAAAATATAGAAAAAATTAAAGGGAAAGGAAAGAATGAAATAAAATATAGAAAAAATTAAAGGGAAAGGAAAGAATGAAATAAAATAAAGAAAAAATTGAAGGAAAAGGAAAGAATGAAATAAAATATAGAAAAAATTAAAGGGAAAGGAAAGAATGAAATAAAATATAGAAAAAATTAAAGGAAAAGGAAAGAATGAAATAAAATATAGAAAAAATTAAAGGAAAAGGAAAGAATGAAATAAAATATAGAAAAAATTAAAGGAAAAGGAAAGAATGAAATAAAATATAGAAAAAATTAAAGGAAAAGGAAAGAATGAAATAAAATATAGAAAAAATTAAAGGGAAAGGAAAGAATGAAATAAAATATAGAAAAAATTAAAGAGAAAGGAAAGAATGAAATAAAATATAGAAAAAATTAAAGGGAAAGGAAATAATGAAATAAAATATAGAAAAAATTAAAGGGATAGGAAAGAATGAAATAAAATATAGAAAAAATCAAAGGAAAAGGAAATAATGAAATAAAATATAGAAAAAGTTAAAGGAAAAGGAAAGAATGAAATAAAATATAGAAAAAATTAAAGAGAAAGGAAAGGCAGAAATAAAATATAGAAAAAATTAAAGAGAAAGGAAAGGAGTAAATAAAATATAGAAAAACTTAAAGGGATAGGAAAGAATGAAATAAAATATAGAAAAAATTAAAGGGAAAGGAAAGAATGAAATAAAATATAGAAAAAATTAAAGGGAAAGGAAAGAATGAAATAAAATATAGAAAAAATTAAAGGAAAAGGAAAGAATGAAATAAAATATAGAAAAAATTGAAGGAAAAGGAAAGAATGAAATAAAATATAGAAAAAATTAAAGGGAAAGGAAAGAATGAAATAAAATATAGAAAAAATTGAAGGAAAAGGAAAGAATGAAATAAAATATAGAAAAAATTAAAGGAAAAGGAAAGAATGAAATAAAATATAGAAAAAATTAAGTGGCAAGGAAAGAATGAAATAAAATATAGAAAAAATTAAAGGAAAAGGAAAGAATGAAATAAAATATAGAAAAAATTAAAGGGAAAGGAAAGAATGAAATAAAATATAGAAAAAATTAAAGGGAAAGGAAAGAATGAAATAAAATATAGAAAAAATTGAAGAGAAAGGAAAGAATGAAATAAAATATAGAAAAAATTGAAGGAAAAGGAAAGAATGAAATAAAATATAGAAAAAATAAAAGGAAAAGGAAAGAATGAAATAAAATATAGAAAAAATTAAAGGGAAAGGAAAGAATGAAATAAAATATAGCAAAAATTGAAGAGAAAGGAAAGAATGAAAAAAAATATAGAAAAAATTAAAGGAACAGGAAAGAATGAAATAAAATATAGAAAAAATTAAAGGAAAAGGAAAGAATGAAATAAAATATAGAAAAAATTAAGTGGCAAGGAAAGAATGAAATAAAATATAGAAAAAATTAAAGGGAAAGGAAAGAATGAAATAAAATATAGAAAAAATTAAAGGACAAGGAAAGAATAAAACAAAATATAGAAAAAATTGAAGGGAAAGGAAAGAATGAAATAAAATATAGAAACAATTAAAGGGAAAGGAAAGAATGAAATAAAATATAGAAAAAATTAAAGGAAAAGGAAAGAATGAAATAAAATATAGAACAAATTGAAGAGAAAGGAAAGAATGAAATAAAATATAGAAAAAATTGAAGAGAAAGGAAAGAATGAAATAAAATATAGAAAAATTAAAGGAAAAGGAAAGAATGAAATAAAATATAGAAAAAATTGAAGGAAAAGGAAAGAATGAAATAAAATATAGAAAAAATTGAAGAGAAAGGAAAGAATGAAATAAAATATAGAAAAAATTAAAGGAAAAAGATAGAATGAAAGAAAATATAGAAAAAATTGAAGGAAAAGGAAAGAATGAAATAAAATATAGAAAAAATTAAAGGGAAAGGAAAGACTGAAATAAAATATAGAAAAAATTGAAGAGAAAGAATAGAATGAAATAAAATATAGAAAAAATTAAAGGAAAAGGAAAGAATGAAATAAAATATAGAAAAAATTAAAGGAAAAGGAAAGAATGAAATAAAATATAGAAAAAATTAAAGGGAAAGGAAAGAATGAAATAAAATATAGAAAAAATTAAAGGAAAAGGAAAGAATGAAATAAAATATAGAAAAAATTAAAGGAAAAGGAAAGAATGAAATAAAATATAGAAAAAATTAAAGGAAAAGGAAAGAATGAAATAAAATATAGAAAAAATTAAAGGAAAAGGAAAGAATGAAATAAAATATAGAAAAAATTAAAGGGAAAGGAAAGAATGAAATAAAATATAGAAAAAATTAAAGGGAAAGGAAAGAATGAAATAAAATATAGAAAAAATTAAAGGGAAAGGAAATAATGAAATAAAATATAGAAAAAATAAAAGGGATAGGAAAGAATGAAATAAAATATAGAAAAAATCAAAGGAAAAAGAAATAATGAAATAAAATATAAAAAAACTTAAAGGAAAAGGAAAGAATGAAATAAAATATAGAAAAAATTAAAGAGAAAGGAAAGGCAGAAATAAAATATAGAAAAAATTAAAGAGAAAGGAAAGGAGTAAATAAAATATAGAAAAACTTAAAGGGATAGGAAAGAATGAAATAAAATATAGAAAAAATTAAAGGGAAAGGAAAGAATGAAATAAAATATAGAAAAAATTGAAGAGAAAGGAAAGAATGAAATAAAATATAGAAAAAATTAAAGGGAAAGGAAAGAATGAAATAAAATATAGAAAAAATTAAAGGGAAAGGAAAGAATGAAATAAAATATAGAAAAAATTAAAGGGAAAGGAAAGAATGAAATAAAATATAGAAAAAATTGAAGAGAAAGGAATATAGAAAAAATTAAAGGGAAAGGAAAGAATGAAATAAAATATAGAAAAAATTGAAGAGAAAGGAAAGAATGAAAAAAAATATAGAAAAAATTAAAGGAAAAGGAAAGAATGAAATAAAATATAGAAAAAAATAAGGGGAAAGGAAAGAATGAAATAAAATATAGAAAAAATTAAAGGGAAAGGAAAGAATGAAAATAAATATAGAAAAAATTAAAGGAAAAGGAAAGAATGAAAAAAAATATAGAAAAAAATTGAAGGGAAAGGAAAGAATGAAATAAAATATAGAAAAAATTAAAGGGAAAGGAAAGAATGAAATAAAATATAGAAAAAATTAAAGGAAAAGGAAAGAATGAAATAAAATATAGAACAAATTGGAGAGAAAGGAAAGAATGAAATAAAATATAGAAAAAATTGAAGAAAAAGGAAAGAATGAAATAAAATATAGAAAAAATTAAAGGAAACGGAAAGAATGAAATAAAATATAGAAAAAATTGAAGGAAAAGGAAAGAATGAAATAAAATATAGAAAAAATTAAAGGAAAAGGAAAGAATGAAATAAAATATAGAACAAATTGAAGAGAAAGGAAAGAATGAAATAAAATATAGAAAAAATTGAAGAAAAAGGAAAGAATGAAATAAAATATAGAAAAAATTAAAGGAAAAGGAAAGAATGAAATAAAATATAGAAAAAATTGAAGGAAAAGGAAAGAATGAAATAAAATATAGAAAAAATTAAAGGGAAAGGAAAGAATGAAATAAAATATAGAAAAAATTGAAGGAAAAGAAAAGAATGAAATAAAATATAGAAAAAATTAAAGGGAAAGGAAAGAATGAAATAAAATATAGAAAAAATTGAAGGAAAAGGAAAGAATGAAATAAAATATAGAAAAAATTAAAGGAAAAGGAAAGAATGAAATAAAATATAGAAAAAATTAAAGGAAAAGGAAAGAATGAAATAAAATATAGAAAAAATTAAAGGAAAAGGAAAGAATGAAATAAAATATAGAAAAAATTAAAGGGAAAGGAAAGAATGAAATAAAATATAGAAAAAATTAAAGGGAAAGGAAAGAATGAAATAAAATATAGAAAAAATTGAAGAGAAAGGAAAGAATGAAATAAAATATAGAAAAAATTGAAGGGAAAGGAAAGAATGAAATAAAATATAGAAAAAATAAAAGGAAAAGGAAAGAATGAAATAAAATATAGAAAAAATTAAAGGGAAAGGAAAGAATGAAATAAAATATAGAAAAAATTAAAGGAAAAGGAAAGAATAAAACAAAATATAGAAAAAATTGAAGGGAAAGGAAAGAATGAAATAAAATATAGAAACAATTAAAGGGAAAGGAAAGAATGAAATAAAATATAGAAAAAATTAAAGGAAAAGGAAAGAATGAAATAAAATATAGAACAAATTGAAGAGAAAGGAAAGAATGAAATAAAATATAGAAAAAATTGAAGAGAAAGGAAAGAATGAAATAAAATATAGAAAAAATTAAAGGAAAAGGAAAGAATGAAATAAAATATAGAAAAAATTGAAGGAAAAGGAAAGAATGAAATAAAATATAGAAAAAATTGAAGAGAAAGGAAAGAATGAAATAAAATATAGAAAAAATTAAAGGAAAAGGAAAGAATGAAAGAAAATATAGAAAAAATTAAAGGGACAGGAAAGAATGAAATAAAATATAGAAAAAATTGAAGGAAAAGGAAAGAATGAAATAAAATATAGAAAAAATTAAAGGGAAAGGAAAGAATGAAATAAAATATAGAAAAAATTAAAGGGAAAGGAAAGAATGAAATAAAATATAGAAAAAATTAAAGGAAAAGGAAAGAATGAAATAAAATATAGAAAAAATTAAAGGGAAAGGAAAGAATGAAATAAAATATAGAAAAAATTAAAGGGAAAGGAAAGAATGAAATAAAATAAAGAAAAAATTGAAGGAAAAGGAAAGAATGAAATAAAATATAGAAAAAATTAAAGGGAAAGGAAAGAATGAAATAAAATATAGAAAAAATTAAAGGAAAAGGAAAGAATGAAATAAAATATAGAAAAAATTAAAGGAAAAGGAAAGAATGAAATAAAATATAGAAAAAATTAAAGGAAAAGGAAAGAATGAAATAAAATATAGAAAAAATTAAAGGAAAAGGAAAGAATGAAATAAAATATAGAAAAAATTAAAGGGAAAGGAAAGAATGAAATAAAATATAGAAAAAATTAAAGAGAAAGGAAAGAATGAAATAAAATATAGAAAAAATTAAAGGGAAAGGAAATAATGAAATAAAATATAGAAAAAATTAAAGGGATAGGAAAGAATGAAATAAAATATAGAAAAAATCAAAGGAAAAGGAAATAATGAAATAAAATATAGAAAAAGTTAAAGGAAAAGGAAAGAATGAAATAAAATATAGAAAAAATTAAAGAGAAAGGAAAGGCAGAAATAAAATATAGAAAAAATTAAAGAGAAAGGAAAGGAGTAAATAAAATATAGAAAAACTTAAAGGGATAGGAAAGAATGAAATAAAATATAGAAAAAATTAAAGGGAAAGGAAAGAATGAAATAAAATATAGAAAAAATTAAAGGAAAGGAAAGAATGAAATAAAATATAGAAAAAATTAAAGGAAAAGGAAAGAATGAAATAAAATATAGAAAAAATTGAAGAAATAAAATATAGAAAAAGGAAAGAATGAAATAAAATATAGAAAAAATTAAAGGAAAAGGAAAGAATGAAATAAAATATAGAAAAAAATTAAGTGGCAAGGAAAGAATGAAATAAAATATAGAAAAAATTAAAGGAAAAGGAAAGAATGAAATAAAATATAGAAAAAATTAAAGGGAAAGGAAAGAATGAAATAAAATATAGAAAAAATTAAAGGGAAAGGAAAGAATGAAATAAAATATAGAAAAAATTGAAGAGAAAGGAAAGAATGAAATAAAATATAGAAAAAATTGAAGGAAAAGGAAAGAATGAAATAAAATATAGAAAAAATAAAAGGAAAAGGAAAGAATGAAATAAAATATAGAAAAAATTAAAGGGAAAGGAAAGAATGAAATAAAATATAGCAAAAATTGAAGAGAAAGGAAAGAATGAAAAAAAATATAGAAAAAATTAAAGGAACAGGAAAGAATGAAATAAAATATAGAAAAAATTAAAGGAAAAGGAAAGAATGAAATAAAATATAGAAAAAATTAAGTGGCAAGGAAAGAATGAAATAAAATATAGAAAAAATTAAAGGGAAAGGAAAGAATGAAATAAAATATAGAAAAAATTAAAGGACAAGGAAAGAATAAAACAAAATATAGAAAAAATTGAAGGGAAAGGAAAGAATGAAATAAAATATAGAAACAATTAAAGGGAAAGGAAAGAATGAAATAAAATATAGAAAAAATTAAAGGAAAAGGAAAGAATGAAATAAAATATAGAACAAATTGAAGAGAAAGGAAAGAATGAAATAAAATATAGAAAAAATTGAAGAGAAAGGAAAGAATGAAATAAAATATAGAAAAATTAAAGGAAAAGGAAAGAATGAAATAAAATATAGAAAAAATTGAAGGAAAAGGAAAGAATGAAATAAAATATAGAAAAAATTGAAGAGAAAGGAAAGAATGAAATAAAATATAGAAAAAATTAAAGGAAAAGGATAGAATGAAAGAAAATATAGAAAAAATTAAAGGGACAGGAAAGAATGAAATAAAATATAGAAAAAATTAAAGGGAAAGGAAAGACTGAAATAAAATATAGAAAAAATTGAAGAGAAAGGATAGAATGAAATAAAATATAGAAAAAATTAAAGGAAAAGGAAAGAATGAAATAAAATATAGAAAAAATTAAAGGAAAAGGAAAGAATGAAATAAAATATAGAAAAAATTAAAGGGAAAGGAAAGAATGAAATAAAATATAGAAAAAATTAAAGAGAAAGGAAAGGCAGAAATAAAATATAGAAAAAATTAAAGAGAAAGGAAAGAATGAAATAAAATATAGAAAAAATTAAAGGAAAAGGAAAGAATGAAATAAAATATAGAAAAAATTAAAGGGAAAGGAAAGAATGAAATAAAATATAGAAAAAATTGAAGAGAAAGGAAAGAATGAAATAAAATATAGAAAAAATTAAAGGAAAAGGAAAGAATGAAAGAAAATATAGAAAAAATTAAAGGAAAAGGAAAGAATGAAATAAAATATAGAAAAAATTAAAGGGAAAGGAAAGAATGAAATAAAATATAGAAAAAATTGAAGGAAAAGGAAAGAATGAAATAAAATATAGAAAAAATTAAAGGGAAAGGAAAGAATGAAATAAAATATAGAAAAAATTAAAGGAAAGGAAAGAATGAAATAAAATATAGAAAAATTAAAGGAAAAGGAAAGAATGAAATAAAATATAGAAAAAATTAAAGGGAAAGGAAAGAATGAAATAAAATATAGAAAAAATTAAAGGGAAAGGAAAGAATGAAATAAAATAAAGAAAAAATTGAAGGAAAAGGAAAGAATGAAATAAAATATAGAAAAAATTAAAGGAAAGGAAAGAATGAAATAAAATATAGAAAAAATTAAAGGAAAAGGAAAGAATGAAATAAAATATAGAAAAAATTAAAGGAAAAGGAAAGAATGAAATAAAATATAGAAAAAATTAAAGGAAAAGGAAAGAATGAAATAAAATATAGAAAAAAATTAAAGGAAAAGGAAAGAATGAAATAAAATATAGAAAAATTAAAGGGAAAGGAAAGAATGAAATAACATATAGAAAAAATTAAAGGGAAAGGAAAGAATGAAATAAAATATAGAAAAAATTAAAGGGAAAGGAAATAATGAAATAAAATATAGAAAAAATTAAAGGGATAGGAAAGAATGAAATAAAATATAGAAAAAATTAAAGGAAAAGGAAAGAATGAAATAAAATATAGAAAAAATTGAAGGAAAGGAAAGAATGAAATAAAAATATAGAAAAAATTGAAGAGAAAGGAAAGAATGAAATAAAATATAGAAAAAATTAAAGGAAAGGGATAGAATGAAAGAAAATATAGAAAAAAATTAAAGGGACAGGAAAGAATGAAATAAAATATAGAAAAAATTAAAGGGAAAGGAAAGACTGAAATAAAATATAGAAAAATTGAAGAGAAAGGAAAGAATGAAATAAAATATAGAAAAAATTAAAGGAAAAGGAAAGAATGAAATAAATATAGAAAAAATTAAAGGAAAAGGAAAGAATGAAATAAAATATAGAAAAAATTAAAGGGAAAGGAAAGAATGAAATAAAATATAGAAAAAATTAAAGAGAAAGGAAAGGCAGAAATAAAATATAGAAAAAATTAAAGAGAAAGGAAAGAATGAAATAAAATATAGAAAAAAATTAAAGGAAAAGGAAAGAATGAAATAAAATATAGAAAAAATTAAAGGGAAAGGAAAGAATGAAATAAAATATAGAAAAAATTGAAGAGAAAGGAAAGAATGAAATAAAATATAGAAAAAATTAAAGGAAAAGGAAAGAATGAAAGAAAATATAGAAAAAAATTAAAGGAAAAGGAAAGATTGAAATAAAATATAGAAAAAATTAAAGGGAAAGGAAAGAATGAAATAAAATATAGAAAAAATTGAAGGAAAAGGAAAGAATGAAATAAAATATAGAAAAAATTAAAGGGAAAGCAAAGAATGAAATAAAATATAGAAAAAATTAAAGGGAAAGGAAAGAATGAAATAAAATATAGAAAAAATTAAAGGAAAAGGAAAGAATGAAATAAAATATAGAAAAAATTAAAGGGAAAGGAAAGAATGAAATAAAATATAGAAAAAATTAAAGGGAAAGGAAAGAATGAAATAAAATAAAGAAAAAATTGAAGGAAAAGGAAAGAATGAAATAAAATATAGAAAAAATTAAAGGGAAAGGAAAGAATGAAATAAAATATAGAAAAAATTAAAGGAAAAGGAAAGAATGAAATAAAATATAGAAAAAATTAAAGGAAAAGGAAAGAATGAAATAAAATATAGAAAAAAATTAAAGGAAAAGGAAAGAATGAAATAAAATATAGAAAAAATTAAAGGAAAAGGAAAGAATGAAATAAATATCGAAAAAATTGAAGGAAAAGGAAAGAATGAAATAAAATATAGAAAAAATTGAAGAGAAAGGAAAGAATGAAATAAAATATAGAAAAAATTAAAGGAAAGGATAGAATGAAAGAAAATATAGAAAAAATTAAAGGACAGGAAAGAATGAATAAAATATAGAAAAAATTAAAGGGAAAGGAAAGACTGGAAATAAATATAGAAAAAATTGAAGAGAAAGGAAAGAATGAAATAAAATATAGAAAATTAAAGGAAAGGAAAGAATGAAATAAAATATAGAAAAAATTAAAGGAAAAGGAAAGAATGAAATAAAATATAGAAAAAAATTAAAGGGAAAGGAAAGAATGAAATAAAATATAGAAAAAATTAAAGAGAAAGGAAAGGCAGAAATAAAATATAGAAAAAATTAAAGAGAAAGGAAAGAATGAAATAAAATATAGAAAAAATTAAAGGAAAAGGAAAGAATGAAATAAAATATAGAAAAAATTAAAGGGAAAGGAAAGAATGAAATAAAATATAGAAAAAATTGAAGAGAAAGGAAAGAATGAAATAAAATATAGAAAAAATTAAAGGAAAAGGAAAGAATGAAATAAAATATAGAAAAAATTAAAGGAAAAGGAAGAATGAAATAAAATATAGAAAAAATTGAAGGGAAAGGGAAAGAATGAAATAAAATATAGAAAAAATTGAAGGAAAAGGAAAGAATGAAATAAAATATAGAAAAAATTAAAGGGAAAGGAAAGAATGAAATAAAATATAGAAAAAATTAAAGGGAAAGGAAAGAATGAAATAAAATATAGAAAAAATTAAAGGAAAAGGAAAGAATGAAATAAAATATAGAAAAAATTAAAGGGAAAGGAAAGAATGAAATAAAATATAGAAAAAATTAAAGGGAAAGGAAAGAATGAAATAAAATAAAGAAAAAATTGATGGAAAAGGAAAGAATGAAATAAAATATAGAAAAAATTAAAGGGAAAGGAAAGAATGAAATAAAATATAGAAAAAATTAAAGGGATAGGAAAGAATGAAATAAAATATAGAAAAAATCAAAGGAAAAGGAAATAATGAAATAAAATATAGAAAAAGTTAAAGGAAAAGGAAAGAATGAAATAAAATATAGAAAAAATTAAAGAGAAAGGAAAGGCAGAAATAAAATATAGAAAAAATTAAAGAGAAAGGAAAGGAGTAAATAAAATATAGAAAAACTTAAAGGGATAGGAAAGAATGAAATAAAATATAGAAAAAATTAAAGGGAAAGGAAAGAATGAAATAAAATATAGAAAAAATTGAAGAGAAAGGAAAGAATGAAATAAAATATAGAAAAAATTAAAGGGAAAGGAAAGAATGAAATAAAATATAGAAAAAATTAAAGGAAAAGGAAAGAATGAAATAAAATATAGAAAAAATTAAAGGGAAAGGAAAGAATGAAATAAAATATAGAAAAAATTGAAGAGAAAGGAAAGAATGAAAAAAAATATAGAAAAAATTAAAGGAAAAGGAAAGAATGAAATAAAATATAGAAAAAAATAAGGGGAAAGGAAAGAATGAAATAAAATATAGAAAAAATTAAAGGGAAAGGAAAGAATGAAATAAAATATAGAAAAAATTAAAGGAAAAGGAAAGAATGAAATAAAATATAGAAAAAATTGAAGGAAAAGGAAAGAATGAAATAAAATATAGAAAAAATTAAAGGGAAAGGAAAGAATGAAATAAAATATAGAAAAAATTAAAGGAAAAGGAAAGAATGAAATAAAATATAGAACAAATTGGAGAGAAAGGAAAGAATGAAATAAAATATAGAAAAAATTGAAGAAAAAGGAAAGAATGAAATAAAATATAGAAAAAATTAAAGGAAAAGGAAAGAATGAAATAAAATATAGAAAAAATTGAAGGAAAAGGAAAGAATGAAATAAAATATAGAAAAAATTAAAGGAAAAGGAAAGAATGAAATAAAATATAGAACAAATTGAAGAGAAAGGAAAGAATGAAATAAAATATAGAAAAAATTGAAGAAAAAGGAAAGAATGAAATAAAATATAGAAAAAATTAAAGGAAAAGGAAAGAATGAAATAAAATATAGAAAAAATTGAAGGAAAAGGAAAGAATGAAATAAAATATAGAAAAAATTAAAGGAAAAGGAAAGAATGAAATAAAATATAGAAAAAATTGAAGGAAAAGGAAAGAATGAAATAAAATATAGAAAAAATTAAAGGGAAAGGAAAGAATGAAATAAAATATAGAAAAAATTGAAGGAAAAGGAAAGAATGAAATAAAATATAGAAAAAATTAAAGGAAAAGGAAAGAATGAAATAAAATATAGAAAAAATTAAAGGAAAAGGAAAGAATGAAATAAAATATAGAAAAAATTAAAGGAAAAGGAAAGAATGAAATAAAATATAGAAAAAATTAAAGGGAAAGGAAAGAATGAAATAAAATATAGAAAAAATTAAAGGGAAAGGAAAGAATGAAATAAAATATAGAAAAAATTGAAGAGAAAGGAAAGAATGAAATAAAATATAGAAAAAATTGAAGGAAAAGGAAAGAATGAAATAAAATATAGAAAAAATTAAAGGAAAAGGAAAGAATGAAATAAAATATAGAAAAAATTAAAGGGAAAGGAAAGAATGAAATAAAATATAGCAAAAATTGAAGAGAAAGGAAAGAATGAAAAAAAATATAGAAAAATTAAAGGAAAAGGAAAGAATGAAATAAAATATAGAAAAAATTAAAGGAAAAGGAAAGAATGAAATAAAATATAGAAAAAATTAAGGGGAAAGGAAAGAATGAAATAAAATATAGAAAAAATTAAAGGGAAAGGAAAGAATGAAATAAAATATAGAAAAAATTAAAGGAAAAGGAAAGAATAAAACAAAATATAGAAAAAATTGAAGGGAAAGGAAAGAATGAAATAAAATATAGAAACAATTAAAGGGAAAGGAAAGAATGAAATAAAATATAGAAAAAATTAAAGGAAAAGGAAAGAATGAAATAAAATATAGAACAAATTGAAGAGAAAGGAAAGAATGAAATAAAATATAGAAAAAATTGAAGAGAAAGGAAAGAATGAAATAAAATATAGAAAAAATTAAAGGAAAAGGAAAGAATGAAATAAAATATAGAAAAAATTGAAGGAAAAGGAAAGAATGAAATAAAATATAGAAAAAATTATAGGGAAAGGAAAGAATGAAATAAAATATAGAAAAAATTGAAGAAAAAGGAAAGAATGAAATAAAATATAGAAAAAATTAAAGGAAAAGGAAAGAATGAAATAAAATATAGAAAAAATTAAAGGGAAAGGAAAGAATGAAATAAAATAAAGAAAAAATTAAAGGGAAAGGAAAGAATGAAATAAAATATAGAAAAAATTAAAGGAAAAGGAAAGCATGAAATAAAATATAGAAAAAATTAAAGGGATAGGAAAGAATGAAACAAAATATAGAAAAAATTAAAGGGAAAGGAAAGAATGAAATAAAATATAGAAAAAATTAAAGAGAAAGGAAAGAATGAAATAAAATATAGAAAAAATTAAAGGAAAAGGAAAGAATGAAATAAAATATAGAAAAAATTAAAGGGAAAGGAAAGAATTAAATAAAATATAGAAAAAATTGAAGAGAAAGGAAAGAATGAAATAAAATATAGAAAAAATTAAAGGAAAAGGAAAGAATGAAAGAAAATATAGAAAAAATTAAAGTGACAGGAAAGAATGAAATAAAATATAGAAAAAATTAAAGGGAAAGGAAAGAATGAAATAAAATATAGAAAAAATTGAAGAGAAAGGAAAGAATGAAATAAAATATAGAAAAAATTAAAGGAAAAGGAAAGAATGAAATAAAATATGGAAAAAATTAAAGGAAAAGGAAAGAATGAAATAAAATATAGAAAAAATTAAAGGGAAAGGAAAGAATAAAATAAAATATAGAAAAAATTAAAGGGAAAGGAAAGAATGAAATAAAATATAGAAAAAATTGAAGGAAAAGGAAAGAATGAAATAAAATATAGAAAAAATTAAAGGGAAAGGAAAGAATGAAATAAAATATAGAAAAAATTAAAGGGAAAGGAAAGAATGAAATAAAATATAGAAAAAATTAAAGGGAAAGGAAATAATGAAATAAAATATAGAAAAAATTAAAGGGATAGGAAAGAATGAAATAAAATATAGAAAAAATTAAAGGAAAAGGAAAGAATGAAATAAAATATAGAAAAAATTGAAGGAAAAGGAAAGAATGAAATAAAATATAGAAAAAATTGAAGAGAAAGGAAAAAATGAAATAAAATATAGAAAAAATTAAAGGAAAAGGATAGAATGAAAGAAAATATAGAAAAAATTAAAGGGACAGGAAAGAATGAAATAAAATATAGAAAAAATTAAAGGGAAAGGAAAGACTGAAATAAAATATAGAAAAAATTGAAGAGAAAGGAAAGAATGAAATAAAATATAGAAAAAATTAAAGGAAAAGGAAAGAATGAAATAAAATATAGAAAAAATTAAAGGAAAAGGAAAGAATGAAATAAAATATAGAAAAAATTAAAGGGAAAGGAAAGAATGAAATAAAATATAGAAAAAATTAAAGAGAAAGGAAAGGCAGAAATAAAATATAGAAAAAATTAAAGAGAAAGGAAAGAATGAAATAAAATATAGAAAAAATTAAAGGAAAAAGAAAAGAATGAAATAAAATATAGAAAAAATTAAAGGGAAAGGAAAGAATGAAATAAAATATAGAAAAAATTGAAGAGAAAGGAAAGAATGAAATAAAATATAGAAAAAATTAAAGGAAAAGGAAAGAATGAAAGAAAATATAGAAAAAATTAAAGGAAAAGGAAAGAATGAAATAAAATATAGAAAAAATTAAAGGGAAAGGAAAGAATGAAATAAAATATAGAAAAAATTGAAGGAAAAGGAAAGAATGAAATAAAATATAGAAAAAATTAAAGGGAAAGGAAAGAATGAAATAAAATATAGAAAAAATTAAAGAGGAAGGAAAGAATGAAATAAAATATAGAAAAAATTAAAGGAAAAGGAAAGAATGAAATAAAATATAGAAAAAATTAAAGGGAAAGGAAAGAATGAAATAAAATATAGAAAAAATTAAAGGGAAAGGAAAGAATGAAATAAAATAAAGAAAAAATTGATGGAAAAGGAAAGAATGAAATAAAATATAGAAAAAATTAAAGGGAAAGGAAAGAATGAAATAAAATATAGAAAAAATTAAAGGAAAAGGAAAGAATGAAATAAAATATAGAAAAAATTAAAGGAAAAGGAAAGAATGAAAGAAAATATAGAAAAAATTAAAGGAAAAGGAAAGAATGAAATAAAATATAGAAAAAATTAAAGGAAAAGGAAAGAATGAAATAAAATATAGAAAAAATTAAAGGGAAAGGAAAGAATGAAATAAAATATAGAAAAAATTAAAGGGAAAGGAAAGAATGAAATAAAATATAGAAAAAATTAAAGGGAAAGGAAATAATGAAATAAAATATAGAAAAAATTAAAGGGATAGGAAAGAATGAAATAAAATATAGAAAAAATCAAAGGAAAAGGAAATAATGAAATAAAATATAGAAAAAGTTAAAGGAAAAGGAAAGAATGAAATAAAATATAGAAAAAATTAAAGAGAAAGGAAAGGCAGAAATAAAATATAGAAAAAATTAAAGAGAAAGGAAAGGAGTAAATAAAATATAGAAAAACTTAAAGGGATAGGAAAGAATGAAATAAAATATAGAAAAAATTAAAGGGAAAGGAAAGAATGAAATAAAATATAGAAAAAATTGAAGAGAAAGGAAAGAATGAAATAAAATATAGAAAAAATTAAAGGGAAAGGAAAGAATGAAATAAAATATAGAAAAAATTAAAGGAAAAGGAAAGAATGAAATAAAATATAGAAAAAATTAAAGGGAAAGGAAAGAATGAAATAAAATATAGAAAAAATTGAAGAGAAAGGACAGAATGAAAAAAAATATAGAAAAAATTAAAGGAAAAGGAAAGAATGAAATAAAATATAGAAAAAAATAAGGGGAAAGGAAAGAATGAAATAAAATATAGAAAAAATTAAAGGGAAAGGAAAGAATGAAATAAAATATAGAAAAAATTAAAGGAAAAGGAAAGAATGAAATAAAATATAGAAAAAATTGAAGGAAAAGGAAAGAATGAAATAAAATATAGAAAAAATTAAAGGGAAAAGAAAAGAATGAAATAAAATATAGAAAAAATTAAAGGAAAAGGAAAGAATGAAATAAAATATAGAACAAATTGGAGAGAAAGGAAAGAATGAAATAAAATATAGCAAAAATTGAAGAGAAAGGAAAGAATGAAAAAAAATATAGAAAAATTAAAGGAAAAGGAAAGAATGAAATAAAATATAGAAAAAATTAAAGGAAAAGGAAAGAATGAAATAAAATATAGAAAAAATTAAGGGGAAAGGAAAGAATGAAATAAAATATAGAAAAAATTGAAGGAAAAGGAAAGAATGAAATAAAATATAGAAAAAATTAAAGGGAAAGGAAAGAATGAAATAAAATATAGAAAAAATTGAAGGAAAAGGAAAGAATGAAATAAAATATAGAAAAAATTAAAGGAAAAGGAAAGAATGAAATAAAATATAGAAAAAATTAAAGGAAAAGGAAAGAATGAAATAAAATATAGAAAAAATTAAAGGAAAAGGAAAGAATGAAATAAAATATAGAAAAAATTAAAGGGAAAGGAAAGAATGAAATAAAATATAGAAAAAATTAAAGGGAAAGGAAAGAATGAAATAAAATATAGAAAAAATTGAAGAGAAAGGAAAGAATGAAATAAAATATAGAAAAAATTGAAGGAAAAGGAAAGAATGAAATAAAATATAGAAAAAATTAAAGGAAAAGGAAAGAATGAAATAAAATATAGAAAAAATTAAAGGGAAAGGAAAGAATGAAATAAAATATAGCAAAAATTGAAGAGAAAGGAAAGAATGAAAAAAAATATAGAAAAATTAAAGGAAAAGGAAAGAATGAAATAAAATATAGAAAAAATTAAAGGAAAAGGAAAGAATGAAATAAAATATAGAAAAAATTAAGGGGAAAGGAAAGAATGAAATAAAATATAGAAAAAATTAAAGGGAAAGGAAAGAATGAAATAAAATATAGAAAAAATTAAAGGAAAAGGAAAGAATAAAACAAAATATAGAAAAAATTGAAGGGAAAGGAAAGAATGAAATAAAATATAGAAACAATTAAAGGGAAAGGAAAGAATGAAATAAAATATAGAAAAAATTAAAGGAAAAGGAAAGAATGAAATAAAATATAGAACAAATTGAAGAGAAAGGAAAGAATGAAATAAAATATAGAAAAAATTGAAGAGAAAGGAAAGAATGAAATAAAATATAGAAAAAATTAAAGGAAAAGGAAAGAATGAAATAAAATATAGAAAAAATTGAAGGAAAAGGAAAGAATGAAATAAAATATAGAAAAAATTATAGGGAAAGGAAAGAATGAAATAAAATATAGAAAAAATTGAAGAAAAAGGAAAGAATGAAATAAAATATAGAAAAAATTAAAGGAAAAGGAAAGAATGAAATAAAATATAGAAAAAATTAAAGGGAAAGGAAAGAATGAAATAAAATAAAGAAAAAATTAAAGGGAAAGGAAAGAATGAAATAAAATATAGAAAAAATTAAAGGAAAAGGAAAGCATGAAATAAAATATAGAAAAAATTAAAGGGATAGGAAAGAATGAAACAAAATATAGAAAAAATTAAAGGGAAAGGAAAGAATGAAATAAAATATAGAAAAAATTAAAGAGAAAGGAAAGAATGAAATAAAATATAGAAAAAATTAAAGGAAAAGGAAAGAATGAAATAAAATATAGAAAAAATTAAAGGGAAAGGAAAGAATTAAATAAAATATAGAAAAAATTGAAGAGAAAGGAAAGAATGAAATAAAATATAGAAAAAATTAAAGGAAAAGGAAAGAATGAAAGAAAATATAGAAAAAATTAAAGTGACAGGAAAGAATGAAATAAAATATAGAAAAAATTAAAGGGAAAGGAAAGAATGAAATAAAATATAGAAAAAATTGAAGAGAAAGGAAAGAATGAAATAAAATATAGAAAAAATTAAAGGAAAAGGAAAGAATGAAATAAAATATGGAAAAAATTAAAGGAAAAGGAAAGAATGAAATAAAATATAGAAAAAATTAAAGGGAAAGGAAAGAATAAAATAAAATATAGAAAAAATTAAAGGGAAAGGAAAGAATGAAATAAAATATAGAAAAAATTGAAGGAAAAGGAAAGAATGAAATAAAATATAGAAAAAATTAAAGGGAAAGGAAAGAATGAAATAAAATATAGAAAAAATTAAAGGGAAAGGAAAGAATGAAATAAAATATAGAAAAAATTAAAGGGAAAGGAAATAATGAAATAAAATATAGAAAAAATTAAAGGGATAGGAAAGAATGAAATAAAATATAGAAAAAATTAAAGGAAAAGGAAAGAATGAAATAAAATATAGAAAAAATTGAAGGAAAAGGAAAGAATGAAATAAAATATAGAAAAAATTGAAGAGAAAGGAAAAAATGAAATAAAATATAGAAAAAATTAAAGGAAAAGGATAGAATGAAAGAAAATATAGAAAAAATTAAAGGGACAGGAAAGAATGAAATAAAATATAGAAAAAATTAAAGGGAAAGGAAAGACTGAAATAAAATATAGAAAAAATTGAAGAGAAAGGAAAGAATGAAATAAAATATAGAAAAAATTAAAGGAAAAGGAAAGAATGAAATAAAATATAGAAAAAATTAAAGGAAAAGGAAAGAATGAAATAAAATATAGAAAAAATTAAAGGGAAAGGAAAGAATGAAATAAAATATAGAAAAAATTAAAGAGAAAGGAAAGGCAGAAATAAAATATAGAAAAAATTAAAGAGAAAGGAAAGAATGAAATAAAATATAGAAAAAATTAAAGGAAAAAGAAAAGAATGAAATAAAATATAGAAAAAATTAAAGGGAAAGGAAAGAATGAAATAAAATATAGAAAAAATTGAAGAGAAAGGAAAGAATGAAATAAAATATAGAAAAAATTAAAGGAAAAGGAAAGAATGAAAGAAAATATAGAAAAAATTAAAGGAAAAGGAAAGAATGAAATAAAATATAGAAAAAATTAAAGGGAAAGGAAAGAATGAAATAAAATATAGAAAAAATTGAAGGAAAAGGAAAGAATGAAATAAAATATAGAAAAAATTAAAGGGAAAGGAAAGAATGAAATAAAATATAGAAAAAATTAAAGAGGAAGGAAAGAATGAAATAAAATATAGAAAAAATTAAAGGAAAAGGAAAGAATGAAATAAAATATAGAAAAAATTAAAGGGAAAGGAAAGAATGAAATAAAATATAGAAAAAATTAAAGGGAAAGGAAAGAATGAAATAAAATAAAGAAAAAATTGATGGAAAAGGAAAGAATGAAATAAAATATAGAAAAAATTAAAGGGAAAGGAAAGAATGAAATAAAATATAGAAAAAATTAAAGGAAAAGGAAAGAATGAAATAAAATATAGAAAAAATTAAAGGAAAAGGAAAGAATGAAAGAAAATATAGAAAAAATTAAAGGAAAAGGAAAGAATGAAATAAAATATAGAAAAAATTAAAGGAAAAGGAAAGAATGAAATAAAATATAGAAAAAATTAAAGGGAAAGGAAAGAATGAAATAAAATATAGAAAAAATTAAAGGGAAAGGAAAGAATGAAATAAAATATAGAAAAAATTAAAGGGAAAGGAAATAATGAAATAAAATATAGAAAAAATTAAAGGGATAGGAAAGAATGAAATAAAATATAGAAAAAATCAAAGGAAAAGGAAATAATGAAATAAAATATAGAAAAAGTTAAAGGAAAAGGAAAGAATGAAATAAAATATAGAAAAAATTAAAGAGAAAGGAAAGGCAGAAATAAAATATAGAAAAAATTAAAGAGAAAGGAAAGGAGTAAATAAAATATAGAAAAACTTAAAGGGATAGGAAAGAATGAAATAAAATATAGAAAAAATTAAAGGGAAAGGAAAGAATGAAATAAAATATAGAAAAAATTGAAGAGAAAGGAAAGAATGAAATAAAATATAGAAAAAATTAAAGGGAAAGGAAAGAATGAAATAAAATATAGAAAAAATTAAAGGAAAAGGAAAGAATGAAATAAAATATAGAAAAAATTAAAGGGAAAGGAAAGAATGAAATAAAATATAGAAAAAATTGAAGAGAAAGGACAGAATGAAAAAAAATATAGAAAAAATTAAAGGAAAAGGAAAGAATGAAATAAAATATAGAAAAAAATAAGGGGAAAGGAAAGAATGAAATAAAATATAGAAAAAATTAAAGGGAAAGGAAAGAATGAAATAAAATATAGAAAAAATTAAAGGAAAAGGAAAGAATGAAATAAAATATAGAAAAAATTGAAGGAAAAGGAAAGAATGAAATAAAATATAGAAAAAATTAAAGGGAAAAGAAAAGAATGAAATAAAATATAGAAAAAATTAAAGGAAAAGGAAAGAATGAAATAAAATATAGAACAAATTGGAGAGAAAGGAAAGAATGAAATAAAATATAGCAAAAATTGAAGAGAAAGGAAAGAATGAAAAAAAATATAGAAAAATTAAAGGAAAAGGAAAGAATGAAATAAAATATAGAAAAAATTAAAGGAAAAGGAAAGAATGAAATAAAATATAGAAAAAATTAAGGGGAAAGGAAAGAATGAAATAAAATATAGAAAAAATTAAAGGGAAAGGAAAGAATGAAATAAAATATAGAAAAAATTAAAGGAAAAGGAAAGAATAAAACAAAATATAGAAAAAATTGAAGGGAAAGGAAAGAATGAAATAAAATATAGAAACAATTAAAGGGAAAGGAAAGAATGAAATAAAATATAGAAAAAATTAAAGGAAAAGGAAAGAATGAAATAAAATATAGAACAAATTGAAGAGAAAGGAAAGAATGAAATAAAATATAGAAAAAATTGAAGAGAAAGGAAAGAATGAAATAAAATATAGAAAAAATTAAAGGAAAAGGAAAGAATGAAATAAAATATAGAAAAAATTGAAGGAAAAGGAAAGAATGAAATAAAATATAGAAAAAATTAAAGGGAAAGGAAAGAATGAAATAAAATATAGAAAAAATTGAAGGAAAAGGAAAGAATGAAATAAAATATAGAAAAAATTAAAGGAAAAGGAAAGAATGAAATAAAATATAGAAAAAATTAAAGGGAAAGGAAAGAATGAAATAAAATAAAGAAAAAATTAAAGGGAAAGGAAAGAATGAAATAAAATATAGAAAAAATTAAAGGAAAAGGAAAGCATGAAATAAAATATAGAAAAAATTAAAGGGATAGGAAAGAATGAAACAAAATATAGAAAAAATTAAAGGGAAAGGAAAGAATGAAATAAAATATAGAAAAAATTAAAGAGAAAGGAAAGAATGAAATAAAATATAGAAAAAATTAAAGGAAAAGGAAAGAATGAAATAAAATATAGAAAAAATTAAAGGGAAAGGAAAGAATTAAATAAAATATAGAAAAAATTGAAGAGAAAGGAAAGAATGAAATAAAATATAGAAAAAATTAAAGGAAAAGGAAAGAATGAAAGAAAATATAGAAAAAATTAAAGTGACAGGAAAGAATGAAATAAAATATAGAAAAAATTAAAGGGAAAAGAAAGAATGAAATAAAATATAGAAAAAATTGAAGAGAAAGGAAAGAATGAAATAAAATATAGAAAAAATTAAAGGAAAAGGAAAGAATGAAATAAAATATGGAAAAAATTAAAGGAAAAGGAAAGAATGAAATAAAATATAGAAAAAATTAAAGGGAAAGGAAAGAATAAAATAAAATATAGAAAAAATTAAAGGGAAAGGAAAGAATGAAATAAAATATAGAAAAAATTGAAGGAAAAGGAAAGAATGAAATAAAATATAGAAAAAATTAAAGGGAAAGGAAAGAATGAAATAAAATATAGAAAAAATTAAAGGGAAAGGAAAGAATGAAATAAAATATAGAAAAAATTAAAGGGAAAGGAAATAATGAAATAAAATATAGAAAAAATTAAAGGGATAGGAAAGAATGAAATAAAATATAGAAAAAATTAAAGGAAAAGGAAAGAATGAAATAAAATATAGAAAAAATTGAAGGAAAAGGAAAGAATGAAATAAAATATAGAAAAAATTGAAGAGAAAGGAAAAAATGAAATAAAATATAGAAAAAATTAAAGGAAAAGGATAGAATGAAAGAAAATATAGAAAAAATTAAAGCGACAGGAAAGACTGAAATAAAATATAGAAAAAATTAAAGGGAAAGGAAAGACTGAAATAAAATATAGAAAAAATTGAAGAGAAAGGAAAGAATGAAATAAAATATAGAAAAAATTAAAGGAAAAGGAAAGAATGAAATAAAATATAGAAAAAATTAAAGGAAAAGGAAAGAATGAAATAAAATATAGAAAAAATTAAAGGGAAAGGAAAGAATGAAATAAAATATAGAAAAAATTAAAGAGAAAGGAAAGGCAGAAATAAAATATAGAAAAAATTAAAGAGAAAGGAAAGAATGAAATAAAATATAGAAAAAATTAAAGGAAAAAGAAAAGAATGAAATAAAATATAGAAAAAATTAAAGGGAAAGGAAAGAATGAAATAAAATATAGAAAAAATTGAAGAGAAAGGAAAGAATGAAATAAAATATAGAAAAAATTAAAGGAAAAGGAAAGAATGAAAGAAAATATAGAAAAAATTAAAGGAAAAGGAAAGAATGAAATAAAATATAGAAAAAATTAAAGGGAAAGGAAAGAATGAAATAAAATATAGAAAAAATTGAAGGAAAAGGAAAGAATGAAATAAAATATAGAAAAAATTAAAGGGAAAGGAAAGAATGAAATAAAATATAGAAAAAATTAAAGAGGAAGGAAAGAATGAAATAAAATATAGAAAAAATTAAAGGAAAAGGAAAGAATGAAATAAAATATAGAAAAAATTAAAGGGAAAGGAAAGAATGAAATAAAATATAGAAAAAATTAAAGGGAAAGGAAAGAATGAAATAAAATAAAGAAAAAATTGATGGAAAAGGAAAGAATGAAATAAAATATAGAAAAAATTAAAGGGAAAGGAAAGAATGAAATAAAATATAGAAAAAATTAAAGGAAAAGGAAAGAATAAAATAAAATATAGAAAAAATTAAAGGAAAAGGAAAGAATGAAATAAAATATAGAAAAAATTAAAGGAAAAGGAAAGAATGAAATAAAATATAGAAAAAATTAAAGGAAAAGGAAAGAATGAAATAAAATATAGAAAAAATTAAAGGAAAAGGAAAGAATGAAATAAAATATAGAAAAAATTAAAGGGAAAGGAAAGAATGAAATAAAATATAGAAAAAATTAAAGGGAAAGGAAATAATGAAATAAAATATAGAAAAAATTAAAGGGATAGGAAAGAATGAAATAAAATATAGAAAAAATCAAAGGAAAAGGAAATAATGAAATAAAATATAGAAAAAGTTAAAGGAAAAGGAAAGAATGAAATAAAATATAGAAAAAATTAAAGAGAAAGGAAAGGCAGAAATAAAATATAGAAAAAATTAAAGAGAAAGGAAAGGAGTAAATAAAATATAGAAAAACTTAAAGGGATAGGAAAGAATGAAATAAAATATAGAAAAAATTAAAGGGAAAGGAAAGAATGAAATAAAATATAGAAAAAATTGAAGAGAAAGGAAAGAATGAAATAAAATATAGAAAAAATTAAAGGGAAAGGAAAGAATGAAATAAAATATAGAAAAAATTAAAGGAAAAGGAAAGAATGAAATAAAATATAGAAAAAATTAAAGGGAAAGGAAAGAATGAAATAAAATATAGAAAAAATTGAAGAGAAAGGAAAGAATGAAAAAAAATATAGAAAAAATTAAAGGAAAAGGAAAGAATGAAATAAAATATAGAAAAAAATAAGGGGAAAGGAAAGAATGAAATAAAATATAGAAAAAATTAAAGGGAAAGGAAAGAATGAAATAAAATATAGAAAAAATTAAAGGAAAAGGAAAGAATGAAATAAAATATAGAAAAAATTGAAGGAAAAGGAAAGAATGAAATAAAATATAGAAAAAATTAAAGGGAAAAGAAAAGAATGAAATAAAATATAGAAAAAATTAAAGGAAAAGGAAAGAATGAAATAAAATATAGAACAAATTGGAGAGAAAGGAAAGAATGAAATAAAATATAGAAAAAATTGAAGAAAAAGGAAAGAATGAAATAAAATATAGAAAAAATTAAAGGAAAAGGAAAGAATGAAATAAAATATAGAAAAAATTGAAGGAAAAGGAAAGAATGAAATAAAATATAGAAAAAATTAAAGGAACAGGAAAGAATGAAATAAAATATAAAACAAATTGAAGAGAAAGGAAAGAATGAAATAAAATATAGAAAAAATTGAAGAAAAAGGAAAGAATGAAATAAAATATAGAAAAAATTAAAGGAAAAGGAAAGAATGAAATAAAATATAGAAAAAATTGAAGGAAAAGGAAAGAATGAAATAAAATATAGAAAAAATTAAAGGAAAAGGAAAGAATGAAATAAAATATAGAAAAAATTGAAGGAAAAGGAAAGAATGAAATAAAATATAGAAAAAATTAAAGGGAAAGGAAAGAATGAAATAAAATATAGAAAAAATTGAAGGAAAAGGAAAGAATGAAATAAAATATAGAAAAAATTAAAGGAAAAGGAAAGAATGAAATAAAATATAGAAAAAAATTAAAGGAAAAGGAAAGAATGAAATAAAATATAGAAAAAATTAAAGGAAAAGGAAAGAATGAAATAAAATATAGAAAAAATTAAAGGGAAAGGAAAGAATGAAATAAAATATAGAAAAAATTAAAGAGAAAGGAAAGGCAGAAATAAAATATAGAAAAAATTAAAGAGAAAGGAAAGAATGAAATAAAATATAGAAAAAATTAAAGGAAAAGGAAAGAATGAAATAAAATATAGAAAAAATTAAAGGGAAAGGAAAGAATGAAATAAAATATAGAAAAAATTGAAGAGAAAGGAAAGAATGAAATAAAATATAGAAAAAATTAAAGGAAAAGGAAAGAATGAAATAAAATATAGAAAAAATTAAGAGGAAAGGAAAGAATTAAATAAAATATAGAAAAAATTAAAGGGATAGGAAAGAATGAAACAAAATATAGAAAAAATTAAAGGGAAAGGAAAGAATGAAATAAAATATATAAAAAATTAAAGAGAAAGGAAAGAATGAAATAAAATATAGAAAAAATTAAAGGAAAAGGAAAGAATGAAATAAAATATAGAAAAAATTAAAGGGAAAGGAAAGAATTAAATAAAATATAGAAAAAATTGAAGAGAAAGGAAAGAATGAAATAAAATATAGAAAAAATTAAAGGAAAAGGAAAGAATGAAAGAAAATATAGAAAAAATTAAAGTGACAGGAAAGAATGAAATAAAATATAGAAAAAATTAAAGGGAAAGGAAAGAATGAAATAAAATATAGAAAAAATTGAAGAGAAAGGAAAGAATGAAATAAAATATAGAAAAAATTAAAGGAAAAGGAAAGAATGAAATAAAATATGGAAAAAATTAAAGGAAAAGGAAAGAATGAAATAAAATATAGAAAAAATTAAAGGGAAAGGAAAGAATAAAATAAAATATAGAAAAAATTAAAGGGAAAGGAAAGAATGAAATAAAATATAGAAAAAATTGAAGGAAAAGGAAAGAATGAAATAAAATATAGAAAAAATTAAAGGGAAAGGAAAGAATGAAATAAAATATAGAAAAAATTAAAGGGAAAGGAAAGAATGAAATAAAATATAGAAAAAATTAAAGGGAAAGGAAATAATGAAATAAAATATAGAAAAAATTAAAGGGATAGGAAAGAATGAAATAAAATATAGAAAAAATTAAAGGAAAAGGAAAGAATGAAATAAAATATAGAAAAAATTGAAGGAAAAGGAAAGAATGAAATAAAATATAGAAAAAATTGAAGAGAAAGGAAAGAATGAAATAAAATATAGAAAAAATTAAAGGAAAAGAATAAAATGAAAGAAAATATAGAAAAAATTAAAGGGACAGGAAAGAATGAAATAAAATATAGAAAAAATTAAAGGGAAAGGAAAGACTGAAATAAAATATAGAAAAAATTAAAGAGAAAGGAAAGAATGAAATAAAATATAGAAAAAATTAAAGGAAAAGGAAAGAATGAAATAAAATATAGAAAAAATTAAAGGAAAAGGAAAGAATGAAATAAAATATAGAAAAAATTAAAGGGAAAGGAAAGAATGAAATAAAATATAGAAAAAATTAAAGAGAAAGGAAAGGCAGAAATAAAATATAGAAAAAATTAAAGAGAAAGGAAAGAATGAAATAAAATATAGAAAAAATTAAAGGAAAAGGAAAGAATGAAATAAAATATAGAAAAAATTAAAGGGAAAGGAAAGAATGAAATAAAATATAGAAAAAATTAAAGGGAAAGGAAAGAATGAAATAAAATATAGAAAAAATTAAAGGAAAAGGAAAGAATGAAATAAAATATAGAAAAAATTAAAGGGAAAGGAAAGAATGAAATAAAATATAGAAAAAATTAAAGGGAAAGGAAAGAATGAAATAAAATATAGAAAAAATTAAGGGGAAAGGAAAGAATGAAATAAAATATAGAAAAAATTAAGGGGAAAGGAAAGAATGAAATAAAATATAGAAAAAATTAAAGGGAAAGGAAAGAATGAAATAAAATATAGAAAAAAATAAAGGAAAAGGAAAGAATAAAAAAAAATATAGAAAAAATTGAAGGGAAAGGAAAGAATGAAATAAAATATAGAAACAATTAAAGGGAAAGGAAAGAATGAAATAAAATATAGAAAAAATTAAAGGAAAAGGAAAGAATGAAATAAAATATAGAACAAATTGAAGAGAAAGGAAAGAATGAAATCAAATATAGAAAAAATTGAAGAGAAAGGAAAGAATGAAATAAAATATAGAAAAAATTAAAGGAAAAGGAAAGAATGAAATAAAATATAGAAAAAATTGAAGGAAAAGGAAAGAATGAAATAAAATATAGAAAAAATTAAAGGGAAAGGAAAGAATGAAATAAAATATAGAAAAAATTGAAGGAAAAGGAAAGAATGAAATAAAATATAGAAAAAATTAAAGGAAAAGGAAAGAATGAAATAAAATATAGAAAAAATTAAAGGGAAAGGAAAGAATGAAATAAAATATAGAAAAAATTAAAGGAAAAGGAAAGAATGAAATAAAATATAGAAAAAATTGAAGGGAAAGGAAAGAATGAAATAAAATATAGAAAAAATTAAAGGGATAGGAAAGAATGAAACAAAATATAGAAAAAATTAAAGGGAAAGGAAAGAATGAAATAAAATATAGAAAAAATTAAAGAGAAAGGAAAGAATGAAATAAAATATAGAAAAAATTAAAGGAAAAGGAAAGAATGAAATAAAATATAGAAAAAATTAAAGGGAAAGGAAAGAATTAAATAAAATGTAGACAAAATTGAAGAGAAAGGAAAGAATGAAATAAAATATAGAAAAAATTAAAGGAAAAGGAAAGAATGAAAGAAAATATAGAAAAAATTGAAGTGACAGGAAAGAATGAAATAAAATATAGAAAAAATAAAAGGGAAAGGAAAGAATGAAATAAAATATAGAAAAAATTGAAGAGAAAGGAAAGAATGAAATAAAATATAGAAAAAATTAAAGGAAAAGGAAAGAATGAAATAAAATATGGAAAAAATTAAAGGAAAAGGAAAGAATGAAATAAAATATAGAAAAAATTAAAGGGAAAGGAAAGAATAAAATAAAATATAGAAAAAATTAAAGGGAAAGGAAAGAATGAAATAAAATATAGAAAAAATTGAAGGAAAAGGAAAGAATGAAATAAAATAAAGAAAAAATTAAAGGGAAAGTAAAGAATGAAATAAAATATAGAAAAAATTAAAGGGAAAGGAAAGAATGAAATAAAATATAGAAAAAATTAAAGGAAAAGGAAAGAATGAAATAAAATATAGAAAAAATTAAAGGGAAAGGAAAGAATGAAATAAAATATAGAAAAAATTAAAGGGAAAGGAAAGAATGAAATAAAATATAGAAAAAATTGAAGGAAAAGGAAAGAATGAAATAAAATATAGAAAAAATTAAAGGGAAAGGAAAGAATGAAATAAAATATAGAAAAAATTAAAGGAAAAGGAAAGAATCAAATAAAATATAGAAAAAATTAAAGGGAAAGGAAAGAATGAAATAAAATATAGAAAAAATTAAAGGGAAAGGAAAGAATGAAATAAAATATAGAAAAAATTAAAGGAAAAGGAAAGAATGAAATAAAATATAGAAAAAATTAAAGGAAAAGGAAATAATGAAATAAAATATAGAAAAAATTAAAGGAAAAGGAAAGAATGAAATAAAATATAGAAAAAATTAAAGAGAAAGGAAAGGCAGAAATAAAATATAGAAAAAATGAAAGAGAAAGGAAAGAATGAAATAAAATATAGAAAAAATTAAAGGAAAAGGAAAGAATGAAATAAAATATAGAAAAAATTAAAGGGAAAGGAAAGAATGAAATAAAATATAGAAAAAATTGAAGAGAAAGGAAAGAATGAAATAAAATATAGAAAAAATTAAAGGAAAAGGAAAGAATGAAAGAAAATATAGAAAAAATTAAAGGGACAGGAAAGAATGAAATAAAATATAGAAAAAATTAAGGGGAAAGGAAAGAATGAAATAAAATATAGAAAAAATTAAAGGAAAGAATGAAATAAAATATAGAAAAAATTAAAGGAAAAGGAAAGAATGAAAGAAAATATAGAAAAAATTAAAGGGACAGGAAAGAATGAAATAAAATATAGAAAAAATTAAAGGGAAAGGAAAGACTGAAATAAAATATAGAAAAAATTAAAGAGAAAGGAAAGAATGAAATAAAATATAGAAAAAATTAAAGGAAAAGGAAAGAATGAAATAAAATATAGAAAAAATTAAAGGGAAAGGAAAGAATGAAATAAAATATAGAAAAAATTAAAGGGAAAGGAAAGAATGAAATAAAATATAGAAAAAATTAAAGGGAAAGGAAAGAATGAAATAAAATATAGAAAAAATTAAAGGAAAAGGAAAGAATAAAAAAAAATATAGAAAAAATTGAAGGGAAAGGAAAGAATGAAATAAAATATAGAAACAATTAAAGGGAAAGGAAAGAATGAAATAAAATATAGAAAAAATTAAAGGAAAAGGAAAGAATGAAATAAAATATAGAACAAATTGAAGAGAAAGGAAAGAATGAAATCAAATATAGAAAAAATTGAAGAGAAAGGAAAGAATGAAATAAAATATAGAAAAAATTAAAGGAAAAGGAAAGAATGAAATAAAATATAGAAAAAATTGAAGGAAAAGGAAAGAATGAAATAAAATATAGAAAAAATTAAAGGGAAAGGAAAGAATGAAATAAAATATAGAAAAAATTGAAGGAAAAGGAAAGAATGAAATAAAATATAGAAAAAATTAAAGGAAAAGGAAAGAATGAAATAAAATATAGAAAAAATTAAAGGGAAAGGAAAGAATGAAATAAAATATAGAAAAAATTAAAGGAAAAGGAAAGAATGAAATAAAATATAGAAAAAATTGAAGGGAAAGGAAAGAATGAAATAAAATATAGAAAAAATTAAAGGGATAGGAAAGAATGAAACAAAATATAGAAAAAATTAAAGGGAAAGGAAAGAATGAAATAAAATATAGAAAAAATTAAAGAGAAAGGAAAGAATGAAATAAAATATAGAAAAAATTAAAGGAAAAGGAAAGAATGAAATAAAATATAGAAAAAATTAAAGGGAAAGGAAAGAATTAAATAAAATGTAGACAAAATTGAAGAGAAAGGAAAGAATGAAATAAAATATAGAAAAAATTAAAGGAAAAGGAAAGAATGAAAGAAAATATAGAAAAAATTAAAGTGACAGGAAAGAATGAAATAAAATATAGAAAAAATAAAATGGGAAAGGAAAGAATGAAATAAAATATAGAAAAAATTGAAGAGAAAGGAAAGAATGAAATAAAATATAGAAAAAATTAAAGGAAAAGGAAAGAATGAAATAAAATATGGAAAAAATTAAAGGAAAAGGAAAGAATGAAATAAAATATAGAAAAAATTAAAGGGAAAGGAAAGAATAAAATAAAATATAGAAAAAATTAAAGGGAAAGGAAAGAATGAAATAAAATATAGAAAAAATTGAAGGAAAAGGAAAGAATGAAATAAAATAAAGAAAAAATTAAAGGGAAAGGAAAGAATGAAATAAAATATAGAAAAAATTAAAGGGAAAGGAAAGAATGAAATAAAATATAGAAAAAATTAAAGGAAAAGGAAAGAATGAAATAAAATATAGAAAAAATTAAAGGGAAAGGAAAGAATGAAATAAAATATAGAAAAAATTAAAGGGAAAGGAAAGAATGAAATAAAATATAGAAAAAATTGAAGGAAAAGGAAAGAATGAAATAAAATATAGAAAAAATTAAAGGGAAAGGAAAGAATGAAATAAAATATAGAAAAAATTAAAGGAAAAGGAAAGAATCAAATAAAATATAGAAAAAATTAAAGGAAAAGGAAAGAATGAAATAAAATATAGAAAAAATTAAAGGAAAACGAAAAGAATGAAATAAAATATAGAAAAAATTAAAGGAAAAGGAAAGAATGAAATAAAATATAGAAAAAATTAAAGGAAAAGGAAATAATGAAATAAAATATAGAAAAAATTAAAGGAAAAGGAAAGAATGAAATAAAATATAGAAAAAATTAAAGAGAAAGGAAAGGCAGAAATAAAATAAAGAAAAAATGAAAGAGAAAGGAAAGAATGAAATAAAATATAGAAAAAATTAAAGGAAAAGGAAAGAATGAAATAAAATATAGAAAAAATTAAAGGGAAAGGAAAGAATGAAATAAAATATAGAAAAAATTGAAGAGAAAGGAAAGAATGAAATAAAATATAGAAAAAATTAAAGGAAAAGGAAAGAATGAAAGAAAATATAGAAAAAATTAAAGGGACAGGAAAGAATGAAATAAAATATAGAAAAAATTAAGGGGAAAGGAAAGAATGAAATAAAATATAGAAAAAATTAAAGGAAAGAATGAAATAAAATATAGAAAAAATTAAAGGAAAAGGAAAGAATGAAAGAAAATATAGAAAAAATTAAAGGGACAGGAAAGAATGAAATAAAATATAGAAAAAATTAAAGGGAAAGGAAAGACTGAAATAAAATATAGAAAAAATTAAAGAGAAAGGAAAGAATGAAATAAAATATAGAAAAAATTAAAGGAAAAGGAAAGAATGAAATAAAATATAGAAAAAATTAAAGGGAAAGGAAAGAATGAAATAAAATATAGAAAAAATTAAAGGGAAAGGAAAGAATGAAATAAAATATAGAAAAACTTTAAGGAAAAGGAAAGAATGAAATAAAATATAGAAAAACTTAAAGGGAAAGGAAAGAATGAAATAAAATATAGAAAAAATTAAAGGGAAAGGAAAGAATGAAATAAAATATAGAAAAAATTGAAGAGAAAGGAAAGAATGAAATAAAATATAGAAAAAATTAAAGGAAAAGGAAAGAATGAAATAAAATATAGAAAAAATTAAAGGAAAAGGAAAGAATGAAATAAAATATAGAAAAAATTAAAGGGAAAGGAAAGAATGAAATACAATATAGAAAAAATTAAAGGGAAAGGAAAGAATGAAATAAAATATAAAAAAAATTCAAGGAAAAGGAAAGAATGAAATAAAATATAGAAAAAATTAAAGGAAAAGGAAAGAATGAAATAAAATATAGAAAAAATTAAAGGGAAAGGAAAGAATGAAATAAAATATAGAAAAAATTAAAGGGAAAGGAAAGAATGAAATAAAATATAGAAAAAATTAAAGGAAAAGTAAAGAATGAAATAAAATATAGAAAAAATTGAAGGGAAAGGAAAGAATTAAATAAAATATAGAAAAAATTAAAGGGAAAGGAAAGAATGAAATAAAATATAGAAAAAATCAAAGGAAAAGGAACGAATGAAATAAAATATAGAAAAAATTAAAGAGAAAGGAAAGAATGAAATAAAATATAGAAAAAATTAAAGGAAAAGGAAAGAATGAAATAAAATATAGAAAAAATTAAAGGGAAAGGAAAGAATGAAATAAAATATAGAAAAAATTAAAGGGAAAGGAAAGAATGAAATAAAATATAGAAAAAATTGAAGAGAAAGGAAAGAATGAAATAAAATATAGAAAAAATTGAAGAGAAAGGAAAGAAGGAAATAAAATATAGAAAAAATTAAAGGGAAAGGAAAGAATGAAATAAAATATAGAAAAAATTAAAGGGAAAGGAAAGAATGAACTAAAATATAGAAAAAATTGAAGAGAAAGGAAAGAATGACATAAAATATAGAAAAAATTGAAGAGAAAGGAAAGAATGAAATAAAATATAGAAAAAATTAAAGGGAAAGGAAAGAATGAAATAAAATATAGAAAAAATTAAAGGGAAAGGAAAGAATGAAATAAAATATAGAAAAAATTAAAGGAAAAGGAAAGAATGAAATAAAATATAGAAAAAATTAAAGGCAAAGGAAAGAATGAAATAAAATATAGAAAAAATTAAAGGAAAAGGAAAGAATGAAATAAAATATAGAAAAAATTGAAGAGAAAGGAAAGAATGAAATAAAATATAGAAAAAATTAAAGGGAAAGGAAAGAATGAAATAAAATATAGAAAAAATTCAAGGGAAAGGAAAGAATGAAAGAAAATATAGAAAAAATTGAAGAGAAAGGAAAGAATGAAATAAAATATAGAAAAAATTAAAGGAAAAGGAAAGAATGAAAGAAAATATAGAAAAAATGAAAGAAAAAGGAAAGAATGAAATAAAATATAGACAAAATGGAAGGGAAAGGAAAGAATGAAATAAAATATAGAAAAAATTAAAGGGAAAGGAAAGAATGAAATAAAATATAGAAAAAATTGAAGGGAAAGGAAAGAATGAAATAAAATATAGAAAAAATGAAAGGGAAAGGAAAGAATGAAATAAAATATAGAAAAAATGAAAGGGAAAGGAAAGAATGAAATAAAATATAGACAAAATTGAAGGGAAAGGAAAGAATGAAATAAAATATAGAAAAAATTAAAGGGAAAGGAAAGAATGAAATAAAATATAGAAAAAATTAAAGGAAAAGGAAAGAATGAAATAAAATATAGAAAAAATTAAAGGGAAAGGAAAGAATGAAATAAAATATAGAAAAAATTAAAGGGAAAGGAAAGAATGAAATAAAATATAGAAAAACTTTAAGGAAAAGGAAAGAATGAAATAAAATATAGAAAAACTTAAAGGGAAAGGAAAGAATGAAATAAAATATAGAAAAAATTAAAGGAAAAGGAAAGAATGAAATAAAATATAGAAAAAAATGAAGAGAAAGGAAAGAATGAAATAAAATATAGAAAAAATTAAAGGAAAAGGAAAGAATGAAATAAAATATAGAAAAAATTAAAGGAAAAGGAAAGAATGAAATAAAATATAGAAAAAATTAAAGGGAAAGGAAAGAATGAAATACAATATAGAAAAAATTAAAGGGAAAGGAAAGAATGAAATAAAATATAAAAAAAATTCAAGGAAAAGGAAAGAATGAAATAAAATATAGAAAAAATTAAAGGAAAAGGAAAGAATGAAATAAAATATAGAAAAAATTAAAGGGAAAGGAAAGAATGAAATAAAATATAGAAAAAATTAAAGGGAAAGGAAAGAATGAAATAAAATATAGAAAAAATTAAAGGAAAAGGAAAGAATGAAATAAAATATAGAAAAAATTGAAGGGAAAGGAAAGAATGAAATAAAATATAGAAAAAATTAAAGGGAAAGGAAAGAATGAAATAAAATATAGAAAAAATCAAAGGAAAAGGAACGAATGAAATAAAATATAGAAAAAATTAAAGAGAAAGGAAAGAATGAAATAAAATATAGAAAAAATTAAAGGAAAAGGAAAGAATGAAATAAAATATAGAAAAAATTAAAGGGAAAGGAAAGAATGAAATAAAATATAGAAAAAATTAAAGGGAAAGGAAAGAATGAAATAAAATATAGAAAAAATTGAAGAGAAAGGAAAGAATGAAATAAAATATAGAAAAAATTGAAGAGAAAGGAAAGAAGGAAATAAAATATAGAAAAAATTAAAGGGAAAGGAAAGAATGAAATAAAATATAGAAAAAATTAAAGGGAAAGGAAAGAATGAACTAAAATATAGAAAAAATTGAAGAGAAAGGAAAGAATGACACAAAATATAGAAAAAATTGAAGAGAAAGGAAAGAATGAAATAAAATATAGAAAAAATTAAAGGGAAAGGAAAGAATGAAATAAAATATAGAAAAAATTAAAGGGAAAGGAAAGAATGAAATAAAATATAGAAAAAATTAAAGGAAAAGGAAAGAATGAAATAAAATATAGAAAAAATTAAAGGAAAAGGAAAGAATGAAATAAAATATAGAAAAAATTAAAGGAAAAGGAAAGAATGAAATAAAATATAGAAAAAATTGAAGAGAAAGGAAAGAATGAAATAAAATATAGAAAAAATTAAAGGGAAAGGAAAGAATGAAATAAAATATAGAAAAAATTAAAGGGAAAGGAAAGAATGAAATAAAATATAGAAAAAATTAAAGGAAAAGGAAAGAATGAAATAAAATATAGAAAAAATTAAAGGAAAAGGAAAGAATGAAATAAAATATAGAAAAAATTGAAGGGAAAGGAAAGAATGAAATAAAATATAGAAAAAATTAAAGGAAAAGGAAAGAATGAAATAAAATATAGAAAAAATTAAAGGAAAAGGAAAGAATGAAATAAAATATAGAAAAAATTGAAGTGAAAAGGAAAGAATGAAATAAAATATAGAAAAAATTAAAGGGAAAGTAAAGAATGAAATAAAATATAGAAAAAATTAAAGGAAAAGGAAAGAATAAAATAAAATATAGAAAAAATTGAAGGGAAAGGAAAGAATGAAATAAAATATAGAAAAAATTAAAGGGAAAGGAAAGAATGAAATAAAATATAGAAAAAATTAAAGGGAAAGGAAAGAATGAAATAAAATATAGAAAAAATTAAAGGAAAAGGAAAGAATGAAATAAAATATAGAAAAAATTGAAGGGAAAGGAAAGAATGAAATAAAATATAGAAAAAATTAAAGGAAAAAAAAAGAATGAAATAAAATATAGAAAAAATTAAAGGAAAAGGAAAGAATGAAATAAAATATAGAAAAAATTGAAGGGAAAGGAAAGAATGAAATAAAATATAGAAAAAATTAAAGGGAAAGGAAAGAATGAAATAAAATATAGAAAAAATTAAAGAGAAAGGAAAGAATGAAATAAAATATAGAAAAAATTAAAGGGAAAGGAAAGAATGAAATAAAATATAGAAAAAATTAAAGGGAAAGGAAAGAATGAAATAAAATATAGAAAAAATTAAAGGGAAAGGAAAGAATGAAATAAAATATAGAAAAAATTGAAGGGAAAGGAAAGAATGAAATAAAATATAGAAAAAATTAAAGGGAAAGGAAAGAATGAAATAAAATATAGAAAAAATTAAAGGGAAAGGAAAGAATGAAATAAAATATAGAAAAAATTCAAGGGAAAGGAAAGAATGAAATAAAATATAGAAAAAATTGAAGAGAAAGGAAAGAATGAAATAAAATATAGAAAAAATTAAAGGAAAAGGAAAGAATGAAATAAAATATAGAAAAAATGAAAGAAAAAGGAAAGAATGAAATAAAATATAGACAAAATTGAAGGGAAAGGAAAGAATGAAATAAAATATAGAAAAAATTAAAGGGAAAGGAAAGAATGAAATAAAATATAGAAAAAATTGAAGGGAAAGGAAAGAATGAAATAAAATATAGAAAAAATGAAAGGGAAAGGAAAGAATGAAATAAAATATAGAAAAAATGAAAGGGAAAGGAAAGAATGAAATAAAATATAGACAAAATTGAAGGGAAAGGAAAGAATGAAATAAAATATAGAAAAAATTAAAGGGAAAGGAAAGAATGAAATAAAATATAGAAAAAATTAAAGGAAAAGGAAAGAATGAAATAAAATATAGAAAAAATTAAAGGGAAAGGAAAGAATGAAATAAAATATAGAAAAAATTAAAGGGAAAGGAAAGAATGAAATAAAATATAGAAAAACTTTAAGGAAAAGGAAAGAATGAAATAAAATATAGAAAAACTTAAAGGGAAAGGAAAAAATGATATAAAATATAGAAAAAATTCAAGGGAAAGGAAAGAATGAAATAAAATATAGAAAAAATTGAAGAGAAAGGAAAGAATGAAATAAAATATAGAAAAAATTAAAGGAAAAGGAAAGAATGAAATAAAATATAGAAAAAATGAAAGAAAAAGGAAAGAATGAAATAAAATATAGACAAAATTGAAGGGAAAGGAAAGAATGAAATAAAATATAGAAAAAATTAAAGGGAAAGGAAAGAATGAAATAAAATATAGAAAAAATTGAAGGGAAAGGAAAGAATGAAATAAAATATAGAAAAAATTAAAGGGAAAGGAAAGAATGAAATAAAATATAGAAAAAATGAAAGGAAAAGGAAAGAATGAAATAAAATATAGAAAAAATTAAAGGGAAAGGAAAGAATGAAATAAAATATAGAAAAAATTAAAGGAAAAGGAAAGAATGAAATAAAATATAGAAAAAATTAAAAGAAAAGGAAAGAATGAAATAAAATATAGAAAAAATTAAAGGGAAAGGAAAGAATGAAATAAAATATAGAAAAAATTAAAGGGAAAGGAAAGAATGAAATAAAATATAGAAAAAATTGAAGGAAAAGGAAAGAATGAAATAAAATATAGAAAAAATTAAAGGAAAAGGAAAGAATGAAATAAAATATAGAAAAAATTGAAGGGAAAGGAAAGAATGAAATAAAATATAGAAAAAATTAAAGGAAAAGGAAAGAATGAAATAAAATATAGAAAAAATTAAAGGAAAAGGAAAGAATGAAATAAAATATAGAAAAAATTGAATGGAAAGGAAAGAATGAAATAAAATATAGAAAAAATTAAAGGGAAAGGAAAGAATGAAATAAAATATAGAAAAAATTGAAGGGAAAGGAAAGAATGAAATAAAATATAGAAAAAATGAAAGGGAAAGGAAAGAATGAAATAAAATATAGAAAAAATGAAAGGGAAAGGAAAGAATGAAATAAAATATAGACAAAATTGAAGGGAAAGGAAAGAATGAAATAAAATATAGAAAAAATTAAAGGGAAAGGAAAGAATGAAATAAAATATAGAAAAAATTAAAGGAAAAGGAAAGAATGAAATAAAATATAGAAAAAATTAAAGGGAAAGGAAAGAATGAAATAAAATATAGAAAAAATTAAAGGGAAAGGAAAGAATGAAATAAAATATAGAAAAACTTTAAGGAAAAGGAAAGAATGAAATAAAATATAGAAAAACTTAAAGGGAAAGGAAAGAATGAAATAAAATATAGAAAAAATTCAAGGGAAAGGAAAGAATGAAATAAAATATAGAAAAAATTGAAGAGAAAGGAAAGAATGAAATAAAATATAGAAAAAATTAAAGGAAAAGGAAAGAATGAAATAAAATATAGAAAAAATGAAAGAAAAAGGAAAGAATGAAATAAAATATAGACAAAATTGAAGGGAAAGGAAAGAATGAAATAAAATATAGAAAAAATTAAAGGGAAAGGAAAGAATGAAATAAAATATAGAAAAAATTGAAGGGAAAGGAAAGAATGAAATAAAATATAGAAAAAATTAAAGGGAAAGGAAAGAATGAAATAAAATATAGAAAAAATGAAATGAAAAGGAAAGAATGAAATAAAATATCGACAAAATTGAAGGGAAAGGAAAGAATGAAATAAAATATAGAAAAAATTTAAGGGAAAGGAAAGAATGAAATAAAATATAGAAAAAATTAAAGGACAAGGAAAGAATGAAATAAAATATAGAAAAAATTAAAGGAAAAGGAAAGAATGAAATAAAATATAGAAAAAATTAAAGGGAAAGGAAAGAATGAAATAAAATATAGAAAAAATTAAAGGGAAAGGAAAGAATGAAATAAAATATAGAAAAAATTAAAGGAAAAGGAAAGAATGAAATAAAATATAGAAAAAATTAAAAGAAAAGGAAAGAATGAAATAAAATATAGAAAAAATTAAAGGGAAAGGAAAGAATGAAATAAAATATAGAAAAAATTGAAGAGAAAGGAAAGAATGAAATAAAATATAGAAAAAATTAAAGGAAAAGGAAAGAATGAAATAAAATATAGAAAAAATGAAAGAAAAAGGAAAGAATGAAATAAAATATAGACAAAATTGAAGGGAAAGGAAAGAATGAAATAAAATATAGAAAAAATTAAAGGGAAAGGAAAGAATGAAATAAAATATAGAAAAAATTGAAGGGAAAGGAAAGAATGAAATAAAATATAGAAAAAATGAAAGGGAAAGGAAAGAATGAAATTAAAATATAGAAAAAATGAAAGGGAAAGGAAAGAATGAAATAAAATATAGACAAAATTGAAGGGAAAGGAAAGAATGAAATAAAATATAGAAAAAATTAAAGGGAAAGGAAAGAATGAAATAAAATATAGAAAAAATTAAAGGAAAAGGAAAGAATGAAATAAAATATAGAAAAAATTAAAGGGAAAGGAAAGAATGAAATAAAATATAGAAAAAATTAAAGGGAAAGGAAAGAATGAAATAAAATATAGAAAAACTTTAAGGAAAAGGAAAGAATGAAATAAAATATAGAAAAACTTAAAGGGAAAGGAAAGAATGAAATAAAATATAGAAAAAATTAAAGGGAAAGGAAAGAATGAAATAAAATATAGAAAAAATTGAAGAGAAAGGAAAGAATGAAATAAAATATAGAAAAAATTAAAGGAAAAGGAAAGAATGAATAAAATATAGAAAAAATTAAAGGAAAAGGAAAGAATGAAATAAAATATAGAAAAAATGAAAGAAAAAGGAAAGAATGAAATAAAATATAGACAAAATTGAAGGGAAAGGAAAGAATGAAATAAAATATAGAAAAAATTAAAGGGAAAGGAAAGAATGAAATAAAATATAGAAAAAATTAAAGGAAAAGGAAAGAATGAAATAAAATATAGAAAAAATTAAAGGGAAAGGAAAGAATGAAATAAAATATAGAAAAAATTAAAGGGAAAGGAAAGAATGAAATAAAATATAGAAAAACTTTAAGGAAAAGGAAAGAATGAAATAAAATATAGAAAAACTTAAAGGGAAAGGAAAGAATGATATAAAATATAGAAAAAATTCAAGGGAAAGGAAAGAATGAAATAAAATATAGAAAAAATTGAAGAGAAAGGAAAGAATGAAATAAAATATAGAAAAAATTAAAGGAAAAGGAAAGAATGAAATAAAATATAGAAAAAATGAAAGAAAAAGGAAAGAATGAAATAAAATATAGACAAAATTGAAGGGAAAGGAAAGAATGAAATAAAATATAGAAAAAATTAAAGGGAAAGGAAAGAATGAAATAAAATATAGAAAAAATTGAAGGGAAAGGAAAGAATGAAATAAAATATAGAAAAAATTAAAGGGAAAGGAAAGAATGAAATAAAATATAGAAAAAATGAAAGGAAAAGGAAAGAATGAAATAAAATATAGACAAAATTGAAGGGAAAGGAAAGAATGAAATAAAATATAGAAAAAATTTAAGGGAAAGGAAAGAATGAAATAAAATATAGAAAAAATTAAAGGGAAAGGAAAGAATGAAATAAAATATAGAAAAAATTAAAGGAAAAGGAAAGAATGAAATAAAATATAGAAAAAATTAAAGGGAAAGGAAAGAATGAAATAAAATATAGAAAAAATTAAAGGGAAAGGAAAGAATGAAATAAAATATAGAAAAAATTAAAGGGAAAGGAAAGAATGAAATAAAATATAGAAAAAATTAAAAGAAAAGGAAAGAATGAAATAAAATATAGAAAAAATTAAAGGGAAAGGAAAGAATGAAATAAAATATAGAAAAAATTAAAGGGAAAGGAAAGAATGAAATAAAATATAGAAAAAATTGAAGGAAAAGGAAAGAATGAATAAAATATAGAAAAAATTAAAGGAAAAGGAAAGAATGAAATAAAATATAGAAAAAATTGAAGGGAAAGGAAAGAATGAAATAAAATATAGAAAAAATTAAAGGAAAAGGAAAGAATGAAATAAAATATAGAAAAAATTAAAGGAAAAGGAAAGAATGAATTAAAATATAGAAAAAATTGAAGGGAAAGGAAAGAATGAAATAAAATATAGAAAAAATTAAAGGGAAAGGAAAGAATGAAATAAAATATAGAAAAAATTGAAGGGAAAGGAAAGAATGAAATAAAATATAGAAAAAATGAAAGGGAAAGGAAAGAATGAAATAAAATATAGAAAAAATGAAAGGGAAAGGAAAGAATGAAATAAAATATAGACAAAATTGAAGGGAAAGGAAAGAATGAAATAAAATATAGAAAAAATTAAAGGGAAAGGAAAGAATGAAATAAAATATAGAAAAAATTAAAGGAAAAGGAAAGAATGAAATAAAATATAGAAAAAATTAAAGGGAAAGGAAAGAATGAAATAAAATATAGAAAAAATTAAAGGGAAAGGAAAGAATGAAATAAAATATAGAAAAACTTTAAGGAAAAGGAAAGAATGAAATAAAATATAGAAAAACTTAAAGGGAAAGGAAAGAATGAAATAAAATATAGAAAAAATTCAAGGGAAAGGAAAGAATGAAATAAAATATAGAAAAAATTGAAGAGAAAGGAAAGAATGAAATAAAATATAGAAAAAATTAAAGGAAAAGGAAAGAATGAAATAAAATATAGAAAAAATGAAAGAAAAAGGAAAGAATGAAATAAAATATAGACAAAATTGAAGGGAAAGGAAAGAATGAAATAAAATATAGAAAAAATTAAAGGGAAAGGAAAGAATGAAATAAAATATAGAAAAAATTGAAGGGAAAGGAAAGAATGAAATAAAATATAGAAAAAATTAAAGGGAAAGGAAAGAATGAAATAAAATATAGAAAAAATGAAAGGAAAAGGAAAGAATGAAATAAAATATAGACAAAATTGAAGGGAAAGGAAAGAATGAAATAAAATATAGAAAAAATTTAAGGGAAAGGAAAGAATGAAATAAAATATAGAAAAAATTAAAGGGAAAGGAAAGAATGAAATAAAATATAGAAAAAATTAAAGGAAAAGGAAAGAATGAAATAAAATATAGAAAAAATTAAAGGGAAAGGAAAGAATGAAATAAAATATAGAAAAAATTAAAGGGAAAGGAAAGAATGAAATAAAATATAGAAAAAATTAAAGGAAAAGGAAAGAATGAAATAAAATATAGAAAAAATTAAAAGAAAAGGAAAGAATGAAATAAAATATAGAAAAAATTAAAGGGAAAGGAAAGAATGAAATAAAATATAGAAAAAATTAAAGGGAAAGGAAAGAATGAAATAAAATATAGAAAAAATTGAAGGAAAAGGAAAGAATTAAATAAAATATAGAAAAAATTAAAGGAAAAGGAAAGAATGAAATAAAATATAGAAAAAATTGAAGGGAAAGGAAAGAATGAAATAAAATATAGAAAAAATTAAAGGGAAAGGAAAGAATGAAATAAAATATAGAAAAAATTAAAGGAAAAGGAAAGAATGAAATAAAATATAGAAAAAATTGAAGGGAAAGGAAAGAATGAAATAAAATATAGAAAAAATTGAAGGAAAAGGAAAGAATGAAATAAAATATAGAAAAAATTAAAGGGAAAGGAAAGAATGAAATAAAATATAGAAAAAATTAAAGGAAAAGGAAAGAATGAAATAAAATATAGAAAAAATTAAAGGGAAAGGAAAGAATGAAATAAAATATAGAAAAAATTAAAGGGAAAGGAAAGAATGAAATAAAATATAGAAAAAATTGAAGGGAAAGGAAAGAATGAAATAAAATATAGAAAAAATTAAAGGGAAAGGAAAGAATGAAATAAAATATAGAAAAAATTAAAGGAAAAGGAAAGAATGAAATAAAATATAGAAAAAATTTAAGGGAAAGGAAAGAATGAAATAAAATATAGAAAAAATTCAAGGGAAAGGAAAGAATGAAATAAAATATAGAAAAAATTGAAGAGAAAGGAAAGAATGAAATAAAATATAGAAAAAATTAAAGGGAAAGGAAAGAATGAAATAAAATATAGAAAAAATTAAAGGAAAAGGAAAGAATGAAATAAAATATAGAAAAAATTGAAGGGAAAGGAAAGAATGAAATAAAATATAGAAAAAATTAAAGGAAAAGGAAAGAATGAAATAAAATATAGAAAAAATTAAAGGAAAAGGAAAGAATGAAATAAAATATAGAAAAAATTGAAGGGAAAGGAAAGAATGAAATAAAACATAGAAAAAATTAAAGGGAAAGGAAAGAATGAAATAAAATATAGAAAAAATTAAAAGGAAAGGAAAGAATGAAATAAAATATAGAAAAAATTAAAGGGAAAGGAAAGAATGAAATAAAATATAGAAAAAATTAAAGGGAAAGGAAAGAATGAAATAAAATATAGAAAAAATTGAAGGGAAAGGAAAGAATGAAATAAAATATAGAAAAAATTAAAGGGAAAGGAAAGAATGAAATAAAATATAGAAAAAATTAAAGGAAAAGGAAAGAATGAAATAAAATATAGAAAAAATTAAAGGGAAAGGAAAGAATGAAATAAAATATAGAAAAAATTCAAGGGAAAGGAAAGAATGAAATAAAATATAGAAAAAATTGAAGAGAAAGGAAAGAATGAAATAAAATATAGAAAAAATTAAAGGAAAAGGAAAGAATGAAATAAAATATAGAAAAAATGAAAGAAAAAGGAAAGAATGAAATAAAATATAGACAAAATTGAAGGGAAAGGAAAGAATGAAATAAAATATAGAAAAAATTAAAGGGAAAGGAAAGAATGAAATAAAATATAGAAAAAATTGAAGGGAAAGGAAAGAATGAAATAAAATATAGAAAAAATTAAAGGGAAAGGAAAGAATGAAATAAAATATAGAAAAAATTAAAAGGAAAGGAAAGAATGAAATAAAATATAGAAAAAATTAAAGGGAAAGGAAAGAATGAAATAAAATATAGAAAAAATTAAAGGGAAAGGAAAGAATGAAATAAAATATAGAAAAAATTGAAGGGAAAGGAAAGAATGAAATAAAATATAGAAAAAATTAAAGGGAAAGGAAAGAATGAAATAAAATATAGAAAAAATTAAAGGGAAAGGAAAGAATGAAATAAAATATAGAAAAAATTCAAGGGAAAGGAAAGAATGAAATAAAATATAGAAAAAATTGAAGAGAAAGGAAAGAATGAAATAAAATATAGAAAAAATTAAAGGAAAAGGAAAGAATGAAATAAAATATAGAAAAAATGAAAGAAAAAGGAAAGAATGAAATAAAATATAGACAAAATTGAAGGGAAAGGAAAGAATGAAATAAAATATAGAAAAAATTAAAGGGAAAGGAAAGAATGAAATAAAATATAGAAAAAATTGAAGGGAAAGGAAAGAATGAAATAAAATATAGAAAAAATGAAAGGGAAAGGAAAGAATGAAATAAAATATAGAAAAAATGAAAGGGAAAGGAAAGAATGAAATAAAATATAGACAAAATTGAAGGGAAAGGAAAGAATGAAATAAAATATAGAAAAAATTAAAGGGAAAGGAAAGAATGAAATAAAATATAGAAAAAATTAAAGGAAAAGGAAAGAATGAAATAAAATATAGAAAAAATTAAAGGGAAAGGAAAGAATGAAATAAAATATAGAAAAAATTAAAGGGAAAGGAAAGAATGAAATAAAATATAGAAAAACTTTAAGGAAAAGGAAAGAATGAAATAAAATATAGAAAAACTTAAAGGGAAAGGAAAGAATGAAATAAAATATAGAAAAAATTAAAGGGAAAGGAAAGAATGAAATAAAATATAGAAAAAATTGAAGAGAAAGGAAAGAATGAAATAAAATATAGAAAAAATTAAAGGAAAAGGAAAGAATGAAATAAAATATAGAAAAAATGAAAGAAAAAGGAAAGAATGAAATAAAATATAGACAAAATTGAAGGGAAAGGAAAGAATGAAATAAAATATAGAAAAAATTAAAGGGAAAGGAAAGAATGAAATAAAATATAGAAAAAATTGAAGGGAAAGGAAAGAATGAAATAAAATATAGAAAAAATTAAAGGGAAAGGAAAGAATTAAATAAAATATAGAAAAAATGAAAGGAAAAGGAAAGAATGAAATAAAATATAGACAAAATTGAAGGGAAAGGAAAGAATGAAATAAAATATAGAAAAAATTTAAGGGAAAGGAAAGAATGAAATAAAATATAGAAAAAATTAAAGGGAAAGGAAAGAATGAAATAAAATATAGAAAAAATTAAAGGAAAAGGAAAGAATGAAATAAAATATAGAAAAAATTAAAGGGAAAGGAAAGAATGAAATAAAATATAGAAAAAATTAAAGGGAAAGGAAAGAATGAAATAAAATATAGAAAAAATTAAAGGAAAAGGAAAGAATGAAATAAAATATAGAAAAAATTAAAAGAAAAGGAAAGAATGAAATAAAATATAGAAAAAAATTAAAGGGAAAGGAAAGAATGAAATAAAATATAGAAAAAATTAAAGGGAAAGGAAAGAATGAAATAAAATATAGAAAAAATTGAAGGAAAAGGAAAGAATGAAATAAAATATAGAAAAAATTAAAGGAAAAGGAAAGAATGAAATAAAATATAGAAAAAATTGAAGGGAAAGGAAAGAATGAAATAAAATATAGAAAAAATTAAAGGAAAAGGAAAGAATGAAATAAAATATAGAAAAAATTAAAGGAAAAGGAAAGAATGAAATAAAATATAGAAAAAATTGAAGGGAAAGGAAAGAATGAAATAAAATATAGAAAAAATTAAAGGGAAAGGAAAGAATGAAATAAAATATAGAAAAAATTAAAGGAAAAGGAAAGAATGAAATAAAATATAGAAAAAATTGAAGGAAAAGGAAAGAATGAAATAAAATATAGAAAAAATTAAAGGGAAAGGAAAGAATGAAATAAAATATAGAAAAAATTAAAGGAAAAGGAAAGAATGAAATAAAATATAGAAAAAATTAAAGGGAAAGGAAAGAATGAAATAAAATATAGAAAAAATTAAAGGGAAAGGAAAGAATGAAATAAAATATAGAAAAAATTGAAGGGAAAGGAAAGAATGAAATAAAATATAGAAAAAATTAAAGGGAAAGGAAAGAATGAAATAAAATATAGAAAAAATTAAAGGAAAAGGAAAGAATGAAATAAAATATAGAAAAAATTTAAGGGAAAGGAAAGAATGAAATAAAATATAGAAAAAATTCAAGGGAAAGGAAAGAATGAAATAAAATATAGAAAAGATTGAAGAGAAAGGAAAGAATGAAATAAAATATAGAAAAAATTAAAGGAAAAGGAAAGAATGAAATAAAATATAGAAAAAATGAAAGAAAAAGGAAAGAATGAAATAAAATATAGACAAAATTGAAGGGAAAGGAAAGAATGAAATAAAATATAGAAAAAATTAAAGGGAAAGGAAAGAATGAAATAAAATATAGAAAAAATTGAAGGGAAAGGAAAGAATGAAATAAAATATAGAAAAAATTAAAGGGAAAGGAAAGAATGAAATAAAATATAGGAAAAATGAAAGGAAAAGGAAAGAATGAAATAAAATATAGACAAAATTGAAGGGAAAGGAAAGAATGAAATAAAATATAGAAAAAATTTAAGGGAAAGGAAAGAATGAAATAAAATATAGAAAAAATTAAAGGGAAAGGAAAGAATGAAATAAAATATAGAAAAAATTAAAGGGAAAGGAAAGAATGAAATAAAATATAGAAAAAATTAAAGGAAAAGGAAAGAATGAAATAAAATATAGAAAAAATTAAAGGGAAAGGAAAGAATGAAATAAAATATAGAAAAAATTAAAGGAAAAGGAAAGAATGAAATAAAATATTGAAAAAATTAAAGGAAAAGGAAAGAATGAAATAAAATATAGAAAAAATTAAAGGAAAAGGAAAGAATGAAATAAAATATAGAAAAAATTGAAGAGAAAGGAAAGAATGAAATAAAATATAGAAAAAATTAAAGGGAAAGGAAAGAATGAAATAAAATATAGAAAAAATTAAAGGGAAAGGAAAGAATGAAATAAAATATAGAAAAAATTAAAGGAAAAGGAAAGAATGAAATAAAATATAGAAAAAATTAAAGGAAAAGGAAAGAATGAAATAAAATATAGAAAAAATTGAAGGGAAATGGAAAGAATGAAATAAAATATAGAAAAAATTAAAGGAAAAGGAAAGAATGAAATAAAATATAGAAAAAATTAAAGGGAAAGGAAAGAATGAAATAAAATATAGAAAAAATTAAAGGAAAAGGAAAGAATGAAATAAAATATAGAAAAAATTGAAGGAAAAGGAAAGAATGAAATAAAATATAGAAAAAATTAAAGGGAAAGGAAAGAATGAAATAAAATATAGAAAAAATTAAAGGAAAAGGAAAGAATGAAATAAAATATAGAAAAAATTAAAGGGAAAGGAAAGAATGAAATAAAATATAGAAAAAATTAAAGGGAAAGGAAAGAATGAAATAAAATATAGAAAAAATTGAAGGGAAAGGAAAGAATGAAATAAAATATAGAAAAAATTAAAGGGAAAGGAAAGAATGAAATAAAATATAGAAAAAATTAAAGGAAAAGGAAAGAATGAAATAAAATATAGAAAAAATTAAAGGGAAATGGAAAGAATGAAATAAAATATAGAAAAAATTGAAGGGAAAGGAAAGAATGAAATAAAATATAGAAAAAATGAAAGGGAAAGGAAAGAATGAAATAAAATATAGAAAAAATGAAAGGGAAAGGAAACAATGAAATAAAATATAGACAAAATTGAAGGGAAAGAAAGAATGAAATAAAATATAGAAAAAATTAAAGGGAAAGGAAAGAATTAAATAAAATATAGAAAAAATTAAAGGAAAAGGAAAGAATGAAATAAAATATAGAAAAAATTAAAGGGAAAGGAAAGAATGAAAAAAAATATAGAAAAAATAAAAGGGAAAGGAAAGAATGAAATAAAATATAGAAAAAATTAAAGGAAAAGGAGAGAATGAAATAAAATATAGAAAAAATTAAAGGGAAAGGAAAGAATGAAATAAAATATAGAAAAAACTAAAGGAAAAGGAAAGAATGAAATAAAATATAGAAAAAATTAAAGGGAAAGGAAAGAATGAAATAAAATATAGAAAAAATTAAAGGGAAAGCAAAGAATGAAATAAAATATAGAAAAAATTCAAGGAAACGGAAAGAATGAAATAAAATATAGAAACAATTAAAGGGAAAGGAAAGAATGAAATAAAATATAGAAAAAATTAAAGGGAAAGGAAAGAATGAAATAAAATATAGAAAAAATTGAAGGGAAAGGAAAGAATGAAATAAAATATAGAAAAAATTAAAGGGAAAGGAAAGAATGAAATAAAATATAGAAAAAATGAAAGGAAAAGGAAAGAATGAAATAAAATATAGACAAAATTGAAGGGAAAGGAAAGAATGAAATAAAATATAGAAAAAATTTAAGGGAAAGGAAAGAATGAAATAAAATATAGAAAAAATTAAAGGGAAAGGAAAGAATGAAATAAAATATAGAAAAAATTAAAGGAAAAGGAAAGAATGAAATAAAATATAGAAAAAATTAAAGGGAAAGGAAAGAATGAAATAAAATATAGAAAAAATTAAAGGGAAAGGAAAGAATGAAATAAAATATAGAAAAAATTAAAGGAAAAGGAAAGAATGAAATAAAATATAGAAAAAATTAAAGGAAAAGGAAAGAATGAAATAAAATATAGAAAAAATTAAAGGAAAAGGAAAGAATGAAATAAAATATAGAAAAAATTAAAGGGAAAGGAAAGAATGAAATAAAATATAGAAAAAATTAAAGGAAAAGGAAAGAATGAAATAAAATATAGAAAAAATTAAAGGAAAAGGAAAGAATGAAATAAAATATAGAAAAAATTGAAGGGAAAGGAAAGAATGAAATAAAATATAGAAAAAATTAAAGGAAAAGGAAAGAATGAAATAAAATATAGAAAAAATTAAGGAAAAGGAAAGAATGAAATAAAATATAGAAAAAATTGAAGGGAAAGGAAAGAATGAAATAAAATATAGAAAAAATTAAAGGGAAAGGAAAGAATGAAATAAAATATAGAAAAAATTAAAGGAAAAGGAAAGAATGAAATAAAATATAGAAAAAATTGAAGGAAAAGGAAAGAATGAAATAAAATATAGAAAAAATTAAAGGGAAAGGAAAGAATGAAATAAAATATAGAAAAAATTAAAGGAAAAGGAAAGAATGAAATAAAATATAGAAAAAATTAAAGGGAAAGGAAAGAATGAAATAAAATATAGAAAAAATTAAAGGGAAAGGAAAGAATGAAATAAAATATAGAAAAAATTGAAGGGAAAGGAAAGAATGAAATAAAATATAGAAAAAATTAAAGGGAAAGGAAAGAATGAAATAAAATATAGAAAAAATTAAAGGGAAAGGAAAGAATGAAATAAAATATAGAAAAAATTTAAGGGAAAGGAAAGAATGAAATAAAATATAGAAAAAATTTAAGGGAAAGGAAAGAATGAAATAAAATATAGAAAAAATTAAAGGAAAAGGAAAGAATGAAATAAAATATAGAAAAAATTAAAGGAAAAGGAAAGAATGAAATAAAATATAGAAAAAATTGAAGGGAAAGGAAAGAATGAAATAAAATATAGAAAAAATTAAAGGAAAAGGAAAGAATGAAATAAAATATAGAAAAAATTAAGGAAAAGGAAAGAATGAAATAAAATATAGAAAAAATTGAAGGGAAAGGAAAGAATGAAATAAAATATAGAAAAAATTAAAGGGAAAGGAAAGAATGAAATAAAATATAGAAAAAATTAAAGGAAAAGGAAAGAATGAAATAAAATATAGAAAAAATTGAAGGAAAAGGAAAGAATGAAATAAAATATAGAAAAAATTAAAGGGAAAGGAAAGAATGAAATAAAATATAGAAAAAATTAAAGGAAAAGGAAAAAATGAAATAAAATATAGAAAAAATTAAAGGGAAAGGAAAGAATGAAATAAAATATAGAAAAAATTAAAGGGAAAGGAAAGAATGAAATAAAATATAGAAAAAATTGAAGGGAAAGGAAAGAATGAAATAAAATATAGAAAAAATTAAAGGGAAAGGAAAGAATGAAATAAAATATAGAAAAAATTAAAGGAAAAGGAAAGAATGAAATAAAATATAGAAAAAATTGAAGAGAAAGGAAAGAATTAAATAAAATATAGAAAAAATTAAAGGAAAACCAAAGAATGAAATAAAATATAGAAAAAATGAAAGAAAAAGGAAAGAATGAAATAAAATATAGACAAAATTGAAGGGAAAGGAAAGAATGAAATAAAATATAGAAAAAATTAAAGGGAAAGGAAAGAATGAAATAAAATATAGAAAAAATTGAAGGGAAAGGAAAGAATGAAATAAAATATAGAAAAAATTAAAGGGAAAGGAAAGAATGAAATAAAATATAGAAAAAATGAAAGGAAAAGGAAAGAATGAAATAAAATATAGACAAAATTGAAGGGAAAGGAAAGAATGAAATAAAATATAGAAAAAATTTAAGGGAAAGGAAAGAATGAAATAAAATATAGAAAAAATGAAAGGGAAAGGAAAGAATGAAATAAAATATAGAAAAAATTAAAGGAAAAGGAAAGAATGAAATAAAATATAGAAAAAATTAATGGGAAAGGAAAGAATGAAATAAAATATAGAAAAAATTAAAGGGAAAGGAAAGAATGAAATAAAATATAGAAAAAATTAAAGGAAAAGGAAAGAATGAAATAAAATATAGAAAAAATAAAAGGAAAAGGAAAGAATGAAATAAAATATAGAAAAAATTAAAAAGAAAGGAAAGAATGAAATAAAATATAGAAAAAATTAAAGGAAAAGGAAAGAATGAAATAAAATATAGAAAAAATTAAAGGAAAAGGAAAGAATGAAATAAAATATAGAAAAAATTGAAGGGAAAGGAAAGAATGAAATAAAATATAGAAAAAATTAAAGGGAAAGGAAAGAATGAAATAAAATATAGAAAAAATTAAAGGGAAAGGAAAGAATGAAATAAAATATAGAAAAAATTGAAGGAAAAGGAAAGAATGAAATAAAATATAGAAAAAATTAAAGGGAAAGGAAAGAATGAAATAAAATATAGAAAAAATTAAAGGAAAAGGAAAGAATGAAATAAAATATAGAAAAAATTAAAGGGAAAGGAAAGAATGAAATAAAATATAGAAAAAATTAAAGGGAAAGGAGAGAATGAAATAAAATATAGAAAAAATTGAAGGGAAAGGAAAGAATGAAATAAAATATAGAAAAAATTGAAGGGAAAGGAAAGAATGAAATAAAATATAGAAAAAAATTAAAGGAAAAGGAAAGAATGAAATAAAATATAGAAAAAATTAAGGAAAAGGAAAGAATGAAAATAAAATATAGAAAAAATTGAAGGGAAAGGAAAGAATGAAATAAAATATAGAAAAAATTAAAGGGAAAGGAAAGAATGAAATAAAATATAGAAAAAATTTAAGGAAAAGGAAAGAATGAAATAAATATAGAAAAAATTGAAGGAAAAGGAAAGAATGAAATAAAATATAGAAAAAATTAAAGGGAAAGGAAAGAATGAAATAAAATATAGAAAAAATTAAAGGAAAAGGAAAGAATGAAATAAAATATAGAAAAAATTAAAGGGAAAGGAAAGAATGAAATAAAATATAGAAAAAATTAAAGGGAAAGGAAAGAATGAAATAAAATATAGAAAAAATTGAAGGGAAAGGAAAGAATGAAATAAAATATAGAAAAAATTAAAGGGAATAGGAAATAGGAAAGAAAAAAATTGAAGAAAGGAAGAATGAAATAAATATAGGGAAAGAATGAAATAAATATAGATTAAAGAAAAGGAAAGAATAAATAATATAGAAAAAATTAAAGGGAAAGGAAAGAATGAAATAAAATATAAAAAAAAATTAAAGGAAAAGGAAAGAAAGAAATAAAATATAGAAAAAATTAAAGGGAAAAGGAAAGAATGAAATAAAATATAGAAAAAATTGAAGGGAAAGGAAAGAATGAAATAAAATATAGAAAAAATTAAAGGAAAAGGAAAGAATGAAATAAAATATAGAAAAAATTAAAGGAAAAGGAAAGAATGAAATAAAATATAGAAAAAATTGAAGGGAAAGGAAAGAATGAAATAAAATATAGAAAAAATTAAAGGGAAAGGAAAGAATGAAATAAAATATAGAAAAAATTAAAGGAAAAGGAAAGAATGAAATAAAATATAGAAAAAATTGAAGGAAAAGGAAAGAATGAAATAAAATATAGAAAAAATTAAAGGAAAAGGAAAGAATGAAATAAAATATAGAAAAAATTAAAGGAAAAGGAAAGAATGAAATAAAATATAGAAAAAATTAAAGGGAAAGGAAAGAATGAAATAAAATATAGAAAAAATTAAAGGGAAAGGAAAGAATGAAATAAAATATAGAAAAAATTGAAGGGAAAGGAAAGAATGAAATAAAATATAGAAAAAATTAAAGGGAAAGGAAAGAATGAAATAAAATATAGAAAAATTAAAGGAAAAGGAAAGAATGAAATAAAATATAGAAAAAATTTAAGGGAAAGGAAAGAATGAAATAAAACATAGAAAAAATTCAAGGGAAAGGAAAGAATGAAATAAAATATAGAAAAAATTGAAGAGAAAGGAAAGAATTAAATAAAATATAGAAAAAATTAAAGGAAAAGGAAAGAATGAAATAAAATATAGAAAAAATGAAAGAAAAAGGAAAGAATGAAATAAAATATAGACAAAATTGAAGGGAAAGGAAAGAATGAAATAAAATATAGAAAAAATTAAAGGGAAAGGAAAGAATGAAATAAAATATAGAAAAAATTGAAGGGAAAGGAAAGAATGAAATAAAATATAGAAAAAATTAAAGGGAAAGGAAAGAATGAAATAAAATATAGAAAAAATGAAAGGAAAAGGAAAGAATGAAATAAAATATAGACAAAATTGAAGGGAAAGGAAAGAATGAAATAAAATATAGAAAAAATTTAAGGGAAAGGAAAGAATGAAATAAAATATAGAAAAAATGAAAGGGAAAGGAAAGAATGAAATAAAATATAGAAAAAATTAAAGGAAAAGGAAAGAATGAAATAAAATATAGAAAAAATTAATGGGAAAGGAAAGAATGAAATAAAATATAGAAAAAATTAAAGGGAAAGGAAAGAATGAAATAAAATATAGAAAAAATTAAAGGAAAAGGAAAGAATGAAATAAAATATAGAAAAAATAAAAGGAAAAGGAAAGAATGAAATAAAATATAGAAAAAATTAAAAAGAAAGGAAAGAATGAAATAAAATATAGAAAAAATTAAAGGAAAAGGAAAGAATGAAATAAAATATAGAAAAAATTAAAGGAAAAGGAAAGAATGAAATAAAATATAGAAAAAATTGAAGGGAAAGGAAAGAATGAAATAAAATATAGAAAAAATTAAAGGGAAAGGAAAGAATGAAATAAAATATAAAAAAAATTAAAGGGAAAGGAAAGAATTAAATAAAATATAGAAAAAATTGAAGGGAAAGGAAAGAATGAAATAAAATATAGAAAAAATTAAAGGGAAAGGAAAGAATGAAATAAAATATAGAAAAAATGAAAGGAAAAGGAAAGAATGAAATAAAATATAGACAAAATTGAAGGGAAAGGAAAGAATGAAATAAAATATAGAAAAAATTTAAGGGAAAGGAAAGAATGAAATAAAATATAGAAAAAATTAAAGGGAAAGGAAAGAATGAAATAAAATATAGAAAAAATTAAAGGAAAAGGAAAGAATGAAATAAAATATAGAAAAAATTAAAGGGAAAGGAAAGAATGAAATAAAATATAGAAAAAATTAAATGGAAAGGAAAGAATGAAATAAAATATAGAAAAACTTTAAGGAAAAGGAAAGAATGAAATAAAATATAGAAAAAATTAAAGGGAAAGGAAAGAATGAAATAAAATATAGAAAAAATTAAGGAAAAGGAAAGAATGAAATAAAATATAGAAAAAATTGAAGAGAAAGGAAAGAATGAAATAAAATATAGAAAAAATTAAAGGAAAAGGAAAGAATGAAATAAAATATAGAAAAAATTAAAGGAAAAGGAAAGAATGAAATAAAATATAGAAAAAATGAAAGGGAAAGGAAAGAATGAAATAAAATATAGAAAAAATTAAAGGGAAAGGAAAGAATGAAATAAATTATAGAAAAAATTCAAGCAAAAGGAAAGAATGAAATAAAATATAGAAAAAATTAAAGGAAAAGGAAAGAATGAAATAAAATATAGAAAAAATTAAAGGGAAAGGAAAGAATGAAATAAAATATAGAAAAAATTAAAAGGGAAAGGAAAGAATGAAATAAAATATAGAAAAAATTAAAGGAAAAGGAAAGAATGAAATAAAATATAGAAAAAATTAAAGGAAAAGGAAAGAATGAAATAAAATATAGAAAAAATTAAAGGGAAAGGAAAGAATGAAATAAAATATAGAAAAAATTAAAGGGAAAGGAAAGAATGAAATAAAATATAGAAAAAATTAAAGGAAAAGGAAAGAATGAAATAAAATATAGAAAAAATTGAAGGGAAAAGGAAAGAATGAAATAAAATATAGAAAAAATTAAAGGGAAAGGAAAGAATGAAATAAAATATAGAAAAAATCAAAGGAAAAGGAACGAATGAAATAAAATATAGAAAAAATTAAAGAGAAAGGAAAGAATGAAATAAAATATAGAAAAAATTAAAGGAAAAGGAAAGAATGAAATAAAATATAGAAAAAATTAAAGGGAAAGGAAAGAATGAAATAAAATATAGAAAAAATTATAGGGAAAGGAAATAATGAAATAAAATATAGAAAAAATTGAAGAGAAAGGAAAGAATGAAATAAAATATAGAAGAAATTGAAGGGAAAGGAAAGAATGAAATAAAATATAGAAAAAATTAAAGGAAAAGGAAAGAATGAAATAAAATATAGAAAAAATTAAAGGGAAAGGAAAGAATCAAATAAAATATAAAAAAAATTCAAGGGAAAGGAAAGAATGAAATAAAATATAGAAAAAATTGAAGAGAAAGGAAAGAATGAAATAAAATATAGAAAAAATTAAAGGAAAAGGAAAGAATGAAATAAAATATAGAAAAAATGAAAGGAAAAGGAAAGAATGAAATAAAATATAGAAAAAATTAAAGGGAAAGGAAAGAATGAAATAAAATATAGAAAAAATTAAAAGGAAAGGAAAGAATGAAATAAAATATAGAAAAAATTGAAGGGAAAGGAAAGAATGAAATAAAATATAGAAAAAATTGAAGAGAAAGGAAAGAATGAAATAAAATATAGAAAAAATTGAAGAGAAAGGAAAGAAGGAAATAAAATATAGAAAAAATTAAAGGGAAAGGAAAGAATGAAATAAAATATAGAAAAAATTAAAGGGAAAGGAAAGAATGAAATAAAATATAGAAAAAATTGAAGAGAAAGGAAAGAATGAAATAAAATATAGAAAAAATTGAAGAGAAAGGAAAGAATGAAATAAAATATAGAAAAAATTAAAGGGAAAGGAAAGAATGAAATAAAATAAAGGAAAAAATTAAAGGGAAAGGAAAGAATGAAATAAAATATAGAAAAAATTAAAGGAAAAGGAAAGAATGAAATAAAATATAGAAAAAATTAAAGGAAAAGGAAAGAATGAAATAAAATATAGAAAAAATTAAAGGAAAAGGAAAGAATGAAATAAAATATAGAAAAAATTGAAGAGAAAGGAAAGAATGAAATAAAATATAGAAAAAATTAAAGGGAAAGGAAAGAATGAAATAAAATATAGAACAAATTAAAGGGAAAGGAAAGAATTAAATAAAATATAGAAAAAATTAAAGGAAAAGGAAAGAATGAAATAAAATATAGAAAAAATTAAAGGAAAAGGAAAGAATGAAATAAAATATAGAAAAAATTGAAGGGAAAGGAAAGAATGAAATAAAATATAGAAAAAATTAAAGGAAAAGGAAAGAATGAAATAAAATATAGAAAAAATTAAAGGAAAAGGAAAGAATGAAATAAAATATAGAAAAAATTGAAGGGAAAGGAAAGAATGAAATAAAATATAGAAAAAATTAAAGGGAAAGGAAAGAATCAAATAAAATATAGAAAAAATTAAAAGAAAAAGGAAAGAATGAAATAAAATATAGAAAAAATTGAAGGAAAAGGAAAGAATGAAATAAAATATAGAAAAAATTAAAGGAAAAGGAAAGAATGAAATAAAATATAGAAAAAATTGAAGGGAAAGGAAAGAATGAAATAAAATATAGAAAAAAATTAAAGGAAAAGGAAAGAATGAAATAAAATATAGAAAAAATTAAAGGAAAAGGAAAGAATGAAATAAAATATAGAAAAAATTAAAGGAAAAGGAAAGAATGAAATAAAATATAGAAAAAATTAAAGGAAAAGGAAAGAATGAAATAAAATATAGAAAAAATGAAAGTAAAAGGAAAGAATGAAATAAAATATAGAAAAAATTGAAGGGAAAGGAAAGAATGAAATAAAATATAGAAAAAATTGAAGAGAAAGGAAAGAATGAAATAAAATATAGAAAAAATTGAAGAGAAAGGAAAGAATGAAATAAAATATAGAAAAAATTGAAGGAAAAGGAAAGAATGAAATAAAATATAGAAAAAATTAAAGGAAAAGGAAACTCAAATGACCTCGTAATGAGTGTTGTAACCACACATCCGGTTTACGGTTTCCGTTTGCGCATGGGTACATAAACATAAACCCATTACAGCTTAAACAAATAAACACAAATTGCTATTTTGCAGAATTTAACCTGCGGACTGAAATATTACAGTTATTATTTAGAAATTATTATTTAACATAGAAAGTGTGGATGTTTTGCAACTATTATGTACTACAACTATACTGTCGCAATTTTCTTACAAATAAATCAACTTTGACCCGTTGACAACTATGAGCATTTTACAATGGCGATTTACCCACGTTCTTCCTTTTTTTTTTTAAAATTCATTCTCCATTTTTTAATACACCTTTCTTAAAAACATTCATAAATTTTCTTCTACACTACCAACATAAATAAATAACATCGAAAATGTTGTTTTTTTACAAATAAATAATCAACACAATAAAACGTATTGTTTTACTATGTACGTTTTCAGCGTCCCAATTGTTTTTTTTTTCGTGTTTAAATTATCCAAATAAACAATTCTTAATACTTTCTGCTTTTTTTACATCGTTCATTTCCACATTGTCTTAATTAGTTTTATTGACTTTATTATTAACATAAATTAAATATTTGACCCAATGTGTCGTGAATGTTTGTTTAAAATAAATGAAAAAAAAAGTTACATTTTATTTTCATTTTCTATTTAAAAAGCCATTCTTAACATGGGGAGAGTGTTTTTTTTTTAAACTATTCTGTACTTTCAACTAACAATTTCATTTAAAAAAGATATATAAAAATTTGAATTCAACTTGAAGTATTACGGTATCTGTTCAGTGCACATTTCCCTATAAGTATGGCAAACCACTTATAATTCAATGGCTGTAAGTTTTTGTTTTTCAAAAATAAACAATTATAAACAGAATGACTCATAGAAATCTATCTATATTCTTTTTTTCATTTTAATATGCTTTCATAGAAATGTTTCTATTATGTCACAAAAACTATTTTCTGTATGTCAGAAGTGTCAGGCTCATACATTAATTCCATAGCTAATCTAACGTACTGACCGAATGGGTCATGGGTAGTCTATACTCATATAAATTCGTTTTTCTTTTGTGTGTATTGATATTCATATTAAAAACCCTCTTTTCTATTTATGTAATGTATTTATTTGCTTCCCACCAAAGCAAATTAGGCACAAGACCGTTTTTAATGTGGGGGGGGGGGGAACCAGTTTCCCTAAAAGTAGACAAAAAGGGGGCACTCTGGTTACCAAAAATAATAATTGTCCCAGTATCCCATCCATTTACTGGGCCAAATTATCTTAAGTGCAGCATCTGCAGAACAGATACTACACTTTGATCCCGGCCCGAAGGCCGGGTATTTATTTGCTCCCCCACCGAGCAAATTAGGCGCAAGGCCGATTTTTAATGTGAGGAGTAAAGGGGTAATGGGGACCAACTCCCCGGGGTGTAGGGGAGCTGGATAGTGACAATTGGTATGAAGGGTTGCCCCTACATTGACCAAGGTCTTATATGTGGGGTCGCCCCCACATAGAGTTTTTGCTTGCAGTGTCTACCGGAACAGATACTACACTTTGATCTTGTTTATATATTTTATTGCTTTTAAAATTTTGAAAATACAATTAAGTAAAAAACAAAAGATTTTTAAACAACAAAATTAGGCACAAGGCCCTACAAGAAATTGGGGAGGGGAAGGGTTCAGGGTCTTTGTGACTAAAGTGATTAAAAGTAATAAATGTAGACTTTGGAGTTTTACTCTTGACTGGCAACATTTACCAAAATACCTCATTCACTCTATGGATCTTAATCTAACTAATAAATCCCCAGTGTTTAAGAATCAAAACCATATTTACAATTTATAAATAGTTGTCTGTATGTTTGTGTATGCACTTTTTTTTTTAAAATTTTGTGTGTGTGTGTGTGTGTGTGTGCATGTGTGAAAAAATAAAATTCAATTTCATTAAAAAATAAAAAGTTTTTGAATTAAGAGAAAGATTGTTCGCAGAGTGGGGAAAACTAATCAAAAGTGTTCATATCAAAAACAAAAAATAAATTCTACTGGGTTGTCAGTGAGGCCCCCTGTACTAATCTATGTGACTAGACCCCCCCCCACTGTTTTCCGTGGAACCGAAAACAAGCAGGGCGATCCCTAATGGGGATTGGGGAAAATACCTTAATGGAAGTGGGAGAAAACAAAGCAACGGGTGGAGGGGGGTTGGAAGGTGACCTCTGAGTAGGGGAGTGACCGGGGATGTTGAAAAAGCAAGGATGTGGCACAAAGGGGATGGGCAGACTCAGAGGTTCTCTAGTACCAAAAAATAAAATCAGGAACAGGATCTCATTTATATCACCAGTCAAGAGTCTTCTTAAGTTTTTCTTAGCTAGAACCTAAGCGGGATGGGTTCCGAAGGCCCCAGCACCGCCCGTGCCATGCTTAAGGAGGGAACACATATTTAAACTTGGCTCCTCGACGGATGCACAAACTAGTGCTGTGCACCCACCTCTTGTCAAATTCCACTCTAGGCAACCTCCTCCAATCGTATCTGATCTTTACTTTAAGCAAATGTTTAAAGTAAACGATCAGATCCCGATCCGGAACAGATGTCCCTTCGCAGACCAACTTGAGGCGCGTGATCCAAATTACCATTCGCGCTACTGCCAGGATTGCCAGAAAAACCATTCTTTCCTTCCTGGGGAACGGCGGTTCCATGTTGTACACAAAATAACCTTCGTCGAGATCGGGCGGACTTTCAGCATCGATGCGAGCCGTTACCTCTGCGACGTACTCAAATAAGGGCTGGATCCGGCTGCAACTAAAAAACGCATGCCCGATCGTTTCGGGCTTGCGTTCGTCAAAGCGTGGACAGAAGCCCCTCGCATGTTCTTTATACTGGCAGAGTTTGTCAAGAAGGGGCAGCGCGTTTTGGACCAGTCGCCAGGTGAGGGAAAATTCCGAGTTGTTCAGAATCTCCCGTTCCGGCGCCCAACTCCAATGAGAACAGACAGCCTCCATCGACCATCCCATCCGCCTACAAAGTGGATCCATCGCAGTCCCCTCCACTAGCTCCTGATAAAGTTTCTTTCTTGGCTGACCAAGGACACTGGTCCCTGGCAAAGCTCTAAGAGCGATCCGACATTCGGAGAAGAACTTAGACTCCTCCCTCGGTCTACGACGACCTTCTACCAAGGGGTTGGGTTTGAGATTGGGAAACGAGTTCTCAACCACAGGGACCCAAGGAGCGTCTTCTTCAAGCGAACGACCCAGGAAAGCCAATCTCTCGGCATTTCTATGACACAAGAAACTGGGCTGACCCAGGCCTCCCTTGCTCAGACTCTGGACACAGACCTCTCTGCAGACATAATGCTTACCATCGTTCAACAATAGTGAATCGAGGCGCCCTTGCAAGTGGGTTAGTCATTCTGCAGGGAGAGGAAGTACAATCGGTAAAGGATGAGTGGAAAGACGTATGCAGCACACGCCTCCGCCCGACCCTTCAAGGACAATTTCCTTCCAATCCAAGTCTTCACCGACGATTTGACCCTGCCATATACTTCCGACCAATTCTTTTCCAGCTGAAGTCCCGGTCCAAACCAGACACCGAGAATATGGACCGGTCCATCGGTCCAGCTGAAAATACCTGGAAACGAGTTTACCCTGGTCCAGGCCCCCAACCGCAGGCCGACAAACTTGATGTGGTTGAAGATGGCCCCTGTGACTTCTTCGTATCGAGCGAGTGCCTCGACTACCGCTTGAACGTCCGTGTGGCAAGACACGAACATGGTGACGTCATCAGCGAACGCGGAAACCCTAGCTCGTGTTCCTCCAAGGAGAGCTATTCCACGCAGGACTGGTGTAGCTGCCTCATCCCTTAACTTGCGAAGGAGGGGTTCCAATGCCAGGACATACAACAGAGGCGACAGCGGACAACCCTGTCGCACCGACCGAGGGACAGCGAATGACTCCGACAGCTTACCGTTGATCTGCACCGCTACCGTCGGCCTATCATACAGGATAAAGATCCACTTGCAGAAGTCCGGATTAAATCCGGCGGCCTCTAGCACAGTTCCTAGCAACCGATGGTCGACCCTATCGAATGCCTTGGACTGATCTAAACTGATCAGTGCGGCTTCGGCGTCATCTTCTGTCCCCTCTATGACCGAGCATATCAAATGCAAATTGTCTTGAATCGATTGCAAGAATCTTTACTAAAATCTTTAACTCTGTGTTTAGCAGAGTCAAGGGCCTAAAATCGTCGAAATTTTCCACTCCACCATGCCGTTGACCTTTCCTCAGCAATGTGATCACTCCCTTGGTCACCTGTCCAGGGATGGAACCCTGAGCAAACCAATGGTTGAACATATCCTTCAGAATAGGGACTAACATGGGCGACAGCCTCAAGTAGAACTTGTAGGGTAAACCATCAAGCCCCGGGGATTTGTTGTAGCCAACCTGCTTCAATGCAGTAATGACCTCATGTTCAGTAACAAGACCATCACAGCTAGCTGCCCAAGCCGCCGTGAGGCGGGGCGAGTCAGCCAAATAGCTGCCAAACTCCTCGACCCTGAGTTCGGGTAGTTGGGTGAAGCGCTCCGATAGATGCTCTCAAAACCCCTCGCAGATCTTCCGAGTCGAAACTAGGGCGTGTCCTTCCAGGTTATGTACTTTACGAATGTACCCGTCCGAACCACGCCTTAAAGAAACCTTACACTCAACAGCGTCAACATTCACAGCCTCGTTGGAAACTTTCATTAATCTAGCCCTAACTATTTGACCTTCATACCGCTTTGCTAGCCAAGCGGCTGAGGTCTTGTTTAGCTAGTGCTACCGCTAGGGGGTCCCCCCCTCCACTGCCCGGGTCAGCTTATCCTCTAAGCGCTTCTTTGCCTTAGTCTTATCTAACGCGAGGCGTTGGCTGTATTGGACAGAGTAGCACCTAATTTTTGCCTTAAGACTAACCCACCACTTACTCCCTGTATACGCCCCCACTAAACCCCGCTGAATTAATTCGGTAACCTTCAACCGGTAGTCCTCCAACAAGGTGCTGTTGAACTTCCAATATCCGGCTAGTTTAGGCCTAGCACTTGTTCAAACGGGCCATAACGAGTTTATGGTCCGAGTGGAACGTGGGGCACGATAGAAAGTCTACGTCGCCTCTTCTAACTAGCATCTGATCCAAGTAAGTACTCGGATGGGAAGGCAGTACAGGATGCCACGTCCACATCTCCCGCCCCGGATGATCCAGACGGAATCTGTTGATGAGATCGCACGAGGCCATCAGGTCAAACAGAGTGCTGTCAAACCGCACCGACCCACTAGCCCCCCCCCCCGACCTTATCTATATTGGGATCAAGGATTGCATTCCAATCACCCATTAAAACTAACCGTTCCGGATACACTAAGAAGCCCTCCAACCGTCGAAAAAAGGATCCCCTCTCTACAGCAGAATTGGGAGCATAAACAGCGACAATCCGAAAAACACTACTATTAACGGCAACATCAACAACAACTAGCCGCCCGTCCTCGCCTACGTGAACAACATTCACCGACGCTGACAGGGTGCGACTCACTAGCAAGGAGATTCCAAGACTATAAGTATTGCCATATGCTGAGTAAACATTGTAATCGTTCACCAGCACTTGACAATCCTCGTCACAAATAAAGTGGGTCTCCTGGATAGCAGCAATATCTACCTTGAGGGACACCAAGTCTCTCACAACGCGCGAGGCGTTGCTTCGACACCTGATGCCCCTTACATTTAATGTAGCCAAGTTCAAAGCCATGTTCACTTACCTTATTCAGTGTCATAGACGGGTCTGAAATCCTTGGCAGTGAGGACGTGGAAGACCTGGCCGAGGCTGCCGGTAAGTAGGTCTGATGAGGGTACTCCGTCCTTGGCCACACCCCCACATCCAGGGGAAAGGTTAGTTTAAGTGCCCAGTAGAAAGAGGGGTGGATGTACACGGGGACTCTGCCCTCACATTTGTAGAAAAAACTGTTCAATGAAGGATGGTCCCTGTCCACCAGCTGCTGGCCCGGGATCGCATCCTTCGCTTCATCTATCATAGTCCTTGCGTCCTTGTTGACTCTAATGCAAGTGGTCAACAAGGGAGCGTCTTTAAATTTTGTCAGGTCTGCGACGCTGTCCTCGCCGACATAGGCGAGACTCCTCAGCTTGTTATACCGGACCTTTTGTTGTCCTTTAAGGTCCGGTATTGTTTGGTGTGGGTCTAGTTCGCAGATCCTACCTCCTGGCAGGAACGGGAGTTTTTTCATTCGCTCATTGTGAACCGCGGTTGTTGGGGGAGGGGGCTCTTTAGGCTGAGGAAGGGAGGAGGGGGGTGGGGTGGGGGTAGCTTTCACGGTCTCTTTATGGGGTGATTTATTACAGGATGGGGGGCATATAGAGTTTTTGGGGGCCTTGGGGAGGGATAGGGAGAGTTGTTCGGGCTGCTGGGGTGGTGGGATGATGGCGGGATCAGCCTGTGTTTTGTTGGAAGTGTCTTCCTCACTAGGGGTAGGGGGTTTAGCTCGCATCTTCCGGCTTTTCCTCCTCCTGGCCCTTCTGATCTCTGACGCGCTCAGTGTTGCTGTTGATTCCTCCTCTTCCTCTGATGCGACCTCCTCCTCAGACTCTTGTAACTTCCTCTTGTTTGAGGAGGAGGGTGCCTGCGTGTCCATGTTTTCCGGGCCTTCTTGCTTGTTTTCTGGCTGGTCTCTGGTCACTGTAAGAGGGGGTGGTTTTTTAGCTGTCTTCCCTTTTTTAGTGACCGTCGACCAACCTTCCTGTGCTTCTGGCAGGCTTGTGGCTAGCGCGGGCGTGGAGACTTGTAGTGTAATTTTGACTGGCCCTGCAACTTTGCTTTGCGTTTTTGTTGGGTTCTTGTTCCCACTCTTTTTCGGGCAGTCTTTGGCCATGTGGCCTTGTAGCTGGCAATGTCAGCAATGGGGCTTCCTCCCCTCCACTATTAGGGAGAGCGTCCACTCCCCGAATTTCAAAGTGGCTGGAATGCCGTAGAATCCCGCTTTGTCTAAGACCATCTGGATTTTATAGTCTCCAGTCATGATGTTTCTCAGACTGCGGACTGGCGTGACTTCCTCCACGTCCCCGTATTGACTGAGGATGGCCTCCAGTTGTTGGGCTTCCATATAGCAGGGGACGTTCAGAGCAGAAACATTTGCCCTCCTCCTGTTCATGTAAATGGGCTGTAACTTCATGTTTCTGCTCTGGTGACTGGTCCTGGACAGCTTGATCGCATGTTCGGGAGTGGGAAGCAGAACATCCCACTGCGCGTAGCTTCTTCTGCAGATGTAATGGGCCGGGATGTTCTGCTCCAGCAGCACGTTTACCATCGTGTCTTTGTTGACATCCGTGAGGCTCCTCGTCTTGACATCAGATGTAATCAGTGACAGGACCCTCTTCTGTAAGCCCTCGACCTGTCCTAGAAGGGGTTGCATGTCATTCCCCTTGGTGTACTCCCTGTATGTGGAGTCGAACAGCTTCCGATAGTTCTCGGGTGTCAACTTTCTCTGCTGCTCTTTGGGGCCCCATGCTGATCCACTGCCCTGTTGGGAGTCTGCTGGTCCAGGGACGGGGGGGGGCGTAGCTGGCACCTCTATGCTAACTGCCGTTGTGGGAGTTGCTGGCTCGGGGGCCTGACCTTTACCAGTCAGAGTTGGCCAATCCGCGTTGGATATTACATGCTGGCTTTCTCTGCTTTCCGGGTCATTCCTCTTTCTCTTTTTCTTTCTTAGCTGCTGGGTGGCCGTCTCTTGGGGAGTAGGTGGTTGTCTCCCCTCCTGGGGTTATATTCCCAGCTGCTGGCGTTGGCGTTGCAGGTGCTGTGGTCCGGGGAGCCGTTCCCACCAGTGTGGTTTGGTTGCTACTGGTTGGCTTCTTGTCCCCTTCCTGGGCTTCCTTTTTCTCGTTCTTGCCCTCTTGGGGAGTATTGGAGGGCGGAACGCTAGTTTCTTTGTCAAAAAGTGCTTGCAGAGAGGCTATTTTGGCATTAAATAGCTCCTCGTTTTTGTCGTCGGAGCCTTTTTCCACATCCTCTGCTGCCACTGGTGTGTTGTCCTTTTGGGGAGCGGGGGATTGATTTCCCGCCTTACTTCCCGCGGGATTGGTGTCCAGGAGTTCAGCTGGTGTAGCTCCCTCTGCATTCTCCTCGACTGCAGTTCTTGCGGCTGCATTTTCCGCTGGGTCACCCTCGTGGGGGGTAGTTGGGGGTAGTTGCAGGTGGTATTCCGGGGGTCACCGCGGGCTGCGGCCCTACCCCTTCCTTCTTTCCCAAGGTCGCCGCGGGCTGCGACCTTACCTTGCTTGCAGGTTCCGTGTCGTCGGAAGGTGTACTTGCTCCCTCACATGGGGAGTCCTCTGCGGGGGTGGTGTTGCGCATTTGGGGTGATGTACCCCTCTTGCCTGGCATCGTGGTGGCAGCACTGGCCGCTGACGTGGACCAAAGTGTAGCGGGGAGAAAAGAAAACCCAGGGGAATGGAGGGGTGGAGGGGGAGGGCTCAGAAGAGATTAGTGTTTTTGACCTCCCCTCACGGAGATGTCGGGTTAGCAGCTCGAATGCTCCCGCGAGGGGGGAGAGCAGAGAAGAAAGACACAGTGGATGCTAGCGGGTCAGAGTGCCGCGTCGCAATTAAGAGAGAGAGGAGATAGACATCTCTGCCCACAGAGGGGAGCAGAAACGAAGCACCCGCCCTACGTCACCCTACCCACTAACTACCCAATGGAAGCGAGAAAGAGAATCCTGTCTCCGCGATCCAATGGGAGAGTAGCGAAAATAGACTCAGTTTTGGCCTGGCAGGTCAGAGTGCTGCTCAGGCAATTAAGTGGTGAAAAAGTAGACCATCCCCTGTCTCTAGAGGGAAGAGACCGGAACGAAGAAAAACATGCAAAAAACAACAAAGGCAGGTCTCAACTACCAGCTAGTGGTGTTGGTCCCGAGATTCTAGTCTTCCAAAAGAGGGGATCGGTTTTCGGGTCCAAGCTCCCACAAATGTGGAGTCGGTCCTTTAGGTCCTTACTCCCCAAAGGAGGGGATCGGTCCTTGCTAACAAAAGTTAGTATGAAAAAACACCTTAACCTAGCCCGAGAAGACCGAAAACAACAGAAAAAAGGCAAGCCTAACAGAAAAAAATTTAAAAAGAAAATAAAATTTTCTTATATATAAGTCGTAGAATTTCATTCACTAGCAAAAGATCTAGCTAATTTGCATATTCTTTTAAACATTCATTTTAATTAATTCCCTATTAGTTTTTCCGGTTTTCTTATGGGATAATCATCTTTAGTTAACTATTACGTGAAATTATATTCATGCAGATATTCTACATGATTTATACCTGCATAATATTTGCGTAAAAAGTGTGCAGTAAACACAAAATTGTTTCCATATATATTTATCTATACGTATATATTTTTGTTTTTAATGTATAAAATTTATAGGAGTATAGAAGTGAACGTGTCTGTCTGTGGGTGTCTGTCTGTGTACATTTTTCAACGCAATAAGTCTGTCAATTTTCAGTCTACAAACTCGAACTTTGATATGCCGGGTACTGAGATTTGGGAAAATCGATGTAATCGGTTTTCGGCCAGAAATTTGCGTATTAAGGAGTCAAAGTTCAACGATTTGACCTTTGAGAATTCTACCAAACTCCTCCGCCAATTCTGGGTGTAAACACTTTAAATTTTAGATATAGGTTCCTTGGACATGTATCTAACTTAATAACTTGATTTGAGCCCCAAACAATAAATGTTAAGGGGTTATAATAGGGGTCAAAGTTTTAAAAAAATTGACCTCTGCGGTTTCTACCAAATTACTCAGACAATTTCTGGTCTAAACATTTGAAATTTTACATAAAGAGTATTCAGAGATAGGGTAAGCTTTTTAATCGGTTTGGGTCGAAAATTTTTAGTTACCAATATATAAATGTATGTATGTATGTTTGCATGTCTGCCTAAAACTTTCGACGGAGGCGACGGATTTAACCAAGCTCAGTATCGTTTTGAAGTTCGACTTTTCGGACGACAAATATCGAAAAATTGGCAAAAAACCTTAATATCTTCACCTTCAACTGGGCATTTTCTACAGGGAGAGGGGTTCGCTTTTTTTGCCCACATTTTCGAAAGTTATCCTCTTCTTACGATTGTCTACCCTTAATTAAAATTTACGTCACTTTCGGTTTGGCGGTGGTCGTAACAGCAAAGACGTCAGGTTTTTTCCCGTTCTTTTCTTCTTTTGCGGTAGGGGTTCGAGCCTGCCTTCCTACTACCATTTTTTTTTTTGCTCAACACATACCTCCAAACACCCGAGCAACGCCAGGCTGAAATGCTAGTATTAAAAAAAATGAAGTGATTTAAAAGAAAATATTGAAAGAAAGAGTAAATATTATATAATTTACAATTAATAAAATAATTCGAAAATGATGTTTATTTTTTCTGTATTTCCTTTGTTAAAAACAAAGCTCTATATGAAAATCAAACCCAAACAGTTGTACTTATTTTGTAATATATTTTTACAATATAACAGTTTTTGCGTTCGAACTTGGCATCTAAACTCAGTAAAGACAAAGATTTTTATTTTATTTTATTCTATTTAATTTTTATTTTATTTTAAAATTATAGAAATAACAGGTCATCTGTAGTAGCGTGGGGTCTGTAGCAGATGTATCGTTAGTCATTTCAGAGTAACGCCGGATGTAAATTTTTGTGGCAAATAAAATCAAACGGATATGAAAAAGAACATTTACAAGGAAACAGATCTCGGCAGAAAAGTTAGAACAGGAACGCGTCCAACCGGTAGAAGACGGAGAAATGAAAACATGAAAAACATTTAAGCAGGCTGAAATGATCAAAGAATTGAAGAATTGAAAACAGAGACGAATAATGAAGTAATCCGGCGGCAAACGAAAAGCGGCCATCTTGCTGAATAATGACTAAACAAATCAGAAACGAGATGAAAAATAAACATGAAGCACAACAGCAGAAATATTTATAGTCAATATAGTCAATATAGTCAATATAGTTATAGTCAGATATATTTATAGTCAAAAGAAATGAACGAGCGAAAAAGTTTTTGTAGAAGAAAAAGGAACCCAATTTCGTTTTTAGACACATCTAATCAATTTACACGTTATTCAATGAAAATATTTTATACTGAAGTCTGAAAATAAATAAAAATACTACTTCGATCTTAAGCATGACAAATGAATGATAACGCAATAGTGTTTTTTTTATTGAGTATGACAGACTGACCAACAGAGAGTTACTCATATGAATAAATAGACTCCATTACAATTCAATATTCATGTTTGGTGATGAAAAGTCTCTTTCAAAGCAAAGCATTGCAGTGCAAAGGAAATACAGAAACGTATCTAAAACTGATTCGACTGAAAATTAAAGACACCAATTTGTAAAATAAAACATAACAGGTAAAAATGGAAATATCAAAGCAGAAACCAATAAAAAAAATGAAGTAAATAAAAAGGGGGCAAAAAAAAAAACTGATCGTTTATTTGCCAAAAACAACGACGAAAAAGAAGGAAAGAAGAAGAAAGAATTTAATCAATTTAGTGAAAAATGGAGAAAAATGCTTATAACTTAAAAGAGAGATAGCTGCTTGCAAGAAACTCAGCAACTGCCATGATACGAATAATAAATAACAAATGAAAAACATGTCCTCCATTTTTACTTCATTTTGATCAACAAAATATTAAAATAAAAACAGTTAAAACATTTGACTGTTAAAATAGCAGTGGACAATGTAATAAAAAGCACAAAAAAAGATATTTGGGTTTGGAAAAATGAGAAAAAGAGACAAATAAAGAAGGGATTATCGTTGTGGAAATCATCGAAAATGTGCAGAGGAAAACGTGAACAGCTGTCACCTAATAAACAGCCATTAATATAAAATGTTAAAAGAAAAACAGTTTTGGTATGAATTAAGAGGTGCTTTCAATAAGTTTTGAAGACTTTTTTGTCATAGACTCTTGAAAATTCAGTATGTTATTGCTATACATCTTATGAAATGACTGACCAAATTATATGATATCAGGTTCAAATGTATTGGAATACAGCCTACAAAAGCCTGTGTTACAGCTGGTGAATTTCTAAAATACAATCTGGACATGAGGACACTTTAGAAGATAATGAAACGAAATTCTGTTTTAAATTTGGCGTATCGAATGATTCAGACTGCTCTTAGATCATCTTGAATGAATAGAGTATCAGTTCTCGAGTGACATAAGAGATTCAAGGAAGGCAGGGAGTTTGTGGAGGATGATGTGAGGTGTGGGAAGAGTAAGGAAGTCAACACAACAGAGTTTGATTGGCCAGATAAAGAATTTAAAGGATGAACTTTCTGTGTGCACAACAATAAGTTCAGGGTTTGATGTCAGTGTACTTACAATTATTCGCGAAGAACTGAAAGTGCAGAAGATTTGTGCAAAGTTTCAGGGGTGTTCGAAGATTAGAATGAAAGACGTACCGAATCAACAATATATATATATATATATATATATATATATATATATATATATATATATATATATATATATATACAGTCCTGAGCAAAATCATAAGATAAGTTTTAAAAAAATTGACCTCTGCGGTTTCTACCAAATTACTCAGACAATTTCTGGTCTAAACATTTGAAATTTTACATAAAGAGTATTCAGAGATAGGGTAAGCTTTTTAATCGGTTTGGGTCGAAAATTTTTAGTTACCAATATATAAATGTATGTATGTATGTTTGCATGTCTGCCTAAAACTTTCGACGGAGGCGACGGATTTTACCAAACTCAGTATCGTTTTGAAGTTCGACTTTTCAGACGACAAATATCGAAAAATTGGCAAAAAACCTTAATATCTTCACCTTCAACTGGGCATTTTCTACAGGGGGAGGGGTTCGATTTTTTTGAAGTGCAGAAGATTTGTGCGAAGTTTCAGGGGTGTTCGAAGATTAGAATGAAAGACGTACCGAATCAACAATATATATATATATATATATATATATATATATATATATATATATATATATATATACAGTCCTGATCAAAATCATAAGACCACTTAAGAAAGTAAGCGTTTACGCATATTATCGAATTTTTAATCAAACAAATGGTTGAAACCAATGCCAAAAGTATTACATCTTTTATTAAAATGCACGACGAAGATATTCATTTTCTACTTTTCCCTTTAATTTAACCAAAGAGAAAGCTGTTATACCATAATCCACTGTAAGATAAAATCCACCAATTATGCCATGTGGCACTTATCCTAGCATCAGTCCATTTGATTTCATGGCCTTCAAATAAAACCAAATTTCAATTCCAGGAGCATCCCCTGTCCACATCGACACTACTCGTGGTCGTTAAAATCCTCAGCAGCTAGCCGAAACAACACAAACCGAGACCATTTGCATTATCAACACATACGAATCATCGTCGCTAACTTTACAGTCAAACTTTTTTCTAGGGGTAGCACCACAAAACTTTAACATCACAGCAGGCCTTACCCCCTCTGTCATTATTGTCATTCAATCACTCTACTAATTCTGGGGGAAAATACCTTCTACGCCTATCTAGTGGTCACCGCACTAATTTCGGAGATATTATTTAACATACAGCTCCACTCGGACTTCACCAGATCTAGAGTGACATTACTATTCGACCAGAGTCATGGAAAAGAAGACATGTCCACATCTTTACTAACCTAACAATTTGCACCATTCCTATGGTGCCTGACAGATCCTTAACTGGGCGAGGACTCGACATATAGCAATTCTATCCCTTGCTCAAGACAACCATGCGCCCCTTTCTTACAACTCTAAAGGCCCTAACCATGTGTCACGATACTAACACTCTCCCTATTGGAACATCTTAATTTAATGCACCAAAACCCAATAAACGACTATACCAAACGCTAATCTTATAAGAATAAAAACTAAATCACCAATCATTTAAAAACAATTATAACAAGTTTTTTTAGTCTCGCTTTTAAGCACGCATTCAAAATCGATTCTTCACACTCAAACTATTTCTTTATTTACATAACACAAAAAACACCATTCTGAATATTTAACATTTTTTGACGTGTATTCATTTTCGATTCTTATTTATCTTTCTTAGTTCGTTTGTGTGAGTTTTTCATTACACATTTCTTTTGTCTATTTCGTTTGTTTATTTTTCTTCAGAATGCGACCCCTATTATTTCTTTGTGTCTATTTTTTGCTTGTTTGAGTGTGCATTTGCCATTCATCGTGTGTGTGTGTTAAATGGAGTTAATAATAATAATACTGTGTTTAACTGTGCGTGTCAGTGTTTGTCTCTCTCTTTTTTCTTATTTTTAATCTTTTATCGTGTTAGTTTGTTTTTTCCCCTTTAATTTTTAAAAAATACTTCTGTCCTGTTTTTCATAATTTTCGTGTTTTCCTTCTCTCGTATTGTTCGTGGCTTGTTGTCACGAATTGGCCGTTGAAGCGCCAGATGTTATATTATGTGAAAGGGTATGTTACTTTATTATCTACTTGTTATTTATTTGCATATTTACTCCTTTATTTAACGGTTATTTTTAACGGTCTTGTTTACGGGCCGTGAACATTTAGTGTGTAAGTCTGTCTCAATAGCTTTGCTTATTTTCTGTCTAAGTGTGGGTGTATGTGTGTCAGAAAATATAGCAATATATACATAATGACACAGCTTTCTTTTGCTAGGCCTCTGGGAGATTCGCCAACGTCTTGGTGGAGCTGGTTCTGTTACAACAAAGCTGCACGCAAGACAGGAACCCCAGACCAACGATTGCTTTTATATACTTTTTCTTTATTCACACCCAGGCGTTTCGTCATAGCAGACTGGAATGAATGACGGTTTTTGCTTGCGGTTCCATTTGGAAACCATTGCCCCCTTTATGGAGAGTCTGTTTACCCCAGCTTGTCTCTTTAGCATCTAAGAAAAAACTAAAAATTAACTCAGTTTATTCAAACCGGAATCCCTGACACGTAAGATCCAGTCCACGTTTGCATACCTTCCGGTGCATCTTGATCGGTCAAAAAGTCTGATTCATGCCACAGCATGAATCTTTGACCCGTTCTGCACCTGAATCTCGCTCAATAAATCGTTTTCCACGACTCAATCCAGTGTTTCCTTCGCTAGATACTTCGACAATTAGATAGACTGATAGATAGATAAACTGATAACTGAATAAATTATTTCTACCTGGTGTTGCCCAGCGATTATATATGTATATATATATATGCATATAATATATATTATATATGCATATAATATATATTATATATATATATATATATATACATATAATATATATGATCAAAAATAAAATAAATGCTATATTTTAAAACCCCAATGAAACCAGAAACAAGTTGTATTATTATATTTTATGTTTTTAACATTTGATGCATTAATTATATCCATTGTTTCTTTCAGAGGCGCATTAGTAAATGATCTGTCTGCATATAATGTATCAATAATTTTATTGTCCTATTGTTTTTTGTCGATATTATAACAGTTCTGTTCTAGCAACGTTTTATACACTGGATAAATATAGGCTGATAAGTTCATTGAGAGTATTTATTGATGAATATATGGGCGTAGTCATTTGAACCTCGGTCCGACTTTCAGCGAATTCTATCTGACAAATCTATAAAAGAAAATATTTAATAACATTATAAAACTCCCTATTAATATGCACTATGTTAATACTATTCTTATTTTAAGAGACATTTATAATAATAATAATAATAATAATAATAATAATAATAATAATAATAATAATAACACAGCATTTTAAGTAATTATCTCTCGTTAGCCAATGTAAATTGAAGAAAGCCATTTAAATGAAAATGTTGCTTTCAAACACTTTCGATAGAAATCGCTAATCGAATAGATTTACGTATAGGTTTTTGTTACCGAAGGTATCGATCATCCATTTACGAGGGATAATTGACTTTACATTATGTATTATATGCCTAAATATAGGTATACACAATTTAAGTGAAATGCAATAATTCGATCAACATGATCTCATCCAGGGACGTGTGTTTAATAGATTTTCCAACGGAAAGAGGCAGCACCGACTCAATTATATTCTGCATCGATAAATTGTATGGATTAATTAATATGGCGGCATTTCCGTTGGATGCCTTTCCTTCGCTGCGTGTTCGTTTTCCTCTTTGAATTTCTTCAATGTTTTCGCCATTCGTTTCACCGTACGCATCTTCTTTTTAATTGGCTTTATTGCATGTCTCTGACATCTTCATCCAATCTATTTCATCCTTTTCCCTACGCCGTTTCACGGGATAATGTCTCCATCGATCGTCATCGACTTCCTCACCGATTCCGCTTTCCTGATTCTCTATGCTTCAGCAATCCTTTCACACAATTCCATGGTCATGTCTTCGAGACCGGGCGAGAGAAGATGGCCCTTTTATTATCGCTCTCTTTATAACTATTGTTTGATCTGGTCACCCCTTTAGCATCAATGTCATGTTTTCTAAAAACATATCAAACACAAATAATGATTTCTTTTGCTGACGCCTTATCAACAAGTTAATTTGCACTATGGACTCGTAAGTCAAGTGAAACAAAAGTTTTTTTTAATCTCTTTGTTTTATTTTATTATTTCTATTTTTACATGACCCATTTTTTGGAGAAAGCACTTATTTGGCTTTCTCGTTAAGGCTGCCACTTCCTTTCTTTAGTTTACCTGTTCTATCGTTCTTCCTTACTTTCCTTTCCTCTGAACGTTCATTCTTTCCGTTATTTCTGGTTTCGTTACTTTCCTTCTTCACTTCTTTCTTTTCTGTCTTTCTTCATTCGTTCATTTCCCCTTGCATTCTGTATTCTTACTCTGTCCATTTATTTTCCTCACTGGCTTCTGTTTGACTTGCTTCCTGTATTCTTCATTGCTTTCTTCTATCCCTACTTTCATGTTTTATTTCTTTCTCTTTCTTTCTTCCTTATTCTGTTTTTGTTCCCTCGTTCTTTTTTCTTTCTTTTTCATTTCGTTTTGTCCATTTTTCTATTTCGTATTCCTTTCTTTCGCTCGTCTTTTCACGTTCTTATTTCCCCCGCATTTTTATTTCTTGCTGTCTCTACCTTCTCTTTTCTTTTCTTTCTCTTTCTTCTGTCAATCTATATTCATTTACAATATTTTCTTTTTTACTTCATTCAATATATAATTTTTTTTTGGAAAGCTTATGATCCCGGGCACCCCTTAAAAGGAAAATGGAATATTCTAAATGGCCAATAAACATGTGAAATAATAAAACAAAATTGAATTAGTTTCGCTAATCAGATAAAACTTAGCAACATTCTGACTCGATGATTAAAACACTAGCAAGACTTTTTTTTATTTAACCAGGATTGCTTACCAATGAAAGCTAAAACAAAATGGTTGTTTTACTTGTCTGTTCAAAGGAATTAAATTTCTATGTACGTACTGTTTATTAAAAAAAGTATAGAGAAAAAACTCAAATTGTTCATAGGAGGATGCTAGGGTGTAAATTATATATGAACGTAGTAGATTATTGTTAAAATTTTAAATCATCATTTGTTTGTAAATAAAATTAGAATAAAAATAATTTGTATGTTACTGCGTTATTTTTTAATAGTATTTACAAGATATTTTGTTAATACATTTTATATTTTAAGATTATATGTATAATTTTGTTTATTTTTGGATAAGAGTTTTTACAATCTGTTAAATTTTTACGGTATCTTTTGTTTATTAAATTAAAGTAATTTAATTAAACTACGGATTAATTAAACATCCCCAGATAAAAAAACAAGCCTGATGCTGACTTATTAATTTGACGGTTTAAATACTTCATTATCTCCTATGTGAAAGTACAACATTGTTACAAACTACCCTCCTCACCCCATGTTATTTATAACGATTTCAGTGGGGGAACATTGATGCATAAGTACCATCTTTTTTTTTTTATTTCGAACTATTTACTCAAGAATCAAATTTAATACAATATTGGTGCTAATGCAAAGAGTGATCGGCGCTATTTTTAAAATCGTATTTCCACTTTTAATTAAAGTTTTTATGTTTTTTTTATTCAGTTGTAAGGTTAAAGTACAGAATAAGTACAAAACACCCTCTCCTCCCCACGTTCAGAATGGCTTTTTAACTAATGTCATTTCAGCAGGGAACACTCTCTGCATGAGCACCGCAATATTTTAAAAAATTCTTAATGATGGAGCTTGTTTTTCATTTTTTACATATTTCGTATAATTAAATTTTTTACATATTTCGTATAATTAAATTTTTTTTTCCGATTTCGAATTTTTGAATGAAGTAAAAATTCCATTTTTTACTTAAGTAAAAAAAAAATCGTTGATTATACAACTAACTTTTTTTTTGAGGGAGAGTGTAAAGCGGATAATTACCCCCTAAAAATTAATCCATAAACATTTGTATGTACGCATTAACGTTTATTCATAATAGGCACCGCCAAAAATGGCCGAAAAATCACGTTGTTGTTTTTTAAAACGAAATTACATTTATTAAAATCTATTATTTCTGAGTAACTTTTTTTTTCCAGAAAGATAAAACCCTGAATGTTGTCATATAGAAAACAGAATAATGTAAAACTTTTTCTACTATTTTTAATTAAATTTTGAATGTTAAATTTTCCCAAAAAGTTAACAATTGACATTTTTTGTCTTGCACAAAAAACGTACATACATATTTAAAAAAAAAAAAAAAAAAAGGCTTTTGAAATAATTAATTTATTTATTTGTTGTCTAACTAAGATTTAGGATGATTTTCTAAGAGCATATGCAAAAATATTATAATATAAGTACCTAGATTTCAAATAATTCCAGTTATTCATATAGGCAACCAGTTAGTTCGCGTCGATCTAGAGTCTAGATCGACATTGTTTACGTTTGCATTTGATAAAAAGCAAACTATGGAAGACCAAACAGGCCAAAAAAAACTTATTTTTCAGTGACGAAAATTTCAATGTATTATTAAGCTGAGGCTGCCCAGTACCAGATGGGTGACCATTTGTATGAGTTTGGTTTTTAATGTGTATGTGTGTGGGGGAGGGGCAATTTAAAGCAGAATAAAAAAAATTATTTCAGCGCGTTTGGTCCACCGTAGTCGAAAGGCGGCAAACGTTTTCAAACGGGATCGAAAAAAATGATGCTATTTTTAACACAAACGGCACAATATTTATCGATTTTTTTTGTATCGATTCTTCAAAGCATGCCCTGTTTAATAATGGTCATGCATTATTCGGCTCGCTAAAAAAATTGTTAATTTATTTATCAAAGATAAATGGCTTTTTTTCGTATAAATATTAAAAAAAAATTTTTTTTTGTTTTGCTTAACTTAAATTATTTTACTTAACATATTCACCGAATTTCACACTTCAAAACTCAAAAGCGGGATAATTAAACACAATCGAAGTTCTGATATTCAGACGTCAAAATAAGGTATGCAAACAACTTTTTTTAAATCTATAATTCTGTCCCTTACAACAACACAATATGTTGTGTTCAGTTTCAGATGATTATTTTAAGCATATTTGTACCCCCTCAAAACAAGGGGGGGTTGTAAGGAAAAAATAGATATATAAATATCGTTTATGAAAAATAAGTACACTGTTATAAAGTTCATTCTTCTCTTAATAATCGCTGAAAATTTCGTATTGATCGGATAATTAACTGAAATTTGGTAGATTTTCAAAAAGACGGTCCGTCAAAAAGTACTGACCTGTTCCCCCCCCAGTTTTGGCGATGCCTAATTCATAAACACTTATAGAAAAAATATAGAAAAAAACTTGAATTGTTTATAGAAGTCTATTGTGTAAATTTTAAATCACGTAATAGTTTCTTTTGGAAAATTATAAGTATTGCTTTGTAAATAAAATTAAATTTAAAAAAAAAATCATTTGTATGTTACTGCGCTGTTTTTATAGTATTTACAAGTTATTTTTTCGGTACTTGTGCATTTTTGCCACCGTGCCGAAATAATAACGTTATTATTTCGAAATTCCTTCTTAACATAGAGAGGGGAGGGTGTTTTGTAACTATTCTGTGCTTCCACTGAACAATTTAATTAAAAAAAAGATCTCGTAAAGTTTGGATTTAATCTGAAAAAATAAAAATAAAAAAAGGTTATTATTTCAATGAATTTAGGAAAACTCGTACCCGAAAAACTCGTCCTTTTTTTGCTAGGAGGAAAATCGGTTCCTTATTGAATAAATACTGATTGAAAACACATTTTATGACCGTTCTTAAAAAAGATATTGTCTTTAAAAAAATACACATCTTAAAATATATTTTTTTAAATGTTTAGTTGTTTACTGATGGTTTTAAAAAATTGGTGCTAATGCACTTACTGATCCGCGCTATTTGTTTAAAATCATATTTCCATGTTTAATTAAAGTTTTATGATATGTTTTTATTCAATTGTAAGGTTAAAGTACAGAATAGGTACAAAACACCCTCCCCTTCTCATGTTAAGAATGACTTTTTAAATAATAACGTTATTATTTCAGCACGGATCAATAAGTGCATGAGTACCAAAAAGTTACTTGGCTTTTTCTAAGTGTTCATATCTAGCTTTGTAAGTTTTTAGTGGTTCAACTTGTTTTAAAGAGTTTATTTAGTTAAAAAATTTTAAAAAAAACACAAGTAATGTCTGTTACTTTTGAACAAAAATGTCCAACATGAGAGGATCACCTCTTAGAAGTCTTGATAATCGCTCAAAACTAGAAAATTTAAAGAAAAATACTAAGTAGATATAGTTTTAAAACGAGCCCTCCCCTTCCTCCAAAATAAAATAAATTTGTATATTTTTAGATAATGTTCAAGATCACTGCTCGGAAAAAAATCAAGCTACTGGAAGTAGATACGGTTGATTATATAACGAATCCGAACGGAAGATACGAAAAACGAAACCATATATTTATTTAAAAACATATTTTAGTTTTTAACGTTTCTAATGTAATTACGAAAGGAACGAAAAGAAATCTTATCAAATAATAAAACAAATATTTTATTTAGAAATTTAATTAAGTTTTAACAGTTTTTATGTTCACGAAGCAACAAAAGGCACTTGTGCAATATACGGACGGCGGCCATCTTTTCTTGGTGCGTTTCACTAAACTGTCGCCAGGTTGTGCTTTTCGGTCAAAAAACATTCAAATTAGTAATTTGTTGTTGACCCTTCAAAGTTGCTTTAATTAAAAAAATGTTTAATTTAAATTATTTATTTGTTCAAAAAAAAGAAGTTATTTTACTTCATAAAGATCCATTGTCGTTGTTATTACTAAAATTGTTTTATTATGTTATATTTTCTTACGTAAACTTTTAAATAAATGTGTTTACAATTATATATAGATACATTTTTATACAATTATTATGCGTTAATTGACCAAGAAGAAAAAGGAGTAATCGCCCATAACAATAGCCGCAGAAGTGTCCCCAAAATGACTTTAAAACGATACCCTTCTCTCATAAAATAATAACGTTATTATTTCAGCGCGGTACCAAAAAATACATAAGTACCGTGTTTTCTTTTTTGTTGTTTTGTAATAACACAAGAATTATTTAAACTGAATTATTTGCTTTTTTTTGATAATATGTAAGTATTTTCTTTATTTTATTTTTGTTTTCGTAATAACACAAAAAAGTATTAAAACTAAAATATTTAAAAAAATATTTGGTTTCGTTTTTCGTGTCTTGACTTCTTGATCTCGTTTATTGTTTAAAACAAGAGTTAAAAATAATTTAAAAAAATATTATGGGGTGCGTAGTCTCTTTCAAAATCAATATCTCCTTCAATCACGGCGATAAAATGTGTTTTTAATCGATATTTATTCAATAAGGGACCAGTTTTTCTTCCTAGCAAAGAAGGAGAAGTTTTCCGTTTACGAGTTTTCCGGGTATGAGTTTTTAGGGTACGAGTTTTCCGGGCAACATTTCAACACATCCCTTTCTCTGCATGAGTACCTTTTTTATATAAATAAACATCACAGTTTCTTTCATTCCTTTTTTGTTTGATTTCCTTCTAATGGCGAATGCTAACAGTATATAATGAATGATATTGGTCAGAAGTTCTTTTTGCAAAATAAACAATATAAACAAAACTTAAAAAAAAACACTTTATTTATTTTAAACAATAAAATTAGAATGTTTTATTGATTTTATTCACGTGATACTTATAAACGATTGGAATTAAAGGTACTCGTGCACTTATTGATCCGTGCTGAAATAATAACGTTATTATCTAAAAAGCCATTCTTAACATGGGGAAGGGAGCTTCTTTTGTACCTATTCTGCACCTTACAATTGAATAAAAAAGCATAATAAAACTTTAATTAAACTTGGAAATACGATTTAAAAAATAGCACGGATTAGTAAGTGCATTAGCACCGAATTAAAATTTAATTAAACCCGTGTGTTCTCTATTTTTGTTTAATTTGTTGAAAAAAATCAATTACTTTATTTATTAATAATGGATCATACCAGCAAAAAGATGGATGAATGTGGATCATGTATTTACCTTCGATGAAATAAAAGAAAATAAATGGACTTTCACAAATTTATTCTCATTAAAGAATGAAATTCACACAAAAGCAATTTGTGATAGATAGTTGTTTAAATTTTTTTTTTTACATGGGGGTCACCACTTATCAAGGCCCGGAAGCCACTCAGGTATAAGGGTTATTGCGTGTACAATAATCAATGAGATAGTATTGTAGCAATCATTAGTATTGGAGATTTGATAGAGTGTCTTACTTAAGAGGGCGGTTTGTCAGGAATTTGTTTATGTTGGACTTGAAGACATCCAAGTTGTAGTCAGGTGGAAACAGGCAAACGGAAGACAGTTCCATAGACGTGCAGTTCTGAGAAAGAAGCTCTGCTCATGGAATCTACGTTTGGATTTAGGCACAGATAAAGAGTGGGGAAAATTATTGACCGTAGTTTCAACCAGACGGGTGTTTCTCGTGAAAGATTGGCGAGGTGGGACGAGCGATTAGAGCTCAGACGAGCACTTGACATGGAAATAACGATAAACAAATACTGGCTCGCAACGTCTCTTCTGTGGGAGAGAGGCTGCAGGGAAGAGAAAAGGGCATCCCCCATTAAGCTACGAAATTTTTACTTGGTTTCTACCTCAACAATTTTCTTTAAAATAACGACTTTTATATATTTTTGGAGGTGCTGAAAATGAATATCGCATTTTAATTAAGTAGTTTTCTGGATATTAAGCAATATATATTTTTTTTAATTGGTTATAGTTGTATGCGCAAGCACGCATATTTTTAGTGTAAGGTATGACCACCACTTTTAACATAAATTGTATCGCTTAATATCCCGAAAACTACTTATTTGCGGAAAATTAAAATGCGATATTCGTTTTCAGCATACCCGAAAACCTGAGATGTCATAATTTTAAAGGAAAATGTTGAGGTAGAAACCAAGTAAAAATTTACCGTTTAAAATTAAAAATAAAAAATATTTGAAAAGTTCTGTTTATATTGTTTAAAATTAAATATAAAAAGGTTTACATTGTTAAATAGCATAAAAATCTGTTTATAGTTTAAAATTTTCAAAAGTTCTGTATACAATAAATAAAGAGTTTATGTTTACAATAAATAAAAAGTGTTTATTCTTTTCAAAAAGTTGTAAGTTCTGCTTATTTAAAACTGTTAACTTACTGATATCATTGTTATATATTGTTGGCATAGTAACATAACGGTGATTAGGAAATTATGTTACTTTTATGTGATAAAGGGATCGAAAGTATTTTGCCAACTAATCTCCAGTCTGATAAATAAAAATTAAAATCATTATTTGTTTATTGGGTGGGCGTTTTGGAAACTGACCCCACCTCTAAATTCCATAATTTACTTCTTTTTTTTTTTAATTTTTTTCACGTTAATTTCATCGATTACAAACTTCACTTTCAGATTTAAAAAACATAACATATTGTCGGAGATCAGTTTTCAATTATAATGTTCTACTAAATTGAACACGTACTTTGTGGCCACCTAGAAAAATATTGCGCTCGATTAGATTAAAAATAAAAAAAAAATGTAAATTGTAGAATTCAGAGGTAGGGTCCATTTTCTAAGAGCCCGCTGTTTATTTTGTGCCCTAAATAACGGACTCGTAATAAATATTTACTTCCAATGTTTTTCTTAAGTTTGACTTATTTCAAACTTATATAAATTATTACATGTCATGTTGAAATTAGTATAAATTCCAACGCATTATTACTTACTAAAGTGTCATGCTTTTGTTGATTAAGCATCTTTAAAACCTACGCATTTCAGGTGAAAATATTTACATGTCATGTTGAAATTAGTAAAAATTCCAACGCATTTCAAATGAAAACATCATTACCTACTAAAGAGTTATGTCAAAATAAGAACAATCATAGGATGTCTTTGTTGATTATGGATCTTTTAAACCTATGCATTTCAGGTGAAAATATTATTACCTATTTAAGTGCTATGTCGAAATATTTCAAATCATCGGACGTTTTTGAGAATCTTTTAAACTTACGCATTTCAGGTGAAAACATTATGACCTACTTAGATGTCATGTTAAAATAAGTAAAATCATACGGTGCTTTTGTTGATTAGCGTTCTTTTAAACCTACGCATTTCAGATGAAAACTATATTATCTACTTACATGTTATGTTGAAATTATTACAAAACAATTCGTACAAAGCAGTTTTCTGTAAAAATGGATCTCATTTCTCACCTCCGTCGTCTTTCAGGACGCTTCACACCGAATCTACACGACTTCTCCAGTTCTCTCGTTTTCGCATGACAGTTCGCAGGTTCCGAACACTTTCCAATCCTGTGTCCTATAGCAGGTTATCAATGTAGGTCACAGTTTGGGTGTCTATTTGTTAGTATTCAGAAAACTAGCTTACTGACTTCCTCTTCGCTGTGCATCATGCAGCGATCAGTTACTCTCATCCTTCTCTGCTGTACTTTCAGTGATACTGGTGGTAGGTCACCATAAAGCTGTTGGTTTGCTGCGTAGCCTTTTCATGATGTAATGAGGGCCATTCTGAGCATCCGTATATAACAGCTTATCCAGTCTCGTCTGCAGCGCATTTGTCTAATGCCTCAGCACTATGACCTTCACCTTCACCGAGGTGCACGACTTATATGACCTTCACCTTCAGCAAGGTGCACGACGTATATGACCTTCACCTTCACCGAGGTGCGCGACTTGACACAAAAAAAACAACTTCTTAAGCAACTGCTAACGCACGCGTCACTGTAACGTCCAATGACAACAACAACAACCTTCTCACTCGATCTGCCTTTTATACCACTATCTCAATTCCTCCTCTTTCGCATGCGCCCGGAGATCCCTGACAACCTCGAGACTTCCGCTTATAAAACCCAAAGTTTGGTTGTCGCGCATGTCTACACAAGGTACAAACACGTGGGCGTTTGTTTTGTTGGTAAGTACTACACTCCCTCCTGATCTGCACTCCGGGGGTGGCCTCTTAGTTCGCTGGCTTCTGCGAAGGGTGGTATTTACAATCTCGGATTCAGGTTCTGGTTCTGGTTCTGGGTGTGGTTCTGGTTTTGGTTCTGATCCTGCATGATCAGACGAACTACAACTATCACTCTCTTGCTCGGTGACCTCACTTATCAGCAGCTAATCATCTGATGATTCATCGCTCTCTGTAGTTGTGGGATGTACTTCACTAGCTGGGCGAAGATCGCGCAAATGGCGTGGGGTTCCATCAACAAGGACCGACTGCTGGCTGACCACTCCAGATATTCGTCCTCGCTTGAACTTGGTGGTGCACCGGTTTCCAGGGGGTCTTACCCAAACTGGCCGGTGCTGTTGTTAATGTCTTCCCATCCTTTGGTGTGATGTTATACCAATACGTGGCCTCCGTAATGGTGCATTGCTTTCTGGCAGCAATTCTCTTGATGCTGCGATGGCCCCTCTCAGCAATGCCATTCCCTGATGGCACATGAGCACATCGCAGTCGTAGTCGTACACCCCACTCATTCAACAACTGCCGAACTTGGTGGCTACAAAAAGCAGCATCGTTGTCCGTCAATATCTCTTCCGGCGCATCTCGCTCAGAAAAGATAGATGACAGTTGGGTGACAACATTCGCTGAGTCCTGCCTGGTCATTTGCCGCCACACCGCAAAACGAGTGGGTCCACAGTCGATAAGGGTTAGAAAGGGCTTACCACTGTAATGGGTAATATCCATCGCTAATCGTTGCCACACATGCTCAACCTCCAATCGCCCCTTCTGCCATTGCTCAGGTGCAGGATCGATAGACTGGCATGCCTCACAGTGCTTAATGATCTGCCTGACATCTGCCCTTGTCACTCCCAGGTCCACACGCCTCGCAAAATACAGAGTTCTTTTGATACCTGGATGTCCACTCTGCACATGAATTCTTTGTATTTGGCATGAGCTAATCGCGCCAACTGCGCAAGATCGAGCAGTGAACTCCACGCCTGTCTTCACAGCTTCATACCATTTGTGAGGCACACGGGTTAGTTCGTCTGCACGATTACAGTGTGATGCCACGAGCGTTACACTTACACAGGTCATACTCTGATACCAGACTCTTCAGAGTGTTTAGCCTCCGCCGGATTAACATCTCACTGGCTGCCTTAGTGCGTACTCTCGTTCGTCCCGAAAGAGTGTCGGACACCCAGTGGTAGACGCAGAGAGAATCCGTGTACAAGTGCAACTTCTTTGACTGCCATTGCAGTGCCAGATTTAAACCCTTCACAACAGCATCCAGTTCCGCCAGGTTGATGTGTTGAGCATCATTCACGGGTCGCAGCCAGCACGCGTCTTCAATTACGTTTCCACGTTGCTCCAATAACACTTCCAATGCCAAAGAACTAGCGTCAACCCACACATTCACAGTGTCCACATCGACACATCATTCTCCACGGGCAGGATCCTCCTTGTCAACTCTCTCTAGGGGTTCCGTCGTCATCAGAGTTAGAAGAGCATCAGATACATCCTCCCAACCTGTAGTTACTAAACTTGCCCTGCGTTTGATGACGCCCACAGCTGCTCGGAGCCAGCCAAACGCTGGTAAGTGACCAATAAGTTTCCCACACAAGGAAAAAATAGTCCTCCGCGTAATAACATCAGAGATGTTTTGAATCTCACTGCCACGCCTCCATCGTAAGGTACCGTCTTTTCCGCAGACGTCTAATCCTAATACCCGTGCTCCATCCCTCAGACATTTGGGATCCTTGCACTCCAGCCCGAATTGAGCTAACTTTTCTCTGACGTACGACGCAGATTGTATATCTTCATTGACGTACACATCGTCAATATAGGCCGATGTTGCGTCCTCAATGGTCTTTTCCTGGGACAACACTGCATTTACAATGGTCTTCACGATTTGCGGTGCCACATTCAGCCCAAAGCCAAGTCGAGTAAGGCAGTATCTCTGACCCCGGAACCACACTGTCTGGAATGGCCACAATGTCTCATCCACTCGCACCTGCAAATAAGCCTCCCGCAAGTCTACTATAGACACATTGGAGCCCTTCTGGCGCCATTCTCCCAGCTTGCTGGCGCACACGTCATCATCGGCAGTGTACGTCTCAATCTATACATTGAGTTCACGATAGTCCAGCACCGGACGAACTTTTGATTTGTTATGCTGGACTACCGCCATTTAGGGAATAAGACCTTTGGGTGGTCCCAGCTTTTTGGGGTAGGGGATCAGCCATCCATCCTGGATCCATGCCTCAAGTTCCTTCTCGTATTCATTACGGGCCTTGTCAGGTATCGAGTACTCTGCAATGCTATTCTTGAGTTCTGTTGGCGCTCTTCCTTCTGTCCACTTCCACGATGCAGTCCATGCTTTTTGGTGATTGTCGTAGTCCACCTTAAAATCAGGCCGATCATTGTGAACTGCAGCACACACTGGGGTTTCCAAAAACCGCACAGTCCTATCTCTTTCCATAACAACTGCCCCAGTGCCTTAATAGCATCATATCCCAACAGTACATCGAATTCCAGCAAATGCCCTCGCATCAGCAGCACATTAATGTCTGCGACCACACCAGAGTCTGTGAGGACTTTGACAGTTCCGGCTCTACAGCAAGCTTGCGTATTGCCACCTATTGTGGTTACTTTGATGTTCTGCTTTGTCCAGTTTTTACACAACTTGGCACTGATAATGGTGTGTGAGCACCCGGAGTCGAGAAGAGCTGAACAAGGCACTTGGTCCACGTACACATTTATTATCGGTTGCGCCTCAATTAAATCTTGTCCGCTGACGTCCTGCCCCCTGATGCATTTCCCGCACAATTTTGGGATAAATGTCCATAACTACCACATTGGAAACAGCGCGGGCGCCCCCGCCCCTTGTTAGTACAACTTCTTGCGTAATGGCCTCGCTGGCCGCAGCAGAAACACCTCCCATTGGTCCTGGGTCTCAAACTGGGACTCTTTCCATCATTAGTCTTTTCAGCATTAGTCTTGGATGCCTGCGCCATCATTACAACCGGTTCCCTCAGGTCCTCCTCATCTCTGATAATGGTTCGAGCGCGTTCCAATAAATGTTCTATGGGCGTTACAGATACGCTGGTGGAAGCCCTCAACAGTTGCTCAACATGGGTGGGAAGGCCGGCCACAAACGCATACGCCAGTGTCTGCTCTGACACTCCATTGCCAAATAGAACTGAAAGTTTCTTCAGCTCCGCGAAGAAGACGTCCACGGTTTCTCCTGGCATGAGCTTCCTAGAGGCAAATGTTTCGTAGGCCGTGCAGGGATCCATGGCAAATGCCTTGTATAAAGCATTTTTATAGAGGTAACATTAGCAATCTCCACGGCACTAAATTGCTGATACACACTCAGGGCGCCTCCAGCCAATCTCAGGGGAATCACGGTATGCACCCCCTTTACTTCACAGAGGTTGCAGGTCAGCTCAACCCTTTCGACCCAGTCGACAACAGAAGTAGATCCGTCGAATTCGGGTATCAGTTTTAAATCAAACTTTGCCCCAGCCATAGTTGTCCAGGAAAAGAGACAAAACGAAATAGCCGAAATAGCTTATGACCTTCACCATTACTGAGGTGCACGACTTATATGACCTTCACCTTCACCGAGGTGCGCGACTTGACACAAAAAAACAACTTCTTAATCAACTGCTAACGCACGCTTCACTGTAACGTCCAATGACAACAACAACAACCTTCTCACTCGACCTGCCTTTTATACCACTCTCTCAATTCCTCCTCTTACGCATGCGCCCGGAGATTCCTGACAACCTCGAGACTTCCGTTTATAAAAACCCAAAGTTTTGTTGTCACGCATGCCTACACAAGGCACAAACACGTGGGCGTTTGTTTTGTTGGTAAGTACTACAAGCACCATAGAGATGGAATGTTTCTACTGTTGAAAGAAAGAGTCTTACTTTAATTTTTTTCTGAGAGAGTTGTTTTTCTATTAAAACAAAGAACTCACCTCGGAACAACATTCTAAGATTTAGAATATTATTTTTAAAATTGGGTATCGGTGATTTTTTGAAAATTGGGCAAAAAGAGCATGCAAATATCTGAATTCATATAATTGAGAAAAATATGATCACTTGTCGTATAATTTAATTTTCGGTGCGTGCTTGACGGAACAATGCGTTTTTCGTCTTTCAAATGTTCGTCTTTACTTTTGTAAACATGAAGTGTATGTAGTTGTAACGTCGAAGAATTTTTGTCCAAATTAATTTCAAAATCAGAGAGCTAAATGAAGTCGACATTTTTATTACACGCCGAATTTGTAAATTTGACTTCTTGTTGACCTTTAGCGTGACCACTCTTTTTTCAATACGATATTCTAACGGTCTCACAGCTAAAATTCACAAATGATGAGACATAAGTCATTCTAAGTCACCGCATATTTGAGGGTCGTAAAATAAATGAGTTTTCCCCATTTCTTTATTTAAAGAAATATTATCGACTGGCGGGCGAGTGATTTACGACTTTTAGCCGCCCCAAGAAATTTTCAATCGAATGTGGCGACCGGTCGTGTAAAGTCTCAAAGGCTATATATATATATATATATATATATATATATATATATATATATATATATATATATATGTATATATATAATTTCGCAGAGGCTGCTCAGCTCTTCGGACTCGAGGTCAGCTTGAAAAAGACGGGAGTTCTACACCAACCAGCTCCCCGGGTAGAGTACCGCTCTCCCCACATCTCCATTGGCGAGACTAAGCTGAAGACCGTTCACTAGTTTACGTACCTGGGGTGTACCATCACATCAGATGTCAAACTCGACAGAGAAATAGACAGCAGACTGGCCAAAGCAAACAGCGCTTTTGGCAGATTGTACATCAGAGTCTGGGAAAACAGACACTTAAAAAATTGCACAAAAAACAGTGTGTACAGAGCCGTAGTACTCTCCACCATCCTGTACAGCTCTGAGTTCTGGACAATTTACCGCCACTAATTACAACTCCTCGTGCATTTTCATCAGCGCTGCCTCCGCACCATTCTCAACGTCCACTGAAGTGACTCCATCACCAATGTTGAGGTCATCGAGTGGGCGGAAACCACCAGCATCTAGGCCATGCTACTGTAGTCACACCTACCCCGGATCGGGCACATCTCCAGAATGGACGATCATCGTCTGCTCAGGATAGTCCTATATGGCGAACTCTCTACTTGACGTCGTGAGAGAGAGGCACTGAAAAAAGATATAAAGACTCTCTGAAGAAGTTCCTCGGTGACTGGCACATTGGCCACCTCCAGTGGTCTACTCTCGCTGCTGACCGTGTTACCTGGCGACGTATTGTCCACCAGGCAGTCGCCTCCTTTGAGATCTCCTGCACAGAGAATCTGCGGGAGGAGCGCTGCAGGAGAAAGATTCGGGAAGCCTCAACAGCCACACCTGACGTGACTTTTGACTGCAGACGTTGTGACCAAACCCGATTGTCCCGCATCGGGCTCGTCCGACACAAGCGTGCCTGCAGTCGACGTGGAAAACACCTTTCATAGAATCTTCGTTTGCGAAGTACTACCAAGATATATATATATATATATATATATATATATATATATATATATATATATATATATATATATATATATATATATATATATAACTTAAATCATCTTGCTTGTGCGTTGAAATCCTCCATCTGGTTTCGCTTTACAAGTTCTGATTTACGACTTTCGGTTTCAAAAATTCTGCGTATGTGTAAATAAAAAAACAAAGCCATATTTTTTTTTAATCGACAATTTACGGGATCGTTTTCTTTTTATTAGTCTCCCAATTTATCGGAGAGGGACCTATGTTTTCAATGGTGTCCGTGCGTCCGTTATTCTGGACGATTGCCAGATAACCGTCCATTAGTTTTTTCCTGAAATTTTGCCACAAATTGTATTTCATTAAATGGATGTGAACACAAATTTTTTATTTTTTTTGCGAAAATTCCCGTTGCGTCCCCAGGGGCCCAAAAACGTAAAAAAATGCCCCAAATAGCCAAAAATGACACGTTTTGCCTCATCACTTTTGATCCATCCATTAGATTTTTCTGAAACTTGGCCAAAATATGGAGCCCATTGTTCTCAATATAAATCCAGTATGGATGACCCTGGCAAAATTCTGGTTCGCGTCCCCGGCGACTTTTACTGCTAAAAAGGCTACTTTTTGTGGCTCTTTTTTCATATTTCTCCTAAAAATTTGATATTTCGTACTATATAATAATTTTTCACGGTGGTAAACTACAATTTACATGTATTAAGGCCTGAAACTACACTATATACTAACTTCATTATTATACTAATATTAATAAAACTGTTAACTTGGGAACCTTAAAATCTATAGATTCCAATCGGATACACCTTTCTATAAAACATATATAATGTCCATTGTGCGGAAAACGGAGGTATGAACTGTTAGCGGCAACAGAGACGAATGTACTCGTTGATGGGGTCACAGGTTAAAATCGTTGACATCCAGGTGCATCGATAGCCAGACGGATTTATATAAACAAGACAGTATGTCGAGTAAGAGCAGAAGAACGGAGACGGCAGATACACGCACCTGACTTGTGAGCCGCTCGCTTATCCACCGGCACCGTCACCCCCCCTCTGTCCTACGTCGCACCAGCTCTCACCGATTACACGCAACGTCTGAATTTAGTATTGTGAAAAAGAAATAAAGACATTTTATTTTTCTACAAGTTCTTTGCGTCTGTTTTTACAGGAAAGCGCTGCGGAACGCATCATATATATATATATATATATATATATATATATATATATATATATAATGCACATTCACATATATGCATATTTCATACAATACATACACGAGATATATAGATATATAGATATCAATACACTCACATATACACTTACATATATAGATACTTGCTTACGCATGACACATAAATAGTATATAGTCATACAAGTCCATATATAAAACTTTAATAAATTTTATTTAATAAATTTTATTTAATAAGGTGCTTTCTAGCTTCGGTTGTGTGGTAACTCCTTTATCTGAAACAGCGTATTTTTATAGTTTATATATTAGGCGTACAATATACATACATACATACATATATGATGATTTTTTCTTAAACGGTGGTCACTACTTATCAAGGCCCGGAAGCCACTCAGGGATAAGGGTTATTGCAAGTACAGTACGTTAGTGTGGGGATTTGATGAAGTGTTTACTTAAGGGGGCGGTTCATTAGGAATTTGTTAACGTTGGACTTGAAGACATCCAAGTTGTTGTCAGGTGGGAAGCAGGCCGATGGAACAGAGTTTCACAAGCGTGCAGTTCTAAGAAAGAAGCTTTGTTCATGGAATCAACGTTTTGATTTGGGCACAGATAAAGAGTGGGGGAGTATCTATACACAGATGATGTTACAGAGTCTTAGCTTTGTACGACAGCTAAGTCTCTCTCTCTTGGTTCAAAATGTTGAGATCCAGTAACGAGCAAGAGCAAGATAGCCAGCAACAAGTTAAACTGCAGACCATACATATATACATACATAGATACATACATGCACATATGCTACCTGGTAATATATATATTATTGTTACTCCTATATACTCCTATTATTATTGTTACTCCTATATATGAGACAGCCTATTTTAATAGTGCAGATATATAAATACATACATACCTACACATGCACATACATAGATACACACTTATATACACTCACGCATACATGATACATCTTAAATAGATATAGATATGAATGCATTCTCTGCATAACTCTTTTTAGCAACATCCTATACGCATATTTATATTACACGAACGTATCCGCTTGTTATTTTTCGCAATTTGTACGCTTTTTATTAGATAAAACTCATAGTGAATGCAGATTGAAGTCCATAGGTTAAGCCACCAATTAAACAACTACTCTCTTGAGGTTTATATAGATTATATAGACAGAGCATTTAGGTTATTCAAACGGAATAGAAAGGTTTAAATATTGTAGTACTTATGTGATCGTTACAACTCTACTTTCAACAGAGTTGTTGTTTGTTTCGTTCACCACACTCTTTTCTTCTACCTCTTCTTTTACACACGTCCGTTCGCTTTAGTGACTAAAAATCGTCTGTCCTCCCGCTCTCCTTGCCTCGTTATTTGTGGAATCAGGGTACGAGATTCTCCGAGATTCCCTGAGATTCCACGAGACTTTTTTCCACTTAAACGCATGCGGGCGCCATCTTGATTCTCAATTTGTGCTTTGCATACACAAACGCGCAGCCGCTTTAACGGTAAGCCACTTCTTTCTCCACACTCCCCCCTGATCTCATGATCACAGAGACGGCAGGGGGTGGCGATCGCCGCCGTCGGGTGCTTCTGCTAAGGGGGACAGTGCTGCTCTCGTCTTCGCGTGCGCTCTCATCCACCGCCTGATGGTCGGGGAAGGCTTCATCTCCGTGGAGGCTACTGATATCAGAATCACTGCTTGATAGGGATGGTGCAAACCAAAGTGATGGCCCACTCGTCTCAGAGTCATTGTCACTCTCATCGTCCACTGGGGGTGGTACATGTGTCGCCGGCCGTAGGTCCCTAACGTGACGGGGTACGCCATCAACCTGGACACACTGCTGACTCACCACATCGGTCACTGTGCCCCGTTTATACTTGTCAGTACATCGGTTTCCTGGCGGCTTCACCCAGACAGCGTCCCCTTTGGCATATCGATTCCGTTCTATCTCAGTGGCCACAGTTGTATCGGGGTGGATTCCTTTTTCTCGGACACGGTACTGATAGATTGCATTTGCAGGCGCTGTTCCTGGAGAGACGCCATCCTTTGGCATGAGATTATACCAGTACACAGCTTCTGCGATGGTGCACTGCTTCCTGGCTGCAATTGTTTTGATGCTGCGATGGCTTCTCTCAGCTATACCATTGACAGAAGGCACATAAGCGCATCTAAGCCGCAGCCGCACACCCCATTCTTGTAAGAACTGCCTCATCTGATGGCTGCAAAAGGCTGGGTCGTTGTCCGTCAGCACTTCATCGGGCGCACCTCTTTCACAGAACATGGATGACAGCTGGCGAATAATGTTGCAAGAGTCCTGGCGCCCGAGGAGTCTCCAGACTGCGAAACGTGTAGGCCCACAATCGATGAGAGTAAGGAAGTGGTTGCCACCGTAGTGTGTGATGTCCATGCCCACTCTCTGCCACTTACTACTCACTCCCAACTCCCCTTTCTTCCATCGTGCTGAAGCTGGGTCGATGTATTGGCAGGCCTCGCAATTTTCCACCACTCTTGGGATATCTTTCTTTTCTACTCCTGGATCAATCATCTTGACAATGTAAAATGTCCGCTTGATGCCAGGATGTCCACACTGTCGATGAATGTCCATGATGCGCGCTGCATCCATATTACACACAACTGCTGCACATGTGTTTTGCAGATTATCAGAATCTCTCCGAGCACCAGCCAGAAATCATCTTTGAGGGACTCTTGTCAGAGCATCTGCTCTGTTGAGCGCAGACCTGATCAGCACTACATCCACAGTCAGGTCATACTCTGTGATGGTGTCGACCAAGGTGGCATTCCGTCTTCGAATTAACATCTCACTCGATGCTCGTGTCGTCATTCGTGCTCTTCCACTTAATGCATCGGTTATCCACCGATGAGTGCATGCCGAGTCAGTTATGATATGTAGAAACTTGGCTTGCCATTGAAGCGCCAAGTTAACGCCCTTCAATGTGGCATCAAGTTCGGCCAGGTTTATGTGCCTCGAATCATTCTCTGGCCGAAGCCAACAGGCATCTTCAATAATGGAATCATTAACTGCCAGGGCAACTCCAAGGGCCAGTGAACTAGCATCCACCCAGACCGTGAACTCATTCCCGCTGACGCACCACTTTCCCTGAACGGGGTCATCACTGGTCACCCTGGAAACAGTCTCTGTCAGCATGTTCCTTAGGGTGACATCGTGTACTGCATCGTCCCATCCCGACGACACAGCTGTTGCACGTCTTTTTATGGCCGCCACGGCCACCCTGAGCCAACCGCACACAGGGAAATGGCCTACCATCTTTCCACAAAGCGAAAACACTGTTCGTCGAGTGATGTTTGATGGGACCTTGGGGGCGTGACTTCCTCTTCTCCAGCAAAGTCCCTCCTTGCTATTGCGCACGTGCAGGCCGAGAACTTTTGCTCCATCGCACAGACGCTCTGGTTCCTTACATGTCAGTCCAAAGCTCTCAAAGTACATTCTAACCGATTGCGCTGACATGAGGCTCTCATTGACGAATATATCATCGATGTATGAGGATGTTGTCTGTTGCACTGCCTCATCTTGCTGCCGGATAGCATGCATGATTGCTGTCATAATGCCTGGTGCCACATTTAGACCGAACCCTAGCCTGGTTAGACAATATCGGGTTCCTCCAATTTCCACAGTCTGAAATGGCCACAATTTCTTCTCAATGCGTATTTGCAGATAGGCCCTGCGTAGGTCCAGAGTTGCCACGTTCGATCCCTGCTGTCGCCACTCCCTTAATTTGAGTGCACACACATCAGCCCTTGCCGTATATGGGTGGGCATGCTCATTGAGCTCACGGTAGTCTAGGACGGGGCGGACCTTTTGTTTGGTCTCTTGTACGACGGCCATCAAGGGAATCAGCCTTCGCGGGGGGCCAAGCTCATCCTCTGGGTATGGAAGAAGCCAGCCATTGTCGATCCACGTTTGCAGTTCTTCTTCATACTGTTCCCTTAGCCACATGGGTGGGGGATATTCCGATAACCGGTTCTGCAAGGATATTGGTGGCTGATCGTTTGACCACTTCCAAGACGCCGTCCATGCATTGGTATTTCTATCATACTCTGCATGAAAGTCAGGCTCGTCGAGAGTTATGGCAGCACAAACATGTTCCTCACATCGGGAGAACTGTACCTTGCCGGTTCTGTCCACAGTAATTCCACCCAGTTGTGTAATCAAGTCAATGCCCAGGAGTAGGTCGTACCCGAGAAGCTCTCCCTCCACAACCAGGGCTCGCACGGCTACTGCAGGCCCGTCATTGATGCTTGTGTGGATAATGCTAACCCCACAAGAGGCTAGTGACCCTCCGCCTACAATTAGTACTGGAATTCTCTCTGCTTTCCAAGTGGCACAGCATATCTTGCTTACGAGAGTCTGGGTGCACCCAGTGTCCACAAGCGCGAGTCGCTCGCTTCTATTAATGTGTATGCTTCACAGTGGGTAGCGCCCTGCTCAATGACGATCTGGGGAGAAGACTGGCGCTGTAGATTCTTCTCCTTGCCCGTTCCTGGACAGGTGCGGGCCAGGTGTTCGCGTTTTTTGCACTTGTAGCACTGCGGCCCGTCAAGTGTCCGAGTTGATTGGCGTGACGAAAGACGATCACGGGCCAAATGGTTGGGTCCTCCACACTTATAGCAGGTTGTAGCTGCGCCCAGGTCCTGCAATCCAACCTGTGATGGTTGTACAGCTGCCGCTTGGTCTATAGTGTTAGGGATTTTCTTTAGTATTGCTCGTGCCCGCGCCAATACTTCCGATATGTCCATCTCGTCCACTTGGGATGAGGCACGGAGCAGATCTGCCACACTCTTAGGTAATCCTGCATCAAAGGCGCACACCAAGCCTTTGTCTGACATCCCTCCAAAAAGGACCGATATTTTTTTTAGCTCAGCCAGATACACGTCCACCGTTTCCCCGGGATGTAATTTTCGGGCCATGAATTCTTTCCATGCAGTAACTGGATCTAACGCAAATGCTGTAAAAAGGGCGCGCTTGATGCAGGCAAAAATCTGTTTTCTTCTCATCAGCCAACTGCTGGTATACTGCATATGCTCCCCCAGTGAGGCGCATTGGAACCACGCATTCTATACGCTTCACCCCACTGAGCTGACACATTAATTCTGCTTTTTCCACCAATTCCTGCACTGAGTGATCAGTGCTACTGCCATCAAACAGGGGAATTAGCTTGGTGTCAAATCCTGACGTCATGCCGAAATAGCTTGTGTCCGTTACAACTCTACTTTCAACAGAGTTGTTGTTTGTTTCGTTCACCACACTCTTTTCTTCTACCTCTTCTTTTACACACGTCCGTTCGCTTTAGTGACTAAAAATCGTCTGTCCTCCCGCTTTCCTTTCCTCGTTATTTATGGAATCAGGGTACGAGATTCTCCGAGATTCCACGAGACTTTTTTCCACATAAACGCATGCGGACGCCATCTTGATTCTCAATTTGTGCTTTGCATGCACAAACGCGCAGACGCTTTAACGGTAAACCACTTCTTTCTCCACAACTTACCTTTTTAATTCCATGGCGTCTTACACACAGATATACATACCGATAAACACACCGCATATACATCTGCTTACATGCACATACATATATATATATATATATATATATAGAGAGAGAGAGAGAGAGAGAGAGAGAGGGAGAGAGAGGGAGAGAGAAATAGAGAGAGAACATATATATATATATATCCACTTGCATATGATTATTTTTAGGTTCGCCAAACTATTTATTTCCCGCTTGGTTCAGATGTACTATTATATAGGTATTTATTCAGATTAGTAACATTATAACTGCTTGAGAACATCGAATATTAAGAGACTTATGTAATCAATTGGGTTGGATCATAATCATGACCTCACTCATCCTCTTTTTTATGGGGGGAGGATTAGATGGGAGATAGTCGCTATTGTAGTTATTCTGATCTTAATAAGAGTTCTTTAAGTGCATGTGTTCTGAAATATTTGCAGGATATAGCAGTTTCTTTTTTAATATTTAATAGTGTGTCCCTCTCCTTAAACCTAGTTATCTCAAGTTTTTCTGATAAGCATAACTGACATGGTGAGTTTAATGAGTGGCAAGTACTGGCTCTTCTAATAATATATTCTGTTTTATTTTCCCTAACTAGTTTCCATTAGTATACCGATAACAAGGTGTCCTTTTCATACGTTTGATTATTCATCGAACGTGTATGTCCATAAAATCTAATTTTGAATGTCATTTGTGTACTACATATATAGAATTTGTCATCGCTCGGGTTTTCCGCTGCGAATATCTGAGTCTAGTATACACTGATGGGGTTAGACATTCATTTTTTATGGGGCATTCCTCGGGGTTTTGGCAGTTACATTTATTCACAGCTGTGCTATAACTAATATTTACACTTTCTCTATTGTTCATCCTTAAGATTTTTCTATTATGTCTTTTATGATACTTTCCAAGTTATCACCACAGCTATAACTTAATTTTAACGTATTTTTATTAAAGATTTTATGTAACATATTATCTGGTGGGAAATGCTTGTTAATAAGTTTTAAAAGTTTTGGTTTTAGCATAATATTGAAGGGGGTGTAAACCAGATTACTTTCCTATCTATTTCTAGATCTATTTGTGCTAGTATTAGTGACTTTATATTTTACATCTATGTCCTTATATCCACTATTTTTAAGTTCTGTATTATAAATAGCTTTGCAGCCATTAAAAGTAACTTCATCGGATGAGTTGTTACTTATTCTATTTTAAATGGATAGCGGTATGTGGTTCATAATGGATGCTGGATGATTAGATCGTGGATGCATATAAATCGGGTTGGCGTTTTCTTTCATAAAAGGTTTATAAATGTTTAAATTAAGATCCAAAGTAACGTCGAGGATGTTAACCTGTTTTAAGTTTGCATTAAATTCGACTTTTAGGCCAAAATGATTAATCTCTCTATGGATTGCTCTTCTAACCTGATCACATTTAACACTTATAGCGTTTCTCACTATTATTAGCCCATCATCACGATATAAGCCTATGTCACTCCCAGCAATAGTGTTATTTTTCGTTAAATTATAAGTGATATAAAGTCCTACGAGATCTTTTGCTTCTGCAGAGTCCAGCGATCCCATTGATACCCCGAAAAAATCATTTTGCCTATTTTAGCCCATTGTTCTCTATTATAGACAAGTACAGTTGTGCGCCATTTCATAACGATTTCAAAATCCTCATCAGAGGCAATGGTTTGCGTCTTAGCAAATTCAATTGCTTTTTCAAAAAGATCCTTTGTGATTGACGGGTAATAATCCATTATGTCAACTTGCACAAAAGCACATTTTCTCTTGTTTGCAATATTAAAGAACTATTTTACGGGATCCGCCGTGTTTATCCATAAGTTCAGTTTGAATTGCTGTTAAACTCCAGATTGATCTTCTCTAATATTCTTTTACTATTTTTTCCGATTTCGAGTCTAGTTGGGTTGATCAATCTTGTGGTTTGTTTTGTGTTGAAGCTAGGCTTATGATTTTTTTAGAAGGATATAGACTTCATTATATCAAAGTTTATTTACTCTATCGCTGATTTGTAATTCATCAGGAATTTTATTGTTGCCCTTATTTATCAAATCAATTATGTTTTTTTACCTTATGATAGCCCTTTATCAAATTCTTTTGAACTAGGCTGTTATATTTCTGCTTGTCTAATTTATAGAAGTTTCCGGTGTTATCCGCTTTAACAAGGATATGTTGTGATTTGTTTATCTCTCCTACAATACTGTGAAGTTTTTTTTTGGGGGGGGGGTGATTTTTGGTTTTGTATAATTCTAAATTCCTAATCAGGGAATAGAGATCCAACTCATGTTTCCTATGAACGTTAGGCCAAGCAATTTGAAAGATGTACTCTCGGACAGGGAGTCACTGGCCATTGCTATTGGTGGCAGAGAAGGTTTCTTGTAATTATTGAAGGAAACCAGTTTAGTCTTGGCAGGATTGAATGTGACCATCCATTTATGTCCCCATTCCACTACAGATTGGAGGTCATCCTCTAGTATTTTTGCCATTTCTTTAGATATGTGTTCATTTGTTTTCCTGTCATGCTTGTTATAGAGTGTGGTGTCATCAGCATATATATCCATCTCAGAGGCAATTTTGTCGGGAAGGTCATTAATAAATATCAGGAACAATAGAGGTCCAAGGATAGACCCCTGAGGCACTCCCGGATTTATATCCGACTGTTTTGACGTACGATCGTCGAGGACAACCTGGATTTTTCTCTTATCTAAGAAGGACCTAATTATGTTAAGTATTCTACAAGTGATACCGTATGATTTAATTTTCCTGACGAGACCCTTGTGCCATATCCTGTCAAAAGTCTTAGATATATCTAGAGCTACCGCTCTGCCCTTCCCCGCTTTGTCCAGTGAATGGTATATACGTTCAGAGATTACAGTGAGGATGTCAGCTGTGGAGCGGGCATGTCTAAATCCATATTGTTTGTCAGT